>NC_085137.1:214032794-215232794 GCF_035046485.1 Aedes albopictus
TCGGTTGACCTAATAAGTGCGTGCCCCAATGAAGGGGGATGACACTATCGAAATTTTCTTTTATATCAGGCCAAACATTTCAATAGGTCCTATCTGCATTTGAGAGGCTTTCTTTGTTCACTTCTAGATTGAGTTTAAATAAGGGCGAAAGTAACATGAGAGAGTTCTCTTCATCGACTCTCTCTTCTTCAAATTAAAGTGACAAGATGCAAGTATGGTTGAACTTTTAGGTCATAAATCGCTAGATTGCGATGCAATCTAGCGTCTAAGTGTAAAAAAGTTCGATTGAATTTGCATCTTGTCACTTTAATTTGCAGAAGAGAGAGTCGATGAAGAGAACTCTCTCATGTTACTTTCGCCCTTATTTAAACTCAATCTAGACTTTCTCTTTCAATCATTGCAATGTAATGGTACACTTTTCAACTACTTTTGCAGTACAAATCAAAAGACGATTGTCTTGACCATCGTTCAATGCAAGTAGACAATCATAATACAAATAAACAGCTCAGATATTAACGAAAGAGAGGGAAACCAAAGAGAGCCTCTCTTCTGCAGATAGGACCTTTAGACATGTTGTTACGGGTATAAATATTTGTTACATTAATAAGACAGAATAATTGTTTAATGTGTTCAAAGTTTAATATTCTTGCGTCCTTTGTGTTACATGTTGAATTTTAACTTGTATTGACGATCTTGCGCCAAATACGACGCACAGGCAAACAAAATTGTCCCACCACAAAATATGCACACCGGTTTCAGCATACATTGGTTGATGTCGCCGCTACAGTTTTCCAGTAACGGAGCGTTATTTTGGGGTGGTGCTTCGACTTATCGGTTTGTTTATGCACTGTTTCCTTTGTTGTTGGATGTGTGAACATTGTGCTGTCAAAGATTGAACATTTGCACGATCGTCGCAAAATCCTTGCAAAGCTCAATAAATATTCCCCTAGTATTAATTAACATTTATAGGGTTCTAGCAGGATAGAGGCCCATGAATTGCAATCCTACTTCGATTGCCAACATTCAGGCCATTTCGGGCCGCGATTAATTACTACCCGAATAAAATGGTATCATACATCAATTCAACAGTGTATCATTTTCTGATCATTCGTGTTATTGCGCGCAAACCCCAAAATTTTATTCCCACCTTTGGGTTTCCGCGCCGAGGACCCAGCGCCAGATTCGGCGACAAAGAAAGCTGACAGCAGTCGCCGAGCAGTTGGCAATCCTGCAAGGGGGAGTCGCTGAGCACATCTTTACTTGCGCCAATTATTTTCAGTGTGCCACCGGATATTGAATTGTGCCTCAGTGTGCCCCGAAGTGCCACTGCTTGATGATTCAGATTTTGCTTAGCAACTACCAAGACAACCAACTGTTTGTTTTCATTTTGCAGGTCAAATGCACATGGTTGCCTAGTTTTTTCACCCAAACTCAAGTGTCAAAATTGTGCCTCAGAGTGCCTCGGTGTGCCACACAGCGTATAAGACGGTGTGCTTGGCACCTCTTGGCACAATGTTCCAAGCGACTAGCCCCTTGCAATCCTGATATTTGACGGCGGTCGCCCGTTAGTCATGCGAGTGGATTGTTGTCACGCAAATAGAGCATTTCGCTGAAAATGCATGTGTATTGAGGTCTTGTTGACAGTTTTTCTGCTGTGTTAGTGTGAAATTCAGTGATTACCTGTATCGCGTAAGCCTTCGCTGGAAGGAAACGTCATGTTGCTCAGCGAAGCAAGGACAATTTTCAGTGAAAAAAGCAATATCGTAAACTGGATGAAACATAGATGATACGACATATCTTATTCATGATAGCAGTTATCATTTTCGGTGTTTCGATGATAGACCGAATGGGTTGTTAAGTATCGTTACCATTCAAAAATGCCATTTTTCTCGAACAAAAAATTTGTGGAATCATACATGTTATGATCGCTTTATCATCAACATTATCATACAGCGAATAATAAAAACAAAACGGAAATATTTCACCAAATCTGTTTTATCGACTGAGAAAAAAGCACACCCCTGCGGGCATTTGTCGGGCACTGTCAAATTTGTCTACGATTACGTGAATGATTATTTACTTTTGTGTTTTTTTTTGTGCCAAATTTCTTCAATTGGGAATTGAACCGTGTGATTTCCGAGGTTGCTTCTACTGCTTCTCGCGCGGTGTTTACTTACTCTAAATCGGATCAGTGCTCGCGGGTGGCTCAAATGCGTGAAAGTTCTTCATCTGGAGAAGTGGGTAGGTGAGAATAAAATAACAGAAGCTGCGGTAGGATAATTCCTAAGAGTAGTAAGAAACCGTCCAGTATCAACGACCGATCTTCTTTTGGTCCCCTCGCATGCTGTAGCAGCCAATGAAGGTGAGTTTTCATGAGAATTCTCGAATGAAATTGTTATTAGTCAACGGCTAGTGCACGGCGGTCGCTAAAAGTAGCTGTTTCTTATTACAGCGATCGAAAAGCTTGAACTCAAAAGTGCTGATTTCCGACGATTATAACGACACATGGAACACAAATAGACAATTTAAACCGTTTTGAAAGTGTGGCAGTGATCGAATCTCGGATTGAATGCTAAAAAACTCGCCAAAACTATTGTTATTTGCCGAGCTTACAAAAAACATATTATAAAAAATTGTTAATTGACCATTGGATGAATCATCATGAAAAGTGGTATGATACTTGAAACATACTGAATAATGCCAAATTTTCAACTTCAATCGTCCAATCATTAAACTATTATATTGCTTTTTTCACTGAAAATTTTCCTTGCTTCGCTGAGCAACATGACGTTTCCTTCCAGCGAAGGCTTACGCGATACAGGTAATCACTGAATTTCACACTAACACAGCAGAAAAACTGTCAACAAGACCTCAATACACATGCATTTTCAGCGAAATGCTCTATTTGCGTGACAACAATCCACTCGCATGACTAACGGGCGACCGCCGTCAAATATCAGGATTGCCAACTGCTCGGCGACTGCTGTCAGCTTTCTTTGTCGCCGAATCTGGCGCTGGGTCCTCGGCGCGGAAACCCAAAGGTGGGAATAAAATTTTGGGGTTTGCGCGCAATAACCTTTGTTGTAATCATTCCACGAACAAATATCTTATAATATGAACGATTGCATTGATCGTATTTTTCTATGCGGGTAGAGACGTAAACCTTTCTCTGGCACAGACTTCAAGTCATAGAGCTCTAGTATCGAAACCCGAAACGGGATGCCCGATTAGGATTAGGTTTCCTAGACAAAACCAAGCTATGAACACAGCAACAAATGCTGTGAACTAAAAGGCATACTGCCAAATGAAATACAATTTCAGGATGACTGATGGACCCAAATCTATACTAGAAACCTCGTCATCCTGTGATCAGAAGATGTTATCCATCTGGATAACAGGGCAAATTTATGTTATGTGTCGTGTTAAGTCAATTTGTGATGTTTCTTGTTTGTGCATTTATAAGGTTTTATGTGTTCGTGATATGTTAATACTTTGTAATAATTAATTTCTTTTATTTTTGTAACATGGCGCCCAACGTGGGGCCCTTGTATTTGTAGGGTTCCATGTTGTATTTTTGTAAGAATGTTTGGCCTGATATACCTATAAATTTTCACTGTCAATATAGAATCAGGAACACTTCAGGTTAGGAGTCTCCAGTTAGCCTAGTGGTTAAGGCTATGGATCGCCAATCCGGAGACGGCGGGTTCGATTCCCGTTCCGGTTGGGAAATTTTTCTCGACTCCCTGGGCATAGTGTATCATTGAACTTGCCTAAAAATATATAAATTCATGTAATGGCAGGCAAAGAAGGCCTTCAATTAATAATTGTGGAAATGCTCAAAGAACACTAAGTTGAAGCGAGGCAGGCCAAGTCCCAGTGGGGACGTAGAGCCACAAAGAAATATGAGGAAGAAGAAGAAGACCACAGGTTCTTCTCATCGTCGCCAGATTTCTAACTCCAATCTGTGAGAGAATTGAACATTATATTAGAAGTTTTGATCTATTTAATTGATTTTGATTTTGATCGGGTTGAAAGAGCTGTGTTTAGCCCTCGGTTTAGCCAAAACAGCGATAGTGGTCATAGGAGCACGCGTGGATTGATGTTTACATTTTACTTAAACGAAAAGACGGTACAGTTTTTTACTGACATTTAATTGAACCCAGTAAATCTTCAACTTTTCTGAACCCTCGGCACAAACTATAACCGTGTTCAGTAAAATGTCAAAAAATATTACTGAACATCAGTGACGCAAATGCTGAAAACTCAGTAGTTTTGTATTTTACGGTTCAAGAACCGTAAAATAAATTACAGAACAGAGAAATCGAAATTGAGTTTTGAGAAATTGAGAATTGGTCACGACAAACAACATCCAGCGAAGGCTTTAGAGCTTTAGTTGATGTGTCAGTGCTTCTCTTGCCTTTGATTTTAATTACGACAACATTCGTGTGAGGCGAGAGAGAGAAAACAACACGGCGCTGGGTTAAAACTGAAAATTTTCTAGCCAAATTTGAGCTTTTAAGACTTTAACTCAAGCATAATTTTTCAAATCGACGTATCTAACTTTTTCACTGATCTGAGTAAATTCATGGTCAATGTTGACGACAATTTCACTTAAATAGTTTTTTATAAAAAGACTTTTCATAAGTTTTTTCGTGCTTAACATCACCAGGGATATAGCACGCACTAGGTATGAAACAAAACCTACTCATTCCATATCATTTTCACAATGAATTTTGACAAAAATACACATACACCGGGTTGGTTAGAGATACGTCATGCCAGATACGTCGCTTTTGCATGGTGTCAGTTTGGTGTATTTGTTACTTTTGATTTTGGCTAGATACGTCGTTTGGTTTTCTCATATATCAAAACGGTGTATCTATCAGTAAAGTTGTAAACATCAAAATAGTTAGATACGTCGTTTCGAAACATATGCTTAGTTAAATAAATTAAGCAATAAACCATCAAACAGTGATGTGGATTCTTCAATTGGCTTCTTTAGCGGTTTTGAGATAATATCATATTCTGAATCTGCATGCCAAACTGAGCCGAAATCCAAATTTTCATGAATTTTGGTGCCCAGGAACCCATTTAAAAATCAATTTGAAGTTTGTATGGGAGCGATTTGCTGAATCACCCCTCGTCGCATTTTGTACTGGACGGAGCTGTCAAGCAGTTGCCCAGCTGTCAAAAGGTGATTTCAAAAAATCTCTTTGAAATTGATTTTAGGTACCAAAACAAAGTTTAAAATTCTGAAAAAAATCATAGCGGCTCAGAAAAAGGTGTTCTTTTGTAAAGAAATGAAAAATCGATACATTTTTGAAAATTTAAAAACCCAATTTGCTTTATGAATCATGCATGCAGTAGAAAACCCGGATTTGTTTACATTCTCGAGTTACGTCGGATTGAAAAGTTATGCTTGAACTGATGGGACATTATTTTTTATAGTGTGTCAACTTTTTTCGAGATGACCTAAATATTCGACCTTTCGTTTTTTTTTCTGATTTTTTCCGTGTAGTGTTCATCTGCGTGTTTATCATTCGCTCGTCATTTTGACAACCAGCGCGCCTTTGCCGTTGCTTTTTGCTGTGCGACTGAAAAGTGCGAGCATCGTTTCCGAATTTTTGCGAAAAAGTTGAATTTTTTACCGATAAATACTGTGAAAAGTGCAGAAAATATTCGTGGAATAGGTGCCAGCAAGTGTGATAATCAAACGAAACCTATAAAGTTGGACGGTGTGCTGAAAACAGCAGCGTGCGAAATCAACAATGAGTCTGTCGGAATCTTCCGCTCTGGTGGACTCGCTTGAGTTTGCCGGCACGATGCTGGAGCGCCACGATATCGCGGATTGCTCCACTCCCGGACTGCTGGAGGTAAGTGTTGGAACCATCAAAAGAATTCGCGTAGGTGACCTTTATTTTGTTGTGAAATCTGCGCCAAACGGGAGATCACGATCCTAACCTCCTCCCAAAGTGCATAGTAAACAAAGTATTTTTTTGTTTTAGGTGACTGGTATCAAACAATCGGGAATGGCAACCGCCAGTGGGCTGAACGACTATGATTACCAGAACTTATCCAGCCTGTCGTTGGGGTTAAAAAATCTGAACCAGCTTGCAACGGTGAACAAGATTCCCATTCCGCCGGAAATAATGGAGCATTTCAAACGTAAGTGCACTTTTTTGATTTAGATTTGTAATTTGAGCTTTATTATTAACGATAACCGTTTAGTGTATACACTTTGAATCGGGTCAAGGTAACTTATAGTAGAAACTTGAAACATTGGAAGGTAATAAAATTTAAACTACAAGAGAATATTTCATTCGATAAAGATCGGTGATACGCAGACAACGGTATTGAATTCGTTCTACCTTCATAAGGCGGCAGTTTGTTGCTGAGAGGAAACAGAAAGAGCCATACTCTAGAACAGATAGAATAGTCGTTTTGTAAAGTTATATGAGATCTTCCGGGTGAGCACTCCACCATGTTCTGATAATTGTGCGTAGAATATTGATCCTTTGTTGACATTTTTGCATAAAATAGGGTCTTGTACCATTTGGGCAGATATACCTATTTGGGCACTTGCTGCTATACCTACCTTGATACCTTGTTGGCTACAAAGTAACTTTAGGGTTCGTTCAAATATTACGTAACGCTAAGGGGGGAGGGAGGGGGTCTAGCTCCGTGTTACGCTTCATACAAAATTTCAAAATTCTTCATACAAAACTTGTTACGTGGGGGAGGGAGGGGGTCTAAAATTGTCAAATTTTGCGTTACGTAATATTTGAATGAACCCTTACTCCAATGTCGAGCGTATAGTAGAGCACCATCTTCGTCGGTCTTGGGCGATGTTCCTCCAGTTTCCCCGAACGTGTAGGGATCGTAGATCTTCTTCAACCGCGTGCAGCCAGCGAGTTCGCGGCCGCCCACGAAGTCGCCTACCTCTACCGGGTTCTCTGCTGAATATTGTTTTCGCTATTCTTTCTTCCGACATTCGCACTACGTGTCCAGCCCACTGAAGTCTGCCGTATTTTATACGTTTCACAATATTCGCATCTTCGTACACTTGGTACAACTCGTGATTCATGCGTCTGCGCCACACTCCATTTTCTTGTTTCCCACCGAGAATTGTCCGCAGCACTTTGCGCTCAAAAACTCCAAAAGCTTTTCGGTCTACCTCCTTTAACGTCCACGCTTCGTGACCGTAGAGGGCAACCGGAAGAATCAGCGTCTTATACAGAGCGAATTTTGTTTGCGTTTGCAAGTTACGGGACCTAAGCTGGCTACGCAATCCGTAAAAGGCCCTATTCGCAGCTGCAATATGCCTTTTCACTTCACGGGAAACGTCATTGTCACATGTCACAAGTGTTCCAAGATAAACAAATTCTTCAACAACTTCAAACACTTCCCCATCAATCACTACCTCAGCACTAACACCACTAGGCCTGCTTCTGTCTCTACCCGCTATCATGTACTTCGTCTTGGTAGAGTTAATCGTCAAGCCTATCCTCGCTGTCTCTCTCTTCAGAGGAGCATAAGCTTCCTCCACTGCCCTACGATCGATGCCGATGAGATCAATATCGTCCGCAAAACCGAGGAGCATGTGCGACCGTGTGATGATAGAGCCATTCCTCTGCACGCCTGACCTCCTAATCGCTCCTTCGAGTGCAATGTTGAACAATAAATTTGAAAGAGCATCCCCCTGCTTCAATCCATCCAAGGTCACAAACGACGTAGACACTTCGTCCGCGATCCGAATACTTGATTTTGATCCATCCAGCGTTGCGCGTATCAGCCTAATTAGTTTCGCCGGAAAACCATGTTCTGACATTATCTGCCAAAGCTCATTTCTTTTCACTGAATCGTACGCTGCTTTAAAATCAATGAACAGATGGTGAGTCTGCAAGTTATATTCCCGAAATTTATCTAGGATCATCCGCAGGGTAAACATTTGATCCGTCGTTGATCGCCCCTCACGAAAACCAGCCTGGTATTCGCCGACGAAGGACTCCTCAAGAGGTCGCAGTCTGTTGAACAGGACACGCGACAGTATCTTATACGCCGAATTTAAAAGGGTAATCCCTCTGTAATTGGCACACTCCAGTCTGTTTTTTTTTTTTTTTTAATTTCTTTGTATTTGTGAATTTTAACTTATTGCTAATTCTTCACACACTCCAGTCTGTGCCCTTTTTTGTAGATTGGGCATATGAGGCCATCCAACCAACTAGTGGGCAATTCTTCATCCTCCCAAATCTTTATGATAATCTGATGGATTGATTGATGTAGCTGCTCGCTTCCGTGCTTAAGAAGTTCGACCGGGATCTCGTCCTTCCCAGCAGCCTTGCTGTTTTTCAGCTCCTTAAGGGCCTTTTTAACCTCATCCAGTGTTGGTGGTTCCACTGCTTGACTGTCATCCATTAATCCTGTTAATCCTGTTCCTGGGTGCTCCTTCGCTGCTACCATTCAACAAATCTTCGAAGGGCTCCTTCCACCTGGCTGCCACCATTGTTTTGTCTGTCAGCAAATTTCCTTCCCGGTCATTGCACATGGCGGGCACTGGCGCAGTCTTGTGCCGCGCGCCATTGACAGTTGCATAAAATCTCCGCATATCGTTCCTGTCCATACTTTCCTGCGCTTCAGCAATAACACTCTCTTCGTGTTGCCGTTTTTTCCTGCGGTGGATTCGTTTCTCTTCTGCTCTTGCAACTCTGTACCGCTCTCTGTTCTGCCGGGTACCGGCCACTAGCATTCGACTTCTGGCGGCATTCTTTTCGTTCGTCGCTCGTTGGCAGTCCTCGTCAAACCAACCATTACGTAGGCGTCGCTGAGCGGTACCAATCACCTCTTGCGCTGTTGTTGTCACTGCTTCGTGGATACTTCCCCACAAGCTGTTGACATCTCCAGATCCGTTGGCCTCTCCTATCCTCTCGTCTAGCTTCTGATGGTACTGTGCAGCAACCCCTTCGGCTGACAAGCGCTGGATATTGAAACGCATCGTCCTGTTGTTTCTTGAACTCGTGACGCTGGATAATCGCGCCCGAATTTTAGCGGCTACAAGATAATGATCCGAGTCGATGTTCGGGCCTCTGTAGGACCTCACATCTATGACGTCCGAGAAATGTCGCCCGTCGACCAGCACGTGGTCTATCTGGGAGCAAGTGTCACCACTCGGGTGTCGCCAGGTGTGTTTTCGGATATTCTTACGTGCGAAGTAGGTACTGCTGATTGCCATCCCTCTAGCAGCAGCGAATGTCACAAGGCGCAGACCATTATCGTTGGTAACAGAATGAAGGCTTTCCGTTCCAATGACAGGCCGAAAGAAACTTTCTCTGCCGATCTGCGCATTTGCATCTCCGATGACTATTTTGACATCTTGTTTTGGGAACTCTCCGTAGGCCTTATCAAGGCTCTCATAGAACTCATCCTTCATGTCATCGGGTTTGTCGTTCGTTGGCGCATAGATGCTGATCAGGCTGTAGTTGAAGAACTTGCCCTTCATCCTCAACACACAGATTCGGTCGCTTATCGGCTTCCACCGAATAACTCGCTTCATCTGCTTCCCGATCACTATAAAGCCAACTCCGCGTTCTGCCTTATCGCCGCCGCTGTAGTAGATGTGGTACTTGAATGAAGTGTTGGCGATGGGATCCACCGCTCGGAATTCGCGTTCTCCAGTTTTGGGCCAGCGTATCTCCTGGATAGCGGCCACATTAACGCCGACATTCCGCAGTTCACGAGCCAGGAGCCCAACACGTGCGGGTTCATTCAACGTTCTCACGTTCCAAGATCCGACTTTCCAATCGTTGTCCTTTATTCGTTGCCGAGTCTGTTGCCGTTGAATCAATCCGTTTACTCTACTATTGCTTTTCTGGGTGTTTGAAGGTTTTCAGCAGGCTACCTTACCGGGGCCGCGCTGCCTACATTGCGTTGAAGGGGCTGCCTTCTTAGGTATAGCTGACGCAATACAGCATTTCATACTCAGCCGCTGGATGCCAGAACAGACGCTGTTTGAGCCGCACCTCCTTGGTGAACAGACGCACGGATCGTACCTCCTCAATCTAGCTGAAGTCAGAAGGACAACAGTGCCCAGGCTACACTACCAGCTAAGCACACAACTCTTAGCTGGCGGTCTTTGTCATCGTTTGACCCGTGGAAGCATGAGGTAGGAACTTGTGAGGACCAGAGCTATGTTGGACGCTCTCCTTATCGACTCACCGTTTTGCAGCCCACTTGCTGCTATAACTAAGTCAATTTCAAAACCGATTGATTCTAATTTTTGTACAGAGTTAGATACTGTACGTGCCTAACTCTTTACAAAATTTCAAATCAATCGATTTGAAATTGACTTAGTTATATTGTCTATCCGGTTGGAATCAAGACCGACATTCAATCAAAAATTGCCATTTTCTTAGGCTACAAGTGTCGCAACTGTTTCGCATCTAGTGCGCTGTGTTGCTGACAACAACGGGAAGGATGCGCACTACTTTTGAAATGATTAAAAAACGTCGCGAGTTGGGTCGCATCGCGACTTGATTGTGCGAAGTCCGGTTTGGTGGCGGCCCGACAATAGCAGCAAGTGCCCAAAATGGGTCTGGTACGTTTGGCATAAGGCCGTTTGGCATAATGCCATTTGGCATAAGGACGTTTGGCATAAAGGACATTTGGCATAAAGGACGCCTGGCATAATGGACGTTTGGCATAAAGAATATGTTAAATATATTTTCCCTCTGGAGAAAAATTAAAGAACAGCCTTCAAGGGAAAGAAGGCAAACTTGTTGTTGGTGCTATTGGATCTCTTATTTTCGAAATAACCTTTTGCTTCCATGAATATGATTTTTTCGGAAGGGGAATGTCCCTTCTTCTGTATATAGCCTATATATTTGATTTGATTTTTTCACCCACATGGAAATAATTTACTACGGTAAAGTCTCAGGTATATGAAAACCACGGGTATTAGCTTTTCGTAAAGTAGTGAAAAGTTTACATTTGCACCAAATTCTATTGGAGAATTCAAATATTTGTCAAGATTATCTTAATTTGAACCATTGTAATCATAATTTGGACCAATTTCAATCTAGATTTGAACTACAGGCGGCAGCAGCTCGAGCAATTCCACAACAGCCGTTTTTATACTAAACAAATAAAAATCACATGGTTCTCATAACTATTTTTCATTAGGCAGTACAATTTCAATTCAGAAAGTTAGGAATTCTTCAGGAATTTAGAAACTAAATTTGGATTTTTCATCCCTCAAGAGCAGTGAATCAAAATTCAAGCATCGCGCAACAATAACGACAATGTCGCAACCTGAATTTGTTGCGACATTCTACCCAATGCGACATACGTTTGTCCCAACTTGAACAGAATAGGACAAAGATCGCGCACCACGAGTTTAGAGATTTTTAAGGCTTGCATTGTGATTTTCGAGCGGTAACTTCGAATCAGTAACCACTGCAACGCTGCTGAAGATGTATCATCAAAAAGTTTCGATTTTGGGTTGGTAATAATTGATTATTCGCAAGTTGAAAAGTGCGCAACAAATTCAGGCTCCGTTTTGTCTGCAACAAAAATTTTCGAGATCATGTCATTATCTATTACCAGTTGGGATAAAGAGTAATCGCCGCGTCTTCTTTGTTGCTTGTTTTGTGCCTCTTTTGTCTGACAATTCTCTTCACTGCTCAAGAGTAAACAAAGCAACCACTAGCGCAGTCTGTCGGCCAACACTGGAAGTTCGCTCTCGTTTACTAGCTCAAAATCAAGATTACAAATGGTTCAATTCAAGATAATAAGATTCTCCTTGTAATAATTACGTAAATTTGATAACTTAATGATAAATAATGTGGAATATTATTCGGTTGGTCTATTCTACGATGAATTTGCTTTCGATTAACGTATTCATTTATTGCGTTTGCGTGCACAGCAAAAAATAAATACAACCCGCCCGATGTAATTCATTCCGATGTACTAAATAATCAATGTAATCACGATTCCTATGTACGATTACATCGTTTTGATGTAAAATCTTTTGTGCTTAAGTGTACATCGTCCGTGCAACCGACGTATTGGTCGGGTTGCAGCAGTTCAGATGTAATATTACACAACAGTTTTTTCTGTGTTTGATATAATGCGTGAGCTGTACAAGTGCACCAAAAATGTGCTTCCTCTGGGGGGAAATGGATGAGATCGCAGTAATTTTTCAATTACTTATTTTCAATGAACAAAATGCCTCATTCAATGCTACCAAGTTATATTACGGAAGCCATTTACCAACTTTTTTGGGACAATATTTTCCCAAAAAGTGTGTCATTTTAATGAATTTCGAAATAGTTCACATTAAGATTACAATTTGACTAGTTTAAAGCTAGATTTCTTACCCTAATCGTCTTTTGGCGATACCTGGAAGATTTTTCAGAAGATTAAACTTTATCATATTGTGTCCCGGAGCTGAATTGTTAGATAAAAGAAAAGTCATAGAGAACTCCAGCATGAAGAATGGTCTGTCTAGAGAGCCGTCTCCTGAGGAAGTTTCTCAAAAGAGCGGTTTAGCTGGGACGAAGTCTAGGCAAACCTTTTTTGCGAAGTTGAATATGCAGCGATTGGAGTATTCGTTTTTCTCATTAGAAGATGAGCGGTTTCGCGTGTTGCGCTCGCGAGCCACTCTCCAAAGCGTTGTCATCGAAGTTTCTCTGGAGAGACCCTCAATGAAATTTCGCCAATAACTACGCTTTTTCGCTTTCAGCAAGTTCTTCAGCTGTCTTTCGAGCTTAGCGTAACTCTTGATAAAGATCTGAAGTATCATGTCTAAGGAAAGTTTTGAAAGCATCTGATTTTTTTTAAGATGCAATTGTGCAATCATCATCCCAGTCTAGTGTGACTGGTCTTCTTTTGAAGGTCTGAGAATTCTAATGCACTCTTGTAAATCAGTTCAGACAGGAATCGATACTCATTCAAAGGTGAGAGGGGATTGAATAATTCAACTCCAAAGAATACCACTGCTGCAAATTTTTGCCAATCGATACTCCTAGTGTGGCCAAAAGAAATCTGAATTGTTTCACCTGACCTTTCACTATTGATGCTGGTTATAATGGGCAAGTGATCACTACTATGAGGATCTTCGATCGCCTTCCACGGGCAATCGAATGATAATGAACTTGATCCCAGTGATTTGAAACGTTCAAGGTGAAATCGTCGCATAAATCATATAAAATAGTTGATCTGTGATCGTCAAATGGTTCGCCTCACACAATATCATGTGAGTTTATATCACCCAGAATTAAAACATGATGTTATACTTAGTGCAGAAACAGCATTCCAAAGATGACGGTGGTTAATTAAAATGCATGAAGGTATGTAAACGGAAGCTACGCAAAGATTACCCTTTACGTTTAGTTAGCAAGCGATCTACGCCAGGAGGAGACGAGATTGGAATTCTATAAAATTAGTAGGGAATCGCGCCACTTAGGTGGTGGCTTCTATATTCGTCTGTTTCCACTATAACTCAGTCAAATTTGAACCAATTGACACAACTTTTGGAATGTGGTGAGATAGGTATAGTATCTGTATAACATTTCAAGTCAATTGGTTCAAAATTGACTGAGTTATAGTGGCAAACAGACGAATATAGAAGCCACCGCTCAAGTGGCGCGATACCCTAAGTCTGTTTGATCCCCATAATGATCATCTCGATCCTGGCGTATAGTGTTAAAATCGTGGAAGTTAGGTTCATCTTCAGAAGAAAGCCATGTTTCACAAAGTGCACATATATCACAATCAGTGTTGTGAATCAGAAACTAAAACCGGTCTAATGGAGCCGACCTACTGATGGCAGTTCCACTGTAGCACAGTGATCATACAGTATCGGACAATAAAAATGCACCAAAACCGTTTTCCCATACAAAATAGTCAACTATAGATTACCATATCTCAGCTATCTCTCAACCGATTGTTTTTATTTTTCTGTGACGAACTACAAAACATTCCAATTCTCAAAAACTATTGAAAAAGTTCGGTGATAACTATTGATGCAAAAGTTGCAGATAGGCTGAATTTTGACAATAAAAATGCACCAAGACAAAAGGTTGTATAGCAAAAAAATATGAAGTCATACCATGTTCGTCTCTTCAGCAAATGTATTCGTCATTACACAAGAAACATATTTGCCGAAGGTACCATGATTATATAATGTAGCAATTTTTTGCTATACATCTTTTTAACTTGGTGCATTTTTATTGTCAAAATTCAACCTATCTGTAACCTTTGTATCAATAGTTATTACCGATTTTTTTCAATAGTTTTCGAGAATTGGAATGTTTTATAGTTCGTCACAGAAAAATGAAAACAATCGGTTGAGAGATAACTGAGATACAGCAATCTAAAGTTGACTATTTTGTATGGGAAAACGGCATTGGTGCATTTTTATTGTCCGATACTGTATCTCGCACCTCACTTGATGAATTATTCATCGAAAGATATGATTGAAGCAAGGTGGAGCCATGATTGTGTCAACTTCCGAATATATTTTTCTACTGTTGAAATAAAAATATCATGAATGCCTCTGTGTTTCGGGAAGTCCGAGGACCGAGGGCATCATATAAGCGATCCATGAGAACCCAAAAAGTAAACATTCTTTGCTTGGGTTTAGGAGGTTTGTTTGAAATGCGAGGAACTTTTGTAGTTTTGTTCTTGCTACTTTGTCGAATAGATCCGAATCTAACGGAACCTGATTCTTCGGAGTTTTCAAGCTTTGCGTTAGGCAAACTTTTAAGGGCAGACTTAAAAAATACCTTTCGGCGCAATCCCGGGGAAGATGATGACTTCCTTTTTCCAGGTGCTTGTACCTCCAAAAGAGACCCACTCTCATCAGTTTAGCCATCGTCCGTGGTACGGTCTGGGCCCATTTGGGCAGGGAGACCTATTTTGTGCACTTGCTGCTTTGCTATCTGCATTTTGGGCAAACTTAAGTTAATGTCAGTTTTCGATCTTTCTTCGTATCTTCAGATGCGTGAATATAAATACAGGGGGTGGCCAAAATGTTTGGGATAGGCAACAATATTCTTTCACAAAAAAGTTCAACATGCTGTAACTTTACATGGAGTGCATCGAAAATTCTCAAATTTTGACTGTTTGTCGTTCTATTATATGTGCATCATTGGTACAAATTTAAGCTACATTGGTTAGAATTGATGCACATATAATAGGTTGACAAACAGTCAAAATTATCACGATTTTTTTTAATTTCACATAGAAATTGAATTTAAAAACTTCACGAGTTTATTTTCTCAATGTCTACTTTTTACAGATGGGACTGACTCGCGACTCACGGCAAATTTTTGGGACATGATCAGATACGTGCAGTATCTAGCCATGATAAAAAATTCAAGTCAATCGGATTGAAATTGACTGAGTTATAGCAGCAAGTGCCAAAATAGGTCCCCCTACCAAAATGATCTTTGATCCTAGTTAGTAGTAGTTAACATGTTTCAGAAATTATAAAAAAAATACCCAAAAGCATAGCAACCTCTTAAAAATGTCTATATTTTAATAATAATCATACAATCAACATTATCATGTCCATTATCAATCTTATTTAGTGTCAGGTATATAGGTTAGAGTGGGTCATCGTTTATATGGAAAAATGAAAAATTCAATGGTATCCCATCAGATCAAAGCTTTTTTGATCCCATTTCAGGACCCAAATAAGTGTGCAAAATTTGGGCACGATCTGTTATGTCTACGTTTTGCGCATCGCGTTTGAAGTTTGTATGGGGTTTTACATGGGAAAACACACTTTTTTGCATTTCTCTCATAACAAGCTCGAATTGACGGGCTTGGTGGTCTAGTGGCTACCGCTTCTGATTCATATGCAGAAGGTCATGGGTTCAATCCCTGGCCCGTCCCTTTCATCCTACTTTGTATCCTTTCTATCCACTTTCTCTCTCTCTCTTCTCTACATATACAACTCATGTATATTCATATGTTCATAGCCATCGCTAGAACCAGAAACGAATTGCAAAAGTCGTTTCCCTCCCTCCCGTTTCCACTCACAGCACAGTGTATATAACGCCTACAAGTTATCCAACCAAAGCGTGCTGTGCCGCTTGACCTTATTCACCACACAATATATCACCTTACGAACACTATAAATAACCCCCAATCCATGGATCGCATCACCGACCCAACGGTGACTCCCAGATCTCCCATCCTTTCAATCTAACAAATACCCCGTCCGTGCTGATTGTGGGGATGCAGAGGTGATCTCGGTCTTTAGTAGCAACAACCAGCACACTCTAACATTTCTTTCCCTTCCCAACTGGCTATAAGGACGTGGCCGGCGCCGTTATTGATCCAAAATGTATGAGCTGCCTCAATTGCACTTTGAGAATAAGTGGAGTGTCCCAGCCCTTATTTATTTGGATCTCGGTGCAATTGGAACCAGCTCAGATCAATCACGGAATAGCAACCATTGACATGTATAGTCAGATTTGATCGTTTTTTTCTCTCATAACAAGCTCGAATTTTTCTAAAACCGTGTAACCGATAAAGTGAAATCATAGCCTAGGGTGTCCTGAAAAACTTTGTCGAAGACCGCGAAGTGATCTGATGCTTATGAAAAAAGGTATAGCGTTGGCATTGCTTGGCGAAACAGCATGATTTTGTTGCTATTGTTATTCCTTTACATGTTAAAACATAAACACATGCATGCGGTTCGTTGGTTATTGTGGTGATTTATAATACTGCCTAGTAGGCCGTGATGTTTGAAGAGCCATTATTAGTCAACCTGTCAAGAAGTGAGGATCGCAAAATACCACATTGGCGACGACCAACAAGAACCCACCGTAGAAAATCGAAGTAGATTGGAATTTAGTTTGGAATAATAATTATCAATGGTAAATATATACTGTCTGATCCCGACGGATAGTATCTGATCGGGTCAGACAGAAAAGGGCAAGGTGCCTCACCGGCGGATGAAAATCTGGCCGGTGCAGGCGAAAAGAAAAGAAAAGCTGCCGTAAGAGGGAGCTAGATGCTTGTTGCGATAGGTCGATGGAGTTCTTCCAGCAGATATCAAATTACTCCCGATTCCGTGATAATCAGCTTAAAGCTAAAACATGTAATATATTTAGATATGTTTACAGATAGGAATGATATACGTTGCACTTACAATTCAGTCTCCGACCTGCTTCTGACCTTAATCGCAACAAATTGGTGTATTTTAGGCTTACTCCTACAAATTAGCATATAAGTATAATTCAATTAATGTTAGACAAATAATAATTCACTATAAATTACAAACTAGAAACTTACAAACGATCTCCTCACTCAACACTCAACACTCAACACTTTATCTGTTTTGTCTTTCCTAGATGTGCATTGAACCGTTGAAACGTTCGTTTAGTTTTGCATAGGGATGGTTGGGGCTGTTGTGGCTAACAATGCTGAAGCGATGGATTCGATCCATCGGGTCCAGCGATAGAATGCCTCCGTAAGAAGGAGGCAACCGAAGCGGCAGTTTCGAACTGTCGGGTCCGGTAGTTGTCAAAAGGCTCGCCTTTCGAAGGGAGCTGCTGAAGCGACGCGTCGATCCGTTAGGTCCAGCCAAAGTCCCAATTAAGTCGTTCATCTCCCATACATTGGTTTGAAATTTTGGGGTTCATGAAGTACTAGACCAAAATACTATAATACCTTCGCATAATGATACCTTGTACTCTACTCTGCTAATGTTGCTATGAGCAACGAACTAATGTTTATTCAAATAAAAACATGAAAAAATTAGGCTCCGTGGCTTCGGTAGGTAAATAACATATTGAGTAATCAATTTGTTCAAACTATTTAACATTTGTTTTATTTTAGGTAAATTAAACTTTTGACCTTGCTGGGAGGACGAAGGAATTGCAAAGACGTGCGATGATCTAACAGGATTTCAGCGGGCGATTCCCCACCAGGTGCGCCGTTGCTGCGGTTTAGCGCGTCTAAGTGAAGCGGTTTGTATGGTGCACGAACCCTAAGTTTTGAAACAATTATCATTTTTCTTTTTATTTTAGGGTTCACGGAACTGACCATGAATCGTCCGGAGGTTTCCCCAGAATTGCACAAGGATCTGTGAAACCCGAGAGTTCCACGGCATAAAAAAGGCGTGTAAATTTGTGCGCATGAAGCAATCATGATTGTGTCATGTAAAACTAGCAATTAAAATTTCTCAGTATTAATTTCCTTTTGAATTCCCTCATCAATTATCTCAAAAAATACTCCTTGAAATCGTCCTAAATTCTTAACTACCAATCTCTTATATCTCCTAAAGCTCATGACTAAACAAATATATATATTGCGGATTTTAAGAAAAATTTCCACTCTGCGGTAGCCGCCGAGTTCTACCGCAGCTGTCAAAGTCCTACCGCAGGCTTGAAAATCATCCTATCATTGAAACTGAAGGCCAAATCAAAGCATGCTTGCAAGGTGAATTGAACTGAAAACCAACAACAAACAATGATCATCGGCGTCGTATTCAAGGCTATCCAAGGCATCGCTAAGGTAGATCGATGATACCTCAGTGAAAATCAGTAGTCTGACAGCTGCGGTAGCTTTTCGTTCTACCGTAAAACGGAAAGTTTTCTCTAAATTAGCAATATTTCTGCCAGAATTTTCCTCACAGATACCAGACTGCAACAAGATTCTTATCCAGAATACCCACTAAATATCATACGCTCCCTTAGAATTCCCATGTAATTAGTTCTGATGCTGCATGCTGGGATATGAGGGAATGTAGTTGGATGGTGGTGTAGATAATGAAGGATATTGGACGTTACTGAGAGGCCTGGATGTCAGGGAGGGTAGAGAGTTGTTGACTGTATCAACAATACATGAATTAAATATGTACTCAGTGTTGAATCAGGAGCTTCAGACTAAAGCTTTTCTCTGACTCCACCGGAATTCGACCAGCTTCAGTTCCGACTAACGCCCCGTTGGTGGGAATCGGCAGCAAGGAATCTTAACAAACTGAAGAATTTCAGGCTATTTCTTTAATTATTACGGTGGTACATAGAAGCCTGATAACTTCGAGATGACAAATAATGCTCAATACCAAAAGTTATCTAAAAAGCCTTGTAAACAACATCCGGTTCGAAACACTTTTTTGCGAGATTATCATGACACATTGAAATAAGTTTGCTGTTTTGAACTACTACATCATCGTGAGCTACTGCGTCACAAAGTTAGTAAAATATAAGGTAGTCAGCCAAACGTCAAACTTGGGTACCGGGGACCAAATGTAGTACTAGAAGTGGTACCCGGTTTGAGACTGAGTGCTACGACTTTATTTGGACTTTGGTCCAGCGCCAAGAATGCTCACCTTATATTGCGGATTTTTAGAAAAATTTCCACTCTGCGGTAGCCGCCGAGTTCTACCGCAGCTGTCAAAGTCCTACCGCAGGCTTGAAAATCATCCTATCATTGAAACTGAAGGCCAAATCAAAGCATGCTTGCAAGGTGAATTGAACTGAAAACCAACAACAAACAATGATCATCGACGTCGTATCCAAGGTTATCCGAGGCATCGCTACGGCTCGCTAGGGTAGATCGATGATACCTCAGTGAAAATCAGTAGTCTGACAGCTGCGGTAGCTTTTCGTTCTACCGTAAAACGGAAAGTTTTCTCTAAATTAGGGTGCCGTTATAGTTACGCGTGAGAGTGGGAGTGCGCGTGCGCGAAGCCACAAAAAAAGAATATCAACAACAGCAAATCCACGAAAATCCTTTGGACGCGCACTCCCACTCTCACTTTGAAGCGGCACTATGGCAGCGTCGTTAGCAATAAAAGAGCAACCGTAGCGGCAAATACGATCTGTCGGGTCCGGTGGTCGTAAAGAAACAAATAAATACATTCTGCCAGGTTTGGCAGCGGAAAAAAGTTAAGGTATTTAGAAGGTATCGGAGACGGAATTTCTAGGGCACCATATCTCCCAACACGGCGCGTTAAACCAACGGAAGATAAAATAATGTAGTGTACTGTACAGTATACTTTATTTATGCTCACGCGAATGTTGTCGAAGATCTAGTTAGGATTTAGCTTTCGATTTTGAATAGATAACTGTAGCTATGACTACATTACAGGACTTCTGAAGTGTGACGCTTCTGTTTGGGAACATCTTTGGAAACTTTCTCTCACTTCACTTGGAAGAAAAGGAGATGTGGTGATTTATAATACTGCCTAGTAGGCCGTGATGTTTGAAAAGCCATTATTAGTCAACCTGTCAAGAAGTGAGGATCGCAAAATACCACAGTTATAACTATTTTTACAAGTATCGGATCGCTTTGCGGTCCTCAACAAAGTTTTTCAGAACATTCTAGGCTATCATTTTACAGTATTGGTTAAAAAGTTTCAGACCAACTTTTTCAACTTATGGCTAAAATGCAAAAAAAAAGTATGTTTTCCCATAAAAAATCTCATACAAATTTCAATTGCAATGCGCAAAGTGTAGATGCAACCGATCGTGCTCAAATTTTGCACAGACGCTCAGGACCTAAAACAGTAACAAAAAAGCTTTGATCTGAGAAAACGGTTCCGATGACCCACACTAATATAGGTGAACTTATGTATTTTCTGCAGTATTGTTCTCTTCGTCATGGTTTTTTTTTTTTTGAAACCTGTTGAACTTAGAGTTGGCCTCAAATCCATATGTTAATCCATATGTTATTTCTTTTTAGATATAAAATGCCACTGTATGATGGGACTTTTTCCTGAAATTGGTCGTGCTTGGTTGACTATTGATTCGGACATTTATGTAAGTATTCGTATTATAAATTATCAGAACAATCTAGGAAGTTATCACTGATATTGGCGGTGCCATTTCAGATCTGGACCTACGAGCATACGAGAGACGTTGCTTATTTTGACGGATTGTCACACTTGATAGTCAGCGTAGGACTGGTCGTCCCAAAACCAGGGGTTTTTATATCCGACGTCAAGCACCTGTTGGTGCTGACCACCCCGATCGAAATCGTCATTCTAGGGGTAACCTTCGGCGATTCGAATGCTTCTCCTAATCGGTCGATAACCTCCTCGATCGAGGAAATGCAGCTGTTGAACAAACCGATTTTTGTTTTGAACACTGATAATGTTGCAATTACGTGCATTGAAGGAACATCGGATGGGCGAATATTCTTAGGTGGTCGAGATGGGTGCTTGTACGAAATTTCCTACCAGGCGGAATCCAATTGGTTTGGCAAGCGTTGCAAAAAGGTCAATCACTCGCAAGGACTGATGTCCCACTTGGTTCCGGGGATATTCAAAGTATTTTCGGAAAATGATTCAATATCCAAGATAACGATCGATAACTCTCGTCGATTACTGTATGCCTTGACCGAGAAAGGAGCAATCGAGGCTTGGGACATCGGTGTCGATGCTAATTCAGTGAGACGCATTGCAAGAATATCACAAAATGATGTTGCCTCCAGCGCAGGAAATATTCTCCGTACAATTGAACCATCCGTTTTTAGGCCAGTAACGGCTTTGTGTCCTTTATCGCACGAGGACTCGCCTCAAGTCCATTTGATTGCTATCACGCAAACCGGAGTTCGGTTTTACTTTTCAACGGTCCCCGTGTTGTTCAGCATCCAACAACAGCAACTTCAGCTACAGCAGCAGCAACAACAACCGCAACCAGGAATGTCTACATTTGACCATCAACAACGTCCTCAAGGCCTGTATCTTCTGCATGTACGACTTCCTCCAGGATATACTCCAAACACGACCGTTGGGAAGCCGAAGCAAGTTCATTCAGCATTCTATAGCCAAGGATCGTTACTGATGGTATCGACACCTCAACCGGATCAGGATCTGCTTTGGTCGCTCAGTTCGGAACCCTTCCCATCGCGACAAAACCTGGTGGAATCCTCCACCGTTATGACCATGGACGGCCAGGTGTGGGCCATTGCGGAAGTCAAGCCAAAAGACAAGGTCACCGTGGATACGCCCCTTAGGGCCGCACAAGTTCCCAAGAAGGTTGCCCTCCTGACCAACCAGGGAGTGCACATAGTGTCCCTGTTGAAGTCCGTGGACATATTGCAACAGCTGCTGCTGGCTTGCCACGGTCCTCACAACGAAGCGGTCAAGGCTTACTTCCAGGTGCAGTCGGAACCGCAAGCCTGTGCTACCAGTTTGCTGTTGGCGTGCATCGAAACATTCAAGGGAACGGAACTGGGCGAGTGGGCTGCACAGGCTTTCATTTTGTATGGCGGGGAACCCTACTTCGATGTGGGTGCCTACATGGGTGGTCATTCGGCCGCTGCCAGACCGCTGAGTTTTAACTCACCTGCTGCTGGATTCGGTGGTAAGTATGAACAGGGTGTCTACTATCTGGTAAACTTGGAAGTCTTAGGAAACTCTAGAATCAAAATTTGATCCCTATTTAATAGGGATTTATATTTTTGAGTACACATCCTATTTATAACAAGCTCCATTCCCAGGATAAGAAATTCATTTTTATTATTTTTCAATAGATAACCAGCAGGGAGGACCCCGGATGTACATGTCCACTCCTTTCTCCGCTTCTCGACCAGCTTCGTCAGTGCAGCAGAGCTTAATGCAACAAACACAGTTCCCAAATAGTCCAAGTATGACAAGCACATTCTAACTATGACAAACATCTCAGCTAATCCACATTCAAATCTTTAACAGTGCCATCGGCCATGAACCACAGTTTCAACAACAACCTCCCGCTAACGGCGGATTCCTCCAACTTCCATTATTCGGCCAAACATGCGGGACTATATCTGCACATGTCCCGCCTATTGCGGTCTATTTGGCGCAAGCGATGCATCGATGACAAACTACACACGACCATCAGCCAGCAGGACTGTGCTCAAATCCTAGAAGACCTGTTTGCCATAAAACGCTTTCTGGAATCGATTACGCTGACAAATTTGGTCGGACTGGTAGGCAAAAACATGTCCAATGCTGGTAGCATGAGTGCTGGCCCAGGTGGTTATCTCCAGCAACAACAACAGCAGCAGCATCATCAACAACAACAGCAACACCATCAGCAGACCATGTCCGGGCTGGGTATGCAAAGTCCTTATGGGCAACAGCAGCCACCTCATTTCGGCAGTCAGAGTGCCTTCTCTGGGGTACCAGGACAACAGAAAAGCTCCGCAGAGGACGCCCTGGTGGAGGAAAAGAAGTCGCTCGATGCGTTGACACGATTGATAAGTAAGTATTTTTTCATTAGAGTACAAGTATCTCATCCATATGGCACATCAGTGCTGCTGTATGCCAGTAAAACCTGTATCAGTACAAAACATTCATGGATTTTCATGATTCCTTATTTGAATAAAACTTAGCTAAACCCCTAAATCATTCTCGTTCACTTTCAGAGCACTCCTGTGAAGTTCTGACACTTTGGAAGATCCTGTGCGAACACCAATGCCACCAGTTGGTATCGAAACTGACCAAGGATCAGCAGGCCATTTTGCAGTCGTGCACCTTCCGGGATCTAATTTTGTCTCGGTCGGATCTATGCGGTTTGCTGATTGTGGCACTGATCAACTCGTACCTCAACGATAACGCCAGTGTCGGTTCCATTTCATCCAAGCTCCGTGAGGTGTGTCCCAATCTGTATCGCCATGAGGACGCCGTCTCGCACAAGGCCACAGAGATTCTGCTCCTGTCCAAAACGTGCAACGATCCGGACGAGAAAAACGAACGATTGCGAACGGCGCTTCAACTGTGTAAAAGTGCTGCCCCGAATTTACCGTTGACGTCGATTTGTCAGCAATTCACCACCGCGGGATTCTACTCGGGAGTCATAGAGCTGTGCTCGATTTGTGCGGCCAAGAGTGATCCCAGTGAGGCGGCACTACATTTCTATCGCAATAACGAACCCGTTGAAGACCAGGAAGGGTTTATGGCGTATCAGAGTCGCATGAATTGCTACAGGGAGATAAAATTGATGCTCGAACACGTCTATACAAATGTCTTGAACAGCAAAGGTGGTAGCATCTATCCCTCGTTGGAGAGTGCGGATCGGGATAAGCTGGCAAATAATCAGGTATAGCAAACAAATTTTAGAACAAAAATGGAAACAGAAACTCTCATCCAATATATTTTTATCTTTTCAGCTGATTTCAATCATAAGTTTGTCACTCCAGTGCCAGGATCAACTGCTACACATTTCCGTTTATGAATGGCTTCTGTCGCACAACCTGTTGGGCGAGCTGCTTGAAATTAGCGAACCATCACTGGGTGCCTTTCTAGGTCGTGCCGTAAATCGAACCCCGGAAAACTTCGCCCTCGCCGATCTACTGTGGAAATACCACGAACGTAACGGTCAACACGCTGCTGCCGCTAAAATTCTGGACAAGTTGGCCAACATTCACAGCGAAACTATGACCCTTCAGCAGCGTATCGAATATCTAGCTCGGGCTGTCATGTGCATGCGAAGCGATACCGTTGGATATTCCGCACACAATGGCGTGCTGCTAAAGGACCTCGAGGATAAACTGGAGGTGGCACAAATCCAAAAGCAAGTGCACGACGCCTTGTCGATCGTACCGAACAAACCTTCCGTTGGGCCAGCCCTGAAACTGCTGAACGCCACGCTCTACAACCTGACTCAGCTTTACTCGGACTTTGCCGAGCGATTCGAGCTTTGGGAGTGCAAGCTTACCATTCTCAACTGCTCACACCATAACGACCCGTTGCTCATCGAATCGGTCTGGACGCACATCCTGGACAAGGAACTCGAACGGCCAGACTCGAACACGGAACGATGCCGTCGGTTGCTCTCCAAGGTCAAAAGCCTGGCCTTAGAATACGAAAGTTCCGGTCACTGCTTCCCGTTGCCGTTCATTGTCCGAGAGCTGGAACTGCGGTGTTTCCGTCTGAAGATGTTCGATTCCCCTGTCCCGGAGGCATTGATCGAAATGAATCTGGACGTGGATTCCCTGCTGAACATATATTCAAGGTGCGTTGTCACTGCTACCATCTTAAGCCGTCACCAATAATTTCCATAATCTTTCTCCAGACTTGTCTCCATGAACGAGCGAGTGTGGGTGACGGACGACGACGAGCTGTACCTGGTACGTTCAACCGCGAAGCTGCTTTCCCTCGTTGCCTCCCAGCCGAATCTGGTACCGCTCAAGGATCGCCGAAAGGTGATTGCCAAATCGCAGGACCTCATATCGGCTTGTTTGAGCATCCTGTACACGAAACCGGACGGACAGGCCCACGTAGACAACCTGCGGGAAACGCAATCGAAGCTGAACCGAATTCACTGCTAGCTGGCAGTGCGGTATTCGATGAACTACGGTAACAGTAGGATGTAATTCGGACTAAGCGGTAAGCACTATTTTGCGTAATATAAGTCTGTAGTTGATTATTGACCACTGCCCCTGAGGGCACTTGGAGTTTAGTGTATTACGCCCAAGCACCGCAAGATACGATATTGAATATTTCCAATATTTCCTTATGAAATTGAAAGGCAGCAGTTGGTGTACTAAACTAAACTGCAAGTGCCCTTTACTTTGTTTAGTGCGTTTTTTGTTTGTGTTAACTGCATAGTTTTCTTTTTGATTCATGCATTAATATCATTAAGAATGCGAAAATCGCGTTACAAATTGAACAGGCAAATTGTATACACTACTAAATGCTTAAAACACAATTGCGTACTTTCTGTGTTGTTACGATCGCAGAAAACACCAAAATTGGGAAACACGTGCCCAGTAAAAACAGCAGATAACTCGTCTACGTTCACAAATGTCAATAAAGTATTAAAATACTGAAACAGCAATCTTTATCCTGTTCGAAAAACCTTCTCTTTGAGATCAAATTATCACAAAGGGGTAAGTATAGTGCAGTGCAAGTGCGTCTTGTACCTACAAGTTGCACTTAGTGCGATTCTATAACATTCCCCAGAAAACCAATCCCCAGAATTCCATTCCCCAGAATGTACCATTCCCCAGAAAACCATTTCCCAGAAACTCATTCCCCAGAATGTACCATTCCCCAGAATTCCATTCCCCAGAATGTACCATTCCCCAGAAAAAAAATAAAACTATTGCTTTAATTCTGAATGGTTTATATTAATAGCTAAAAATCAAATATTTATTCGTAAAAAATCACCGGAAGAAACATCCTGCCAAAAATTCTTATTTGACAAGAAAATCTTCGGAAATAAGCATGATTTGCCTTTACAATTTAGGCTATTGGTATAATTATTGGCATCGCAACTGCTTACTTTTTCAACATACATTTTTCCTTCTTTTCTGCATAGGCTGTTCTTTCGAATTGTACTTTTCAGTAAATTATCGGCATCAAAACTTCTTACATTTTCTATGTAGTTTTTTTCCTTCTTTTCTGCATAGGCTATTCTTTCAAGTTACACTATTCAGGTAATTATCGGCACCACAAGCACAGGTGTTTAGAAACTTAGAAAAAAATATGAAATAAATATAACAGCAATTTTAACACCGGTGGAGGCTGTAATGCCCATAATTTCCCGAAAAGTGCAATTCGAAAGAACAGCCTATGCAAAAAAAGAAGGGAGAATGTATGTTATTCTTATAACGACTCAAACATTTTTTTTAACGAAGAAGGAAACGTAACACTCTGATAATTGCCATCGTACATCGATTTAACGGTTTATTTGAAAATTTGAGAGTTAACCAACTGCCAATTCGCGGCGCTCGCATAGTTTTTGTTTGAGTTTGACGTTTGCTCACTACTGCCACCTAGTTGATATTTGGCCAAATTCAGTCCTTTTAGAATTAACCCTCTCTTTCCCATGGTAGCACAGGTGATCCACTACATTGCACTGTTCATTTAACTCTACAACAAAAACGAGCAGAGAATTTTTGACCAAATCTGGCATAATAGTTCATTAAACATATACAAACATCTGACGAAAAAATGGGAATGATCTAACTTATCCTGTATTTGTATGAACAGTGCAAAGTAGTGGATTACCTGTGCTACCATGGGAAAGAGAGGGTTAAGCGAACCTATTTCCGAGACTAAAATTTAAATCGAAAAATGTGCAAAAGTGCAAAAAGTGTTACGTCTGTTTGTCTGTGGTGACATTGTTTTCCTTGCGGCATTCAAAAACCCAACACTGTTCCTCTTTTTATACAAGCTTTTTTTTAGAATTTAGGCAATGGTACACTGACCCCACACGTATGAATCATCTAAAGGTTTTTGCATCATAAAAATAATAATACAGAAGAAAATGAACCATATATTTAAATGTAGTCAAAACCAAACAGTAGGATTATGTCTATACTTCTAATTCATGAACACTTTGTTCGTTGAATTTAATGAAAAATGTTAAAATTTTGACTCTCTCGAAGAACGCCGGAAACCACAGTTTATGAATCAGCAGAATACTTGCCCACAGATATGAATCAGTTGAGACACTATTTATGAATCATCGAAATTTTGGCAAATTTCTTAAAGCTCATGACACCATACACCTCAATGGCAGTAGAACCATCATCTCAGAACACATACTAGACATCTGCCAACAATCTGAATCAATTTCAGACAGGTGTGTCTACTTTTAAAAAGAACAAAACTGCAACATAGTATTCTAACATTCGATTTGCATGGGCAATTTTACAACTATGCAACTATACATGCACATAAAGGTATCGCAAAACTGGTATTAAAGAGGTTTAAAGACTATTTATAGTCAATTATTGAAGATCGGGATCAAGAAGCGTTTTTCATCGCTGCTTGATATTCTCTATTGGTGTTATATAGCGTCAGAAAAGGTTCAAATGAATAAGGCGGTGATTTCATCGAAAATCTTATTTAGACCCAAGTTGAGGCCACCAACCAAGGATGCTTTCACTCACCTGGCAATCATTTAATTCAAGCGTCTATAACTCAGTTCAGAAGCTTGTTACTACGATGAGATGTTCGTCAAACTTGTGAGGTAGTGTTTATCTTACAATTATCTCCAAGGACGCCATATTATAACTTATATTTACGGCGTGAAAGTGTTGGTACCTCCAACTGTTACTAAACGATTGAATTTTGCGATCATTTAGGATGAGTAGGTAATACTAGCGTTGTCACGCCATAGATATGGGAGTTATAACATGATGTCCTTGCTGATAATTGGTGGGAAAACACTGCCCTACAAGTTTGCCGAACATCACATTGTAGTAACAAGCTTCTGAATTGGGTTACAGACAAATGAATTTAAAGATTGTCAGGTGAGTTAAAGCATCCTTGCTACCAACATGTTTTCAAATTTTGTTTTGTACTATCTCATCACACATATTTTAATCAGCGTAGCCCCAAAATAAATAAAATCCTGTGCTTTAGATCAATATTCGTTCCTGATACGCTCTTTATCAAGTGTCCAGGAGCGATAACATCATACAAAATGGCATCGAATCTGTCGAAATCGATCAAGGTTCTATAAGATGGTGAGCATTTCTTTCAAAAATAGAAAACCTGGTGAATATAATTTAGAAATGAAAAAGTTCAGCAGATTTTCACCTGATTCATAAATTGTGCCATACCCGTTTTTTCCCCACAATTTATGAATCAGATGTTTTCTTCCATTTTTATGTGAAATCGTCATTCCACAACACTTTGCCTTCATAAACATGCTGATTCATCATGTTACAGTAGGTTACTGTTCGATTTTTCCTCAAAAAGCTGTACAGAATCGTCTAAATTGTCAATTTTTTCTTATCAACAACAGCCGTGTGTCTTACAAAAGCGACTAAAAAATGGCAACAATGACAGCATAAAAATCACGCCGACAATTT
Organism: Aedes albopictus; assembly: GCF_035046485.1. NCBI lineage: Eukaryota > Metazoa > Arthropoda > Insecta > Diptera > Culicidae > Aedes > Aedes albopictus. Next base: position 214,061,562 of record NC_085137.1, read on the forward strand.
TTGTTGATTTCGGAAACAATATCGGATTCCGCGCTGTAACAACTGTTGTGACGTTCGATATACACAAGGGTTTGTCTAACAAAAATACTTTTTAGATGTTTTGTGACAAATTACCTTCTGATTTTGTTTCAGACATGCTCGATAAACATGGAGGATCCGCCAGGGCTTATTAGAGTCTATTCCCAAGCAATAGTTCCAAGTCGGTTGGATTTGAGAAGGTTTTGATGATCGTTACAAATCCAAATAAAACTATTATAGGATTTGTGACAAGTTTTGGAACCTTTTACAGCCAGCTGACTTCAAAATGTTGTTTGGGCTCTATTTCCCACGTTTCTCGGTTGATTTTTATCAGTAATTTATTAATGTCATAGTCGTATTTCGAATTTTTGCAATGTTAGTTAGTCATATTTTCTTTAAATTAAGCAATAAAAATCGACCGAAGAATCAATAGTGAGAAGGAGATTTGCAGCACTTAATTGTGCTGATAGATTCGAAGCTAACGTGCGAACACTTAAACGCATTGTTGACGTCAATGCGTTCGACGTGACATTTTGGACAAAAACTGACTGCTTGTTATTAACTGAACAACGTTACTTATGTATGACTAGGTTGACATTTCTAGGCTACGCTTGAGAAAATGATATGGTTTATCTAGGTAGGACCGATAGGACAATTGAACGAATTTGAATATTGTTCATAGTATTTGTAGCGGAATGAACGTTGACATGAAATCTTTATTATTTTAAAATTTTATTGCAATCAACTGACCAACTTGGCGTATTTTTGATTATCTCTTAGATGGTATTATGACGACAACAGAAAAATATCAGAAGTTCAGTTACATGTTTCTGTGGGTTTTGGACCGATGACAATTTAAGGACACATGAGATGAACACAGAGAAGTAGAAAACGATTAGCGAAATCAAGAAAACAGTTTGATACAGGATTGACTATATTTTAACATACAGGGTTCGATTGATTCGATGAAAAAAAAAACGAACATACGTCAACTGATTTAACGAGAAATAAAACATATTGGACCATACCACAAAATCAAACAAGAAGACAAACACAAATTGTGTGACCATAACACTACCATAGGCAAATCCTGACTGAATGACCAATTGAAAACTTTCCAATCTTCTACCGTAACTTTCTGAGTCAGTTGCAACAGTGTCTTAATGGATATCATTTTCCGCGTACGGCTGGCAAACTGCTTCTGAAAGATTACGTACTCTTTTCTATCTTCGGGTCTAGTGTAGAGGTTTCAACTCTATTCAGAGTGCAGCTAGAAACCTAGCAACCCAGCAACCTTTTCGCTTGTGTTCGGCCTTGGTGGTTTATTTAGGCGGTGCTGGTAGGTCTGTATGTACTTCGTACATGCAGTGCGTACGGCTTCAGCATTGTGGTTACTTGGGTAGTGTAGGATAATTGGCTTCTTTAGCGGTGTTGAGATAATTCCATATTCAGAATCTGCATGCAAAACTGAGCCGAAATCCAAATTTTCATGAATTTTGGTGCCCGGGAACCTATTTAAAAATCAGTTTGAAGTTTGTATGGGAGCGATTTGTCGAATCACCCCTCGACGCATTTTGTACTGGGCGGAGCTGTCAAGCAGTTGGCCAGCTGTCAAAAGGTGATTTCGAAAAATCTCTTCAAAAGCGATTTTAGGTACCAAAATGAAGTTCTAAAAATCTGAAAAAAATCATGGTGGTTCAGAAAAAGGTGCTCTTTTGTATAAAATCAAAAAATCAATACATTTTTCTTAATTTAAAAACCCGATTGGGTTTGGGACTGAGGGGGTCGTCATTGATTCTGCCGACACCATTGAGTGCTCTTTGTTGGCGGTTGTGTTGGTGACGATTTCTCCAGCTTTATAATCTCATTTATACCACGCACAAACTTTGGGAAGAGGGACTGCTTTGTAATGCAAGAGAGGGATTTAAACTCTGCGTTACGGGTTGGGTGAGGTCATACAGATAGAAGCAACCCAGGTGACCGTGCGGCTCGGGTCGTGATGGATGCATGAGTGCAGTGTGTGTGGGGTGCGCTACCCTGTGGGTGCAGTTGAGTCCGGGTTGGAGTGGAAAGAGACTTTTCTATATTTCTTACTAGAGACCTTCTCTACCCTAGATCGGTTTCGGTTGTACGGGCGGGGTAGTGTTTGTCTTATTTGTGACGTGTTGTGCGTGATTTGCGGCCCGAGCTGAATGCTTACTTGGGAAGTATTGTGCTCTGCAATCAACATTTTGGTTTTAAGGTGAAGCTATGGCTAGGCTATGCCTCGGATTTGTTGGGCGCAGGTCGGGAGAGCTAGTGGTGGTTTGTTCTGGAGGGTTTGCTCGATTGGTTATTCACTGGTGGTGGCCAGTCGATCGACTGTTCGCGCAGCCTGTCATTTGGTTCTTGGGCTTTGTGCTCTCGAGGTTCGTGGCGTACCTTCGCTTTAATACTAATATTCCTTGTTTGATTAACTGTTATGTACAGGCGCTCAACTCATTCTATTTCATAGATTGCCAGATTTAGGGGTAATGGTTCAATAGGGTGTTAGCAATCAGAGTGGATTAGAACGAGTTGGCGCCTACAATACACCAACACTAACACACATACACCAATACTTACACGCACACATGCACCTACAACTAGCTGTAAAAGACCAGTGGGCGGGACAATGGTGCCTACCCAACAGTTGTAGGTGGGGTGTTTGGCTTAGCTACATGACTTGGTCCGGCAAGCCCATAAACATCAATTGGTAGACGTATTGCCTAGTGAAAAGACAACGCAGATGGGCGAAAGCCAGGGGATGCGTTGATAATAGCAGAATAGCAGAATTACCTTCTGATTTTGTTATTTAAAGCCAGCTGATTCATAAACTGTGGGTGATTCAACGGTGTGGGGTCACTGTACAATTATTGGAATTATAACTGCTTTCATTTTCAACATAGACTTTTCCTTCTTTGCTGCATAGGCTGTTCTTTCCAATTGCACTTTTCAGGAAATTATCGGCATCACAACTGCTTACTTTTTCAACATAGATTTTCCCTTCTTTTCTACATAGGCTGTTCTTTCGAGTTACAATGTTTAGGCTAGTTACAATCGGCACCACAAGCACAGGTGTTTAGAAATTTGAAAAAAATATATAATAAATATAACAGCAATTTAACACCGGTGGTTGTAATAATGCCCATAATTTCTTAAACAATGCAATTCGAAAGAACAGCCTATGTAGAAAAGAAGGGAGAATCTACGTTGAAAATGTAAGCAGTTATAATTAAAAAAAAAATACTAATTGCCTTAATTATAAGAAGAATATTGTTTAAAAAGAAGGAACATTGTTGGGTTTTTGAATGCCAAAAGGAAAACAATGATACTTTTTCCCTTCTTCATTAAAAATAATTAGATTTGTTGGCATTAAAATTGCTTATATGGAGTTTGGCAACACTGGTTTGCTACGTAAACAAATCAATTTCTTGCGTTGCATTTTTTTTCGAGTTTTTTCACGTTCTTTCGCAAAGTAAAAACGTGATTCGGCATTCTGAATCCGCCGGTAGTTCCAGAGGACCCGAGTGGACAAAATGCGGCAACGAAAACGTCGCAAAAATCCCTCCGAAGTCAACCACAATCCAGACAGAAGCGTAGCTTAGAGTCGGAGCATAACCTCAACGACCCGAACCTCCACCCACCCCGACCGAAGAGCCCGTACATGTCCGAAATGTCACAGACAAGTAGACGACCACCCGGCAGCAGCAGCACACTTCAAAGCGGAATCAGCGTAACCGTGAGTAACGAGTTCGAATTACTATCGGAAGAAGAGGAGCACAACGACACAATGCCTACTCTTACCCCAATACTGGCTACGACGAGGACGGCGCCAAAAACTAAGAAGGTTCGTGTCCCCCCGATAACGATTGTTAACCAATCAAGTAAGCAACTGCGAGAGCTGATGTCAAACAACAACATCGCACAGACGGACTACAATATGCGAATGACCAGAACGGGAGTGCAGCTACTGTGCATGAGCGAAGAAAGTTTTCACATCTCCTTGGACACGTTAAAAAAACTCAACATTGAGTTTCACACCTACACTCTCCCCTCCGAACAACCGGTGAGAGTCGTTCTATCCGGTTTACCTGTGTACGATATCGCCGAATTAGAGGAAGAACTTGCTACCCTCGGTGTAGTTTGTGCAGAAGTGAAACTACTTTCCCGCAAAGTCACTGGGCCCGAAGAAAGTGCTTTGTACGTACTGAACTTTGTAAAGGGGAGCACAAAATTGTCGGAGCTGCAAAAGGTGAGAGCAGTTTTCAACACCACAGTGAAATGGCGCTATTTCGAAAGAAGACCTACTGACGCCGTGCAATGCCACCGCTGCCAACGTTTTGGTCACGGAATGAGGAACTGCAACCTCCCCCCTCTGTGCGTCAAGTGTGGCGAAAAACATCATTCTGCAGAGTGCAAGCTACCGAAAAAAGCTGAGCTGGAACGCGTCGACAAAAGTGAGACCCGAGGACTGATCAAATGCGCTAATTGCAGCGGTCAGCACACTGCCAACTACCGTGGTTGTCCCAGCCGAAAAGTCTACATCGAGAAGCTGGCGAAACTGAGGACGGAACGTCGGCATCCAGCTCCCCCTCCGCTTCTCTTTCGAACAACTAAGGGTCGTCCAACCAGCTCTACCGCTCCTCCACCGCGTGGCTCGTATGCCCAGGTCCTACGAACACAAACAACCGTTAACCAAGATCTCTTCTCAATGTCTGAATTTCTGTCTCTGGCAAGGGAAATGTTCGAGCGTCTGGCGAGCTGCCAGTCCAAACAGCAACAAATTCTAGCTCTTTTTGAGCTTACTACAAAATATATCTACAATGTCTAGTTTAGATAATTTGCGTGTTGCTAACTGGAACGGACGTTCCGTTCATAGCAAGAAGCTTGAATTTTTTGACTTCTTAGTCCGTCATAAAATAGACATCGGTATAGTAACAGAAACTTGGTTACAACCAAATGTTCCTTTTTTCCATCCACACTTCTCCTGCGTTCGTTTTGATCGCACCTCCAGCGATGCTGAAAGGGGGGGAGGAGTCCTGATTGCGGTTCGCAAAGGCATTAAGTTTGCGGAGCTAAACATCTCTACTAAAGCAATCGAAAGCGTAGGCATCACGATTAACACGACAGACGGCAACGTTCACATCATTGCCGCCTACTTCCCTGGAGCAAAAAGGAGAGCAATCTGGACTCAGTTTCGTCGCGACATCTCAACTCTGACAAGAATGGCTGAACCGTTCTTCGTGGTGGGTGATCTGAACGCTCGTCATCGCCTCTGGAACTGCTCGAAAGCAAACAAGGCTGGAACACTGCTGGTACAGGAGGCAACAAGCCGCAATTTTTATGTCCATTTTCCGGACGCCTTCACTTTCCATCCTACGGGTCGCGGTCGTCCCTCCACACTGGATCTTGCTCTTTCCAACAACCTGCTAGACATGACTAAGCCGATTACATTAAACGACCTTTCATCGGATCACTCTCCGGTAATCTTCAGTGTAAGCCTTTCTGCTCCTGCCATACAGACATCTCCGAAGTTTCGTTGCTACGCGCGTGCAGACTGGTCTCGGTTCCAACGGGAAATCAATTCAAAGCTGAACCTACTTGATCCAGTCATCTCAACCCTTGACAACGAACACGAGATTGACACTGCAATTGAGTTTCTGTCGAAAATCGTCGTAGATGCAGAATCAGTTTCGGTTCCTGAAGTACAACAACGACCATACCAAATAGCCACGATTCCAGAGAGTACCCGCAGACTGATCGCTCTACGAAACAAACGGCGGCGTCAATGGTATAGAAGAAGAGACCCCATCTACCGGAGCATAGTGCTGTCGCTGAACCGAAGAATCCGGGAGGAATGTGATCAGGCCAACTGTAGGAAATTCCAGGAAACGCTCTGCACTCTGAACAACGATCGAGACACACTTTGGAGAATCTCAAATGCACTGAGGAAAACAACCAAATACAGCCCACCCTTGCGCCATGGAGACAATATCATCGCTTCATCCTCAGAGAAAGCTCAGTTACTTGCCACGAGTTTTTCTGAAGCCCATACCAACCAAATGGCTGATGATCCGGAAACAGTGATTGCTGTAAACACCTCCATCGCACACATCGATCGAATTCGTCTGACTGGTGCCCACCCATGGTTGATACATCCGAAAGAGGTAATCCAGATTATCCGCAGACTCAAGGCGAAGAAGTCTCCTGGTCAGGACAGCATCAGGAACTGCGTGCTCAAGAAGTTACCCCGAAAGGCCCATATTCTCCTCGCCAGAATCTTCTCTGCTTGTGTTCGGTTGGGGTACTTTCCCTCCAAATGGAAGCACGCGGTAGTAATCGCTATCCCGAAACCGAACAAGGACTCCACGAATGCGACCAATTACAGGCCAATTAGCCTACTCTCTGCCTTCAGTAAGCTTCTTGAGCGCATAATCTTGAAACGTATCGAGCTACACCTAGAAAACACGCGGATTATCCCCGACGTCCAATTTGGCTTCAAAAGCGGTCATTCTACCAACCACCAGCTTACCCGTCTTGTGAGGGAGGTTCGAAATAATTTTGCAATGAAGAAGTCGTCAGGCATGGTGCTTCTGGATGTCGAGAAGGCATACGACTCCGTATGGCAAGAAGCAATCTTGCACAAGATGCTACTTGGGAACTTCCCCTCTTACATCTTGAAAATTATTCGTTCGTTCCTGATAAACCGATCCTACCACGTGACTGTTAACGGTCATACATCCATCAGACACGAAGTACCCTTTGGCGTACCTCAAGGGGCAGTTTTGAGTCCGACTCTTTACAACATTTTCACCGCGGACCTGGTGATGCTTGATGGCGTACAGTATTTTCTTTTCGCCGACGACACCGGGTACATTGCAGCGGATTCGGACCCAGTTATCGTAGTTACTAAACTTCAAGCAGCCCAAAACGCTATCGAAAACTATCAACGAAAATGGAAGATCAAAACCAACGCTAGTAAATCTCAAGCAATTTTCTTCACACGAAAGCGAAGCCCGCAAAATCTTCCGCAACAAAAAATCTGCATCTGGGGTCAACAAATACCATGGTCGGACGACGTGGTATACCTGGGCCTTACTCTGGACCGAAGGCTAACCTTTGCCACTCATGTGAAGAAAACTTTGAACAAGTGCGACAGGCTTACCAGAATGCTATACCCGCTAATCAACAGGCGCTCACACCTGGACAAGAAGTCGAAATTACTCCTCTACAAATTGGTGTTCAAGCCATCGATGACGTACGGTTTTCCTGCCTGGTTTGATTGTGCCGCTACCCATCGGAAGAAACTCCAGGTGAAACAAAACCGATTACTGAAGATGATGCTCAACCTGGACCCGTTTCACCCCACTGAAGATGTCCACAGTTTAGCGAAGGTGGAACTCATCGACGAATGGATCGAACGTGTACTTCTCAAGTTCTGGTTGGGATGTGCAACTTCAGCAAACCCGTTGCTGGAACAACTGATGGCGCGCAGACTGTGATATTAGCATAAGAATATTTTTCCTTTCCTCTAGCTATCCCAACTCTATTTCCAATTTCTGAAGGGTTTTTCAATAGTTTTCCTTTCCAATGTTTAGTTCATTCCATGTTACCAGTAATTTTGTTTTGAATATTGAATAACTAAGCTGCTGCAAGGAAGTCCAAATCTCAGCTAAGGAAATTATATCACATTTGTAATGCTAAAATAACTTGAAAATAAAAATGAAAAATGAAAAAAAAAAAAAAATTGCTTATATGTTCACTCTTTCTATTCCATTCCATAGTATTGGAATAATGATGAAAGCCCTTCTCATACCGCATGAATGGAGAGCCTTTGAAGCGAATAATTAGGAACAGCCATTGGGATGGATCCCTCCAACCGTTTGCAAAGAAAAACGTGGTCAGTTGAGTCTTTAGTATCTTGTATACTGAACAACATCAGAAGAATATACGTTTTCTCTGTAAATTTTGCACATCACTTTTAAAACGTTATTCATCGTAAAACAAGTGCTGCACAATTTTCACAAATCTGTCAAAAACAAAAGATTTTATAACAACGCAACTAACAGTTTGTAAACTTTCAAGATAGGTTTAAAGATCAACATGCAACTGTGTACAATGGTAATTAAACGTTTGAACCATTGTAGAATATTTTTATGGATATATATGTATGTATACATTTTTACCTTAATTTGTTACATATACCGTACAAGAAATAGATATTTGCTCGTAATAACACTATAATGTTAAAATCCTTGCCTATAATACTTATGACACACATGTGATACAAGAATCACTGTACAATTACGCTTGAAATGAGTGCCATACTAAAAATTCTCTCAGTTCAAGTCAGTCTTGTTATAATTTTCTTGACACTGCGTACCGTTGTACAGGAATCATACTCGTATCACATGTCTGTCCGGGATATAACATCTTCTTCTTCTTGGCGTAACGTCCTCACTGGGACAAAGCCTGCTTCTCAGCTTAGTGTTCTATGAGCACTTCCACAGTTATTAACTGAGAGCTTCCTCTGCCAATGACCATTTTGCATGTGTATATCGTGTGGCAGGCACGAAGATACTCTATGCCCAAGGAAGTCAAGGAAATTTCCTTTACGAAAAGATCCTGGACCGACCGGGAATCGAACCCGTTACCCTCAGCATGGTCATGCTGAATACCCGTGCGTTTACCGCCTCGGCTATATGGGCCCTGCTATATGGGCTATATGGGGTATAACATATCATTATGATCAACATTTTACTGTTTGTGTATCGAATTAAACTTTTTAGCAGAGTATATTAAGCTTTTCTGGGGAATGGATTTCTGGGGAATGGATTTCTGGGAAATGGTACATTCTGGGGAATGGTACATTCTGGGAAATGGTATTCTGGGGAATGGAATTCTGGGGATTGGTATTCTGGGGAATGGTTTTCTGGGGAATGTTATAGAATCGTAGAACCATCATCCCAGAACACATTATAGACATCTCTGCCAAAAATCTGAATCAATTTCAGGCAGGTGTGTCTAGTATCAAAATAAATGAAACTTCAACATGGTATTCTTGATCGATCTCTTGGATCGTGACTTTCAACCGAGTTAGACGTTTTTATAAGAGTACCTCCGAAAATCAAATAACTAACTTTACAACGTCATCAGCGGAAGTCGGGCCTTCTACGGGCTCCAGAAGAAACTGCGGTCGAAAAAGATTCACCCACGCACGCTATGTCCAAAGGGAAGTATTATGAAAACTAAATGTACCTCAAAATTTATTCGCTAAAACCATATTTTTGGACCTCTAGATTCAGAAAATGTGTGGTTTAAAATAATCCATCTCTGGACGAACATTTGAAAAGGGCCTATCTGCTTTTTGTAAACAAACATGTTTCTGTCTCTGTAGGGCCCATCTGCATCCACCCACGCACATCAACACCCTTAACAGATAGCTTGAAGAACACTCTTTCTGATAAGGGTGTTGATGTGCGTGGGTGGATGCAGTTGGGCCTTACAAAGACAAAAACATGTTTGTTTACGCAAAGCAGATAGGCCCTTTTCAAATGTTCGTCCAGATCTTGGGTTTTTTTCATACATTTTTATATGGGACGAAATTGACCTTAAAATGACTTGTTTCGATATTTGTATGGAAAAACAGGAAAAAAATCAAAAATATCAAAAAACCCAAGATGAAATATTTTAAACCGCACAGATTCTGAAACTAGAGGTCAAAAGCTACGATCCTAGGGAATAACATTTGAGGTACATTCGATTTTCATAATACTTCCCTTTGGACATAGCGTGCGCCAGGTCACGCTCCATCTGGTCCGCCCATCGTGCTCTCTGCGCTCCACGCCTTCTTGTGCCAACCGGATCAGTTGCAAACACCAGCTTTACGGGGTTGTTGTCCGGCATTATTGCAACATGCCCTGTCCACCGTATCCTTCCGGCTTTGGCCACCTTTTGGATGCTGGGTTCGCTGTAAAGTGCAGCGAGCTCGTGGTTCATCCTTCTCCGCCACACACCGTTCTCCTGCACACCGCCGAAGATCGTCCTTAGCACGCGTCGCTCAAAAACTCCGAGTGCTTGCAGTCCTCCTCGAGCATGGTCTCGTGCCCGTAGAGGATTACCGGTCTTATCAGCGTTTTGTACATGGTGCATTTGGTGCGTGGCACGCTATGTCCAAAGGGAAGTATTATGAAAATCGAATGTACAGGGGATGGCCAAAATGTTTGGGATAGGCAACTTTTTTTCTCTCACAAAAAAATTCAACATGCTGTAACTTTTCATAGAGCGCATCAAAAAATCTCAAATTTTGACTGTTTGTCAACCTATTATATGTATTATTATTGGTATTATTATTGGTACAAATTTGGGCTCGATTGATTAGTTTTTCGTGAAGTTATAACCGTTCGGGTAAAACACTATTTTTTAGACAACTATTTTTTGAACTGTCATATCTCGGAAACCCGTGAACCGAATTGAATGAATTTTTAAACGTTTATCAACAATGTATTGTTGTTGTTTTGTTTATTTATGACATTTTACACCACATGGTGCATTCATGTCAAACAATGTATTGATACTTAATACGACATTATAAAATGTAAGATTTTCTAACGGCGAATTAAGTTATAACGGGTTGAAATTTTTACTCATATAAAGGAAAATAAGTAAAATTTACAATACCACACAAAAATTATTAAATGTGTTCTTCCTTTAATCTAAATAGGTTCTAATATATCTGATTAGAGATAATTTGAGAACAGAAGTGAAAAATCTAGAGTTCCAAAAATATGGTTTTAGCGAATAAATTTTGAGGTTAAGTTTTCATAATACTTCCCTTTGGACATAGCGTGCTATTCATGCCATATAATTTAAACATTATTTTATTTTGCATGGACTGAAAATTTTTCGGTCGGGTCAGGTTGAAGCGGGCGTCATAAATTCGGATCAATATAACTACTTGGTCAAGGATTTTTTTCTTTCAACTCTATTAAATAATATTCCCGATTTTGCAATTTAATTTTGGGTTTTATATAGATACCATTACGTACGGTCAAACTAATTTACAATCTCTGCTTGTCTAGACTCTGTCAATTGTTCGGTGAAACTGCGGAAGCTAAACTTGCTAGACTAGAGGCTGTACTGCAACATATTCAATCTTAAGTAAACTATGCAAAGAAAATCACATGTTGTAGCGAACAAAAGTATTGGGCAGCTGCCAGTAAGATTGATTGAGTTAGGTATACTGCCCCAACTCGCATAACAGTCCCATCTTAGCTGGATTTCCTATTCATATGGAACTATCATGCGAGTGGGGGCTGTATACGTGCGCGTCTATCGGAACAAGTAATTACAAGGTATTGCATCAACTAAATTGAGACGGATGTACACTAGGGTGCAGTTTATTTTTTGAAATTGCTTGTGTTGTGAAAATAACAAACATGTTGCTATGATTTTTCTATGGTGCACATTTACGATTCACATGAAACGTAAAAAAAAAAATCGAATACATCTCAAACGGTACCATTTTTTCGTTCTTTTTGTAAGAAACAAACAATCTTTCGTTTCGAATAAAATATAAGAATGGCAACAGTCTGCTAAACATCTCCAATGCATAAAAAAGTCTAGCGCAACTCTGATCGAATTTTCGCATTGGGGAATTTCGAAAAATAAAGGGCACTCTAATGAACATGTAAACTAGGATTATTATTGCAAAATACATAAAGTGATAATAAAACAAGCTATGTTTGGTATCCATATTTATATTGTTAAACTTCAGTTCAAAAGTTGCATAGAGTCTAGTCTTAGAAAGCCATATAAATTTGGCCATAGCTAGGAATTCTTCAGCAAGTCAATGCAATAATGCAAACGTTGCAATAATCTGAATGGTTCATCTGAGCGAGCCGTAGCAGCTACATAACACAACTTTGCAACCTGTTATCTCTCTACTAGTGACGAATATGTACAATAGGCCTAGTGACGAATCTAAGCCAACGATAGAGCACTTACCGCCGGTCGTCCAGGGGCCTGGTGGTAAAATGTATATGTTTATTTCCAATCTTTTCTGTTTTTGCTGTGAATGGTGACTACTCTAGTACGATTTAGCAATTGGGTGCGCCGTTGTTCAACCGATTCATCGTGCATGTGAGCTGGAACCGTGGAAAGCCTTCACGACGAAAAATCCAACGATGGTTGCTGCCGCTATACCGAGGCCTGCCTTCCACCACAGCAACGGATCGCTGGACATTAGACCGAACTGCTTCAGGTGACTGGAAGGAAGATTTGCAGAGTGAATTAGAACATTTCAGAAGGTGTATTTAGATGTAGATTTTTTTTAGAATAAGAAGCAGTATAAGTTTGATATTATAACAAAAGCAATATTGAAATAAACTGAATACATTCTTCCGAATCATCATACATAAAATAATGTTAGTATAATTTTGATATTTCAACTAAAACAACACAAATTAGTAGCAAACTAATAAATATTATAGGTTATGGTGTTATTGAAGAGAGGAAAAACTAACTGACAGCTGCTTGACATAACACTAGTTGCTGCCAATTTAGAAAGACACGTAACATTTGTGTATCATTATGCCAAATAACGTTATGCCAAACGACGTTATGTCTGATAGAATAGAACCTTCTACTGTAAGTTGTAGGCCGTTTCGAATACTATTGATGATCATGTTGATTCTTTCAAAACATACTGCGCCCAAAACTCTCCGTCATTAGCAATATATGGTACGACCTACAACAACTGAAGTGACCGCCTACCGCCATTGCGTACGCGCAAAATCTCCAGGAAACGTTGTCAGACGAGTCGGTGACCTCGACGTGGCCCCTCTATAGGACTGCTGGAATACAATCGCAGATATCAATGATGCAGCCGAGATCACAGTTGGGCTCGACTGGTTTGACAAGAAAACGCAGTTGATCATGCTGCGCACTGTACCCGGTTGAACGTGGAACGATACAAGCAGAAACGGAAGCAGCAGGTCCGCTAAACTCTAGAACAAATGTCACCTGGTAGAAGCAAAGTTCGAGGATAGAAACTGCTTTCCATTCTCAAGAAACGCAGAAGTTCTATTGGAAATCTACCAAAAATGTCATGAATATCTTGACTCAACGTATCACATGTTTATCGACTTAGGAGGCATACGGCAGAATCGACCGCCTAAAGCTGGGGATAGAAAATTTACGATAAGAACGGCTTTCCTGTGCACCGTCCAAGAAGGCTGATCAAAGCAACGGTGGACGGTGTACAATGTTAACTTAAGGTTTCGGGTGAACTACCTAGTCCGTGCGGAACTCACCGGGAACTGCGACAAGGTAACGGACTCACATGTCTGCTTTTCTAATTCGTTCTGGAAGATGTAATGCAACAAGCTGGATGCAATCCACGAAATCCGGTCAATCAGAACATATGGGACAATGGCCGAACTCAACCACGGACTTTTTCTGCTTCTAGTTCTACCAAGAACAGGTTGATCTCGTACAGACTTTCTCAAATATGACCAATGGTATTAAGGGGTTTTCGGCCACGCTTCCAGAAAATAGGGTGGTGGACGTGTTTTGGCCCGGCACAGTAAAGGCTGGGTATGCTGCGCAATTCAGATCCCATTGTGATCCACTATAGCTATAGCCTCTGCCCAGCAGATCCTATCCCTACCTCCTCGTGGTACCGGCCGAAAACTACGAGCAACCTTAGGGTAGATCGGGTAACCAACCCCGGTGGGAACTTTGGTCGTAGGCTGATATGGAAGGGGGGGGGGGGGGGGTTGCTTCTGTAAACCTGAGCGTCTGATCTCCAGAAGAAGCGGCTCACAATAGCGTAAGATCATTATGTTAGGGGCGGCTGATCAACGTCCGAGTGCCAGCGAAGGACTCAAAGCTCAACTGTACACTATGGTCCTCCGGAAAGTTGGGAGTTGGTGTCAGGCCTTACGAGCCAGCCGTAAAGAAATCATTGTAACGGAAAATCAGCAACAGAATAATACGAACCGGGACCAACGGCAACGACCCCAGCGAACAAATAGGACTTGCGATTGGAAACTCGGTACGTGGAACTGCCGATCTCTCAACTTCATTGGAAGCACCCGCATACTCGCCGATCTACTGAAGGACCGCAGATTCGGCATCGTAGCGCTACAGGAGGTGTGTTGGACAGGAACCATGGTGCGAACGTTTAGAGGTAATCATACCATCTACCAGAGCTGCGGCAACACACGCGAGCTGGGAACAGCTTTCATCGTGATGGGTGATATGCAGAGGCGCGTATCGGTTGATGGCCGATTGACGAAAGAATGTGCAGGTTGAGGATCAAGGGCCGATTCTTCTACTTCAGCAAAATAATCGTGTACAGCCCACACTCTGGTCAAACTTCGGCCAAAACTTTACGTCATCAATAATGTACGTTACCGACGACCGCCACGGTACAACCTAGAGCGACTAAAACAACCGGATGTCGCCTCAGCATACGCGCAGAATCTCAGGGCCGCCTTGCCAGACGAGGGCGAGCTCGATAAGGTCCCGCAGGAAGACTGCTGATGTACAGTGAAACCAGCCATTGAAAACGCAGCCGAGAGCACCATCGGGTACGTGGAACGGAATCGACGGGACGAATGGTTCGACGAAGAGTGCAGAACGGTTTTGGAGGAGAAGAACGAAGCGAGGGCGGTAATGCTGCAGCAAGGGATCCGACAGAACGTTGAACGTTACAAACAGAAGCGGAAACAGCAGACCCGCCTCTTTCGGGAAGAAAAGCGCCATCTGGAAGAAGCGGAGTGCGAAGAAATGAAACTGCTGTGCCGTTCCCAAGAAACACGGAAGTTGTACCAGAAGCTCAACGCATCCCGCAACGGCTTCGAGATCCGGTTGGTATAAGTTGGCGTGCCGCTCACGATTAGTAGACCAGGTAGAGAGTGATGTGAAGAACGTTGGGTGTGACCAAATATAATAAATTAAGAATATGACCCACTCTGACGCAGAGTTGGCGAACGCATTTTACCGATAGCAGTGCCACGGTTGACTCGCGGTCGAACTAATTTATTGCCGCAAACCGGCAGGTGACTATGATCGAAAAATAAAAGGATAAACAATGAAAATTTTGATCGAGCTCCAGACGTCACTTTCTTGGTGTTCCAAAGTGATGGATGCTTGAATGCAATTTTAATGTGAAGGTAAGTAATGTTGAGTTATACAAGTTACAAACCCACATCTCACCATAGACCACCTGCAATGGCTGGAACAGGAACTCCAGTCTTCGAACGCTCCGTTAGCCAAGCTGAGTCGGCCGTAAGATGAGACCTCTAGCCGCATTATTCCAAAGATGACAACAATTGCATGTCTACTGCAACGTTCCCAACCACGCGTAGGTTGGCTATCGTGCAATGGAGACGACGACGATGAAAGCTGATGATTTATTTTTATTTGATTGAAGTTAGGTTGAAATTAACTAGGAATATTAAACTTTTTCTTTACTCAGCTCTCGTCTAGTAAAGTTCGCTTTTGTATTTTTTTAACTTTACCCCGAAGTCCCAACTTGTATGTAACATGTTTGCAAATAACGATAGGAACCTAGACATCACTTACTCAAGCCCAGACATGACCCAGGGTAATCCACGGTTTTGGTGGGGACATTACCGTAACGGAATAAGTAATTCCAGCCTATGTTACAGAACATTGCGACATTTTTAAAGGGTATTACTACAACATCAAGTTGTGAGTAGGACCACATTTAAATGCGATAATCTCCGATTCGCTTACACTATAAGAGACCGAGCTTTGGAGTAACCAGAACAACTCTAGGACAGCGCAAAAACCCACATCCCAACTGGATAAGGCTGGAATATCAAGAATAGGTAATATCAACACTAGCACGTCGTGCATTGACCGATATCAAATTTACACACGAGAGCAAATAAAGCATTATGCTCTTTTACATGAACATTGAACTTTGATACCTTTGCTTTGAATTGCAATAAGGTCTGAGCTACGTTCAACTACGACTCTCTAGAAATGCTCAAAATTAAATGACGTCTACGGCGCAGCAAAAAAAAACCATAGCTACCTCGATTATATTTGTTCAAATTGTTAGATTTCCCGCCGTAAGTAGCACTATCTTGGAACGAATCCGTTCACCAATCCAAGAGTGGGTTATCTTGTACTTAAAAATCCAATGGGTGTGACCCATTCGGTAAGAAAGCGTTCCAACTAACATCGTTTGGCCAAATGATCGGACACCGTTTTTCAAGTTTGTGTTTCGTGAACAAGCGAAACCGGAAATATATTGTTCATATAATCCTTACGTTTAGCCCTTTCTGGGCATAGCTTGAATTTTAAAGAAGTTAGAGGTCGTCCATAAATGACGTAGCATTTTAGGGAGAAGGGCGAGTCTCGTATTATGCAATGAACCATGTATTAGGTATGGGAAAGTAGGCTACGATGGGGGAAGGGACGTGTCAAAAATCGTCAAAAAATGCTACGTCATTTATGGACGGTCCCTTAATAAAACATAAACATCAGAAGTACTCGATTACAACCTTCAACACTCTTAATTTATAAGCTCATTGTGTTCCACATAATGTGATTGAAAACCAATTCCCGATCGCAAACATAAAAGTGAAACTGAGGGACATAATTTACCAATCTGAGGAGTTATTCTCTTTTCAAGCTAAACTTTAATCAGATCGGAAATAGGTGAACAAAAAGTCACTGTTAAGGAGGGTTAGTTAGTTAGTACTACGAAAAGACACTGTTGTTATGGCGCACAATTAAAGAGGTTTTGTACAGGTACTAGTTACATTGTGTTTTACCAACTGATCCAACATTTATAACTTACGTTTGTTCCCATAACTGCACCAATCTATGCTTATAGAAAAGAATCCACGCGGCTTGGAAACGACTAGATAAAGAAAAAGTGTGCTTTACTTACAAGTAGGTATATTGGTGGGTGTGAAATAAAAAAAAAGAAGTGCAAATCATTTCAAACTACAAAACATTCCTACAACGGAATCACACTTGCAGAAAATTTATGAAAGTTGGTGAACGTAGAAAAGGCCTGTAGAAATATCGGTGACACTTTTGATTTCAGAAAAACAAAACTTCTGAAAGAATCCGTGGCATAGAATTAGATCTTTTTTATGTATCACGGCTCAACATTAGTTCAGATTTGAAATTAATTTCAATGAATTTGAAAATTCAGCAAGAACTATCAGGAAGTAAATGCTACTTTCACCAAATCTACCAAATTTGTTTGTTTCTCTATAATTTATAAAATATCAATAAATTTATCTGAGGATAAAACTTCCTTTAGAAATGTTCAAGCTACAGATATTGAATTGATCACGAAATAAAAGTAACAAAGGGTTGGAACATCTCTATTGCTGATACAGCGATTCAAATAATAGACATACACCAAGAAAAAAAAAACTCAATACATTTTCCAGTCGCCAATACAGTGCCACTCTTTGTTAGCCAAAAAACCTCTATAGCCATCTTATAAAAAATCAATAGAAATTAAATTTTTAACGATCAAATAAACTGTATGCTTAGCATTATCTGCAAAATAAATCGAATCAGTAAGCATACTGCTTGAACTGTCGCTATAAAAGCTTCTTTCCCAGTTAAAACTACTTCTACTTTAATAAACGCAATCCACACAAAAAACTGAACCCAAAATACTCACGGAAATGCAGCCATCGTCGCCAGCTTGGTGTAGATGTCCTTTTTGTTGTGCTTGATGCTGAAGTACTGCGGCGGCAGTAGTTTGTACTTGTGGCAAAAGTCCGGCGACTGGAGCAGATACTCCTGCCGGATTTCCTCCATGTCCGCTTTGGCACCGACTATCAGGACGGGGATCTTACTCTCGGCGAAGTATTTGATGTATATCCGGGCGACGTACTCGAACGATTTGGGATTGTTGATATCGTACACCAGACACGCAACGTCGCAGTTCACTTCGCTCGGTTGCAGAGGGTCTAGCACCTGGCGCACGTCAATGTCCCGCAGGACCAGGAACTTTTCCTGGCCGTACACCTGGACAGTGTTGATGGCATACTGGTTCGTACCGCGGATGTCTTTGTCCGTTAATTTCTGAAGAAAGGGGAAATGTGATTAGACATGAGAGAACAACATGATGTACACTGTTATAACAATTGTGTGTTGTACTTAAAAAACCAATCAAAAATAAAAGATATATCATTGATTCATTGATCTTCCAAACCTTTCTTTCCATATTCTGACTATCAACCTGTGCAGGCAATTGGCCAACTTTTATGGACATATCGAGCCAACCGATGTCGGTGCAGTGGGACAAAATAACAATCATAATAACCAATAACAAAGCATACTTGCACCACTATTGTTAAATTTGTAAGTTGTTATGAACATTTTGTCAGTTTATTTTGTACGTCATACTGTGGTTTGTACATCTGCCCCTGAACTACCTATAATGCGCATTCGTAGCGTTCCAGCCATTTTAGGCAGCGATCCAGTAGAAAATACACAAGCCGTCCCCTATAACGGACATCAAACGATAGACGGTCTTGTGTTGTTACCCAAATCAGGATGCCCCTTAGGTTTAGAAATTTCTAGACCAAACACAAGCTATGTAAGCAACTAACGCTGCAAACAAAAAGGCAATCCACCAGAAGAAATACAATCACAGGATTGACTGTGTGAAACCTCGTCATCCTGAGATTGGACTTCGTTATCTATTTAGATAACTGGGCACAATTTATATTATGTGGTGCATGTTTGTGTTTTGTGCATTTGTATTGTTCCATTTTACTTTACGTATTCTTTAAGTTCACAAATATGCGGCCCGATACGGGAAAAAATGTGCATTTGTAGGGTTCTGCTAATAGTTGTCCCTATTATGTCCCCCAACGTGGGGCACGATGCATTTGCAGTGTTCAGCATAACTTTATTAGACTATTTTCTTTGTCCGTTAATTTCTGAAAAAGAGGTTTGAGATGGCCCAAAAAAGCGCCTTAGGGAGAAATTTTCTCCATATATACCTTCCAGAATTCCGCTAGAGATTGTTACATCAATTCCATCTGGAATTATTCGAAGTGTTTCTACAGGATTGTCTTCCAGAAAAGTTTACTAGAGATTATTCAAAATTCATTCAAGGAATTTATTTGAAAATTTTGTCCAAAAAATCCCTTAGGAGACTATCCAAGTATTCCTTCAATAATTCGTCCAGAAATTACTGCATACATGAATTTCTTCGGATATTTTATCCAGGGATTCCCACAGATATTCTTTCGGGAATTCGCTAAGAAAGCTCTCCTGAGAATCCCTAAGAAATTCCTCATGTGATTACTTCCGGCATTCATCATGGGGGCCGTCCATATACCACGTGGACAGTTTGGTGGGGGGAGGGGGTTAGCGAAAAGTCCACGCTTGTCCACGGAGAGGGGGGTGAGGGTTCGTCAAATGTCCACGTGGACACCATTAACATATAAATTAGGAAACAAGAATCAACAAACGTACAAATTATGTCGCATTATTGATGAGATTCTCTTCAACAGTTCTTTCATACATTTTATTTTATTATACAAAAAAAATATGGTACTGATTCTCAGATTAATTTGTTTTAAATTTTCAGAATTTCTAATTACTTAAGGTACACCGGGGCAAGTTGAAACGGGTGGGGCAAGCTGAAACTTGAAGTTTTGAAAAAGATTTCAATATTTGTTGGAAATTTGTCCTTCGCTAAAAGATTGTTTGAATCAAAAACAATGTGTTATGGCGATCAAACTGTTTATCATTATTAGAAAACATCATGTTAACCCGCTGTTTCATCTTACCCCACCCGTTTCAACTTGCCCCGGTGTACCTTATTTTTTTCATCGAGGAATATACTTTAGATTTAAAATGGAGTGTACACCATGCAAATGTTGGTGTTTCAGTCAGAAAATTTTCTTCGAAGTTCCTTATAAATTTTTCTAAGTTTCATATCAATTTTTTAAGCTACTTCAAAGTTTCAAAATACATGTAGGGAATTGCAGACGTATCTCAAAAACTTTTTTTGTAGGTTCCTTTAAAATTTAAGATGTTTCTAATGAATATTGAAGTCTAAGCCTCACCAATACAATTAAGTTGCTGTAAATTTTGGTTTTTGTAAGAATCTAAGAAATATAATCTTATCTCAACAAAAATCTAAGATTTAAAATTACCTCATCTCAACAAAACAATCAGACAATCATAGATTGAATAAATATTCTGAAAAACACCGTCTTCAACCAGAGGCTATACAGACTGAACATTGAACAATCACGAACATTAGGCGATAGACATTACACGAAAAACACCCAATGAAAAATTTCCGTTTGACGAAAATTTTTCACCAACTGGAGAAAGAATCGAACCCACACTCTCACAAACATTAAGCTGAATTAAAAACAATGTTGAAAACTTGTAGGTACCGTAATCCGGGGTAACATTGATCAGAATTTCCGATCTTTCTTGAATAATTCTCTTGTTAAAGCAAACGTTACATGTTTTATATTTTTAAAACAAGTACTGGCCCTCTGAGTATGTGTTAAGCTACTCGAAAAACTATTGTAAAACTTTTAAACATGTTTAAATAGGCTTTTTAATCTAATTTTTGATTTTGTTGATTTGGGGTAACATTGATCATATCAGTGAAAAATGTTCGTTTATGTTGAAAATACCCTTACTTACTAAATTCGAGATAGCTGATTTCGAATATGTTGTCCAAATTCTTACAAGTTATGTACTTTTTAGGTTATTTAAAGAATAAAATCCTCTAAACTGCGAATAACGCCTAAAGGTAGGCAATAGCTTAAGAAATTTAATGCCTTCCTTCAAAAATCGTATATTTTATTGAAAAAGAGCACTTTCATAAAAGTTTCATTTATTTAATCCAACTTCTGGATATCATATGAAAGTAATACAGTGATTTCGAACCTCATATTGTATCTAGTAATCATGCCAAGCATGAATGTTTGACAATGTATCTCATTCTGTTGCGAAACACAGTTTTGGAAATATAGATTTATTTCAATGTTTATGTAATTCAATTTTCATGAATTACATGTCATTTGATAGCTAAATAATAGCAGATTACGATATACCATTCGAAAGCAGAAACCGATTCATTGTAAAATGCTTGTTTGTACATTTCATGAGGTCGGTCATGCCGATCAATGTTACCCCGCTGATCAATGATACCCCGTATTACGGTACCTATTTTGTGCTACTTGTTTGTATTCTATGTAAAGCTATAGAATATTTGTATTTTATAAAGTTTTCAATTATATTTAAGACATGATTTATGAAAAAAAAAATAGAAAAAACTTTTCAAAATCACTTTTTCTATTTTTTTAGAAATGTGAAAAAAAAACTTTTTATTCTGATGTCCACGTTGACAATGGGGGAGGGGGGTAGGGGTCAATGAAAAATCCACGGGGAGGGGGGAGGGGGTCAAAAACCATGAATTTTCTGTCCACGTGGTATATGGACGGCCCCATGGGGTATCTCCAGAAATTCCTTCAAGAATTCCTCTAGTGAATCATCCGGGAATTCCTTCTGTGATTCTTTCAGGAACAACTTCAGGGATTATTTCAAAAATGCCTCCAAGAACTCTTCTTGGGATGGCTTCAGAAATATCTTCTGGAATTCTCTCAGAAACTCCTCCATGAATAAATCCAAGACTTTCTCGCCAGGAACTGTTGAGAGGTTTCCTTAGAAATTCCTCTCGGGATTGCTTTCGAGATTCCTCCTGAGGTTTCTTCAGGGATTCCTTCAAGATTTCCTTAACGTACTCTTTTTAGAATTGCTTCAGTATTTTCTCAGGAGTTCCAGCAATTTCTTCAGTACTTCCTTCTGGGATTCATTCTGAAACTCCTGGAGTTTAATAAGGAATTGTTCCTTAGATTTCTCCAGACATCCTTCCTGAGATTTCTCCAGGAATTCTTCAAGGCATTCCTCCAGAAATTCATTCAAGAAATTCTACCAGGATTCCTCCGGGAATTCCTTCAGTGATTCCCCCAAAAAAAATAGAGGGATTCATTCAGGAATTCCTCTAGAAATTCTTCTAAAAATTCTTCTAGGAACTCCACAGATTCCTCCAGGTATTTCTCTAGAGATACCTCAAGCAATTCCTCCAGAGATTTCTGCAGGATTTCTCCAGAGATTCCTCCAGGATTTCCCCCTATTTCCTCCAGGAGTTCTTCCAGAGATTTCCCCAGGGATTCCTTCTGAAAAAGCTCCAGTGATTCCTCAAGAAAATCCTCCAGGGATTTTTTCTAGGAATTTCTCATAGAATTTAAGCAAGAAGTCCTTCAGAAATTCCTCTAGACTCTAGAGGTATCTCAAGGGTTTTGCCTCCAGGAATTTCTCCGGGCATTCCTTCAGCAATTCTTCTAGGGAATCCTCTAGGGATTGCTCTAGGAATTCTCCAGGGATTATTCCTTTAAGAATACCTCAAGGCATTCCTCCAGGAGTTCCTCTAGAGATTTCTATAGGGATTCCTCCAGGATTTTCTCTGGGAATACTTTCAAGAATTCCATCAAGAATTGAACCAGGAATTCCTTCAAAAATTTATCCAGGAATTCCTGCAGAAAATCCTCCTGGAATTGATCCGGGAACGTTCATAAATTACGTCCAACATTTGGGGGAGGGGGAGTCTAGAAAAGTGTGACAGTACGTATATTAGGTATAGGGAAATAGCGTGATAGAGGGGGGGGAGGTGGGTCTAGAAGATCAGCTCGGTATTTTTCCAATGTTTTTACTGAGTTCTCAACAGCAGATTTAACTCGGTACACTCGGTTGTTTCATTTGCAGATATTCTGTAAATGTGTTACCGAGCTCAGCTAACAAACTGACAAAAGTTGCTGATTCACGGTAAATATCGTTACTGGTTAACGGTAAATACGATTACCGAGTGTACCGAGATAAATCTGCTGTTGAAAACTCAGTAAAAAGATGGAAAAAATACTGAACTCAGTGAAAAAAATACTGAGCTGGAACATCTGAATCTTAGTGTGTTTCTCTTTCAGGGATTCTTCCAGAGGTTCCTCCAGAGATTCCTCCAGGAATTCCTACAGTAATTCCTGGAATAATTCCTCCTGGAATACCTTCTGAAATTCTTTGCAAATTCCTCTAGGAATTTCTTCAGATTTTTTTCCAGGGATTCCTAGCAGATTTCATCTTGAGATTACTTCAGGAATTCATTTAGAAATTCCTCCAGGGATAGTTGTAATTGTAATTGTAATTGCTCAGTCCACACCCAGGCCGACAACTGTCAGCCCATCTGCTTGTAGGCAGATGTGGACCTACTAAGCATCCCCCGTTAACATGTCCTACACCGAATTAGCACACCGGGATCTTCCACAGGCAGGCTCTGGCGTTACCAGTCCCAACAAGATACATTAAATAAATGGGGTAGAGGATATAAGAAGATGTGGGAATAGGATGGGAAGAGGCAGAAAATGAAGAGATAGTACAGAGGTTTCGATTTTGTTGCTGAAACGAGAAAAAGAAAGAATGATAAAGAACATTAGCGATATGTTCATAGATTTTGATTTGGTCGATAATTTCTCATCTATTTTGTTTCCATATCGTTGCATCGGTGACCATTTTCATCGCCTTTCTAGTTTTTGTTAGGGCCAGCTCGCGTTTTTTCATCATGTCCTCTTTGCCGGTTGGCGACGTTTGAAATGTAAGTAGAAAAGCATGCATTTAATATGATTAGTACGACAGTAATTGTGATTGCTCAGTGCTTCCAGCCCATTTGTCCGCAGTACATATCAGGCATCCCGTTTTAACAAGTCCTACACAGATTTAGAAACCCGGATTTTCCACAGACAGTCCTAACTAGTGTCAGATAAGTTCAATTGAGGATAGGAAGCGGCAAAATGAGAAGATCGTAGAGAAGGTTTGGTTCATTGGTAGCTGTGTTCATGTGATGTTTGTCTGATATTTAAAAACTATTTTCCGTAGGAAGTGTATAACTCTCCACCCCAAATTTACCACCGGAAAAATATCTGATCAGATGTATAGTTTGGCAATTCTTTGTCCACATTGAAATGCTTTTGTCAATACATCTTTTATCAAGAAGGAATAAAGTTGTTTACTGTTATAAAATAATTCAGTTAAAGGACAGCTAATGTATTGTAATCCAGAATAAACCTACAGAAAATGTCTCAAAAAAAAGTTAACTCTAGTTCAACTAACTACACAACCTAAAAAGTGTTATTATATTTTACCAATGATTTCATCCTAGTCTTGACCCTAACATAGTTATGCGCTTAGTGTAAGTAGACGCCGCTTATAATTTTGTTGGACAATGACCAAAACTATTTTTGTTTCGACAATAGTCACATACTATGCCCTACGATATTGACGATTCTATTGTCTATGGCTCACCTATTTCGTGCCACCCAGCAGGGACTTGGTCTGGTACCCAATTCAGTATATCCGCTCCACGTAATGTACCGCACCTCTTTTGATTTGTGATATATTACGCGGAACATTACTCTCTTCATTCGGATAGCGGCTATGTAACCCATTGGATTAAAAGCCTCCATCAAACATGAAGCGATTAATTGGAGACTGAAGACTCTATACCAAATTTGGCTCAGAGACAGGTAATCAGTGAGGTCAGTTTTTCTCGTTTGTCAGAGACGATTGATACGTATTAAGACAAACTTTCCACTGCATCTGCCAGCAATAATCGGTGATCGATCAACATTCCGAGTACCCCAAGTTACACAAGAATGCCAAGGATCACCGCTCATGCTTTACAATACAGCTGGAAAAACTAGAACAACACCTGGCCACAATGATGCATAAAGCACTAAAGCGGACCGGAAGTGTTGGTGAGCCAGCCCCCACCCTTTAGAAATTCCTCCAGGGATAGTGCAACAAAATTTCTCCAAGAATTCCTCTGAGGATATCTGCAGGAATTCCACCAGGAATTTGTCCAGAACTTCCTCTTGAAATTCCTTAGTCCTGAGGGATGGAAAATAGCGAGGATTGCAGCTGAGCAGACACAAACGTAAAGCAAACCTACTCGCGAACAACAGAGGCCTCAATATATTCGCACTTCTTCACTCGCGAGCTAACGAAGTTGGTACACACTCGTCTTGATTCGCGAAGCCGCTCTGAGCATTTTTCACTTTAATGAAAAACGCATTTACACGGCTAACAGTTCTTCTTTTCAGGAACAATGAAGCACAAAGCATTACTGTCTGATGGATAATTACATTATTTTTTATTAAAAATGTACTTCCCGGACTTCCACTAGCTCTTTGCAAATAATTACTCATGAGTGTTTTTGTTTTGCTTCGTGCTCATGAAGCATGCGGGTGCGAATAAACTCACACACGGCTTACTCTCGAAACCGTGAGTAAGCTGTTTGTTGGTTTTTCACTCGCGAACTGGAGTGATCTCGGGAAGAATTTTTGCAGCATTTCCTAAATGAATTCCTGGAAAAATTCTTGGATGATTCCATGGAGGAATTCCAGCAGGAATACCTGGAGGAATTCTTGGGGAAATTGCATGGAACTATGCCTAGATCCGAAAGAATTCCTGTAGGAATCCCTGGGAAAATTTCTGGAGAAACCTCTTGAGAAATTCCTCGAGGAATCCTCAGAGAAAATTCTTGAGAAATTCTTGGGAGAAACCCTGGGAAAATTCTTGAAAAAAAAAATCCCCGGGGAAATTCCTGGAGCATTCCCTGATGCATTTTCTGAAGGAACCTCAAAAGGTATGCCAGGAGGAAGTTCTGGACAAATTCCTGGTGGAACCCCAGGTGAACTACAGGAGAAATCCTCAGGGGAATTATTGAATAAATTTCGTGGAACTATCCTTGGAAGGATTCCTGGAGGAATATCTAGAGGAATTCTGGGAGAAATCCCTGGAGAAATTTCTGAAGAAATTCCTAGAGAAATGTCAGGGAGGGATGTCGTGAAGCTGTAATGATATCGGCCTTCAAAGCGTTGCAGGTTTGTGGATTTTTTCAGCATAACGAATTGTACTCTACAGTAGCAGCTGCTTTGTTAGTGGGTACACTTAATCGATTTTGTTCATGTTTCCACATCTTCCGGGAAATTTCCCGGTGATGGAATAGAGTGCAGTAAAGGCAACCCCAGTGACAAGTGATTGATTTCTAAAAACCGAGTTGGGTCGCTGTATGCCCAACTAACATTTATTGTGAATGTAAACGTCAACAAAGCGTCCTTAATACGGCTTGATGCTGAGTTACTGTGTTATACATATGGAGGGAAGCTTCTATGCAAGCCCTATACCAATGAATCTGGCGAACTTAATCAGCTTGTACATGCTGTGCGATCAGCTTCTATGTCACCTAGTCATAGCTCTTTTCTCGGCTCCTATGTAACCACCAACTGAATAACATCTTGAGAAGGCGCTTTTTCAGCCTTTTCGCAATTGTTAAATAATAGTTTTACGGCATCTCCAAATTAAACGATTAAATATAGTTAGGTTATGGATACCGTGATGCAATACATGTGGAACTGGAATTATCATTTTCAAAATTGAATAATTAAATACTTGCCGCTACTTGGAATCGAACTCCCGATCTCCGTATCCACTGGTCCCGATGATGTCCTCGCTGCCACACTGCTATATATAAATAACATAGAAAATAGCCCGTTTTGTTTTACTCCAGACAAGGCTTCATAATTGTGCCACAAGAAACCTTACCCAACTTCATCTTGCTGTAAAAGCTTGTGAAACGTCAAACGCAATAATGTTTACGTTGAACAAGCTGTGTGATTGCGCCAACAGATTCTTCTTCACAGCTTCTAGCTGAAAGAGTGTTCCTTAAACGGCTACGAAGCGCTGCTGTTTTGTGTTTTGGCAACATTACAAAACGTACTGTATAAAAGCAGCTGTTGTAGTGGCTGGGACTCTTACTCGATTTGCACATCTTCCGGCAAATCTTCCGGCATTGAATTAAAGTGCAATAAAAGCAACCCAAATAATTTCACAGCACATACATGGATAGCTGTAAAGAATTTGTGTAGTAGCTATATAGTCAGATTTCTTGAAACGTAAACACCGCGCGGTCGTTGAAATGTTTCAAAAAGGGGCTTTGCACAAAAGTTCACGCGGTCTATCGTTTTCGAAAGGAACAGCCGCACCGTAGGAAACGCCGCAATGTTATTTCCCATAAGCATGAAGTAAACAGGGGGTGAAAACCGCGGTTGTACCTTTCGGAAACGATAGGCCGCGTGCACTTTTGTGCAAATCCCTCAATATATCCCGCTTAAAGTTTGTTTTGACAATAATGTTTATATCCGACAAGCCGTGTTGGTAAACCAACATTTACAGCTTATAGCCGTAATGAAATCGCATAACGGCCTTTAAAGCGCTGCTGGTTTGGGGATTTGTCAGTATAATGAATTGTACTGTATAGTAGCAGATGTTTTGTTAGTGGGAACTCCTATTCGATGTGTTCAAGTTTTCACATCTTCCGGGAAATCTCCCGGAGTTGGAATAGGGTGGAGTAAAGGCAGCCCCAGTGACAACCAATACATTTCTGAAAACCGAGTTTGGTAGCTGTATGGTGCTTGTTTTGCAGTCGTGTATTAGCTTATGATTTATATTTGACTAGCTTTCCTTTTATTCAGCGTTGACTGCTTTTACTCGATGGTTACACAACAGAAAGCAAATGACTGAAGCTTATAGCGCTGAAAATGTTAGTTGGGTGGTGCTCGTTTTGCAGCCGTGTATTAGCTTATGGTTTATATTTGACTAGCTTCCGTTTTATTCAGCGTTGACTGCTTCAACTCGATCGTTACACAACAGAAAGCAAATGACTACAGCTTATAGCATTGAAAATGTTAGTTGGGTTACTTACCCGCATATCTTCCGCTAGGAAAGCCCGACAGAAGGCCGTTTTGCCGGATCCTTTCGGTCCAATGACGTGACACATGTAAACGGATCGACTGTTCTGCTTCTTAGCCAAGTCTATTCTTCGCTCCCGAGTGATGTGTATCGCAGCCAGCTGGGACTCATTCTCGTGCACGCTGAATCCCAAATAGGCCAAGTATTCTAGGGTTTTGTTTAAATCGACCAGCGTCATCAGCGTCCACCGGCACATCCAACCGTGCAGCGTTGGCCAACCGTTTTCGTTGGTAGGAACCGTGCGCTTGATATCGGTCGAAAAAGGCGGACAAGGGCAAGCGCTGAACACGACGCGGAACTCCTCCGGCGAGAGAGCATTGTCGCCGTCTCGATCGCTCCGCTCGAAGAGCGAGATCAGAAACTGCTGACCACGGTGGGATAGTTCGGTACTGCTGCCCGGAGGGATTTTGACTGCTGGGTGAAGGTATTCTGAACTCATTTCTAGGTTTTCGTTATATCCGAACCGACGCAGCACAGCCCAGGTTGTTTCGTTTCGTCCCCGCTGGATGAAGAGGCAGTGCAGAAAGAGGAAGCCCTTTAGCGTTACGGAGTCATTGCGGATGCCATCCGGGGTGTTTTTCATTAAAACGGCCTTCACTTCGTCCAGGACTTGCGGCTGCAGAGGTGCATTGAAACAGCGACGTTGAAAGTGGTTCAACTCGTAGTCATTCAGCAGACCATCACCGTCAATGTCGCACACTTTAAATATCCGAATCAAAGCTTTCTTGCACGCGTCCGTTAGCTGGAAAATAAAAAAATGCGTCGAACAATCAATAAAGTTCTATTTTTACAAACTACTCAAAGAACTATACTCACATCTTGCTCTTCCATGATATAAAGCGGTGCCGTTGGATGGAGAACGGCTTTCTGTGCATAGTAGAACATTTCCGAGATGTTATGCAGTGTTTTTGCCGAACATTCCACACAGCTTTCCACCTCAGGGAAGTCCTCCATAATGGACAAGACATGCTGAATCACATATATGACACCAAAACACAAACACGTTATACAAACGATTTTTCTTATAACTCTTCCAGTGCTACTTACGTCTATAGTTGAGTAATCGATGAGATCGATTTTGTTTCCAACTAGGACCACTGGCTTCCGCTGCTCACCGGAGTACTCCCGGATCACCGGCAGCCAGTGGGTAGTGATCCTGTCCAACGACTCATCGCATTCCACCGAGTAGACTATGCAGACGACATGGGCCTTCTGGATTTCCTCCGCTAGGGCATCATCCGATTGTTCGGTGGCTATTTAAACGAGATATAGATACAATCAACAGCTATCATAAGGTTTTTTCGATGTTTTTTTTTTTATTTATCTGTGCTAGGTATAAGAACAGGAAGGGTGTCTACTCGAAAGCATGATCAACGAGTTTTCTCACTGCAGAGGAGCAGAGTGGCCTACGAAAATCTGAACTATGTTTGTGTATCGTTGGTTATCAGACTATCCTTCTTTTCTTTTCATCTAAAATGAAAAAAAAATTAGCTCAGAAGCTCGTCTCTTCCATAGTTATTTTTTGCCAACTGATTATTTTTAATCAAGAAAAGAAAGAAAGAAATAGTCATTGCTAAAATATTCTGGATTTAGAATCAAACCTAGACTATTGGAAGCGTTATAACGCCACGAATAATAAATATTTTTGAATTTTATTTAACCTTCCGTAACTTGCGCGGTTGACTACCTGCGTCAGCACCACGCTAATGCTGAGTACAAAAAGCGAGATTTTTTCATCGTGTTCAACAAAATACAACAGCGCGATCGCTCGTGGGTTAACAACTGTGTGATCACGTGTGTGGGCTGCAAAACGGTGAATCGATAAGGAGAGCGTCTAACATAGCTCTGGTCCTCACAAGTTCCTACCTCATGCTTCCACGGGTCAAGCGATGACAAAGACCGCCAGCTAAGAGTTGTGTGTTTAGCTGGTAGTGCAGCCTGGCAACTGTTGTCCTTCTGACTTCAGCTAGATTGAGGAGGTACGATCCGAGTGTCTGTTCACCAAGGAGGTGCGGCTCAAACTGCGTCTGTTCTGGCATCCAGCGGCTGAGTAAGAAACGCTGCACCACGCCCAGCTAGATCCAAGGTGGTAGCCCCATAGCGGTATGCATCTCCCCAGGGGGTTGTGTTGGCCGTCTGACAGAGATCGTTGAAGCACGCCCGCTAACGCGCCTTGATCTCTTTGTTCAGTGCCAACTTTGCCGCCCTGTATGCCACCTCTCGCTCCGCTCTCGACTCATCGGTCCGGGCTCCGGGCACGGAGCTCCGCGATTTCTTGACACCACCAGTACACGCACCGGTCTTCGTCCATTCCTGGGTATGGATCGCCTCGGCATTGTCGCATCACACGCTCGTCTCAAGGTACCAACTAGACCGTCGCTAGACAAGTAGTCTGTATTCTGCTCCATGAGCAGCCGCTCCACAAATGCCGGCTTATCGAAACTCGAGGTTAGCCATCCTCGGTGAGTGTCGGTTATCCTCGACTGCTGCCGTCTACCGCCCTGTTCGATACTGTATCGAATCTCCAGGTGCTCACTATGCGTGTACCCGTTATCAACTCTCCAGTCTGAGCTAGGGTTAAGCCCTGGGCTCCAGAAGGTCACATCAATGATGGACTCCGCACCGTTTCTGCTAAAAGTGCTTACACTGCCGACATTCGCGATCTCAACGTTCAATCCCGCCATAGCTTCGAGTAGAGCCCAACCTCTCTCGTTCGTAGAGCGACTGCCCCACTCGACCGCCCACGCGTTAAAGTCCCCACCGATGACCAAGGGGCTCAGTCCAGCTAGAGCGCTTGACAGCGAATCTAGCATGGACGAGAACTGACCTACCGGCCACCTAGGTGGGGCATAGCAGCTGCAGTAGTAGACTCCGCCGATCTTCGCAATCGCGAAGCCCTCGCACGTCGTGGAGATTATCTCCTGGACCGGGTACCGACCGGTCGTACAGATCGCCGCTTTCTTGGCCTTATCCGCAACCCAGTTCCCGTTATTGGGGGGGATGCGGTATGGGTCCGAAAGAAGCGCGATGTCTGTACTCGACTCCGAGGCGGATTGCCACAACAGCTGCTGCGCGATACTGTATCGAATCTCCAGGTGCTCACTATGCGTGTACCCGTTATCAACTCTCCAGTCTGAGCTAGGGTTAAGCCCTGGGCTCCAGAAGGTCACATCAATGATGGACTCCGCACCGTTTCTGCTAAAAGTGCTTACACTGCCGACATTCGCGATCTCAACGTTCAATCCCGCCATAGCTTCGAGTAGAGCCCAACCTCTCTCGTTCGTAGAGCGACTGCCCCACTCGACCGCCCACGCGTTAAAGTCCCCACCGATGACCAAGGGGCTCAGTCCAGCTAGAGCGCTTGACAGCGAATCTAGCATGGACGAGAACTGACCTACCGGCCACCTAGGTGGGGCATAGCAGCTGCAGTAGTAGACTCCGCCGATCTTCGCAATCGCGAAGCCCTCGCACGTCGTGGAGATTATCTCCTGGACCGGGTACCGACCGGTCGTACAGATCGCCGCTTTCTTGGCCTTATCCGCAACCCAGTTCCCGTTATTGGGGGGGATGCGGTATGGGTCCGAAAGAAGCGCGATGTCTGTACTCGACTCCGAGGCGGATTGCCACAACAGCTGCTGCGCGGCTTCACAGTGATTCAGGTTCAACTGTGTGACTTGCGTCATTTTCGGCCGTTACGTCCACTTGTGCTTGGGCACTTAGGCCCACCCGTCACATGGCCCTTGTTCGTCGTGCAAATCAGACACTTTGGCGCCGATTTACACTCCCTGACGAAGTGGCCTTCTACTCCCCATCTTCTGCAGAGTTTGCTCCTATCAGGGCCTTTGCATGCCCACGACTTGTGGCCTCGTCCGAAACACCTGAAGCACACTTCCGGCGGCTCACATACACTAAGCGGACACTCCGACCATCCGACTTCAACCATGCCCTTAGCAGTCGCTTTCCTCGCTTCCCCGACTGGAAGCTTGATCGTTGCGATCTGCGTACCTGCTGGGCCTCGCCTGATGTGGATCGATGCGCTTGGCGCGTCCACATTGCACTGCTGTTTAAGAACAGCAGAGAGCTCCTCCGCGGTGGCGATCTCATCCAAGTTCTTGCACTGGATAGTCGCCTCCGGTGTCAGAGCCCTCACCCGTACCTTATCACCAAGCACCTCTTGTGCTAGAGCCGTGTAAGAAGAGCCCTTGTTAACGGCATTTTTCTTAAGCTCTAGCATCATCTCTCCAGTCCTAGTGCGCCGGATGCTTTTAACATCCGCGCCTAGTCCCGAGAGGCGATCCTCGCTCCGCATAGCCCGCAGCACATCTGCGTAGCTGTTGCCCTCTGCTTTGAGAACCAGTGCGTCGCCTTTCGTACGCTTACGCACCGGCTTCGCCTTGGTTTTGCTCGAAACCTTCTCTTTTTCTACACGCCCTCTCTTGCCAACCGTAATCCAAGGGTTCACCTTCCCTTGGACCGGTTGGTCACTGCTACCGCTCTTAGCAGCCTCACCTCGGGGTTTCGGCTCTTTGCCCCGAGCCCGTTTCGCGACCGGCTTGGCGTTGCTCGCACTACGCGGGCGTTTGCCACTCACCGGCCGCTCCTCGTCTATCGATCTCGGCCGTTTGGTTTGGGCCGAGATTTTTCCTCTCTCTGCAGCCCCACCTGACTGCACCTTACTCACACTCTCTGTAGAGGAGCGGTCCGTTTGCGTGGACCTCTCTTCTCTACCCGCACTAGTCGTGTTACGATCGAGCAGGAGATCGTACTCCCTCCGGGCAGTGGCGTCTCGTAACCTCACTTTTTACCTGTTCAACGACCCTAAAACTTGCAATTACGGAGGATTCAGGATCAGATCCAAACTGCAAAGGGACGAAAACGGCTATTCTCGTCATTTTCCACAAATTACAAGCCAATTTGTTGAGAAAATTCAATAATTTACATTCGTTGAACAGGTAGAATTGAGGTTAGGGAATCGCCACTGCCTCCGGGCCTGGGCGACCGAACCGCGGAGCCTCAGCAGATCTTTTTTAAGGTCTTGCTGATGTTATTCCGCCCACTGGTGTATCCGTTCAGCTCGTCGAGCTGGTTCAGAGACCACCAGCAGCTTCGGAAGCCCATCTCTGTTGCGGGTCAGCGCACGCGTGAGCTCTGCTCCACTCATCTGCGTGTCCTCTATTGCCGACCCGACCCTCGGTGTGCCATACTCTGACACTTGCGGGGATTCCACCTTCGCCGCCTGTGTTGGTGATCTGACCAGTCCGCTTTTCGCGAACGGGTTGATCACCTCACCCTCCATATTCTCTGACTCCCTAATTAAAAACGTATCCATCTCTTCTGTAAGGGCCCCCCTTAGAGTCGCTATCCCTCACTGCCACTGAAGTAGTCGCCCAAGGATCCCGGTGGTTATCTATGCAAGCAGGGAGGCCACCCACGGGTTGGCACAGGCCCTTATGGGACCTGAGCTCAGAGCCAGGATCAGCGCATATCAGGATACTTCAACTGAACCTACCTCCACCCAGTTAGTTTCCTAAGCTGGATACAGATCGGGAACGTACTCTAAGGCCTTGCCAAGGTTGGAACTATGTGGAACTCCCCTGTACAGCCCCTCAAACACCCTATTTCTGTTGGTGGTGTAATCCACCGGCTCTGCGGATATCGAAGGAGGTCCAAGGCCAACTACCCAACAATTTTTTTTTTGGTCCTTCGAGCCGGATGGAATCCGGATGCCTACCATTCCTTCTGGCATTACTGCAACAACAAGCGCAGCTAGCAGTGCGACTTATAGAGATAACACCAGGCAATCAACTATCCTGAGGTATCGCGATCAACCTACTACTTCCAGCTAACAAAATGTGGTGATTGGCCGCAGGTTTGCCACACCCTCCGAAATACTGACCGAGAATAGTTCAATCATCT
This sequence comes from Aedes albopictus, assembly GCF_035046485.1. Classification (NCBI taxonomy): domain Eukaryota; kingdom Metazoa; phylum Arthropoda; class Insecta; order Diptera; family Culicidae; genus Aedes; species Aedes albopictus. The sequence goes on from NC_085137.1 coordinate 214,095,423, forward strand.
CCCATACATCGATAATCACTTCACTACCCCTATTCGCATAACAGTCCCATGTTTGCTGGGTTTCCTATTCACATGGGACTGTTGTGCGAATAGGGGCAGTTCAGCAAAGTATCAAAACCGGTACAAACGATAGCGTCGTGATACCCACGTTCCAGGAGCAGCCGTTTTTACAGTTCATCAAAAATAGCCACCTACATAACGAAATCTAACTTTAAAATCGATGTTGTTGTTTAGCTCCGTAGAGAAGTGCCCTATACAAATTCATGTGAGACCCATCCCCCAAAAGGGGGGGGGGATCATTACAAAGAATTTATCTTTAGGTTCAATGCACAATGGTCCACGAACCAGATTTACGAGGAATGATGCATGCAGCGCCTTCAAATGATTTTTTAGACAAATATGGTCTTTTACAAAGTCCCCTGCCCTTCAGTTCAGAGAGGGTTTGGGCAGCGTCCTGCCAACTCGGTCGAGGCAGGATCAAGGATGGAAGAAAATCATTTCTAGTGACAAATGATACAGGATACGAACAATCCAAGATTGCCTTTGCTCTTGCAGTAGCATGATGCCGACACCCTCGCCCGTGCTTGTATCATGGGATCACAGGCAATCAAAGCATCTGATGCACGCTTTATCATGGGATCACACGTTATCGGATCATGTTACAAGTCGTGATAAATTTTATTCACCACGATTTTCATCACGATTTAAACCACTTATGGACCAATAAACAGAATTCATGGTTAGAATTAATACATTCATTTGCATATCTTAATATTAAAGCAACAAGAATTCACAAAAAATGGATGATTTTCGGTATTTATCATTTCGACTTCATGATAACGATCGCATCATAGCCGCACATGCCTTGCGATTCAATTTTCGCGGAGCGTGGTTTGTTATAATGCTTGACGACAACGTTCTATCGTTGTTGCTATGATCGCGCGATGCGCTTCAACCGCGACACATTCAGGATTTTATCATGATCACTAGATTTCCATCCTTGGGCAGGATTCTTGGGAGAACAAGTAAGGGGTAGTTGAAAGATTATGTAATGTTATTCATTGTGTAATTAAAATCTAATCTTTCCTAAGCATGTTACATAATATTTGAACAGCTTCATCAACGCTGATATTGCGCGCAAACTCCAAAATTTTATTCCCACCTTTAGGTTTCCGCGCCGAAGACCCAGCGCCAGATTCGGCGACAAAGAGATATGACAGCAGTCGCCTGGCAGTTGGCAATCCTGAAATTTGAAGACGGTCATCCGTTAGCTGAGGGAGTGGATTGCTGTCATACAAATAGAACATTTCGCTAAAAATGCATGTGTATTAAGTTATTATTGACAGATTTCTTGCTGTGTTAGTGTGAAATTTAGCGACTTGTTGTATCGCGTAAGCTTTCGCTGGAAGAAAACGTCATCTAATTCAGCGAGGCAAGGAAAATTTTCAATGAAAAAAGCAATATTCTAAAGGGCTAGAATGATGCATTGAGCTTGTAGTGATCCCTTGAAGATGGGATGTAAATCATTATCTCGCGATCGCGTGTTTTCGTACTTTATGGAAAGGGTACATTACATAAACGAACCATTTTAAAAACACATCCGATATGTTACAATATTTAATGATTTGCTATCCATGTCCGTGGAACCATTCTAAATAGCCATTGGCTGGATTGTTTTATATTTTCATCTTGCGAATCGACCAGCCATATAGAAACTGAATCCAGTGTATCACCACAGCCTCTCAAACTTCTGTACTGAATAACAACTACTAATCATATTCTTTCCTTTCCTTCTTTTCTTTTCCTTTCTTTTTACATGAGCAAAATAACTTCTCCGAGTATTACTATCACCACGCCCGAAGGCAAAACACCATGCATCATAAACAGCGGAATCGAATGAAGAGGAATCGTGAGTAAAAATCATAAAAAACACCTAAGGTAAGAACGTAACTATTTTGTTTCCAACGTGTGATTAATTATCAAACAGATTCACTGGTCACGTGTAAGACGGATTTTTGACGCCGGAACGTCGCGGCTTGACTAAATTCGACAGAAATGGTTCACTACTTGACTAGGTTGACATCGTGACAGGTTCTATACGTTGACGTTTTCAATGTAGTTGGCATTATAAAAATAAGACAAGTTTGCTTACAGTTGAAGTTTTTATGTTAACATTCAAATTAACTGCTATTAGAAGATTATGAAGATAATCAGTATTTTAAAATGAATTAATTTCTCATTATTATAGATTCCGTTAGGGATGAGTACACCATAGTTGATGAATGATCTGTATTAGTTTTAATTGCTAATACAATAACCAACTAACCGACCTTGCCTTACAACCTTACTTAGACAATATTATGACAATAAAAGCAAAAGAGCAGGAGTTATGTTGCTTTAAACAATGGTGTGATCAGAATTAAAACTTAATCTTGTTCTTTTGTCAGGATCTAGAAACATGGAAAACTGTAGTAATTTAAATGTAATATAAACTATGTTATGATACGGTGGACATAAGGATAATTCAGACTTCATAGGGATACAAGAGGGGCTGCAAAACGGTGAGTCGATAAGGAGAGCGTCCAATATAGCTCTGGTCCTCACAAGTTCCTACCTCATGCTTCCACGGGTCAAGCGATGACAAAGACCGCCAGCTAAGAGTTGTGTGCTTAGCTGGTAGTGCAGCCTGGGCACTGTTGTCCTTCTGACTTCAGCTAGATTGAGGAGGTACGATCCGAGTGTCTGTTCACCAAGGAGGTGCGGCTCAAACTGCGTCTGTTCTGGCATCCAGCGGCTGAGTAAGAAACGCTGCACCACGCCCAGCTAGATCCAAGGTGGTAGCCCCATCAGCGTGGTCGTCCCAGTGTTGGTTGGGACGTTAAAAAGAACTGGCACGATGGCCCTCCGGCGAGACAGGAGTGTTGGCGTAGGCCCAATAAGCCACCCGTAAAAATCCCCATTGCGAATAACATAGGAGAAAATACGACTCGATACAATCGGCAAAGACCCACGCGACGAAATAAGGACTACGATTGGAAACTTGGAACATGGAATTGCAAGTCACTAGGTTTCGCAGGATGTGACAGGATAATCTACGACGAACTACATCCCCGCAACTTCGACATCGTGCCGTTGCAGGAACTTTGTTGGACTGGACAGAAAGTGTGGAAAAGTGGGCATCGAGCGGCTACCTTCTATCAAAGCTGTGGCACCACCAATGAACTGGGAACAGGATTTATAGTGTTGGGCAAGATGCGACAACGTGTGATCGGGTGGCAGCCGATCAACGCAAGGATGTGCATGTTGAGAGTTAAGGGCCGTTTCTTCAACTACAGCATCATCAACGTCCACTGCCCACACGAAGGGAGACCCGATGACGAGAAAGAAGCGTTCTACGCGCAGTTAGAGCAAACATAAGATGGTTGCTCGCCGCGTGACGTGAAAATCGTTGTCGGCGACATGAACGCGGAAGTAGGAAGAGAGGAAATGTACAGACCGGTAATCGGGCGAAACAGCCTGCACGCCGTATTGAATGATAACGGCCAGCGATGCGTAAACTTTGCAGCCTCCCGTGGTATGGTAGTCCGAAGCACCTTCTTCCCCCGCAAAGATATCCACAAAGCCACCTGGAGATCACCCGACCATCAAACAGAGAACCAAATCGACCACGTTCTAATCGACGGTAAATTCTTCTCGGATATAACCAACGTCCGCACATACCGCAGTGCGAATATAGATTCGGACCACTACTTAGTCGCTGTATGCATGTGCTCAAAACTTTCGACAGTTATCACCACGCGTCGAAGTCGAACGCCGCGGCTCAACATCGAGCAACTTCGTAACGTAGAAGTGGCTCAAGACTACGCGCAGCAGTTAGCAGTGGCTCTACCAACGGAAGAGCAGCTTGGCGCAGCTACACTTGAAGATGGCTGGAGGGACATCCGATCCGCCATAGGTAGTACCTCGGCTACAGCACTAGGCTTCGCGACTCCGAATCACAGAAACGACTGGTACGACGGCGAATGTGAACAGTTGAAAAACGAGAAGAATGCAGCATGGGCGAGAATGCTGCAACACCATATGAGAGCGAATGAGGTACGTTACAAACAGGCGCGGAACAGGCAGAACTCAGTCTTCCGGATGAAGAAGCGCCAGCAGGAAGAACGAGATCGCGAAGCGATGGAAGAGCTGTACCGCGCTAAGGACACACGAAAGTTCTACGAGAAGCTGAACCGCTCGCGCAGAGGCTTTGTGCCACAAGCCGACATGTGCCGAGATAATCACGGGAATATTCTCACGAGCGAGCGTGAGGTGGTCGAGAGGTGGCGGCAGCATTACGATGAGCACCTCAATGGCGACGTTGCAAGTACCGAAGGTGGCGTGGTAACAGATCTAGGAGTATGTGCACTGGACGAAAGACTTCCGGCCCCTGACCTTCAAGAGATTGAGGAGGAGGTTGGCCGGTTGAAAAACAACAAAGCCGCTGGAGCAGATCAACTACCGAGCGAGCTTCTAAAATACGGTGGAGAAGCACTGGTGAGAGCACTACACTGGGTCATTACCAAGATTTGGGAGGAGGAAGTATTACCGGAGGAATGGATGGAAGGTATCGTGTGTCCCATCTACAAAAAGGGCGACAAGTTGGATTGCGGGAACTACCGCGCGATCACACTACTGAGCGCTAGAGTAGGTCATCGTTTATATGGAAAAATGAAAAATTCAATGGTATCCCACCAGATCAAAGCTTTTTTCATCCCATTTCAGGACCCAAATAAGTGTGCAAAATTTGGGCACGATCGGTTATGTCTACGTTTTGCGCATCGCGTTTGAAGTTTGTATGGGGTTTTACATGGGAAAACACACTTTTTTGCATTTCTCTCATAACAAGCTCGAATTTTTCTAAAACCGTGTAACCGATAAAGTGAAAACATAGCCTAGGGTGTCCTGAAAAACTTTGTCGAAGACCGCGAAGTGATCTGATGCTTATGAAAAAAGTTATAGCGTTGGCATTGATTGGCGAAACAGCATGATTTTGTTGCTATTGTTATTCATTTACATGTTAAAACATAAACACATGCATGCGGTTCGTTGGTTATAACTTTTTTCACAAGCATCAGATCGCTTTGCGGTCTTCAACAAAGTTTTTCAGAACATCCTAGGCTACCATTTTATAGTATCGGTTAAAAAGTTTCAGACAAACTTTTTCAACTTATGACAAAAATGAAAAAAAGTATGTTTTCCGATACAAAATCCCATACAAATTTCAATTGCAATGCGCAAAGTGTAAACGCAACCGATCGTGCTCAAATTTTGCACAGCCACTCAGGACCCAAAACGGAACCAAAAAAGCTTTGATCTGAGAAAACGATTCCGATGACCCACACTACTGAGCGCTGCCTACAAGATACTCTCTCAAATTTTATGCCGCCGTCTATCACCGATTGCAAGAGAGTTCGTGGGGCAATATCAGGCTGGATTTATGGGCGAACGCGCTACAACGGACCAGATGTTCGCCATCCGCCAGGTGTTGCAGAAATGCCGCGAATACAACGTGCCCACACATCACTTGTTCATCGATTTCAAATCGGCGTATGATACAATCGATCGAGAACAGCTATGGCAGATTATGCACGAATACGGATTCCCGGATAAACTGATACGGTTGATCAAAGCGACGATGGATCGAGTGATGTGCGTAGTTCAAGTATCAGGGACACTCTCGAGTCCCTTCGAATCTCGCAGAGGGTTACGGCAAGGTGATGGTCTTTCGTGCTTGCTGTTCAACATTGCTTTGGAGGGTGTAATAAGAAGAGCGGGGATAAACACGAGTGAGACGATTTTCACGAAGTCCGTTCAGCTGCTTGGTTTCGCCGATGATATTGATATTATTGCTCGTAAATTTGAGACGATGGCGGAAACGTACATCCGACTAAAGAGTGAAGCCAGGCGAATCGGACTAGTCATTAATGTGTCGAAGACAAAGTACATGATGGCAAAGGGCTCCAGGGAGGAATCACCGCGCCCGCCACCCCGAATTCATATCGACGGTGATGAATCGAGGCGGTTGAAGAATTCGTGTACTTGGGCTCACTGGTGACCGACGACAACGACACCAGCAGAGAAATTCAGAGGCGCATTGTGGCAGGAAATCATGCCTACTTTGGACTCCGCAGAACTCTACGATCGAATAAAGTTCGCCGTAACACGAAGTTAACCATCTACAAAACGTTGATTAGACCGGTCGTCCTCTATGGGCACGAAACATGGACCCTACGTGCAGAGGACCAACGCGCCCTTGGAGTTTTCGAACGGAAGGTGTTGCGTACCATCTACGGCGGAGTGCAGATGGAAGACGGGACTTGGAGAAGGCGAATGAACCCCGAGCTGCATCAGCTGCTGGGAGAACCAACCATCGTCCATACCGCGAAAATCGGGAGGCTACGGTGGGCGGGTCACGTCATCAGGATGTCGGATAGCAACCCGACTAAAATGGTTCTCGAGAGTCATCCGACCGGAACAAGAAGACGTGGAGCGCAGCGAGCTAGGTGGGTCGACCAAGTGGAGGACGATCTGCGGACCCTACGCAGAGTGCGGAACTGGAGACAAACAGCCATGGACCGAGTTGAATGGAGGCGGCAACTATGTACAGCAGAGGCCACCCCGGCCTTAGCCTGACCGGTAAGGTAAGGTAAGGGATACAAGAGATGAACACAGAAAAGCAAAAGACGACTAGCGACGACATAAGATACATTAACTGTATATTAACATAAGGCGTTCGACTGATAAGTTCTGTCCACAACATCGAATGGAAGCTCAAAAAGAGAGTTAATTGAAGATGATTCCAGTGCTGTAGATTAGACCGGCCCACATTTGTATGGCGAGAAAGAAAAGTTGGAAAAATTCACGGGGCACCCTCTAGAATCGTGCCTTTGGATGAGAAGAATAATCTGTGAAAGATTCAGCTCAATCGGTTTAAAACTGAGCTGGCGCAAATGAGTTGAAGGTTTGTATGGGATTTTCAGTCCAAATATATAGGAAATTGGATGGCCTACAGTCTCTCACTCAATACGCCGGTTCAGCGAGCTCGATTTAGCTCAGAATTGAAGGAATGGTAGTTGGTACCCTAAGGAACAACTTTGTAGAAGACCATATCATGATAAAACTTAATTTTGTTGCGGATTCAGCTAACGAAAGCAGGATGAGGACATCTTCCCCCGTTTACTCTCGGTTGTTATATACAGCACGTGTTTGTCGGTCGTAGCTTGCGCGCTACATCATAGGCAGCTATGTAATTCTTCATTTTTTCGATACCCGCCCACGTGCGTGAGCAATTGAAATGAAGGACAACATAGCTGCCTATGATGTAGAGTGCAAGTTTCGAACAGCAAACACGTGCTGTATATAACAACCGAGAGTAAACGGGGGAAGATGTCCTCATCCTGCTTTCGTTAGCTGAATCCGCAACAAAATTAAGTTTTATCATGATATGGTCTTCTACAAAGTTGTTCCTTAGGGTATCAACTACCATTCCTTCAATTCTGAGCTAAATCGAGCTCGCTGAACCGGCGTACTGAGCGAGAGATTGTAGGTCATCCAATTTCCCATATAATTGGACTGAAAATCCCATACTAACCTTCAACTCGTTTGCGCCAGCTCAGTTTTAAACCGATTGAGCTGATTTTTTCACAGAGTGCTCTTCTCATCCAAAGGCACGATTCTAGAGGGTGCCCCGTGGAGTTTCTCGACATTTTTGTATTTGGGCCAGTCTACTGTAGATGACCAACATCGGTTCATCATAACAAAATTGGTGTTTAACTTGAAATAACTTTCAGAATGCACAATGTAACTTGGGATATTTTTTGATTATTGTTTGGAGATGATGTCAGAAAAACTAGTTGCCCATACCGGCTAAAAACGCTAGTTCTGGTGATTGTCACTGAGTAGTCTTCAAAAGTATCAGAACATTACATTTTTAGAGCTTCCACAAAATACAGGTGGGATGGGAACAGTAAGTGACACTGTATTTTTTGATAACTACTACGACCCAATACTAAATACTGCACACTTTGCTCAAGTTGACGACATCGTCTAGTCCATCGTGAGTATTGGTCCTAGTAGGGGGAAAGTTGGAAAAGGGTCCAGGCTTTGCTATCAGCTGTCCTGCAGCTCCACCTGGTCACTCTACAAAAAAAAAACAAAAAAAAATATGGTCTTTTACAAAGTTGATCCTAAAAATAAAGCCCTCTTTCAATATACATGAAAATTAGAGTGGTCCATATTTTCAAAGAAATTAGGAACCAAACTGTTTTATTTGTAAGAATAACCATATCCATATAAGGAACACTAAGCGAGGCAGGCCAAGTCCCAGTGGGGACGTTGAGCCATAAAGAAGAAGAAGAAGAAAAAGAACTATGTACATTCTTCAGAATAGTTAAAGATTCATCAGTTTTGAGCAAGTTTGCTGAAGACACTTTTTATGTAGCTTTAAAGTTGACTGATCTAGAGGTATTTTTCTGAATAAGCTTAGGGTGGTTCAAGATAAACCGGTTTTCTGGCGTTAACTTTTTAGTTTCGATTTTTCACCAAAGTCGCACAAGAAACACTTGTAGAGAATTTGAAGACGCATCGTTTCGTGCACTGAGATGATCGTTATCTCTTTTGGTTCAAAAGTTACAGGCATTTTTCTAAAAAAACATAGTTTTCAAAAAGGTGTTATGACGGGTTGGGGCAAACATAAAAAATATCTTATTCTTGCAAATAAAAAAGTTTGATTACCAATTTCTTTGAAAATATGGACCACCCTAATTTTCATGCACATCTTAAAGAGGGCCTTATTATTAGGGACAACTTTGTAGAAGACCATATTTGCTTAAAAACTCATTAGAAGGTGTTGAATACAGTAACAAATTTTGAAAACGACGTATAATCAATCCTACACCACAGACAAACAGACGTAACAGCTTGAACGATTTTCATGGAAATCCATCGCCCAGGTCACACTACCCTCACCTGGTGGAAAAGTTGCACGAATCACTGTGTTGTGCCATATCGTCAACAGAAGGCGCTAGTGTGAAACGTCAAACGCATAGAAAAACGATGCGCGCGCCTCTGGTCGTGAAATCCACAACTATAAAAATTTAAAATGATCGTTAAAAGCGTGGTCGATGGAAATTTCGCAAGTGTTACGTCTGTTTGTCTGTGCCTACACACCGCACCGCATCTTTCCTCGTAAATCTGGTTCGTGGACCACTGTGCAATGTAGTTAAATAATCTATTCAGGCACAAATGCCACTTAAGTGGTAAAGAGTCCTAAATATATTTATGTGAAGAATTAGCCATAGTTTAAATTCAATAATAAAAAGAAAACATAAAAATATCTTGAATATCTATATCATAGTATTTGGAGGGATCTTAATGAAAATTCATGAAAGTTTCCTTAGTATGCTGAAGGACCGATGAAATGACTACTCAAATTTTAGGACAAATTTGAAAGGTACCGTAAATAGGGGTGAATAGAAACAAATAACTTATTGTAAAAAAGATGGCAATTATGTTTTAAAATTCATCAAAACTTAATTTTATTAGCTAGTTGGATGCTACCAGTGTTCCAATAAACCTTTTTTGAGATGATAATTCCGTTAATTTTTTTGTGAAAATTTTTAAAAGCAAAGTATCGATTTAGAGGCAAAAAAACTTCCGCCATTAAAATTGCGTTTTATCGATTTGGTGTGTATTCACAGACTAAAGTATTTATTGACATTCGACAATTTTCTCTTCATTAGGTGAATTATTATAATCTAGTCTTAGTGTTTTATTTGAATTAAAAGTTATTTCTGTCTTGAAATTGAAAAAAAATCGAGAATTGTTTAAAGCTGTTTCTATTCGCCCCATTGCGGGGCGAATAGAAACAAACAACCTTTTTTCAAAAAAGTTAACGAAATAAAAATCAGTTTTGAATCCTAATTACAGCAATTAAAGAGGGAGGTGGGACCCAAAGTTGAGACCCTTGCAACTGACTTTATTACGCACGGTTCCAGAAATACTTGCCTGAGTATGCTGGAAGGTGTTTCTATTCACCCCGTTTTACGGTAAACCTTTGATGGGCTCCAGATAAACTCCAAGATTCTATGAAATAATGCCTGCGAGAGTATCTCACGAACATCATGGGTGGACTATACGCCATAAATGACTGAGCGGAATAGGATTTATTCTGTAATTTGTCATTTTTGTAATTTGTTGTTTATTGGGTACGTTAGCCTATTAGTTTTACAAACCATGTATCAGGTCAAGGAAACTGTTCCACTGAAAAGCAATGATTAAACCCATTTTGTTGAGATTAAAAGATGTTTGCATATTTTAAGCAATAATAGGCAGTAGACGTCACGATCAACACCGCAGTTGACACCCTCATCGCTGATTCATACACGTAAGGTGATACAATTCCATTGATTATCAATGGAATCTTGAAAGTTCTACTGATGCATGATTAGATAAAACAATGTTTTCCATTCCGCTGTAAAAATTGGATTTTTGCGCAAAATTAAAAATTCGCGTAACTAAAGTCACTACTCACCGGAATAATCGACTATGTTGGTTGGGACCTGTTCCGGCGTAACGTCGGCCGGAATGGTAATCTCCTCCGCCTTGGTGGGCACATCTTCCGGGAACTCCTCACTGACGAGCGACAGGATCAGTGACGTTTTCCCGACGCCCTGGTCCCCCACGAGCAGAATGCGAACGTGTCGTCGATGGGACGCCGACCATGCCACCATTATCGAGCGCGCAGTTTTTTATTCCTATCTCCCGGTAATCGAATCACCTCACTCACATCTAGCCAGGCTGCGCCCGGACGACACTGCTGATAGGAAATCAAAACATGAACCTTCTTGGGTGATAACGACAATGACACCCAGAAAAAAAACTGTACTTACAAAATCGATTGTCAAAATTGCTGCACCTCCACCCTCTTCGCAAAAAGTGGAATTTTTACAGAACTGCAGTGGAAGTTCCCCTTCGTGGATCAGATACAATCAAATGCCGCCGCGGGCTCCCACGACTCTTCTTCACTTGGCTTTTATTCAGTGGGGGTCAACAAAGTTTGAAAACCATCCAGCGGCATGAAATCAACATAAAATTTCGCCTTTCTCACTTCACTACTTTTCCCACACACCTTTTGTTTCCACGAACGAAACGGTACCTGTGTCTGGATGCGATCAATGCAGGTGGAAGAACCTTTCACAATAAACGCCGCAATTTCCAATTTTTCACCGGGACAACTCTCGAAAAGCGGGTATCCACCCGAGTCAAGAAACGCACTCCCCCGCCGAGTTTACGCTCAACCTCGACGACGACGACGAATCCGTTCTGCGTTTTTCCTTCTTGCTACTGTACTTTTTATTTTTGCTACACACCACACTCCTTGGATGACGACGGGTCGCCAGTTACGAAACCATCAAAACTCTGGCGTTTCTCGGACTGACTGGCTGTGGTGCAGGAAGATGAATGGAAAAGCAAGCAAAGAGGAAAACATGCAAAACAAACGGGGTGGAGAGAGGTTGTGAGAAAAAAAATCCATTTTGACAGTTCTCATCCCTCTCTGCCTCTCTAAAATTTTATTTGCAGTGGGACTCGGAACCCACCGGTAAAGCACAGGGAATTCAAAGGGGGAACAGGCAGCAAAATGGTCAAACCAGCTAAATTCAACAAAAAAATGGAATCAATCAATTTTATACAAGCACTTTTTTTTCGATGGATTGACCTAGGTGGTACAAAAAAATCGTTTTTGCACCACACCGCTTAGGGCCAATTTTTTCACTTCGGCTTAACCCTTGGCTTAACCGGTAAGCCAGGCTTACCCATAATAGTTGTTGCCCACACACTTAATTTAGGGTGTGAACCATTTCGCTTATTCGTTTAAGTTTTAGTTAAAATTTGACACTTTGGTGGTTATTTTTCATCGGATGGTTAAAAAATAACTACGAGGGCGGCCCATTTGAAATGTGACAGACGAGTAGTTATTTGGAACAAAATACAGTACGCAGCCAAATCATTGCGAACAAAAAATAACTATCGAACTGTCAAAGCTAACCCTGGTCGGGAGTAGGGTTATTTTTAACCGAACGCAAAATAACTATCGAAGTGTCAAATTTTAACTAAAAGTTAAACGAATAAGCGAAATGGTTCACACCCTTAGAATACCGTGTTCGGTAAATTTTTGACGATAAAAGAACAGCTGAATACAGCTATACTGCATTGTTTACCTTTTGCACCCGGTTTTGACAGTTGCTGTACTGAGCCTCAGTAAAATCGATTACCGAAGCTACCGAAATAGCTCTGCTGTTCTGTTTTCGTCAAAAAAGTGCCGAACAGGCAATTCATGATTGAGTGTGCATTACTATATAGTTACCCATATAAAATTTATACTATTTAACTCTATTTAATAGTATGCCTTTTTCCGAAATTTGCTAAACGGTGAGTCGATAAGTAGAGCGTCTAACATAGCTCTGGTCCTCACAAGTTCCTAACTCATGCTTCCATGGATCAAGCGATGACAAAGACCGCCAGCTAAGAGCTGTGTGTGTTCTTAGCTGGTAGTGCAGCCTGGGCACTGTTGTCCTTCTGACTTCAGCTAGAATGAGGACCTACGTCCCGAGGGATTGTTAACCAGGGAGGTGCGGCTCAAACAGAAACTGTTCAGGCATCCAGCCAGCGGCTGATGGTCCCGTCAACGTGGTCGTCCCAGTGTTGGTTGGGACACTAAATAGAACTGGCACGATGGCCCTCCGGCGAGACAGGAGTGAATCGATACAATAGGCTCCTAAAGGCCTATCTCAGTTTCTGCATAATTCGATCAAGCATTGATTAAAACGACATGCTTACTCATTTTTTAAGTATTCATATTAGGTAAAGCCCATAAAATATATTTTCAAAAATTTTAATAATTGTTGCAACACTCCTTGTTTAGCACTCAATTTTGGGTAAATTTTGTTTACCGTGTATGTCAAACAGGAACATTTGTTGTCAAAAGTGAGCCAATGTGGTGTCTTTTGCAACCCGCCGTTTCACTTTCGTTACGTCAAGGTTGACCTCGAATGTCAAACAAGACTTGCTCATCATTATTTTATTTTCGAGTTTATTAACTATTCTGTTATTGTTCAAGTTCGGAAAAATTACCATTGAGATCAGAAAACCAAGCTCTTTCGTGTTATGCACCAAAAGCGGGAAAATATTTTTCATTTTAGGACCCTATTGGCAGACCCACGCGATGAAAAAAGGACTACAATTAGAAACATGGAAAATGGAATTGCAAATCACTTGGTTTCGCTGGATGTGACAGGATAATCTACGATGAACTACATCCCCGTAAGGCACGGTAAAGGCTGGGTATGCTGCACAATCCAGATTGGGGTGGTGTCAGGCCCTACGAACCAGCCTCGGAACCAGCCATAAAAAACCATTGTAACGGAAAATCAGCAGCAGAATAATACGAACCGAGACCAATGGCAACGACCCCAGCGAACAAAAAGGACTTGCGATTGGAAACTCGGTACGTGGAACTGCCGATCTCTCAATTTCATTGGGAGCACCCGCATACTCGCCATGTGTATCGTAGAATCGAGGGGTGTGCCAACATTGCAACAGGAGGAATAGGAAGCAATCGGTGAAGTACTAGATTGAAAGTAATGAGCTGGATTTTTGTATGGTGAGATGATCAGTTCTCCATTTCTGCAATAAAATGGTGCAAACAGCGTGGGTTATATGATTTCTTGACTAGTTTTATGCTGTTTGAGCAAAACTTTGGGTAACTGTGTTGTTGTATTTTTTTTTCTTGCTATTTCAATAACACAGTTCGCCAAACTTTTGCTCAAACAGCATAAAACTAGTCAAGAAATCATATAACCCACGCTGTTTGCACCATTTTATTGCAGAAATGGAGAACTGATCATCTCACCATACAAAAATCCAGCTCACTACTTTCAATCTAGTACGTCACTGATTGCGTCCTATTCATACCGACGATTGGTAAGTTCAACGCCCACCAGCAGACGAACGAAAACGGTCTATGACTCATTGATTTGGCCGCCTCCAAAAATATGGCCATACGTAGCACCTTTTTCCAACACACCCAACTAACAATCACTCATTTAACAAACACCATTATGACGAATTGGTAATTGGTTTTGTTCACACAAATTTGGAGAAGTTATAAAGCATCATGTTGTGCACCAACTTAATTTTTTGTTCTTCAAAACGTTTTACAAATGTACAGGAAAGTTGTTATTCAGCTTTGGCAAAAATGACTGAAAATAAATAAAATGCAAAAATGTTGAACTCTCACGAGCGTAATTATTATTATTATTATTATGAGAACACCTATTATGAAATAAGAATTACATATAAAATTACCTAAATCCGGATTAGAACTCGAGACCTGTCGATTGCCAGCCGCATGCCTTCCTATCTGCGCCATCCTAGAGATGGTGAGATGCAGCACCCAAAGCAAAACATAATCTTCCCATGAGTCAATAATGATCACTCCTGAACTTGTGTTCAGCAGTGGTGAATTAGCACAACACGTTGTAATCAACTGAACAACGCCTTATACTTCAACAACTGTTCAGCCCAAAACACGTGTTTTCAATTCTGATTTCGCTGTCAGTATTTTTATCGCACGGTGAGAAAACTTGTATCGAATGCGGCCAAAAAGTGTTGGTCCTTATTGAAGATATTGTTTCCAGATGTACTAATTGCGATATGAATATGTTTATATTTTTATTATTAAATATCGATCTTTAAAAATGTATGACAATATGTGGTGCGGTATGGTCTTGGACATGGCCCATTCACAGCATCTGTTCAGGTAATCTTCTTATGCTCAGTCGAAGATCCGTTAAGCAATTTTTTTATTTATGCTTTTGTCATGGAATCTTGATGTTATGTTCAATAAATAGTGCATATGGATGTTTAGGGATACTTCTGCATTAACATGTCTAAAGGGTCTAACTCGTTTTGTAAACAAACATTGTTTCTGTCGCTGTAGGGCTCATCTCGATCCACCCACACATCTGGGGGCCGTTATCAGAAAGATCTAACTTCGCTCTTTCCGATAACGGCCCCCAGATGTGTGGGTGGATCGAGATGAGCCCTACAGCGACAGAAACAATGTTTGTTTACAAAACGAGTTAGACCCTTTAGACATGTTAATGCAGACTTGAAATGTGTCTGAATGCTGTTTGGTTATCAAGGTGGCTGCGGGAACAATATTCAGTAAACACGACAGCACTGCAATGTCAAATGCATCGATCCAAGTGTCTCCTACAATCGAACTGCTGCGGAAGATAAAAAATATAATAATCAAGGTGCTTCATTTTAACTACATTTAAACTACATAATTCTATTCTGTTTTATTTTAAGCGATTCGTTTAAAATATTAGTTCTTTAATAACTTGGTTGTCTAAACAGTTTTAGCCATGATTTATCCCATAATCCGAACAAAGTTCCTAGTCAAACTATGACGGGCTGAAGGCGTTTATTTGACAAGTGAAAAGCACATTGTTCAGGAGCATATGCTTATCGATACATCAGCGTAATAAGATGCAGACAAATGTTTTGTTAAACTCCTTTGTTAAGGAATCAATGATTGCCGAATAAATTTCTTGTTAAACGTTTGAAAAGTGTTTTAATTTATCATAGTTGATACCGATGAGGAAAGTCGAACATTGACTACTTTCTCAATTGAAAAATCATTTAAACAGTAATGTATAGAGCATAATTTTAATTCAGTTATCATTACCATTATTAAGCAACAATTCAGCAAGCTTGCTTGTTTGTGACTTGTGACATGACAAAAGCATAAATAAAAAAATTGCTTAACGGATCTTCGACTGAGCATGAGAAGATTACCTGAACAGATGCTGTGAATGGGCCATGTCCAAGACCATACCGCACCACATATTGTCATACAGTAGACGTTCGGTCGGTGCAAACGGTTTAACTGCAATGCGTTTTAACTGCAAGTCCGGTAAGTGCAACAAATTTGCAGTTATCGCACCGCTATCCGTCAAAACGGTGCGCCACGTTAGCCCAAATGAACAGTCGGATGAATTTTACGTTCATTTAACGTCAATTGATGGGTTGTTGACGTCTATCTGACGTTGCAGTTATCGAATTTTGTTCGCTAAGTGAAACGTAAACATGTTGCAGTTATCGAACGTCTACTGTACATTTTTGAAGATCGATATTTAACAATAAAAATATAAACATATTCATATCGCAATTAGTACATCTCACGAAAAGAAATTTAATTATTATCTTTATAAGGATTGATTGTTATTTTTTATTAGATACACCGTAATTGCTTTTATAACACAAACTTTCTTTATTCATATATGTACCTAATAAGAGCCATAACTTTTTCATATATCATGTATAAGTTTTGTGTTATGGTTACAAAGTATTAGTTTAAACTAATATATAAAATAAGGTCTTGCTTTGAAAATTTGTTCCACTACAAACAAACGACGCCGTCGTTTGTTCAACGGACGGAGGAAGCCATTGTGACCGAGAGTTGATTTCAACATCACAAAAAAGTGTTCTTCCTCGCATACAGCACAGGAAAGTGCTTTAAGATTATGGTACGTATTAAATATCTAAATTACATTCATCTGTCTGCTGCAGCTAATAAAAGAAATCTTTTCCACAGAGTATCCTTGCAAAGAGCCACAATCTTGGAACATGGTCTCAAGAAATTCCCCGGATTCTCAGCCCCGGATACTATTCCAATGCTCTATCCTGAGCTGTTCCCCGATTTATGAAAAATTGCCGAACTACCTATCACCCCGATACCGAGGTTAAGAAGCAGCATCAGATGAAGGAGTAATCGCTATCTTCGTCTTTTCGTTTTCCCAGGAGGAAAACACCTTTCGCCGAACGTGAACGGATGCCGGAGGGAAACGCAGACCGCGCATCTCTCCAAGGAGGTGCCCTGCTGCGGTACTATAGAACCCGAATACCAAGTGTTGACCAGTTGAGCGGTTTTTCTATATTCAAGGCCGACAGAACCGAATGTCCTTTTGAATGAAATAATAAAGGAATTATGTCTGAATCAAAATCTTTTATTTCTATTAAAAAAAAATAGAATAAAATAAAATATTAGGGATATAATCAAAATACATTGTAATACGCTTCATTAGGTTCGACGCATACATTCTATAACACTTCTAATAATTGTTATTACAAATAGTGAATGGCATTCATTAGGTAAACATTATGCATTTTATTAATTGTGCGTTATGCTCTATATAACACTCTCAAATGAGTTTGATAAGGAAAACGAAATGGCAAAAATGTATAACATTTTCTAATACATTCAATATGGAAATTTCTTTTCGTGTGGAAACAATATCTTCAATAAGGACCAACACTTTTTGGCCGCATTCGATACAAGTTTTCTCACCGTGCGATAAAAATACTGACAGCGAAATCAGAATTGAAAACACGTGTTTTGGGCTGAACAGTTGTTGAAGTATAAGGCGTTGTTCAGTTGATTACAACGTGCTGTGCTAATTCACCACTGCTGAACACAAGTTCAGGAGTGATCATTATTGAGTCATGGGAAGATTATGTTTTGCTTTGGGTGCTGCATCTCACCATCTCTAGGATGGCGCAGATAGGAAGGCATGCGGCTGGCAATCGACAGGTCTCGAGTTCTAATCCGGATTTAGGTAATTTTATATGTAATTCTTATTTCATAATAGGTGTTCTCATAATAATAATAATAATTACGCTCGTGAGAGTTCAGCATTTTTGCATTTTATTTATTTTCAGTCATTTTTGCCAAAGCTGAATAACAACTTTCCTGTACATTTGTAAAACGTTTTGAAGAACAAAAAATTAAGTTGGTGTACAACATGATGCTTTATAACTTCTCCAAATTTGTGTGAACAAAACCCAAACATAGGTTGTACGTGAAAATAATTCAAATGTTATTCAACATTATGTTGAATTAATTCGTCATAATGGTGTTTGTTAAATGAGTGATTGTTATTTGGGCGGACCAGATGTTCGCCATCCGCCAGGTGTTAAAGAAATGCCGCGAATACAACGTACCCACACATCACTTGTTCATCGATTTCAAATCGGCGTATGATACAATCGAGGATACAATCGATCGAGAACAGGCAGATTATGCACGAATACGGATTCCCGGATAAACTGATACGATCGATCAAGGTGATCGAGGCGGTTGAAGAATTCGTGTACTTGGGCTCGCCGGTGACCGCCGACAACGACACCAGCAGAGAAATTCAGAGGCGCATTGACGTACGAGAGTGAATGGGACACGTTATAGACAGGCGCTGAACAGGCAGAATTTAGTCTTCCGAAGAGAGAAGCGCGAGCAAGAAGAATGAGATCGCGAAGCGATTGAAGAGTTGTACCGTGCTAAGGACTAGAGATGGGCAATCAGATCCGGACCTGTTGAAAAGATCCGGATCCGTGCAGTGAGTGAGCGAACCGTGGCTCTTTTCCAGAGAGAGCCGGATTACCCGTCCGCATGCCTCTATACGAAATACCCGAGAAAAGAACCGTTCGCTCCTCTTTGCATCGCTCTGGATTGTTTGCAGCTCATTCTCTGTTGGAGCTGTTTGCCCGGCTCTACTAAGGACACACGGAAGTTCTACGGGAAGCTGAATCGGTAGCGCAGAGGCTTTGTGCCACAAGCCAACATGTGCCGAGACAATCACGGGAATCTTTTCACGAGCGAGCGTGAGGTAGTTGAAAGATGATGGCAGCATTGCGATAAGTATTGCAGATTACACCCCAAATTGGACTATTACACTTTTTATGTTACACCCAAAAAGTGTGATAAAAGTGCGCATTCGGCTCAGATCGTCTCGACGTCTTCGGTGCACTTGTTCTTCTTTTCACAAGGAATAAATGCTCCGAAGACTTCAACTCGATCCAACGTGGTCCTGTTCTGCAATCACACTTTGAAGGTGTGTGCCTACTATTGTGTCAGTCCAATTTGGGATGCAATCTGCAATATCTCAATGGCAAAGTTGAAACCACCGCAGGTGGCGTGGTAACAGATCTAGGAGTACGTGCACAGAGCGAAATATTGCCAGCCCCTGACCTCCAAGCGATTGAGGAGGAGCTTGGCCGTTTGAAAACCAGAAAGCCGCTGGAGTAGATCAACTACTAAGCGAGCCAAAATACGGTGGAGAAGCACTGGTGAGAGCACTACACTGGGTCATTATCAATATTTAAAAGGAGGAAGTATTACCGGAGGAATGGATGGAAGGTATCGACGACGAGTTGGATTGCGGGAACTATCGCGCGATCACACTACTGAACGCTGCCTGCTAGCTACTCTCTCAAATTTTATGCCGCCGTCTATCACCGATTGCAAGAGAGTTTGTGGGGCAATATCAGGCTGGATTCATGGGTGAACGCGATACGACGGACCAGATGTTCGCCATCTGCCAGGTGTTGCAGAAATGCCGCGAATACAACGTACCCACACATCACTTGTTCGTCGATTTTAAATCGGCATATGATACAATCGATCGAGACTAGCTATGGCAGATTATGCACGAATACGGATTCCCAGATAAACTAATACAATTGATCAAGGCGACGATGGATCCAGTGATGTGCGTAGTATAAGTATCAGGGACACTCTAGAGCCCCTTCGAATCTCGCAGAGGGTTACGGCAAGGTGATGGTCTTTCATGCATGCTGTTTAACATTGCTTTAGAGGGTGTAATAAGGAGAACGGGGATCAACACGAGTGGAGCGATTTTCACGAAGTGCGTTCAGCTGCTTGGTTTCGCTGATGATAGTGATATTACACACTTAATTTGAAATACCGGGATCTCAGCATTTTCTCAAACTTTCGCCGAGATCCGCACAGCCGAGCGCTCGGCAAACAACAACATAACCGAGATCTCAGCAACTTTGACAGTTCATAACTGAGGTTCGGCAACTGTGTTGCTGAGAATCAGCTAACAGATGCAGTTTTAACTGAGATATCAGTTTTTGAGTTTGCTGAGTAGTCGGCTGTGCGCGGAAAGCCGAGCCCGCGAATATTTTTTAAGTGTGTATAGCTCGTAAATTTGAGACGATGGCGGAAACGTACATCCGACTAAAGAGTGAAGCCAGGTGAATCGGATTAGTCATTAATGTGTCGAAGACAAAGTACATGATGGCAAAGGGCTCCAGGGAGGAATCACCGCGCCCCCCACCCCGAATTTATATCGACGGTGATGAAATCGAGGCGGTTGAAGAATTCGTGTACTTGGGCTCACTGGGTGACCGCCGACAACGACACCAGCAGAGAAATTCAGAGGCGCATTGACGTACGAGGGCGAATGGGACATGTTATAGACAGGCGCGGAACAGGCAGAATTCAGTCTTCCGAAGAGAGAAGCGCGAGCAAGAAGAACGAGATCGCGAAGCGATTGAAGAGCTGTACCGTGCTAAGGACACACGAAAGTTCTACGAGAAGCTGAATCGCTAGCGCAGAGGCTTTGTGCCACAAGCCAACATGTGCCGAGACAATCACGGGAATCTTCTCACGAGCGAGCGTGAGGTAGTCGAGAGATGACGCAGCATTACGATGAGTATCTCAATGGCAAAGTTGAAACCACCGAAGGTAGCGTGGTAACAGATCTAGAAGTACGTGCCTAGGCCGAAATATTGCCAGCCCCTAACTTCCAAACGATTGAGGAGGAGCTTGGCCGGTTGAAAACCAGAAAGCCGCTGGAGTAAATCAACTACCAAGCGAGCCAAAATACGGTGGAGAAGCACTGGTGAGCACTACACTGGGTCATTACCAAGATTTGGAAAGAGGAAGAGGAAGGAATGGATGGAAGGTATCGTTTTTCCCATCTACAAAAGTTGGATTGCGGGAACTATCCCGCGATCACACCTACTGAGCGCTGCCTGCAAGATACTTTCTCAAATTTTATGCCGCCGTCTATTACCGATTGCAAGAGAGTTTGTGGGGGCAATATCAGGATGGATTCATGGGTGAACGCGCTACGACGGACCAGTTGTTCGCCATCCGCCGGGTGTTGCAGAAATGCCGCGAGTGCAACGTACCTACACATCACTTGTTCATCGATTTTAAATCGGCGTATGATACAATCGATCGAGACCAGCTATGGCAGATCATGCACGAATACGGATTCCCGGATAAACTGATACGATTGATCAAGGCGACGATGGATTGAGTGACGTGCGTGGTTCAAGTATCAGGAACACTCGAGAGCCCCTTCGAATCTCGCCGAGGGTTACGGCAAGGTGATGGTCTTTCGTGCTTGATGTTTAACATTGCTCTAGAGGGTGTAATAAGGAGAACGGGGATCAACACGAGTGGAACGATTTTCACGAAGTCCGTTCAGCTGCTTGGTTTCGCTGATGATATTGATATTATTGCTCGCAAATTTGAGACCATGGCGGAAGCGTACATTCGATCAAAGAATGAAGCCAGTGGAATCGGATTAGTCATTAATGTGTCGAAGACAAAGAACAAGATTGGGAAGGGCTCCAGGGAAGAATCAAAGTGTCCGTCACCACGAATTTCAATCGACGGTGATGAAATCGATGCGGTAGAATATTTCGTGTACTTGGGCTCACTAGTGACTGCCGACATTATTGCCACCAGCAGTGAAATTCAGAGACGGATTGTGGCAAGAAATCGAGTTTACTTTGGACTCCGCAGCACTCTACGATTGAACAAAGTTCGCTGTCACACGAAGTTAACTATCTTCAAAACGCTGATTAGATCGGTAGTCCTCTATGGACACGAAGCATGGACCTTGGCATGGACTTTACGTGCAGAGGACCAACGCACCCTTGGAGTTTTCGAACGGAAGATGCTGCGTACCATCTACAGCGGAGTGCAGATAGAAGGCGGGAATTGGAGAAGACGAATGAACTACGAGCTGCATCAGCTGCTAAAAGAACCAACCATCGTCCACACCGCGGAAATCGGGAGGCTACGGTAGACGGGTCACGTCATCAGAATGTCGGATAGCAACCCGACTGAAATGGTTTTCGAAAGTCATCCGATCGGTACAAGAAGACGTGGTGCGCAGCGAGCTAGGTGGGTCGATCAAGTGAACTGGACCCTTCGCAAAGTGAGAAACTGGAGTCATGGACCGAGTAGAACATGATTTCCTAAACTGTTGGGCGTGTCCCCCAGTGGGGTCGTCGGCCTCCATCCAGGGGGTCGCGAGGGACAGTAGAATATTTAACTGTAACATCTGCTGGCAAAAGGTGGTCGTGCACCTGAAAATTTGGGAACCTATGGAATAGAATGGAGACGACTCCTGTACAGTAGAGGTCACTCAGGCTTTAGTCTGGCCAGTAAGGTAAGTATGTTCGCAGCCTACGGGACTTCAACTGGATTTAAAAAAAAAGATCAATTTGAATAAACAAAACACAATTGCGACCATTGTGGCGGCCATCTTTGGATTCTAACAACCGTCTCCTTTAGCTAGGTACACTTGAATTGCTCTTCAGGAGTGAGGGCTACTGAAAATTGTCTACGATAGTGAACATCAAATTTACTGTGTATTTGTATTAATGGTATAAATAAATATAACATTTTTTGAATCAACATCATTGTTTGGCAGGGCTGTGATATAATGCTTCTGCTATTTGCTCTGAGTCAGGGCAGTGATATAATGGTAGTAAATGGAAAGAACTCACCATCACTCCTCCCTCCTAAAATCACATTGACAATATACCCACGGATTTGTTTATTGTTCTTATCATTTCGAAATGCTGGATTTATTGTCAACTGTTCTCAACTCAAAACTGATGATTAAACAGCATTTCAATCTAAACTTAAAATATGAATAAAACCAAAACTATATATAAACACTTAGAAGTTCGCCTTTTTATGCTTTTTTTATTTGCAATTTATTAAATTCACGCGTTTTATGTTTTGCTCACAAAGCATGATTTTCCCCGATCTGTAGTTTTTTTTTACAATTTTTTATGACTATTCTTAAACAACACTGTTTCACACCCTCCTCCTCTCGGCACTCTGTCCACCCACAACTTCCTCGAGAACGAATTCAACACATCCCCATCACTTTTGCGCAGATTCGCAGATCACGTTTTTTTTTATCGATAAAAGCGTCGACATCGCCAGTAGTCGTCAGTCACTCACGCACACTCTTTCGTTCCCTGAATCAGGGGACCGGTTAAGCTCCCTCCCTCCCTCACACATTCGCAAATCTATTTTAACGTACAGGTTTTAAAAGAGCCGATGATACAGCGCTTTGCGTTTAAGATTGCCTTTTGGTGGCAAGCTTTGAGTCTTACATTCGTTTTTTGTCACTTTTTTGTCTGATGTGGCTTCCCTAATTTTTTTTTCACTTAAAAAAAGTTGCTTGCGTATGTTGTTTTATACTGATGATGACTTTGATTAGACTTTGTTAATTATACAAGAGAAAAGCTAGGTTCGGTTCCGGTTGAGACGATTGACTACGATTGATTTGTTTTCAGTTTTTCTTTCACGAGTGAGAGCGATTTTAGCTGGGTCGTCCGGTGATTTTTCTTTTGATATCGTTTTTCTTTTCAATTTTCTACATATGACTGATATTGGTGTAGTTTTACTGATCATGATTGAGTAATAATCGCTGAAATCGGACTATAATTTAAAAATTGTCTCTGAATAAAAGTTCATTTCTGTTCCTAAGATCTTTCAAATACAGTCAAAGTTTATTCGGAAAGCACAACAATAGAATTGCTTACGAAAAACTTTTCTTATTGGACTAGTGGATAAGGGTTTGGATTTCCAATCGGGAGATGGTGGGTTGGATTCCCGTCAGGGTCGAGAAATGTTTTCAACTCCCTGAGCATATTTTGTTGTAATTTTGCATACGACACACTATACAAATTCATGTAATGATAGGCAACGAAAGCCTGTACTGCGGCCAAAGCAGTGAATGCGACCACATACGTGTAAAACTATTTATCAACGAAGCCTATACCGGACAACGGGAGGTTACAGAAAGTATCGTTTCAAATCGATTTTCTGAAATTTCTTCGATGTCTCTTTTGCGATGGACCCCAAAAGAGATGACACCATACAGAGGCACATGAAGTACTGCGAATCCTGTTCATACGGAGAAGCGATGAAGAGCTCTGATAGAGTCTTCGGGAAGCGCGCAACGGAACAGGAGATTCAGTCCTTGTACGAGAATGCAATGTGGGAAGTCATTCCCTTGCCCAAGGACCGCAAAACCGTAGGCTGCCAGTGAGTGTACAGAAGGAAGATGGACAGTGATGACAAACCCACCTAAGAAGCTGGAAGAATTCCTGAAGGGACTTGTAGAGGAGTCCCCAAAGGGACTCTTTGAGGAATCACTGAGTGTTGTCCAGGAGGAACCCTTGATGGAATTCCTGAAGGATCTCCTGCAAGGATCCCTGAAAAATGCTCCTGGAGGAACTCCTGGGAGAATCTCTGAAGGAGTTCCTGGGGAACTCCCTGGAAAAACTCCTGGAAGAATTACAGTAGAAACCATATAAGGAACTCATGGAGGAATAACATAAGGAACTCATGGAGGAATCCGTGGCGGAGCTCCTAGAGCAATCACAAAAGAAAGTTCATCCAGCGATTCAGATGAAGGAACACCTCGAATAATTCCTGCAAAAACCCCTGGAGGAGTCCTTCAAGAAATTCCCGAAAAAAAAATCCTCAAGAAACTTCAGGCGAAATCCCTCAAAGAATGCCAGGAAGAATTTCCGAAGGAGTTCCGTAAAAAATGTCTCATGAAATTCATGGAAGAATCCCAGAAGGAGTCCCTGAAGAGCTCCTGCAGAAATCCAGAATGCAGTTCCTAGAGAAATCTCTGGAGGAATTCCTGGAGCAATCCTTGAAGAAATTTGGGAAAAATTCTCTGAAAGAGTTGCTAAAGAAATTTCTCCAACAATTTCAGTGGGAAAAATCCTGGAGGAATTCCCGCAAAATTCCTGGAATAATTACGACATAATGGGGTAATCTCTGAAGAAATTTATGAAGAAACCCTCCTAGGAATTCCAGAAAAATCCCTGAAGGAGTTCCTTTGCAATGGATCATTGAAGCCGACTTTTCCGCTACTCACCGCATAAAAACAAAAGCGCCACCGTATATGGACGGTAACACAGTGACATCAGTCGAGTTACGTCAAACACACAAGGCTACGGTGGCGCTGTAGTACTTTCTGGATAAATCCTTGCATAAATTCCTGGAGAAAACCCTGAAGGAGCACCTAGAACAATCCCTCAATAAATTTTAGAAAACAAAAAAAAATCCCTCAAGGAATGCCAGAGGCGAAATACCTCTAACAATTTCTGGAAAAATCCTTCAAGAAGTTTCAGGAAGAATCTGTGAAGGAGTTCTAGGAGCAGTCCTTCTAGGAGTTCCTGAAGAAATCTCTGAAAGAGTCCCTGCCCAAGAACATTTTGTTGACCAATTAGTCTTGTAGAGGTTTTAAAAACCGTCATAAAATCTTACACCTTTCATTTTGATTTTATGATGGTTCTGTGAACCTCTTCTAGCCTATCTAACTAAACAATTTTGCTTGGGTGGAGAAATACATATCTGAATTAGCTCCTGGAGAAATCCCTCAAGGAATGCTAGAAAAAAACCCTCCCAGATATTTCAAGAGAAATTCTTCAAAAAAAATTGAAAGGAAATACATAGAACTCTTATAAAAATTCCTGAATGAATCTCTAATGAAATTCCTGGAGGAACTCCTGGAGGAATCATTGAATAACTTTCTGGAGGGATTTCTGAATGAACTCCAGGAGGTTTCTCCTCTGACAGAGCTTAAAGAAACCCTGAAGCAAAATTCTGGCGGAGCTTTCAACAGACCCTGAAGAATCAACGAGGAACGATTGGTGGTGTTGGACGTTATGATGGGGGTTGCCAATTTGGGTTTACTCATGCATTGGTGGGCATCGTCTTATGAATAGTTCCACCTTCATCCGCGGGTAGCGCTGCCAACAGCGAGTCCCGATTTTCAGCAGTGCAGCTAGTCTTCATGATAAAATGGTCTTCGTTTTATGCCAAATGTTCCGCTCCGGATTAGAAGACTTTTTCTAAATATAACCTCAATTTCAGCGAGAATTTCTTCCTCGAAAGTTACAGTAGCACTATTGTTCGGTTTTGACTAACTTTTTCTCAAAGAAAACACATGATTCAGGTTTACATAGAACGAAATCTGAAGCGTCTTATTTATCAATTTCCGTTGATTTCAATTGATTCTTCTCATCTATTACAGTTGCTGCAAATGGCGTAGTTAAGTGACTGCGTGTACGTATTTTGGGTGTTTTGTTTATATTCCACTTAAGTGTCGTTTGATTTTAATTATATACGTAATTACATAGCAATTCATTTCATATCGCGTTTGCATCCATTTTGTTAATGTACAAAACATAGAGAAATAAATCTGCTTACGTGCGCTGAAGACATTTTTCTTGGTTGTTCACACTAATCCGACTTTCACTCGGTAGCCTCGTACGATTCGATCGTTTCGCCACTACAGTACAGTTCGGCGCCCCCTTCTGGCGGGACGACAATGGAAGTTCTGGGGGTTGTTGGGATGGCTCGATGCACCGTCGGTTGTCCGAGCTCGTCGACGAACTCGAGCGGGTCTGGGGTCGGTTCGGGACATGACTCGGCCCCGGAGGCTGCCACTGCGGCAGCTTCCAGCGCTTCCAGTTCCTCGTCGTGCTGCTCGCGAGCTTCCTCGGCGTCATCGAAGGCGGCAAATAGTGCACCGTCTATGCTATTTACACTGATTCCGGACGTTTCCATGATGACCGGCATGGTGGCCTGCAGCGGGTCCATATCCGCTACCTTCCAGCCACGTTCCAGACCTGCGTGAGGAGAGTGAAAAATACGCAAAGTACGGGTGAAAGTAGAGTGAGTACACGATATCTTTAAGCAAGTTAAGCCAGCGGTTCTCAAACTGCTATGCCTTGTCGGCGTTTGTGATGTTCATCTACGGTATGTTTTGCTTTTATTGAATGGATCAACAGTCGTACAATAGTTTGAGAACCGCTGGGTCTTACAATCTATCCACATAAACCCTTGGTGAGGTTTTTCTTTCAATACATGGATTCTTTCGGTCGTGATAGGGATCACAGCTAGCGTAGATTGTCCAAACAGATCAGTCTATTTTGTGTAATGGTTGATGAGCGACACCTGTGATCCACAACGAAAACAAAACAAAATTTTGACACCAAAAACCAAAAAAATCTACCGAACAAAGACAAACAAAACCTTGGAAGAGAAAAAGGGAAAAAATAGACAAAATTTAAAAAAGTACATAAATATATTTGTGTATATTTCTTCCATGCATTTGCATAATTGCCACTCATCTTCTCTTTAGTTTCCTTGCTGGTTTCGTAAGAGTTGTTACTGGATACTGATAATTTCAATACATCAATTCAGTTATTCGGTTTGTCCAGTAGTGCTCAGTTCACATTTCATTTGCGTTCGTGTATCTTCAAATGGTATCGTAGCTTGTTTTTTGCGCAAAAAATATACTTTTCCTCTATATTTTCACAAAACTACACTGGGTGCTGGTTGGGTTTAGATAGCTAAATAAATAATTATTCACCGTATACTAAATAAAAATCATAGCTAACAGTAGGAGTAGATATGTGTGAGTGGGGATCGATGCATCAGCAGTACCAAGAACAACAACGAATCAATCAGCGCAGTTGATTCGCACGCAGGAAGTTATATGATCAACATACATCATATTTTTGCATTACATTTTGGTTCAGTGTTTCGTTTGTTCACAATCACTGGATTCTTATTGCCGATGCATGTGTCTGTGTCAGTTACGCTATCGGTCGCCACGTGGCCACGCCTACTTGGATTATTGCAGCAACTCTTGTTGTTGTTGTTGATGGCGCTGCTTGGCGTTGATGCATGGCTACTTGGATGTGGTGCTTTTAGCAGACTGGTGCGGGGTTGGAGTAAGGCGGGACATATTAGAATACAACTGAAAAAATCATAACAGGAGCAGGCACCAAAAACAAACTTAAAACAAAACACTCAGATACAACTCTACTAATTGGGTGTGAGGGGTGGTACCACATGACGACGCTAATATGGGTGTATGTATGAAGGGATGGACGATCACAACACGACAACCAGAGTACAATAGTTGCGAACGAACGAACGAACGAGTGTGAGCGAGACAGACAGAGTGAGAGGTAGAGAAATGGAAGGACTACTAACTGGCCGAATTTACAGGAACATGATGGTGTAGATGATTGCTGGTGGAGGACGAACCCGTCACCGACGAACCGAAGGACGATGGCGGATCCGAGGAGCCGGTCGCGCCACCACTACTGCCATCGGTGACCACTATTCGTTCTCCGGACGATTGCATTTTCGCGGCCGCACCTAGCAACTGTTGCTGTTTACTCCTAAGCGTATCCTCTATCATTGTAGCTAGTTTTTCACGATCCGTCTGTGGAAGGATGAAACAATACTTTAGAGCTTACGCGCCAACATTATTTGTATTTCGGTTGAAACTTACTTCATGAATAAATCCTAAATGTACTAGTTCATGCGAAAGCGCGACGGCTGAATCGTCCGGCGAGATGGGACATGTTAACTGTCGGTTCATCTTATCCTCCATCCTTAATAGTATTGTCATCTGGAAATTGGATAAGAATATCATATATTAATAGATACAATTCAAATGTTTCCAAATTATGCTTCAATACAGAAAGATCAAGCAGATTAAACATTGACGAAGTTTGATGCAACTCTTACATGACAATAACGGTATCAACGTAGATGACAACCAGAACAATCTGTAGGAATCAATCCACCCAACAAACACGCATATCATATAAGTGTTACGGAAACCGCAAGTTTTACTTTTTTAGAAGTAAATTTGACGATATTCTAGAGTTGTGTTAGAATAACGTCAAATAAACTTCTATACAACCAACACTTGCATTGCCGTAACTCTTATATAACATGCGAGCTGCTTGGGCAACGATCACTGAGCACAGTTGGTTCGAGGAGGAGTGCCTCAAGTTGGCGGATAAAAAATACGTAGCCACAGCCGGATGTTGGTGTCTGTTACCCGACAGGATAGAGAGCGGTACAATGAAGCGAGAACAGCCGAGTAGACTAAAACGTAAGAAGGTATGCGAATGTCAACTGAGGTGCAAAACAGTGTGGAACAGAATGGTATGCGGACATTTTACGCAACTGCCAATGGCATGCGGCGAAAAACAGCGTCGTCTCTCGTCATGAACAATGATTGAGAAGGTAACTTTCTGACAAATAAAACTTTGGTAGCTGTCAGGTGAGAGTACTGAAGAACAGTAAGACTGCTTTTGATACGGCAAAGGCTGGGTAGGCTGCGCAATACAGATCCCATTGTGATCCACTAGCCTCAGCTCAGCAACTCCTATCCCTACTTCGTCGTGGTACCGGCCAGAGACTACGAGCAACCTTAGGGAAGATCGGGTAGCCAACCCCGGTGGGAACTTTGGTCGTAGGCTGACAGGGAAAGGGGGGGGGGGGAATTGCTTTTGCAAACCTGAGCGTTTGTTCTCCAGGATGAGCGGCTCACAACAGCGTCTGATCCCCGTGTTAGGGGCAGCTGATCAACGTCCGAATGCCAGGGAAGGACTCTAAGCTCAATTATGCACTATGATCCTCCGGAAAGTAGAGATTGGTGTCAGGCCCTACGAGCCTGCCGTAAAAAAACGTTGTAACGGAAAATATGCAACAGAAAACAACAACACGGTTACTCAAAGTTTTGCTCAAACAGCATCAAATAAGGCAAGGAATCGCAATACCCACGCTATTTGAACCACTTCATTGCAGAAACATAACATTGACCTTCTTACCATACAAACAAACTCAGCTCATTACTTCAATTCTAGTACTTCACTGATTGTGTCCTATTAATCTTTTCGAAACTAGTAGTGAGCAGCTGCACGAAATGCTTCACCAAACTCTGTTGACGTTATGGGAAGAGGAAATACGAAATACTCCCTAGCTAGCTGGCTGAAGGGCTCATTAGTTTTCTTTACGAAATAAAGGACACAGTCTGAAGTACACCAATTATCGAGGAATAACTCTCTTCAATTCTACGTACAGAATCATGTAAATTAATCTTTTCAACAGATTAAGATCTGGTGTTTGTTAGGGCTGTTCGTTCTTTGAAGGAAGCACGACACTAGACAACGGACTAGCATGAAACGCCGTGCCACTCGGAAACTTTTCCTGAAAGTTGCGGCGGGAATCGAACCCGCGCTCCTCAGCACGATACAACTATTTAAAAACTTGGTGATACTAGTCGCACGACCACGAAGCCACGTTATACGGACGTAACCAGTCACAGTTACTTAGTTTGTAGACGAAGACAACATTCGCGCTTCGTTAAACATTGATCCTTACGCTTGCTGTAAACGGCCAAGAGTCTTGGACATTGAAGAAAATGGTTCTTGGAATATTCTCAAGCTAATAAAACACGGCAGACTACGTTGGGTTGGTCACGTAGCACAAATACCCGAAGAACGACTGACTGGAGAAGTATCCCTAGTACATCACTAGGGAGAGGCCGGCGTCTTCATGGCAGACCGAGCACGTGGTCTTTTTTTTCCGGTGGAGGAGGCCTAAGGATACCTAACGTCCAGGTCCAGAAGAACTGGAAGCGATTGTCCCAGGCCAGGGTACAGCAGAAAACGATTGTTTCATTGAGTGTAAGTAAGTAAGTATAGCACGTGACAGACATGAACATACTCGTTGCCCATGAAAGTCAAGGAAATTTTCAAAAAGATCCCAAATCGTCCGAGAATTGAACCTGGTCTTGTTAAATGCCTAGGCGTTTACAACATCAGCAATATGTACCCTCATTCAGATTCCATAAACCATAAATCAAGATACTTACAAATAATACACAATTATCCTCTCCGGGCTTAACACTACATATCATATTCACAACTCTCCTAGTTTCAATATCTAGCGGCTCTGGCGTTTCGGATTTCACCGATTCTGCAGTCTCGGGCGATATTGCTCGTGGTCGGGAAGCGGGTGGTTTTTGTGCCGAAAAGGCAGTCAGCGGATAAATGCCATACCTGGAATGGAGAAGAATCAGGAAGGAAGCAATCAATCCCACGTGTTCAAATAACCATCCCGCCCAACACTTACTTTACATCCTCTACGAACTTCTCCAGCTTTTCCGTGCCGGGGATATCGCCCAGGTGGAACTCGGTCTGCCGCACTTCGCCATATACCATGTCCGGTTTGTTCAGCTTTTGCAGCATCTCGTCGTAGTTTGCTGCTGGCCCAAGGTGGCGTTGATCGGCGATTGTAGCGATTGATAGCGATTGCGCGCGCGGTCGGTCACCGGTGGTCGACGTTCAGGCAGGTGCATCGGGACAGGCATTAGGAAGTATGGCGACGACGACGACGACGACGACCATGCGGGGAATAATAAAAGCAGCAAGCATCAGTGCAATAGTTGCACACAGCGAGATCGTTGTCCAACCATCACAGTCAATCGCGTTCAACCGGTCCGATGCGATTAGAGTTCGAGTCAACAATAACAGAGAGAAAGAAATAAAAGCATGGGGTTGCGGGAGAAAAAAAAAAAACGAGTCAACATTAATATTGATAGGATGCTGCTTGCTTAGTGGAATATTATTATGTGAATAGTAGTTGTCGTATGTTTCCTATGTTTATGGTGTAGGAAAGCGGATGAAACTTCTAGCGTTTAATTTATCAGCAAAGTGATTCAGAAATTATTCGCTTCTATATTTTTTTGCTCTGATTTTGCTCTGGAACTTATTACCTAATTAAAGATGTTTTTCTTGTATGAATAGAACATGTCTAACAAATTGAAATTGACAATTTCATAATGTTCTCAATACATGGAGTGTCACCCCCTCCTCGCTAAACGATGGTCGTCATATTTGAATGACCCCTAACATGGATAGCGTAGACACCAACAACCCTGCGCCTCCATGTGTGTCGCAATCTCCTTGGAAACATATGTATGGCTGGTAATAAAATCACCAAAAACCTTAAGGACAGACTTGTTAGAATCCCAAAATGGCCGCCACAATGGACGACTTTGGCACCTGCTCACGTTTTCGAAAGCACAAATCTCTTCTTAACAAAACTAATGCGCTGGTGATCTTCTTATTTTAAGCTTATTACACGTGAGCAAGAGCAGAATAATAAAATGCATTGTTGTTTGCTTAAGGACAAACGTCTTGAAATCCCGCTTCAACAGTGCATCAGAACTTAAGACGCACAAATCTCAAGAAGCAAGCTTCAAACCACAACGCATTTTATTATTCTGCCAAAGTCGGTCATTGTGGCGGCCATTTTGAGATTCTAACAAGTCTGTCCTTAATTGCAAGCACGAAAAGCCGGAAGTTGTAAATTTTCATTGGGAAATCAAAAGATTATCCGTGGGTTTGGCGGCCTAGCTTCTAGTCTAGAAGAATGCAGACATATCTTGACACCACTCACCTATTTATAGAGCTTGCTGACGTTTATTCACATCTCTCTTTCAAGCTTGCAGGCGGGATAGGATTTGTTTTCATCGAGAAACCTTTCCTGATGACAACAAATCCTATTCCGCCTGCATGTTTGAAAGAGAAATGTGAATAAACGGCAGCAAGCTCTATAGTAGGGTGGAACTAATTTGAAACATCTCTCCGGGATTTGATTTCTCAAGTGGAAAGTGATCTACTAGTCGAAATAATGCCTGGTTTAGACGGTGAAAGTGATTTGATTCCAGTCAGTTCGAAATGCCCAATTGAATACGAATTGAACGTGTATACACCACTATTCATCTCACTTGAGCACCTGACTTGAACGAAAGTTGGACATGTTGAACTTTTTCGTTCAAGTCAAACGAAATCATCTCACTTGCCTCGTCTAAACCCGCGATTCATGTGAGTTGAATTCAAGTCATCTGTCAAATGAGATGAATTCAATTCAGTTTGCTTACGCACAGCACGACTTGAACAATGTAAACACTTGCTTCAACTGAGATGCATTCAAGAGCATTCAAGTGAACACTCAAGTCATTTGCTCAGTCTAAACAGTAAACACAGCATTCCACTGGATTGAACATTTTTGAAAAGTTTGCAAGTGAAATGCTCGTGTCAATTGAACAGCCTAAACCAGGTATAAGTGAGCTATAAAGAATGAGCGATTTCAGTTTTTTTTCTTTTCAGAGTTTTTTTTCTAGAGCAAACATTGAAAAAAAATCAAATTTAATTTTCAAACATATTTTTTTCTACACTAAATCGGTGATTCTAGAACCCAACTGGGCAAAACTTGCGCTCAAAATTGCGATATCTCTACTGGTTTCTGAGATATTTGAAAAAAAAAGACTTATTTCGGTATTTTTTGGATTAGTTACCAAAATGTGCACTGGTGGTGCCGAGAATTGGTGCTGGACTAGGTGCAGTAAACTCGTGCAAAATCAACTTTCCGGCAAAAAATCTTCACAACATTCACTATTAACAACGAGTTTACGCAATAAGGCATGGTACACAAATTACGTAACGCTAAAATTGACCATTTCAGAAGCCCCCCCCCCTTCGTAACGCTTTTTGTACGGAAGCCCGAACATTTTTGTATGCGTCGTAACGCTACTCTGGACTCCCCCCTCCCCCTATAGCGTTACGTAATTTGTGTACGATGCCTAAGGCATCTCATTCAGATTAAAGAAGTGGCCGAAAACAGTCGTTTCGATGTGAATTTAGGTAATATACAATTTTGTTTACCTGTAGTGCCGGGAATGGGGTCAAATACCCTAGTTGCCAATTTGCATTGGGGAATCAAAAGATTTTCCGTAGATTTTCCTACCTGGCTACTAGAAGGATATATTTTATGCAAACATATCTTGACGCCATTCACTTATACAGCCATTCTATAAAAAGAAATCCTACTGGATGAACTGCAGTTAGTAAAAAAATGCCACCGAATTCGCCTGCTGCAGAGGATAATCCTCCATGAATTGCTTCAGGCAATCCTTCAGATGTTCTTTATGAATTGCTCCTAGATTCCTACATTACTCCTTCAGAGATTGATCTAAGAGTTCTTTCTAAGATTACGAGAATTCCCTCAGGAGGTCCTTCACGAATACCTCCTGAAGTTCGGCGATTCCACCAAAATTTTCCAAGATTGACCAGAAGTTTCTTCTGGGATTTATTCAAGAGTTCCTTCAAAGATTCATCCTGCTAGGAATTACAATCTTGATTTCTTCCGAAATTCTTTCCTTCGTTTTTGAAGTGTAGAATTGACCTAAGTTAAAATACACGCAAATAAAAATAAAAAAAAACCTCTTTGTTTTAGGATTTCTTCAAGATTCTTCTGGGACTTTTTAAAAGAGTTTCTTCTGAGATTCCTCCTTCGAAAATTCCGAGATTTCTCCAGGGTTTTTTTTTCCTGGATTTCTCAAGGAATTTCTTTTGTTATTCTTCAAGGAGTTTATTCTGGGATTTCTCAAGAAGTTCCTTCTGAGATGTCTTCAAGAGTTCTTTCTGGGATTGATCCAAGAGGTTTTTCCTGGATTCCACGAAGAATTTCTTACAGGATTTCTCATTAGCTCTTGTCGGGATTACTCCAGAAACTCTTTTTAGAATTTCTCCCATACTTTCTTCTGAGATTCCGTCAAGATTTTCTCCGGAAATTACACCAAAAGTTCCTCGTGGGATCCTTTCGAGAATTTCCCCTAGATTTATTCCTCCAGAAGTTCTTCCCGGAATTGCCTGCAAAGCTCCTTCCAGGCATTCTTTCAGAAATTCCAAGAACTCGTCCAGGATAAACTTCTTGGGGATTCTTCCAAGAACTTATTCCGGAATTCGTTTAGAAACTCCTTCCCGGCGTTCTTCCTCCATTCCCCATTTTTTTATGGAATATCTCCAGCAGTTTTGTATATATTCCTCCAAAGTGCGTTCTGGGATTCCTTCAAAAGATCATTCTAAGAGTACCTACTAGGATTTCTACAAAAATTCATTCTAAGATTCGTCCTGGTGTTCATCCAGTGATTCCTCCAGGAGTTCTTTGTAAGATAGAACTATTTGGGATTCCTCTTGGTTTTCTCTTATGTGATTCCTCCAGGAATGGTTTAAAAGATTTATCTGGGAAATTACTCCGCCAACAACTTCTTCCGGAAATCCCGGTTGAAATTATTGGAGGATGGTTCGAAAAAACTCCTGGTAGAATCTTAGGAAACACCTCTGGAGAAAACCCCGAAGGAACTCCTAGAAGACCCGATGCTATTAATTCCTGGAAAAAGTAGAAGGAACTCATGGAGGAATGTTTTGTAGACTTCTAATGAAAATCTCAGATACATTTTATGAGAATCCCCGGCGAACTCCTAGCGAATTTTCCGATAAATCACCTGGAAGAATTTTAAGAGGTTTTTCTGCGAAATCTCAAAGAAAAACCTTCGTACGGAATGCCAGAAGATTCATCACAAAGAATCCTTCGTGGATCGTGTCTCTGCTTGGTCTTCTTGAGCTCTTCTTCCGAATAAGTTTGATGAAGACAGCATCTTTGTAAGCCCTCAGGTATTGGAGATATCGAGAGGAGTTAATGTGATGCAATATTGTTGCAATACTTTTTGTGAGTATATTCTTATGACGGGTAGCATACTTGGATAAGTGGAATAAGACTGAAAAAGTTATTAGCATATGGGGGCTAATATAAAATACCTATTTGGTGTTTAAGCTGTTGTTTCGTTTACAAAAGTATAACGAACGCACTTTAGAGATTTGTTACTACAACCCCCATAAGGTCTATCGGCAAGTAGCAGTTTATTCTACGATTCACGCTATAGCTTTTCATCATGAAATGCTTGGAATAATGAATAATGGAAGTGTGCGACATAGATTGTTAATATTATTTCACGTATTGATTCTGAGTTTCCTCATCTTCAACAGCAACACTCCGATAAATAAGCAGCGGCATAATTTGCCCCATTATCCCCCAAACTTCATATTTATAACATCTTACTCACTGGAATTAGAATGTTATAATCTGAGTGACATATTATATTCATTGCAATGAAACAATTTGATTATCCTTTTAGGGGAATCGGGGTGAAACAGGCATTTGTCAACTTATATGGTCATTCAAGCTTTTGGATTGTTTTTTCCCATTTAACCCCATTGCACCCTAAATTTCCAAATTTCATAGGATGCAGAATTATTACTGATTAGCTCTTCATTAATTTTAACTCATATCATACATAGAAGTTTGAAGTTAAAGTTGTTTTAATTTAAAAACAATGAAAAAAATAAGTTTAGAGGGGAGTTGGCGTAAACTAAGCTGCCGTCATCTCCCGTCTATGAGGCTTTGCGAAAACAACATTTAGGATATTTTTGGAGTAGGGTGGGGCGGGCAAGATGGGTCACCTAAGGACGGGTCATCATAACTTTGTAAATACAAATAGTATTGGTTTGTATTCGTCCTCAACTCTTCAATATACTAGTTAGCTATGCTAAAAGTCGATAAAAAGTTCATTAAATACAAAATATGATGTTAAACAAGCCGTTTTAAAAAGTGACCCATTTTGCGCCGTGAAAAAAGTGCGGGCAAGATGGGTCACCTTTTAAATAATTTACATTTTCTCAACGAAAAACGGTAATATATGAGATTTGTTCCGTATTCATATGTGCTCCATATCCATACTGAGTAAACAAGAGCTACAAGTAAACATTTTATAAATTTATTTAGAAAATAAAAAAACTTTACGATTTGAGTGCTCCTAAGACGACTTGAAAATCGATGTTTTCACTAAAAAATATCATAATTTTATGTTATAATTTTTGGCGTTCATTCCGCTTGGTCAAAATGAATTATGAGATAATCTTGTAATAAAAAATAAATAACTTTTAAATCATCCAACAATACGCACAAAATTGAAGGTGACCCATCTTGCCCTGCGGTGGTTTATATGGGAATATAAGTACCGCATAAGAAAAATGGATATACGCAATCGCTCATCGTTTGGAAATTATTGGAACCGGTAGTATTAGGATGAGAACTACTTATATTTGCATGAGTGAAAACTCAAATATTATCAGTACTTTGAGATCAAACTCGCCAAAAATGGTTTCTTTAGGAATAATCCATGTGTATTCGATTAATTATTTAGTTTTTGTCACGTAAAAAATCATTAATAAAAATAAAAATGAAATTCTACCTTGAAAATATACCATTGCCCAATTGACCCCACAATGCCTAAAATTTCAACAATTTTATGACTTTTTGTATGTAATGTTACTCAATGGATTTGGGGCGATGGTATACCAGCGAAATAATCAATCAAATCATAACAAATGCCGTAAAATAACAGAAATTCTCAAATATAGGGGGAACTTGGGTAAAACGGGCTCTATAACTCGCTTCAGAGTAGTTGCCCGTACATGAATCATGCACCAACCAATTCTTGAGAAAATTTGCATTCAAATAAGCCATCGAAGGTCACAAACCAAGGACAAAATAATAGCAAATTTTGCCATCATATCTCATTTTATCATTCTTATGTTATTTATAGATAACACTAAATAACTCGCTAAGAACTAAAAATATTATGATTGCAAAAATGGTTATTTCTGAGTTATTATTGAATAACAATAAATAACTTAATAATAACAAAATTTGCAATCATAGCAAAATAAGTTATTCTGAGCATCCTCAGTAAAATAACACCCTAATTGCATATTTTGCAATCATAAATTGTTTTGTTATTGATGAGTTATTTAGTATTTATTTTATTTTAAATATAATATTAATGAAGAGCAAATTTTGTTATTGGTTTGTTAGGAATAAGAGCTAAAATAACAAAAAATAACACAGCGCAACATTTTTTTGTCTCAAGAGCAAACTTATGTGTCTCCGAAGGATTTTGGGCCGCTGAATCCGAATCCGGGCTCAGATTTGCTCTAACACGTCACAATTTTGAGCTATACCTCAATTTATGGGGCAAAATATGCGATTTTGGGCTTTTTTGACTGCAAGCCATTAAGCAAGGCAATATTTTTTTAACTAATCAAAAGGCTAAATGGTCAATTAACATCTAAATTAACGACTCATGCAAAATATTTCATTTAACCTAATCAAATTTGATAGATTTAAGCATTTTATGTTAGTATGGAAACTTGCATGCAACTTCTGGAGGGTGACTTGTATGGGAAATATCGTACCTAACACAAATCGCTTAAAACTATCAAATTCGATTTGGTAAAACAAAATATTTTGCATGAGTCGTTAATTTAGATGTTAATTGACCAATTAACCTTTTGATTGCTTAAAAATATATTTTCTTGATTAATGGCTTGCAGTCAAAAAAGCCCAAAATCGCATATTTTGCTCTATAAATTGAGGTATAGCTCAAAATTGTGACGTGTTAGAGCAAATCTGAGCCCGGATTCGGATTCAGCGGCACAAAATCCTTCGGAGACACATAAGTTTGCTCGTGACCAGATATATTTTGCACTGATGCGGGACAGTTTTCCATAAATAAAATTGTAAGTTTTTCAGCAAGTCAGTAAATTTTCGAAAAATGCTGCAATTTTTTAAACTCGATAATGCAAAACAAAGTCCCAAAATAAAAAAATAACAATACAAGACCACGAATGTACATTTTAAACATTAAGTATTAAATTCAAAGCGAAAAAAAATTACACAAAGGTATTTAAAAAAACAATATGCCCCTGTATTAGGGTGCCAATGAAAATCGAATTCTCGAATTTCAAAAACGGGTAGTGCTCAAAAGTTTCGTCTCCTCAAAAAAAGTCACCATGCAAAATTTCAGCTCAATCGGACTTCGCTAAGGGGTGGCCCAAAGCGGTCAAAGTTTGGCTGTTTTGAAACACGAAAAATATCCCAAGGTAGGGGTACATGAAAATTTCGAAATCGAAAATTTTTTTTTGATGCCAAATGCCTTAAAAGTGCATGAAACGTCGAGATCTGGTGTTATCTCAAAAAAATTTTTTTGGAAAAAAATTGACTTTTTGGACTTAGCAAATTTTTGAGTTGGGGGAGTGAAATGAATTTGAAATGGAGGATTTGAATTTAGTTGCTGAAATATTCAAAGCAATAGTACTGGAACATGTCTTATATCATCGTTGGCAACTACTAGCATATTATATATCATATATCGTTAGGGTGGTTCACTTATTTTGCATTAGGGTGGTCCTTTTTGTAGAAAAATAAAAAAAAAAGATAATAGTAATAAAAAATCTCATATAACTGTAAGTCATTTTCAATGTTGAATATATATAATATTTCATTAGGGTGGCTCATTTATTTTTATTTAGGGTGGTTCTTTGAGATGTAAATTAAGAACAAAAAAATATTTCCAGAAAACTTACCAGTCATATTTTTGTATAGTTTAAAACCATGATCCTTTATTGGCATGTAACACTTTGTTAAGATATTCCTAGACCAACATGTGGAAAGGGCGTAACAACCATTGCGAATTTCTGCTTCTCCTGTCGCTCCCGGGCATATCCCCAATTATTCATGAAATCTTTTATTTTCTTTTTAAAATTTTGAATCTTTTTTTTGAGTGCTTCACTTATTTTGCATAAGGGTGGTCCCTTTTGTAGAAGAACAAATAAAAAAACCATAATAGTATTTGTATTGTATTTTCCGTTAGGGTTGTTTTTTTTTGGAAATTAAGATCAAAAAATACTTCCCGAAAATTCAACCAGGTAATCTTTTTCGTATAGCTTCAAGCCATGATTTCCTACAAATCTTTCGGTGACTTATCAATAATGAGATATTCTCTAATTATTATCTCTCCTCTCGTTCTATTTCATTAATCACGGCATCAATATAGTGATTAAAACCGATTTCTATCTACAGAATTAAATATTGTGGTACGGACTACCAAAGGGATTTATTTACTAGAGAGGTTCATCTCATTGTAAGATTTTAAAAAGTTTTGTGAGACCAAATTCAAATACTCGGGTAAATATATATTCAGCTGTTTCTATGAGGAAGAAGAGTTAAGTTTGAAGAGTAGAACTGTTTCTTGAACCCCTAAGATGGGGAAGTTTTTCATTAATGCGATATTGGCAGATATAATTTACTTTTACAATGGTCAAGGCCAAGCATGTCCGTACTGAGCGGATGAAATTTATGCTCTTTTGATTTACACCACCAAAATTATCGTATTCATGCAATCTTCCTACACTGAGCGAAAAATTCACTTCAATTTCACGGGAAATCATAAGTAGATTTTTTCCATCTAACTAAACATTTGAAACTTACATGATTGGTTAGTGAAAATATTCCACTGGAAGAATCCAATAGCATTTGAGTGCAATTTTTCACTACAAAATTTAATAATATTTAAGTAAATTTTCAGTATATTTGGAACAACTTTTGGCCATTTTTGTTTTCGTTTTGTCTATTTCGAGATTATTAAAAAAAATTGGTTTGTCTCGTTTTATCGGAGACCCCCAAACGGTTCCCTAGTAAGGATGGAAACATAAAAATCACAGAACATATTGCCATCATCACACTCATGCTTGGTTCGTTAGTGATGGCTGACAATAATTCGCTTCATTTTTCATACATTCGACTTCAGTAAAACCCACTAGAAAATCATATACATTTTACAATACAATACAGTACCAAATTTTCAATAGCTTTTCTTTGGAGTTTCACTTAGTTTTCAAGCGAATTTTACTTAATTCATTTGAACTCACTGAAAACATAATTTTTGAACGGTTACTTGAGTTTTTCCAGTGAAACTAAAATGTATTTTCCTCTCAGTGTATCTTAACTGATAGAAGGATGTTGAAATAATTTAAATGTCTTTTCGAACTGTCAAAAAACCGCACCGCAGTACCACACTGAGCACACGGAGAGAATTTCACTCGGGTGAATTTTAACGCTCCGTGCGGAACTGCGTTGAGGTTTTTTGACAGTTCGAAAAGACATTTAAATTATTTCAACATCCTTCTATCAGTTAAGATAGGAAGATTGATTGAATACGATAATTTTGGTGGTGTAAATCAATAGAGCATTAATTTCATCCGCTCAGTACGGACACGCTTGGCCATGACCATTGCAAAAGTAAATTATATCTGCAAATACCGCATTAATGAAAAACTTCCCCATCTTAGGGGTTCAACAAACAGTTCTACTCTTCAAACTAAACTCTTCTTCCTCATAGAAACAGCTGAATAAATGTTTACTCGAGTTTTTGAATTTAGTCTCACAAAACTTTTCAAAATCTTACAATGAGACGAACCTCTCTAGTAAATAAATCTCTTTGGTAGTCCGTACCACAATATTTAATTCTGTAAA
This sequence comes from Aedes albopictus, assembly GCF_035046485.1. Classification (NCBI taxonomy): domain Eukaryota; kingdom Metazoa; phylum Arthropoda; class Insecta; order Diptera; family Culicidae; genus Aedes; species Aedes albopictus. The sequence goes on from NC_085137.1 coordinate 214,136,767, forward strand.
TCGGTTTTAATCACTATATTGATGCCGTGATTAATGAAATAGAACGAGAGGAAAGATAATAATTAGAGAATAACTCATTATAGATAAGTCACCGAAAGATGTGTAGGAAATCATGGCTTGAAGCTATACGAAAAAGATTACCTAGTTGAATTTTCTCGAAGTAGGGTGACAATGGGTATTGTCGGCAGGTTTGTTCTCTTCGTCATGGGGGGTTTTTGTCAGCCAAATTGCCTGAAACTTGGCCAAATAATTCAACTAAGTTGGGAAGGATTTGAGACCAACTCTGAGTTCAATAGGTTTCAATAAACCCCCTAAGACGAAGAGAACAAAACGGCCGAGAATAGGTAATTTCCCCTATTTTTTGATCTTAATTTCCAAAAAAAAAAAACAACCCTAACGGAAAATACAATACAAATACTATTATCGTTTTTTTTATTTAATTTTCTACAAAAAGGACCACCCTTTTGCAAAATAAGTGAAGCACCCAAAAAAAAAAAGATTCAAAATTAAAAAAAGAAAATAAAAGATTTTATGAATAGTTGGGGATATGCCCGGGAGGGACAGGAGAAGCAGAAAATCGCAATGGTTGTTACGCCCTTTCCACATGTTGGTCTAGGAATATCTTAATAAAGTGTTACATGCCAATAAAGGATCATGGTTTTAAACTATACAAAAATATGACTGGTAAGTTTTCTGGAAATATTTTCTTGTTCTTAATTTCCATCTCAATGAACCACCCTAATTAAAAATAAATCAGCCACCCTAATGAAATATTATATATATTCAACATTGAAATGACTTACAGTTATATGAGATTTTTTATTACTATTATCTTTTTTTTAATTTTTCTACAAAAAGGATCATCCTAATGCAAAATAAGTGAACCACCCTAACGATATATGATATACAGGGTGTTAGGTTCATGAGTGCAAAGTTTTTAAAGGGTGATAGAGGACCATAAATGGTGACAAAAATTGTTCTACGCATATGGTCAAATCTCAACCGTTACGTAGTTATTGAACTCCCCATGTTTTTGACTTTTATTGCCTTAACTGGTTATAACTTGAAAATGGTCAAACTTATAGCAGTTTTTTTACCCTTATTCGAAAGATTATTGGATTTTCTATCAAATGGCATCTTTGAATCGATTGGTTTAGTTAAATAACTAAGTTTTCTAGAGCAAAATAGCTAAAAATAGCGTCTTTTAATTTGTTTATGTCAATTATCTTTGAAACATGCGTAATAAATTAAAATTCTTTCTTTGGCAAAGTTGTGGCCCTTGTTCCTCTCTACAATTCGTTCTTTGACGCCAAACTTCTAACTCTTATCGTTTTCTTGCAATTTTGATTTAAATGTGCGGCACAGTGCGCAAAATGGTGCTTACCATGATGATTGCAAATTTATGATCTGAAATGCGACGTTTAAATCGAAATTGCAAGAAAACGATAAGAGATAGAAGTTTGATGTCAAAGAACGAATTGTAGAGTGAAACAGGGGCCACAACTTTGCCAAAGAAAGAATTTTAATTTATTACGCATTTTTCAAAGATAATTGACAAAAACAAATTAAAACACACAACTTTCAAGCTATTTGCTCTAGAAAGCTTAGTTATTCAACTAAACCAATCGGTTGAAAGATGCCATTTGATAGAAAATTCAATAATCTTTCGAATAAGGGTAAAAAAACTGCGATAAGTTTGACCATTTTAAAGTTATAGCCAGTTAAGGCACTAAGAGTCAAAAACATGGGGAGTTCAATAACTACGTAACGGTTGAGATTTGACCATATGCGTAGAACAATTTTTTTCACCATTTATGGTCCTCTATCACCCTTTAAAAAGTTTGCACTCAGGAACCTAACACCCTGTATAATATGCTAGCAGTTGCCAACGATGATATAAGACATGTTCCAGTACTATTGCTTTGAATATTTCAGCAACTAAATTCAAATCCTCCATTTCAAATTTATTCACTCCCCCAACTCAAAAATTTTCTAAGTCCAAAAAGTCAATTTTTTTCCAAAAAAATTTTTTTGAGATAACACCAGATCTCGACGTTTCATGCACTTTTAAGGCATTTGGCATCAAAAAAAAATTTTCGATTTCGAAATTTTCATGTACCCCTACCTTGGGATATTTTTCGTGTTTCAAAACAGCCAAACTTTGACCGCTTTGGGCCACCCCTTAGCGAAGTCCGATTGAGCTGAAATTTTGCATGGGGACTTTTTTTGAGGAGACGAAACTTTTGAGCACTACCCGTTTTTGAAATTCGATGGTCAAATTTTTCCCATACATTCCATTGGCACCCTACCCTGTATAGTTTAAAAGTATGGTTTTCAAATTTTTATTTTTGGGTATTTTAACTTAGGGGCTGTCCATAAACCACGTGGTCATTTTTTTGGGACTTTTCAACACCCCCCCCCCGCGTGGTCATTTGTTCATACAAAATTTTAAATTTGTCCATACAAAACGGTCATTGGCCGAAAAAGAATCAAACCAAAAAAGAAGATTTCTCTCGAAATATTTCGAAGATTTCCTCCAGAAATTCCTCCAGGGAGGCTTCCAGAAAGTTATCTAGACATTTATTTATTAGATATTCTTCCGCAGTTTCCAAATGTCTGCAGAAATTCTTTTGAAAAAATTTTTCAGGGTTGAATTTGAAAAGTTTCTCCAAGAAAAGTCCTCCACAGATTCCTCCAAAAGTTCTTCTAGGGGTTCATACTTCTATTTCACAAATTTTTCTCTGGGTTTCTCCAGGAAAACCATCAATGATTTTCTTTACAAATTTTCCTACGTTTCCTTCAGAATCGCATATAGAGATTCCTATAAAATATCTTTAGGGATTACTTACCCTTCAATAGATTTCCTCAGTTATTCTCCATAGATTCACATAGAAAATCCTGCATGTATTCCCTTAGCAATCTTCAACTTTAACTCCGAAAATCCCTTCAGATTTTTTTGCAGAGATTTTTTAAGAAATCTCCTATAGATTACTTTAGAAATTCGAGAAGTTTCCTTCAGAAAATCTTCAATAGATTCTTTTAGGAAGAAGAAATCACTCACTTTGCACATCAAATCTCCCATTGATTTTTTCCGATATTGTTCCATGTTCACTAGAGGTTGCCTCATAAATTTCTGCAAGATTTCCAATAGAAAACCCTTCATGAATTTCCTAATAAATTTCTTCAAAAAATCATAAATTTGAAATGTCTTTCAGAAATTTCTCCACGTATTTCTTTACAATGGATTCCTTCGAAAATTCCTCCAGGGTTCCCTCCATATAACTTTCTGGAGGTTTGTTCTAGCAAATCCTCCAGACATTTTCTGAGAAACTTTTTTTTCAGAGATTCCTTCAAAGTTCTTCCAAGTATTTTTTTTAGAAGATTTTCCTGTCTTCAGGCATTTCTTCATGATCTCCTTCAGAAATTCCTGCAAGAATTCCTCCACAAAATGCATTGAAAATTCTTACTGAAATGTTCTCCGGATATTCCTGCAGAAATTCCTCAAGAGGTTCTAACAAAACATCTTCCTGAAGATTCTAACAAAAACTCATATAGAGATTTCTTCAGGAGTCTCTTTTGGCATTTTTCCATGTCCATGGTTAATGATTTATACTGAAAATTTTCTTACAGATTTACTGGCAAATATTTTGATTAAACTTCAGAAAAAAAACCTTTGGCAAGTTTATTAGAAAACTCTGGTAAACTCTGAAATCCCCTGAAACTCAATTAACTCTTCAGGACGCCCAAAAAAACCTCGCTCTTAGTATACGAATTTCAGATAAACTTTAGAAAATAAAATGAATAACATTTTTTTTTTTCAAATGAACAATATTAATTGTCGACGGGCGTCAATCTGGATGCCTGCCAAGGGCGCAATGGGACCACGCTACGGCTCTGGTGAAGGTATGTATCATATCTCTGGGAATACTCTAAAGAAAATATTTAAAAAAAAGTGAACGAAAGTTTTGGCAAAAAGTCAACTAATTCACTTGCAGAGAGCTTACAACAATCAATCTGTATGCGTGAAGAATTAGCGTTAAGTTCAAAATTCATGAACTAAACGAAATATAAAAACTCAAGCAAAATGAGCCACGTCGTTTCATAAATAATAAGTAGATTTATTTATTATTATTTATTACTATTTAGATTTTTCTGAAGTTTGCATTTAAGAAAAACAGAAGCAGTTCAACATATTGGTCAGAAATATCTGTCAAGAAAAACCATATTTAAGCGATTGTTGAAATCCGGGACATTTCCGGGACACTTTACAATGCGGGACGACTAGCTTGAATCCGGGACTGTCCCGCACAATCCGGGACGTCTGGTCACTTTACTCTTGAGACAGACAAAAGGTTATTTTTCGTTACGCTGTGTAATAACTCACTTAGTACCAGAAAAAAATAAATAATAACTTATTTTGTTATTACACTGAATTTCGGTCCGTCCTAAAAAAACCGCGTTATTTCAAAAACCGTTGTAAAAACCGCGTTATTTCAAAAACCGTCGTAAAAAAATCGCGTTATTTCAAAAACAGTCGAAAAAAATTCCGCCAAAAACACGCGTAAAATAGTCACGATGACATCTAACGTGACTTGACTATTTTAACGACGTTTTTGGAAATAACGCGGTTTTTTACGCGGGACTATTACCGTTGTAAAAAAAACTTCAGTGTATAAGATCAAACCATGGACATAACATTTCAGAACTTACAATGTATTGAAGTTTTTCCAGTCATAAGAACAAATTTACAATTATGATGATCTTATTTGAAATAACTTGTTTTGTTCTTACTTTGTTCTCAATAACTCGATAATAACTTATCCAGTTATTCTCCATTTTGAAATATTTTGTCCTTGGTTTGTTCTTATAAGGACAAAATTAGTTATTATTGAGTTATTTTCCGGTACAAAGTTAGTTATTATTTTTGTTCTTTTAGCTCTTATTCCCAATAAACCAATAAAAAATTTTGCCATTCAGTTATTCATTTTTAATGGAAAAATTTGATCTTGATTAGTTATTTTCTTCTACCCGGGATATGGTCTTGTATTAAGAAAGTTATTATTTTTTCCCACCTTTGGGCTTGATTTTGCCCAATGTGAACTGGACGAATCCATGCCAATATTTTACTTTTATTTATAGTCGCCCTGGTTCTAGCGATTGCTAGACGTTCTTTCTAGCGGCGGCAGCTGCTTCTCTGCACGGAGAGAATGTACTTTGTACATTACTTTTACGACGCGAATGAAGGTATCGAGATGATCGACAGCAAGCAATTGCTGTCATACACATTTTAGTGCTGAGCGGTTTTAGAGCGTGATGAAAGGGACTGGCCAGAGAATGAACAGTGAACCTTCGAAGCAGTAATCATGGTCATTAAGACCATCAAACCCGTTATGTTTCAGTATTTGGAAGATGACAAAAATTGGAAAGTTACGAAGAGATGAGTAGTGGACATGTTGCAGCAATAACGCCGAACAACAACCCTGCGAAAACCCAGCTCGTGACGAAATGAACTCAGTATAAACAAGATCGTATAGCATAGCGAGCTAGTTTAATTGACTTGGCGATACTCAACCATCAGTCCATATTAAATCAAATATGGAAATTATTTTATATTAAATAATATTGCAAAGACATTGTCTGGTAAGACTATTTAGCGTGCAAATGTTTTATAATGGGCATAACATAAGAGATACCGACGGAACCTTCTTTTAGAATATCAATAACTTATTAAGCATCAAGACTCACATGAGGTATTCACCAGACAGTGCGCGGCGAGCAGTTTGAGCGGGTGCACCTCGAACAGCAGCGGGTGAAATAGTAATTCTCTAGCGGTAGGCCTTTTGGCAGGGTCATGACTGAGGCACTTGATGATGAAGTCTTTCTGCTGGGCATCCTCAAGACTCTCGACAGTGCGTTTGATTTGCTCTTCCGTGACTAGCGTACCCGAATCTCCGTTCCCTTGGATTTCCAGTGCTGCCATCTCCAGCGCACAGATGCCAAACGAGAAGATATCGATGGCGGTCGTCGTTGCGAGTGCTGAAATGATCGGAACGGGGAATTAAAACAACTTCCAAGTAAAATATACTACGGAGAACGGAGATACTCACATCCATACTCTGGTGCTAAAAAATGCATATTTTTCATATTTTCTCTACATGTTTTTACATGATGATGAATGGCATCTGGAGCTACACTACCAATTTTAACTAGACCATTATGTTGAATAAATATTGTATCACAGGTTAAGTTGCCGTGAATTACTGGCGGCGAACAGGAATGCAAATAACTGCAACGAGAAATAGCGGCGCGTGAGTGGGGGGGCAGGTGGTGAAAGCCCGAGTAGAAGTGAATAACAAATGAACAATATAAATCTGAGTAATTTTGAAATAGGTCTAAACATTCAATAACTATAAGAAACACAAAATTGTTTAACAACGTACGAATTTGTTAAACAATGTAATAGATCTTTTTGAAAAGCAAAAACTGATTGTTTTTGTTATTTCCTTCTACTCGGGAGTCCATGTTTTAGGCGACATGAGGAGAACGGTGACTCACCTAAGTGCAGATAAAATTTGAGTACACCACCGCTTCCATGCTTGCAGTGGTAGTTTCTTAACGTTTTTCTTGGTACGCTTGAGAAACTGCTTAAGGGACCCAGAGGACATATATTCCGTTATAAATATTACCTGAGATTTGAATGGAACGGATTGAAAGTGTTATGCAATATGTCGTGTCAGTTTAACTATCAAGTAACACTTACCCTAGGCTTATCGTTATGGGTATCGGTCCAGTAACGATGAAATTTGACTATATTTGGATGCTCTAACTGTGTTAGGTTTTCGAATACTTGTTGTATTTTTTCTTCTTGAGATTTGAAATTCTTCCTCTCGGAAAACTGTACTTCGTTCCAGACAACTTCGACACCTTCCTCGGTGTCCATCGCCAGATGTGCACAGTCGATGCCAGGAACATCGCGTTGTTCGACCTGCAAAAAAGAAAACAAATGGAAAAGAAAAGCTGAGTCAGCAAAGTGCGGAATCATAGGTATTTTATGTTGCATGTATACATGAGGGTGGGGCGCAGTAGATATGGCAAAGTGCAACAATGTTGCAGCTAGTCAGGAGTGGAACCACATCAAACGGTAAACCTCTTTGATGAAGACAAATTTCAATCTACCGTGGCGAAGGTACCCTTCGTTGTGGCAAAGAAAGTAACCACAGGCGTCTGGGGGCAAATGCATGGGGAAATGGAATGGAATCATCTAAATATATTTGACAATTGATGAAATAAAGGTAGTTGATCAGCAAAGAATGAATTAGCGGTTATCTTTGGCAATAGAATGTTTCGATATTCAATACTACAGGAAAAATAGAATAATAAAGTTATAACATGAAACGAGCTCACCAATTCGTAATAATAATCGCCATGGGGTCTCCAGTGAGCCTAGTGGTTAAGGCTATGGATCGCCGATCCGAACACGGCGAGTTCGATTCCCGTTCCGGTCGGGACAATTTTCTCGACTCCCTGGGCATAGTGTATCATTGTACTTGCCACACAATGTGCAAATGCAAAGAAAGCCCTTCAGTTAATAACTGTGGAAGTGCTCTAAGAACACTAAGTTGAAAAGAGGCAGGCTAAGTTTCAATGCGAACGTCGAGCCATAAAGAGGAAGAAGAATCGCCATGAAATTTGGTATAATGTTGCAATAACGACACAAACACGTTTCGTACAAGAATAAAACACAATAGTATGAAACAAGCTCACCGATCAAACGTCTACGAAACCGACTAAAAAGTGCAAGCTGGACCTTACCCGGGATCGAAGGTCCTCTTTAACACCAAACTCCGCCCCGCTGCATACGTCCATGACCTGCCACATATTGCGCTGCTAGGTGGCAGGTAATCTCTACCCACGTTGGTAATAGCTTTCGATAAATTGAATTAATATAAATTTTCCCCCGTTCAGCGTGAACTTATCGAGAGCAGAGTTTCGTAATCCGGATGCCGTGTAGTAGCTTTAGCACAGTACATACCCTCTGTGCGCTCTCGTCAAAATAGATCAGATTAATGAACTTCACTCCACTCTACTCCACATGGACAAGGTTTAGAGACAGAGGACGATCGATTTCGTTAACGTCGTTGTCGTTGGTGGCGACAATAACCGGTGACCTTCATGTCCCATCTCCGATTAATATCCTTCCGCCGCAAATGGGTGAGATAATTGTATTGTATGTGGAGCACCGTCAATATGTTGTGCAGCATCAATTTTTCCACGAATGGGCCGATGTGGTGGTACCGCCACGCCGCCGTAGCCGCCGCAAGCCACTACAATGCAGCACAAATCAAGTCAATTCGAATGATTGCCTTTCCTTCGTTGTTACAATCGTTTTGGCATGTTTTGCTGTTTCGGTGAGAGACTGTTTTCCCCAAAGCAGATGTATCTTCTCTTCTTGAATGATATACTTTTGTGCAGTGTACGTATGTTGAAGGGGGGGCTACAAAGGACTCGTGTTTCATATCTGTTTTTTATGATCCTTCTGTGGGTATGGTGATGCATGTAGACGCGAACATTACATGTGTCCATAGCTATATCGCACAATAACATGAATAATGTTTTGAAGGATGCTAGTTGATCAACATTAGATTGTATCACGATTGACAAATGTAGCATGGAGGTCTACAATTTGGAATTTTCTTTTGCATGTCCGTTATCATGTAGAATAGAAGTATAGTGTTCCATTTAATTTGCTTTACGACATTCCATATCAAGTACCAAGCAAAAATATGTACTAAGAACAGAACAAATTTTCCTTACAAAGTCAGCTATGTTCTCCCTAGAAACCCGTTTCTTTTTAACTATATTTTCATTGAATGATTTTTTTCGAACTCCTTCTAAGCATGTTTTAAATCAATAATAGCATACACACTTATTTTAGAGTCACTTGTTCGGCTGTTCTATTTTCGGTAAAAGTTCGGATTACCGAAGTTCAGCACAGTTTTACCGAAGTTCGGCTATTTTTTACCGAGCGTTCGGTAAACATTGCCGATGATTCAGTAGAGTTTACCGAATGTTCGGTAATTTTTTGACGAACTTCGGTTATATGTTGCTGAACATTCGGTAATCTGAACTTTTACCATAAATAGAACAGCTGAATACGGTACTTTATTTTAAGTGTGTACATTGTTGTTGAAGGAGCTACACGTGTATCACTTCAACTTTCAAAATTAGTGTTCATTTCGCAAATGTATAGATTAGGGGGCGTCCATAAATGACGTAGCATTATTGGGGTGTGTGTTAAGAGTCTCTGATTTTGCTACGATTCATGTATTAGGTATAGGAAAATAGGCTACGAGATGGGAGGTTGTTCAAAATCGGCAAACAAAAGCAAGGGGCTGTCCATTTATTACGTAAGGGGATTTTCTCGAATTTTCGACACCCCCTCCCCCCCTCGTAAGATTTTTTGTATCTCTCTCTCTCTTCTTGGCGTAACATCCTCATTGGGACAAAGCCTGCTTCTCAGCTTAGTGTTCTATGAGCACTTCCACAGTTATTAACTGAGAGCTTCCTCTGCCAATGACCATTTTGCATGCGTATATCGTGTGGCAGGCACGAAGATACTCTATGCCCAAGGAAGTCAAGGAAATTTCCTTTTTACGAAAAGATCCTGGGCCGACCGGGAATCGAACCCGTCACCCTCAGCATGGTCATGCTGAATACCCGTGCGTTTACCGCCTCGGCTATAGATTTTTTGTATGAGAACCTTAATATTTTTGTATTGCGCGTAAGATTTCTCAAACCCCCCCTCCCCCCACAAACCCTTACGTAATTAATGGACAGCCCCCAACTTGTTTTCTGGATATGTACTACCTTAGAGCACGAAAATTTAGCCTCGGTGCATGGTAGAACCTATGCCAAGAGGACGAAGAACAGAAGGTTGAAGGACAAAAGGTCGAATCGACAATAGGTCGATTGGCAAAAGGATAAATAGATATGTACGTAGAATAATTCATTTCAAGTGTTGCTCGAACATAGACGTCGAGCTAAATGGAAATAAATATTATGATTAATTTGATATTAAGACTTAATTGTTTGGATAACTGGCAACACTGCACTGTTGTTAGCTGTTGACAAATTTGAATTATCAAAGAGCTATACAGGGTGTTAGGTTCCTGAGTGCAAACTTTTTAAAGGGTGATAGAGGACCATAAATGCTGAAAAAATTGTTCTACGTATATGGTCAAATCTCAACCGTTACGTAGTTATTGAACTTCCCATGTTTTTGACTCTTATTGCCTTAACTGGCGATAACTTGAAAATGGTCAAACTTATCGAAGTTTTTTGACCCTTATTCGAATGATGATTGAATTTTCTATCACATGGCATCTTTGAATCGATTGGTTTAGTTAAATAACTAAGTTTTCTAGAGCAAAATAGCTAAAAATAGTGTATTTTTATTGTTTTTTGTCAATTATCTTGGAAACATGCGTAATAAGTTAAAATTATTTCTTAAGCAAAGTTGTGACCCCTATTACACTCTACAATTCGTTCTTTGACATTAAACTTCTAGCTCTTATCGTTTTCTTGCAATTCTGATTTAAATGTGCGGCACAATGCGTAAAAAAGTGTTTTCCATGACAGTTGCAAATTTATGATCTGAAATGCGATGTTAAAATCGAAATTGCAACAAAACGATAAGAGATAGAAGTTTAATGTCAAAGAACTAATTGTAGAGTGAAACAGGGACAACAACTTTGCTTAAGAAAGAATTTTAAATTATTACGCATTTTTCAAAGATAATTGACAAGAATAAATTAAAACACACTACTTTTGAGCTATTTACTCTAGAAAACTTAGTTATTTAATTAAACCAATCGATTCAAAGATGCCATTTGATAGAAAATTCATTAATCATTAATCATTAATAGGGGTAAAAAAACTTCGATAAGTTTGACCATTTTCAAGTTATCGCCAGTTAAGGCAATAAGAGTCAAAAACATGGGAAGTTCAATAACTACGTTACGGTTGAGATTTGACCATATTCGTAGAACATTTTTTTTCTCCATTTATGGTCCTCTAACACCCTTTAAAAAGTTTGCACTCAGGAACCTAACACCCTGTATATGTTGATGTCCATAAATTTATTTGAACCATCAATAATTGGATGTTTTGGACTCATTACAAGATAGCAAATTAAATATTTCGGCAATGTTCGAGTGGTTGTGGCGTCCGTGGCGTCAGCATCATGTTTTTCAAGACACAATTTTTGAAAGCTTGCATTACTGCTTAAACAGAGAAATAAACATAATATTTTTTTTTTATTTCCTCGCATTCATCTGACGGGATTGTAACATAAGGCTGAATTTCAAAAGGCTGAATACACAAAAAGCCGAATACGGAAGGCTGAAACCAAGAAAGTGTAACATAAGGCTGAAATTACAAAAGGCTGAAAATTCGAAAATGCATGTATAGTGCTATAACTTCCTTTTCTTGGAGTAACGACCGAACTGAGATCGAGCCTGCTTCTCAGCTTTTGCATATCGTGTAACAGGCACGAAGATACTCAATGCCAAAGGGAGTCAAGAAAATTGTCATAATAAAAAGTTCTTGGTCCGAACACGAATCGTACGCGTAGCCCTCAGCCCTAGTTTCGAAACTGAGCTTATAGTGAAGAAGGAATTGATAATATTCTTATCGTTAATTTATCCTTCTTTAAGGACAGACTTGTTAGAAACCCAAAATGGCTGCCACAATGGCCGACTCTGGCACCTACTCACGATTTCGAAAGCACAAATCTTTTTGTAAACAAAACCAGCGCACCTGAGCTTCTTATTTTAAGCTTATTACAAGTGAGCAAGAACAGAATAATAAAATGCACTGTTGTTTGAAGCTTGCTTCTTGATATTTGTGCGTCTGAAGTTCTGATGCACTGCTGAAGCGGGATTTCAAGACGTTTGTCCTTAAACATGAGCTATTCTTTTGAGTCATGTTGTTTTGGAGATGGTTGTCATTACGACTAATAAAACAATATCATCAGAGATTTCCCCATCTTCGATATATACTTATGCTATTTTTTTGAAAAATACTGTCTTAGTATTAGTCGTAAAACTTTCCGATTCAGAACATAGTAACCGAAGCATGTTCCCACAAAATGGCTTAGTTTGGTCAACCATGAACTAGGGACGGTGGGACGGTCAATCGTCAAGCTCAAGCAAAACCAATACGACTGCCACGGCTGGGTAATCGACCAACAAGCAAATTGTCAAATAGATCGTAAGATCAATGAATGTACACTCCCGTTCAAAAGTTTGGGGTCACCCCCTCAAAAACATGTCATTTTTTTAGGCCCACATCTCCGCCAATTTGCGTCCGATTTCAAAACCCTAGGTTTCATTCAAAAGATAATAAGTCAAAGAAACTTTGAACATGATTTAAAAGAAACTTTTTCAAAAAATTTTGTATGTAAACTTAACCCAAAGTTGCCAAATTTTCTAAAAAAATGAATATAAACTTACAGCAGTGTCGCCGGAAGTTGGGTCGACCAAATTTTAAGATGAGAGCGGTATATGACCCATTTTTCATTGGCTTTCAACTGCTTTTTACAGAACTTAGCTAAAAAATCTAGAAAAAAAAGTTATTAGGTAAATTAATCCTTGATGTCATCGACCAAAAGTTTGGGGTCACCCCTCAATATGATGTATCGGCCAAAAGTTTGGGGTCACTTTCGTAAAACATGGAAAAGTGATTTGGTGATATCTTCGTCATTTATAGTTCAATTTTAATTATTTTTGGCTCATTTCAAAGATAATTTACTAAATTTTCGTTTGATGTCTTTAACTTAACGTATTTAACGATTTTTGTATATAAAAATATTATGTAAAGTTAGCACATTTTACCACGCTTCAAAAAATGAGGCAACTTTACGTTAAGTTTTAGTATATTAATTTCAACAAATATGTGTGGTTCAATGTCTATGCAGTAAGTATCATTCATTTTGTTTGAAATAAGCCAAGAAGAATTAAAATTGAATGAAAGATGACAAAGATATCAACAAATCACTTTTCCATGTTTTACGATAGTGACCCCAAACTTTTGGCCGATACAGCATTTTGAGGGGTGACCCCAAACTTTTGGTCGATGACATCAAGGATTAATTTACTTAATAACTTTTTTTCTAGATTTTTTAGCTAAGTTCTGTAAAAAGCAATTGAAAGCTAATAGAAAATGGGTCATATTACCGCTCTCATCTTAACATTTGGTCGACCCAACTTCCAGCGACACTGCCGTAAGTTTATATTCATTTTTTAGAAAATTTGGCAACTTTGGGTTAAGTTTACATACAAAATTTTTTGAAAAAGTTTATTTTAAATCATGTTCAAAGTTTCTTTGACTTATTATCTTTTGAATGAAACCTAGGGTTTTGAAATCAGACGCAAATTGGCGGAGATATGGGCCTAAAAAAATGACATGTTTTTGAGGGGGTGACCCCAAACTTTTGAACGGGAGTGTATGTAATTATTCCCAATCGGCGTGATCTGTTTGTCTGAGTTGTTAGTGTTGATATTAGCCTTTAGGCTGGTGCGTTTGAAAACTAGACGAGTCACTGCTTCAACCTCATGTTTTTTCAGCCATTTGATACATTTAGCCTTCTGTAATTTCAGCCTTTTGTTATTAAAGTCTTTCGTAACTCAGCCTTTTGTACGTAAACTCATCTGATAACAATGTCTACATGAATTAACTTAAATTTAAATTCGTCTACATGAATTAACTTAAATTTAAATAACCTAAACATATTTGAAATCAACAGTCGTTGCTTGAAACAATTAAAACTAACAGAAAAATAGAACAAATCATACAAACGATTAAACAAATAACACGTTACAAGTATGGGTTAATTCTGACCATAATAGGGGCGTCTAAACTGTAATCTAATGAAATTAGAGCGTCGTAAGCTACGAGGTATTACATTAATAGTGATCTGTGACAAAATATTAGGAACATCTAAACTACCTACAAGCACTTTTTGCACAAACAATACTCTTTCTAGCTGAAGCCGTCTGGAAAGTGTGTCCATTCCGAGAAGTCGGCAGCGATTCTGATACGGGGGTAATTCAGTAGGATCACGACATGGAAGGAACCTTAGGACAAAGCATATAAACCGAGATTGATCGGCCTCTATTCTAGATATCCAGATGACAATATTAGGACTCCACACCTCAGCAGCATGCTCTAGTACGGGTCGCACCAACGAGTTGTACAATGCTCGAAGATAGTATGGATCTCTGAATTCGTTGGAGATCCTGAAGATAAATCCCAGATTCCGATTCGCCTTTGCAATAATCACGAAGTAATGCTCTCTAAAAGAGAGTTTGATGTCCAACTGAACTCCGAAGTCCTTTGCCACCGAAACTCTTTCCAGCTGCTCACCACCAAATGTTGTTACTCCAACTGATTGGATCCTTTTTGTGCGTGAAGGAGATTACCGAGCATTTATTCGTACTGATGGTCAATTCATTGATCGTACACCATTCCGAAAATACGTCGACTAGTCTTAGAAGTTCCCGGTTATGCTTTTTTGTATCTGGCAACACTGCCAGAATACGATGGGCTGCAAAACGATGAGTCGATAAAAAGAGCGTCCAACATAGCTTTTCTTCTTCTTCTTCGTGGCGTAACGTCCTCACTGGGACAAAACCTGCTTCTCAGCTTAGTGTTCTATGAGCACTTCCACAGTTATTAACTGAGAGCTTCCTCTGCCAATGATCATTTTGCATGTGTATATCGTGTGGCAGGCACGAAGATACTCTATGCCCAAGGAAGTCAAGAAATTTCCTTTACGAAAAGATCCTGGACCGACCGGGAATCGAACCCGTCACCCTCAGCATGGTCATGCTGAATACCCGTGCGTTTACCGCCTCGGCTATATGGGCCCTCCAGTGAAGAGAATTGTCAGACAAAAGAGGCACAAAACAAGCAACAAAGAAGACGCGACGATTACTCTTTATCCCAACTGGTAACAGATAATGACATAATCTCGAAAATTTTTGTTGCAGGCAAAACGGAACCTGAATTTGTTGTGTACTTTTCAACTCGTGAATAATCAATTATTACCAACCCAAAATCGAAACTTTTTGATGATATATCTTCAGCGGCATTGCAGTGTTTACCGACTCGAATTTACCGCTCGAAAATCACAATGCAAGCCTTAAAAATCTCTAAACTCGTGGTGCACGATCTTTGTCCTTTTCTGTTCAACCTGGGACAAACCTATGTCGCATTGGGTAGAATGTCGCAACAAATTCAGGTTGCGACATTGTCGTTATTGTTGCGCGACGGTTGAATTTTGTTTCACTGGGGCCCTTCAACATAGCTCTGGTTCTCACAAATTCCTACCTCATGCTTCCACGGGTCAAGCGATGACAAAGACCGCCAGCTCAGAGTTATGTGCTTAGTTGGTAGTGCAGCAGCCTGGGCATTGTTGTTCTTCTGACTTCAGCTAGATTGAGGAGGTACGACCCGAGCGTCTGTTTACCAAGGAGGTGCGGCTCAAACAGCGTCTATTCTGGCATCCAGCGGCTGAGTAAGAAATGCTGCATCACGCCCAGCTAGATCCAAGGTGGTTATTTCAGCGTGGTCGTCCCAAGTGTTGGTTGGGACGTTAAACAGAACTGGCATGATGGCCCTCCGGTGAGACAAGAGTGTTGGCGTAGGCCCAATAAGCTACCCGTAAAAATCCCCATTGCGAATAACATAGGAGAAAATACGACTCGATACAATCGGCAAAGACCCACGCGACGAAATAAGGACTACGATTGGAAACTTGGAACATGGAATTGCCAGTCACTAGGTTTCGCAGGTTGTGACAGGATAATTTACGACGAACTACATCCCCGCAACTTCGACAGCGTGGCGTTGCAGGAACTTTGTTGGACTGGGCAGAAAGTGTGGAAAAGCGGGCATCGAGCGTCTACCTTCTACCAAAGCTGTGGCACCACCAATGAACTGGGAACAGGATTTATAGTATTGGGCAAAATGCGACAACGTGTGATCGTGGCAGCCGATCAACGCAAGGATGTACGTATTGAGAGTTAAGGGCCGTTTCATTAACTACAGCATCATCAACGCCCACTGCCTACACGAAGGGAGACCCGACGACGAGAAAGAAGCGTTCTACGCGCAGTTAGAGCAAACATACGATGGTTGCTCACCGCGTGACGAGAAAATCGTTGTCGGTGACATGCACGCGCAGGTAGGAAGGGAATAAATGTACAGACCGGTAATCGGGCGAAACAGCCTGCATGCCGTATCGAATGATAACGGCCAGCGATGCGTAAACTTAGCAGCCTCCCGTGGTATAGTAGACCGAAGCACCTTCTTCCCCCGCAAAAATATCCCCAAAGCCACCTGGAGATCACCCGACCATCGACGGTAAATTCTTCTGGGATGTAACTACCGCAGTGCGAATATAGATTCGGATCACTACCTAGTCGCTGTATGCTTGCGCTCAAAACTTTCGACGGTTATTACCACGCGTCGAAGTCGAACGCTGCAGTTCAACATCGAGCGGCTGCGGAATGTAGAAGTGGCCCAAGACTACGCACAGCAGCTAACAGTGGCCCTACCAACGGAAGAGCTGTTTGACGCACCTACACTTGAAGATGGCTGGAGGGATATCCGATCCGCCGATCGGCTAAAGCACTAGGCTTCACGACTCCGAATCACAGAAACGAGATCGCGAAGCGATGGAACAGCTGTACCGCGCAAAGGACACACGAAAGTTCTACGAGGGCTTAGTCCCACAAGCCGACATGTGCCGAAATAATCACTGGAATATTCTCACGAGCGAGCGTGAGGTGGTCGATAGGTGGCGGCAGCATTACGATAAGCACCTCAATGGCGACGTTGCAAGTACCGAAGGTGGCGTGGTAACAGATCTAGGAGTATGTGCACAGGACGAAAGACTTCCGGCCCCTAACGTCCAAGAAATAGTGGTGGAGGTTGGCCGGTTGAAAAACAACAAAGCCGCTGGAGTAGATCAACTACCAAGCGAGCTTCTAAAATACTGTGGAGAAGCACTGGTGAGAGTACTACACTGGACCATTACCAAGATTTGGGAGGAGGGAGTATTTCCGGAGGAATGGATGGAAGGTATCGTGTGTCCCATCTACAAAGAGGGCGACAAGTTGGATTGCGGAAACTAACGCGCGATCACACTACTGAGCGCTGCCTACAAGATACTCTCTCTCAAATTTTATGCCGCCGTCTATTGGGGCTGGATTTATGGGTGAACGCGCTACAACGGACCAGATGTTCGCCATCCGCCAGATGTTGCAGAAATGCCGCGAATACAACGTGCCCACATATCACTTGTTCATCGATTTCAAATCGGCGTATGATACAATCGATCGAGAACAGCTATGGCACATTATGCACGAGTACGGATTCCCGGATAAACAGATACGATTGATCAAGGCAACGATGGATCGACTAATGTGCGTAGTTCAAGTACCAGGGACACTCTCGAGTCCCTTCGAATCTCGCAGAGGGTTACGTCAAGGTGATGGGCATTCGTGCTTTCTGTTCAACATTGCTTAAGAGGGGGTTATAAGGAGAGCGGGGATAAACACGAGTGGAGTGATTTTTCGGAAGTCCGTTCAGCTGCTTGGTTTCGCTGATGATATTGATATTGTAGCTCGCAAATTTGAGACGATGGCGATAACGTACATTCGACTAAAGAACGAAACCAGGCGAATCGGATTAGTCTGAAATGTGTAGAAGACAAAGTACATGATGGCAAAGGGCTCTAGGGAGGAATTACCGCGCCCGTCACCCCGAATTTCCATCGACGGTGATGAAATCCAGGCGGTTGAAGCATTCGTATACTTGGGCTTACTGGTGACCGCCGACAACGATGGGTAACTCTCGCTGAGACCGTCCCACTATTTACACCATGTCTTCAAAAATGTTTAAGGTGGCGATTTTCTGAAAGTCCCCCCCAAAAAAGTAAGAAAAATGCATTTGGTTTATCAATTTGATGGACCCCCGTTAGTTAGAGCCACAACCATTTTTGCGGACCCCTCGATTTTGATCAATTGTTGGCTCATTTAACCCGTTATAACTCAAAAGTTTCTCCAAAAACCACCTCATAACAAAATGTTGTTGAAAAGAGGAAAGATAGGGCTACTATTTACAGTTATAAAAAGTTGGGTCGACCATATTGATTTTGGCCGCCATCTTGGATTTTTATACCAAAACTGTTTTTTCACCATGTTGGCAACCACCGATTTTCAAAATTTTTGCGTCAATCGAAAGCAGGGACATTTTTACACAACATATCAAAAATTTAGAGATGTATCTTTTTCCTATCAAAAGTTATCTGCACTTTTGTAGATCATGACACTTTAGCGCACTGGGCCAGATGCCGGTTGTTTACATAAATGCAGCGTTATTTCACAGTGTTTACGAACAATTATTTGAAATCTGAACCCACTAATGGAAAGCTGAAGGTTTAAGCTTTTCAAAACACCAAACAACTTTAAAAAGCAATGTCCGCATCATTGAGAAACAGTCAAAAACGGGAACGAACCTCCAATTTTCCCTAATTTGGCAGCAGGTGCCGTTGTGTATACAAGCAGGCGCCAACTTTGATGCTGTTGGGTCGGGTGTCGTTGCCGGTGCGCAAGGAAATGTATGAAGAAAACGTGTCATGATCAACAAAAGTGCAGATAACTTTTGATAGGAAAAAGATACATCTCTAAATTTTTGATATGTTGTGTAAAAATGTCCCCGCTTTCGATTGACGCAAAGATTTTGAAAATCGGTGGTTGCCAACATGGTGAAAAAACAGTTTTGGTATAAAAATCCAAGATGGCGGCTAAAATCAATATGGCCGACCCATGTTTTTATAACCGTAAATAGTAGCTCTATCTTTCCTCTTTTCAACAACATTTTGTTATGAGGTGGTTTTTGGAGGAACTTTTGAGTTATAACGGTTTAAATGAGCCAACAATTGATCAAAATCGAGGGGTCCGCAAAAATGGTTGTGGCTCTAACTAACGGGGGGTCCATCAAATTGATTAACAAAATGCATTTTTCTTACTTTTTTGGGGGGGACTTTCAGAAAATCGCCACCTTAAACATTTTTAAAGACATGGTGTAAATAGTGGGACGGTCTCAGCGAGAGTTACCCCGATACCAGCAGAGAAATTCAGAGACGCATTGTGGCAAGAAATCGAGCATACTTTGGACTCCGCAGAACTCTATGATCGAACAAAGTTCGTCGTCACACGAAGTTAACTATCTACAAAACGCTGATTAGACCGGTAGTCCTCTATGAACACGAAACATGGACTCTACGTGCAGAGGATCAACGCGCCCTTGGAGTTTTCGAACGGAAGCTGTTGCGTACCATCTCGGACGAATTGCAGATGGAAGACGTGAATCGGAGAAACCAAAAGAACCACGCGATGCATCAGCTTTTGAGAGCATCAACCATCGTCCACACCGCGAAAATCGGGAGGCTACGGAAGGCGGGTTACGTCATCAGGATGTCGGATAGCAACCCGATTAAAATGGTTCTCGAGAATCATCCGACCGGTACAAGAAGACATGATGCGCAGCGAGCTAGGTGGGTCGATCAAGAGGAGGACGATTTGCGGACCCTTCGCAGAGTACGTGACTGGAGACGCTGAGCCATGGACCGAGTAGAATAGAAACGACTCCTATGTACAGCCAGTGTTGCATTTGAACGCGATCAATTTGCGTTCATGTTCAAATTCGGCACGCTGCGATCAAAACGATTTGAACATTGTTCAGTTCAAAATTTGGAACGCGAGCGAGCTCGAAATTGAACGCACCTTGAACAATGAGCAAGAACTGCACCAGTATAATGCCAACATGCTAACATGACACCCTGGTACCCGCTAAACTGAAATGGTCATATTTCTGCCATTTTTTCGCCAACTCTAGCAATCTTGGGCGCATTGGATTCAGAACCTGACCTTCTATTATGAGGGGGAACCGGTGCGGTCACCGTGGATTGCGGATAATCCGTATTTCGGTGCAGAATCTTAATGCCCGATGCCGCAATGTCCTAGGTCGTATGGTGCATTTTCCGTGCAAGAACGAGTATACAAATGCGTCACAAAGTCCTAGGAGAGAAGGCATATAGGATATGATGACGCAACCAAGCTTTTGGACGTTTATATCGCATAAAAACGCGTCATAAGGACCGAGGCGTTTTCACCCCGGATGATTCGATCCGCTCCCTTCCCAACCCCACAATGCAATGTATGTACGTATTACTAATATGGTATTACGTGGTACAGTAAAGGGCCATGATCCACGAAGTCTTATTTCTACGGAACTCTGGATGACTGGACCGATTCATTAGCTTTACATATTGATAGAATAGTGTATTAGAATAGAACATTGAGCCGAATGGGGATCTGAACGGGCGTACTTGAGCAGTGAAAAGCTCTGACACGCAAGTTCAATGTTTACTGCGTTCACGTTCAAAAAATTGAACGCGTTCAGTTCATTTTTGGCTCGCGTTCAGTTCAAATGCAACACTGTGTACAGCAGAGGACACTCAGGCCTTAGACTAAACCGGTAAGGTAAGTAATACCTCTATACACCAAAACACACGAAATAATCACGATTATTCATCTGCATCTTTATGTATGTATGTTATTCAAAAGAAATATGGTAAACTCGAATATTCGGAAATTTCTTAAAATTTAGAATGTTCAAGGTCAAACTAGAGCTAAGAAGCATTAAAATTAAAAAAATATGGGAAATATGGGAGCAATTCCAACAACTAAAAGCAATGGCAGTCCTTCAATCACATCCTTTTCCAGCTTCTGTCACCATGACTAACTTCGAGGCTCATGTTTCGCATTCCAAAGACGTGGCAATCTCGTGTAATGTGTATGCGGCTCACAGTCATGCATACCCAATTACATGAAAAAAAGTAAGTAGGTAATTTCAAAGTAACAGCACCAGCAGGGGTGACACACGGGGTCCGGACCACTTCTTCTGCCGAATGATTCGTTCTTTTTCTCGAGTCATCCGTGAACGGAATGAGTTTCACTAGTCAGCCAGCCAGCGCAGCAGAAAATACAACTTTCTTGGAACAGATCCAAACTCCGCACGACTGTTTTCCCCGCATCGTCAAAGTCAAACTCAACATTCGTCCGTGATATTCGTCCTGACGTTCTACGAAGGAATAAGAGGCGAAAAAAGGATCCGCATTTACGTGCGAAAAGTGACGACGACTGAGGTTGCCCGTTGGGGATGGAATCCTCGTAAATGTTCAGGCTGGGCTCGAAAAAAATAGTTCCTTGAAACTCGCTTTGAAATTGCAAATTTTTCTCTTTAATCTTATTCCTCGTATGCATCACGGTCAAGGCTGTAAATCACAGACCTTGTTAAGTGAATGTCTACGGATGTCGGGCGAAATGGTGTCATTTTAGATTTGCTGAGTTAACCCAAGGGTCCATATAACAAGAGCATACTGAGGGTGACAAGTCTCCGACAAAAATGTAAGCAGTTCGATTTTGTTTAACTTCTTGGAATACAAGTTTAACAACACATAGATTGTTCGGAAATCAATATCCTCTGATCATAAACATCGTTACCCTTTACATATGATCGAACACAATAAATTTCCGCCAATTGAGCACTATTTGTTTCGTTCGGTTCAATTCCGTCTCTATGAAATTGTGTTTACAGATCTATTCAATCATTCCCTTACAAAAGGTGACACTTGTTAACTTTGAGTGTGATACATGACGACTGAAGTGGAAGGTAAATAAGTTAAGAAATTACTTCCCTCGGACATGATGATATAGCTTCAAAACATCTGTCAGGTCAAATCGATTGCGAAAGCACATCACATCGCATATTCCTGCCCTGCCTCGTTGAGGTACTGCTGCAGCAATACCAAATAATTCGGTCAATGGAATTGACCTTGACAAACCGGCGCGGCGCGGCGTGGTGACAGTATCACGTTCGATGATCTGCTTCATCATTTTCGCAAGGTCGAGGTGACAATGTCGCACTAATTCGCCATCGTTACAGTATAATGCCGAGAACAAACAGCCCACTTTCTCCGAAGCGAACATTGTAGGTACCTCCAACAAAAGATAATATGCTCAAAAGCTGGGGACGCGAAACTCATCATCGCCCCATCGAAAGGCGCTTTACGAGACGTTATGTTATACACAGCCACATTATGGGTGCTTGTTCTCCTGCTAAAGGATTAGAAAGACCTCGTCGTCGCGCCTTTATGGACATACGTAAAATGTATTTATAGAGCTGCAGGCTCAGCAAATCGAGTGGCTCCGCCGGGTCTCCCGGCTGACGACGATTGAGACATAAGTATGCAGTGTTGGTCATTATATTATGATCTACTCTGCGATTTTTCTAAAAAATGGTCTATTTTCAGAAGCTAGATCCAAATCCTATATGTCTACGCATATAAATTATGGCATAGTAACAGATTTACAAAAGTTGTCTGGATCGAAAGGCTTAGTTTCAATTGAAGGTCGTGTTCTTATTGTTATTTCAGAAACTTCATTAATTACACAGCTAATTAAAAAAAAGTTAATATATAGACCGATACTGTATACTTATATGGATATAGTTTACCATGCAAGCAACGGGCTCAAATTGACTTGTGTACAAGTAAAATCAAGTGTGTACCGTATTTAACACAACTGGGACACTAAATTTGTCTCATACTGTATTGTTTTATGGCGTGGGATATCCCTTCTAGTGCGGTGGTTCCGGTTCATGTCAACACTGGGTCTACATGATTATGGTATTACCAAGAGGGAAACTATACTTATAACTTCATGAATAAGATAACGCATCGGAGCTAGCAAAGGCGATACATTGAAATAAATTGATCGTTTAATTTTACTAGTTAGTCATTACAATCTGTTTATGCCTTAGAAGATGCTTAGTCTATTTCTATTCATCGAAGAAAAAGACGATAATCGGGTAGAAATTTACTTTGTCATATGCGCTAATTCCCGTCATATAATAAAAGATATTCCAACATACCTTTGCCAATGATTCATAAGATGGAAGCGAAAGGATGTAGGCTATCAATAACCAGTCTCTATAGCACTGCAAATCAAATAATTACGTAACATTTCAATTTTACTCCACTTACGATTTCACAATTTTATTCGTTTTGCGTATGCCGAAGGCAACCGCACCAAAGCAGCAGCTAGCTGAATTATTCTCCATCTCACTACCGTTCAGTTTCCACTTCGCCAGATTCACTTATTGAACTGACTTTCAATTCGCACCCTTCACAAGTTCTGTAGCACTTCACAGTTGGATTTCACTGCTGCAGAATGCAGCAAAAGCTGCTCAATTATTCAAATAAATTGCGTTTTCCCGTCGGTTAATTGTAAACAAACAGTAGTCTTCGTCTTTGGGAAGTTGCAGACGAAAACCGCCATCTAAGAGTTGTGTGCTTAGCTGGTAGTGCAGCCTGATTGAGGACTGAGGAGGTACGTCTCGAAGTCTGTCACTAAGGAGGTGCGGCCCAAACAACGTCTGCTCTGGCATCCAGCGGTTAAGTCTCTCTCTCTCTCTTCTTGGCGTAACGTCCTCATTGGGACAAAGCCTGTTTCTCAGCTTAGTGTTCTATGAGCACTTCCACAGTTATTAACTGAGAGCTTCCTCTGCCAATGACCATTTTGCATGTGTATATCGTGTGGCAGGCACGAAGATACTCTATGCCCAAGGAAGTCAAGGAAATTTCCTTTACGAAAAGATCCTGGACCGACCGGGAATCGAACCCGTCACCCTCAGCATGGTCATGCTGAATACCCGTGAGTTTACCGCCTCGGCTATGTGGGCCCTATCCAGCGGTTAAGTATGAAATGCTGTATTGTGCCACTTATACCTAAGGAGACAGCCCCTTCAACGCGAAGTATGCAGCGCGGCCCCGCTAAAGTAGCCTACTGAAAACTTTCAAACACCAAGAAAAGCATAGGAAGAGTATACGGATTGATTCAACGGCAACAAACCCGGCAACGAATTAAGGTCAACGATTGGAAAGTCGGATCTTGGAACGTGAGAACTTTGAATGAATTCGCACGAGTTGGGCTCCTGCCTTGTGAACTGCAGAACATTAGCTATAATGTGGCAACTGGCCCAAAACCGGAGAACGCGAATTCCGAGCGGTTGATCCCATCGCCAACACTTCATTCAAATACCATTTTTTTTACAGCGGCAACGATAAGGCACAGAACGTGGAGTTTCATAGTGATCGGGAAGCAGATGAAGCGAGTTATTCGGTGGCAGTCGTTAAACGACCGAATCTGTGTGTCGAGGATGAGGGGAAAATTCTTCAACGACAGCCTGATCTACATCTATGCGCCATGAAGGATGAGTTCGAGCTTGATAAGGCCTGCGGAGAGTGCTCAAAACAAGATGTCAAAATACTTAGTCATCGGAAATGCAAATGCGCCGATCAACAGTAAAAGTTTCTTTCGACCTGTCACTGGAACGGAAAGCTTTCATTCCGTTACCAACGATAATGGATTGCAGCTTGTGACATACGCTGCAGCTAGAGGGATGGTAATCAGCAGTACCCATTTCGCACGTAAGAATATCCGAAAACACACCTGGTGGCACTCGAGTGTCCCAGATAGACCACGTGCGGGTCAACGGGCGATGTTTTTCAGACGTCATAGATGTGAGTTTCTACAGAGGCACGAACATTGACTCGGATCATTATCTTGTAGCCGCGAAAATCCGGGCGCAATTATCCAGCGTCACCAGTTAAAGAAACAACATAACGGTGCTTGTCAGCCGAAGGGGTTGCTGCACAGTACCATCAGAAGTTAGACGAGACGATAGGAGAGACCAACGGATCTGTAGATGTCAACAGTTTATGGGGGTTTATCCATAAAGCAGAGATAAGAACAGCGCAAGAGGTGATAGGTATCGCTCAGCGACGCCAACGTAATGGTTGGTTCAGTGAGGAGTGTCAACAGGTGACGAACGAAAAGCATGCCGCCAGAAGTCGAATGCCAGTGGCCGATACCCGGCTTAACAGGGAGCAGTATAGGGTGGCAAAAGCAGCAGACAGCACGAAGAGAGTGTGATTGCTGAAGCGAGGGAAAGTATGGACAGGAACGATATGCGGAGGTTTTATGCAACCGTCAATGGTGCGCAACACAATACTACGCCAGTGACCGCTATGTTCAATGACCGGGAAAAAAATTTGCTGACAGACAAAACAATGGTGGCAGCCAGGTGTAAGAAGCCCATCGAAGATTTGTTGAATGGTACCAGGAACATGATTACCATAGATGATGGATGACCCCAAGTAACACACATGATTACAAAACAGTGACGGCAGCGTATGTAAGGGTTGCACAGAAGTCACTGTGACTTACTATAAGTAGTAGAACCACCAACACTGGAAGAGGTTAAGAAGGACCAAGGAGCTGAAAAACAGCAAGGCTGATGGGAAGAACGAAATCCCGGTCGAACTTCTTAAGCAGGGAAGCGAGCAGCTGCATCAATCAATCCACCAGATTATTGTAAAGATTTGGGAGGATGAAGAATTGCATACCAGCTGGTTGGATGTCCAATCTACATGAAAAGGCACACACTGAGTGTGCAAATTACAGAGGGATTACCCTTTTAAATTCGGCATATAAGATACTGTCGCGTGTCCTGTTCAACAGACTAAGACTTCTTTAGGAGTCCTTCTTCGGCGAATACCAGGCTGGTTTCCGTGAGGGCCCACCGTTGATCGGCCCTCATGAAAACTAGCCTGGTATGCTTAACCTGCGGATGATCCCAGATAATTTTCGGGAATATAACTTGCAGAATCATCATCTGCTCATTGATTTTAATGCAGCGTATGATACAGTGAAATGAAACGAGCATTGGCAGATAATGTCAGAGCATGGTTTTCCGACGAAACTAATTAGGCTGATACGCACAACGCTGGATGGATCAAAATCAAGTATTCGAATCGCAGACGAAGTGTCTACCTTGTTTGTGACCTTGAATGAATTGAGGCAGGGTGATTCCCCGAGTAGCAAAAACTGATATTGGTTTGATTGATATAAGAGGTAAAAGGTCAGAATTAATAACAAAATTTAATATGGTGAACTACTCAATAATAGCTCGTTAAGATATTACAAGATCAAAACAATAGCATACAAGATTTGTCGCCTTTGTTCTTGAAAAAAAAATGACAACATCCAGCACCGAACCTACGACCTTAGGATTCACAGGCGGTGATGCTTACCACTCAACTGTGGCTCGCTGTTGTAAACAACAAGGTACAACGTTTCCGGAGCTCAGAAAAGGGCACATGGCATTTCACTAACATTGAGCCATCTCTATGGGTGTATGTGTTCCATTTCATGCAGAAGAGTTAAACACGTTGAGCTATTCACGCGATATTCATTAGATTTTTGAATAACACATCAAAATCACATCGAGCAATCACAGCAAAAATTGTTCGATTTGAGATATGATTTAGGTATTCCCGTCTACACGGGTCTTTTTCAAATTTGCTGTTCAACATTACACTCGAAGGAGCGACTATGAGGTCTGACGTGCAGAGCAATGGCACTACCATCACGCGGTTGCACATGCTCCTCGGCTTTGCAAACAATATTGATCTCATCGGCATCGATCGTAATAAGGCAGTGGAGAAAGCTTATGTTCCTCTGAAGATAGAGACAGCGAAGATAGGCTTGACTCTACCAAGACGAAGTACATGAATGCGGGTAGAGACAGAGGCAGGCGACAATCGTTCTCTGCTGGGTGACTTCCAATGTGAATAAAGATGCAAAGTAGAAATCAGGAACCCTGAGTAAGGCTGTAGGGTTTCTAGCTCACTTTTCAAATACGGTAATGATCTGTGCGAAATAGTATTCCGTGGTCTGCTGCAAATAGGTGAGATGAACAATACAAGCCTAATAAAAGTCGGCTGTAATAACAGCTTTTAATCGCAAACCATCTTTCCACAATTGGACTACCATATTACAATCAGTATCTTTTGCAAAACAAAAAAAAATATCACATGTTCGCGTCACCTACAAAAATCAGGTGCAAACGTTCTTCCACACACAGATGGTATTATTCAATTGCACCGATAGCAAGATGTCACCGGAGATAACACTTCACCAAAAAAAAACCTACGTCAACGAATGTAGCATATCCAGTGGATGCTGGTCAACGCCAGACGCCGGACGCCATCATCGCGTCATTCACGAAATCATCTCGCGCAGCAGAGGCAAATAGATACAGTTTTATCACCTAACTGGAGCCTCTGGCTGCCAGCAGAACCGAATGTAAAATTAATTTGAAACTGTGCCAAATGGCATCCATATCCACAGATGAACAATCACAGTCGGTGACGTGATATGCGATTCGGAATGATGGTCGTTTCCTGTGATAGGTATAAAAATCACCTTAAATGAAGTTTTTAAAAACTGTACTTCATGTAATCTAGTTGTAGTATCTATTCAAAAGTGGAAGGTTGAGTTTTTCTCTACTTTGGGAAATTTAGTAGCACAGGATTGTTAATGAAACTGTCACACTAGGTATTTTTATAACGTGAAGGACATATTCACTTCGTAATTTCTATTTTTCTATGTATGATTACTGTACTTTATAGCTATTCAAATGGAAACTACAATTTCTGTGTGTCTAGCTCCCTTTCATATTACAGGACTAAACTTGAATTACACTAGTTTACAGCATTTTTGAACTCGGTAAGCTGATGATAATTTTTGGGGTAGAATCATGCCCTGAGTTCGAAAACGCGAAAGAAAAAAATTACAGTAGAGCGGAAATTTTTTCGACTTTCCATACAAGGTTGATGATTTGAAATCGATTTTTGTTCTATTTTTAAGCAAAGTTGCTCACTCCAACATCTCATTCTCCGTAATCAATGCTTCGATTGAGCTGAAATTTTTACTGTAACTCGCCTACATATGATATGTCAACTAAACGTCGAGAAAGAATTTTTAAGTTGGTTTTATCTTATTGAAAAAAATACATTTCTTGAAAAAATTTTGGGAATTTGGCTAAAATTTAAGAAGATCGTCCCTAAAGCTCGCCATTATCTTGAATTTCATCAATCTGACGCAAAACCTGTATTCAGATGATCGAATGGTATTGTATTCAGCTTTCAATTGATGGAAAAAGATTTAAAATTGGTTGAACAATACGCAATATATTTGAATTTTAGTAAATTACATATTTTGAAAAGTTGTAAAACTCGATATTGAGCTAAAACTCAAAAACTGTTCTACTTAAAATTTTTTGAAGGTCGGTTTCGAAATCAGCACTAAATTGTGCTTCAAAAATTTTGGTCGTTGACAGAAGTTCACGACTTTCGTTTTATTTTGTAAACTTGTGTTATTTTGAATAATTATTTAACCCATATTCGAATGTACGGAAATCATAGACGCAATATTGATTTATTTCAATCATCATTGGTACGATTTCCCAGTAAGTTAAAAAAAAGTCATCCGACTGACGAATCACAGCCAATAAATAATGTACTAAATTAATTCTTCCATCATCGCCAGTGGCATGGGGTGGCACTTAATCATCTCTGTACTTGTGTCACACACAAACACATTAATTAACTCGGGCAGTCGGCATCGGCAGTTTGGTAGCGAATAAGAGTAGTGTGCCAAACCATGCCGCGATTGAGAAGTATTCATATTTTGGAACATTTCAGGGCAACCTCATGGCTTTGATATCTTGGAGGCTTTTATCGTGATGAGGAGATATCGGTACATATTTTGAATTTCAGCCATAACTTTAATAATTTGTTCAATGTCATAAAACAAAAAATGTTATACAAAAGCTTTCTTTACCAACCATGAATACCGAAATCCATTCTAAACCAAACTACCTACAGTTCATCTTCATCATTTGGCTCCGTCGCGTCGGGTTGTTTCATTTACACTCTGTGACAGCTGCGTCAAAATTTTTGCACGCTCCGGATGAAACGTAACTAGAGTTAGGTATTAATAGGCGGATGGTTTTTCGCGCCTTTCGGACAGATTGCAACAATCTTGGGGTTTAGTTAGCCTCGCATGTACACAATACCGAGGTTGTTTTGTTTGTTGTTGACCACAGATGACGAGTGATGAAAGACGATTTTGAGTGACATGAATAAAATTAGCATCATTCTTTTTGCGTTACTCTCGTGTAGACATTATTGTACAAGTGCATAAATAGCATTGTAGGAAGTGACCACAACGAAATTGTTAAACATATTGGGCAAAGTAGGTTAATGATATAAGTACTTTACAAACAATGTTTGAAAATGTACGACACGTGAGGAAGAAGGAAGCCTAATAATATCATACGTAATTTGAAAAGGAGATCACAAAATAATTGGGGTTTCATCTAATTACCGTCTATTTAAGCTCCGATCATTTATGATCAAGTTTATCGTGTAAACAAAAATGTGAAAGAACTCAAAATTCCTTAAATTAATAAGATTGAATAATTGTTCTTCGAATTATGTTTCCGTCAAGTCAATGTCTGTTTCGGGCAAACCTGAATTCAAATCCCGGTACACCTTCTACGTGACACTATGTTACATAGGATGATCAAAATTTATTATATGACCAAAGTTGTTTATTCGAAAGGTCGGTTAAATTTCTCGCAATCCAAATCAAATCATATGTTCAAAGTACGATTGAGCAGATAGCATTTAAATTGAGATGGATGTCGCTTTAGAATAACGGCCAAAATATTTCAGTTAATATTTTGCCCACCAGATCATAAAACGCCATCACAGTGCAACGAAGAAATCTTTCTCTGAGGTTGTGAAACACGATGTTTCGTATGCAGATAATCCATGCACACATATCCCGGGCAGAAAAGAATAACACAACAATTGCAAATTTTACCATTGAAAGAGAATTACTGAATGGTAAAATTTGCCATTGGTTTGTTTGAAATAAGTGACAAAAGGGCAAAAATAATAACTAATATTGTTCTATGAAATAACTGAAGAATGTCAAATTTTGGCATTACAATGGCAAACCAAGAACAAAAAAATTTAAGGTTGAGAATTGCAAAATATACCATTATTGAGCTATTGAAAACAGAACAATATCAAAATTAGTTATTCGCCTGTCAACTAAAAAAAAACTACCAAAAGTTATCATTAGAATAACCAAAATTCAAATTTTATCATTATGTTGTTCTTGATAAGTGCCAAACTGCGATGGTTCATCAAACTCATAAGAGGTCAACAATATCTCACCAATTGCAAAATTTGTTATGATAGCAAAATAAGACATTCAGTAGTTATTGTTCCAAATTTGATAAATGATACGCGAATGGCATATTTTGATATGATATCATATTATGCTATTCACATGTTGTTTTAAGCTCTTTATGAAGAACTCAAAATGACAAAATAAGTTATGACAATACAATTTGTTATTCTTTTGTTTTTGGTTTGCCATTCACCTCTACCCGGGATTTGCTTGCATTCTCCCTAGGAGGAAAACAACTTGTTTTTTACATTTTACCGACGGGACAAAAATTATTTACCGTAAAACGGGGTATCATTGATCAGCGGGGTAACATTGATCGGCTTGACCGGCCTCATGAAATGTTCAAACAAGCATTTTACAGTGAATTAGTTTCTGCTATCGAATGGTATATCGTAATCTGCTGTTATTTAGCTATTAAATGACATGTAATTCATGAAAATGGAATTTCATAAACATTAAAAAAAATGATTTTTCCATAACTGTGTTCCGTAACGCAATGAGGTACATTGACAAACATTCATGCATGGCATGAATACTAGATACAATATGAGGTTCAAAATCACTGTATTACTTCAATATGATAGCCTAGAGTTGGATTTAATAAACGAAACTTTTATGAAAATGCTCTTTTTCAATAAAATATACGATTTATTCAAAGTAGGCTATCAATTCCTTAAGCCATTGTCTACCTTTAGGCCTTTTTCGCGGTTTGGAGGATTTTAATCTTGAAATTACTCAAAAAGTACATGACTTGTAAGAATTTGGCCAACAACGAGTAACTTAGCACGTAATCAGAGAGCCAGTACTTGTTTTAAAAATATAAAACATGTAACATTTGCTTTAACAAGAGAATCATTCAAGAAAGATAAAAAATTCTGATCAATGTTACCCCGGATTACGGTATTCGATTATTTAAACAGCTTTTGCTGCATTCTGGAGTAGTGAAATCCAGCTACTGGCTAAATAAAAATTAAACGGTGATAAAGAACAATTCGGCTAGCCGCTATTTTTGTACGGTTGCCTTCGTCGTACGCGAAACGAGAAAAAAAATCAACTCGTAAGTGGAGTGAAATTGAAACGTGAAATTTCGCTAAATTATTCAATTTCCAGTGCTATACGGGATGGTTATTGATAGTGTACATCTTTTTGCTTCCATCTGAAGAGTCGTTGGCAAAGATCACGTTTAATTCTTCCAGCGAACTATTCGTTCTCTGAAGGAAGCACGATATTATACAAAGGACTAGCATGCAACGCCCAATGGCACAGCCGACAACTTTTCCTGGCAACTGCGGCGGGAATCAAATCCACGCTCCTCAGCACAATGCGGCTAAATACTTGGTGACAGTAGTCGCACGACCACGAAACCATACAAATTAAAATATCTTTGATTATTGGCTACTTTCCATATGATATGACGAGAATTAGCGCATATGACAAAGTAAATTTCTACCCTGTCGGCGTGATTGACACAAGTGCTGAAAATAATATCTGAAATTCACTTCTAGAACATTATCACATTTTATTTATCTATTGCAATATCTACCTACTAGCAGTCATGTAGTAATCTGATGTTCTTTAATCCACTGTTTTGAGTAAGATGGAATTGGAAGCACACTGCCAACCAGATGAAACAGTCACCATATTTCTCTCGAGATGAACTAGCCTAGGGCTAAAAAATCTCGTTAATACAGATAAAAAACCATATTTCTTTTATTCAGTTTTTTTTTATTTAGCCAAATCTATATATATATATATATATATATATATAAAATGCAGGGGCATACGTGGGACCGCGCATAACTTGCGAACGGAAAGTCCGATTTTGGTCGTCTTAGTTTTGTTCTGTTAGTTTTCACCCAAGGAAGGTTTATGAGGCAAAAAACATGTAAAAATTGAGAGTTTTTGAAAATTGATCTTCCATACCTACATTTTGACCAGGGGACTTGGTCTTGGCTAGAAACTTTGAAACGTCAAAAAACGCAGTAGGCAAGACAAAGTTTGCCGGGTACAGCTAGTGTTATATGAAAACGCGTTAAACGTCGAGCACCATCGTTTCGGCCCATATAGCCGAGGCGGTAAACGCACGGGTATTCAGCATGACCACGCTGAGGGTGACGAGTTCGATTCCCGGTCGGTCCAGGATCTTTTCGTAAAGAAAATTTCCTTGACTTCCTTGGGCATAGAGTATCTTCGTGCCTGCCACACGATATACGCATGCAAAATGGTCATTGGCAGAGGAAGCTCTCAGTTAATAACTGTGGAAGTGTTCATAGAACACTAAGCTGAGAAGCAGGCTTTGTCCCAATGAGGACGTTACGCCAAGAAGAGAGAGAGAGACCATCGTTTCGAAAAAAAACAACTACTTTCAAAAAATCAAGATTAAATTTCAAGCTAATCTTTTGTCTTTTATAATGTTTAGCTGTAGTTTTAGTTCAGCTTTTTCCTGGTAGAGGCTTAATGCTTCTAAGTGCACGTTCAGCGTGCTTGTCTGGGTCATATTGACCGCAATATCCTACTAGGGTTAATACTTAATATGTATGCAATGTGTTTAGTTTCAAAAAACGGCTTCAGCACTCAAAAATTTCCAGTTTTTAATATTGCTAAACTATTACGTAACTTTTCTAACTGTCCAATCCGCAGCTACATATGTTTCAAAAGCACCCGTCAACCGATACAATAGCATCTAAATTCGTACATTGTACGTGGTTCGGTTCTTGAAACTGACTGAATACTCCATAATAAACATCCACATCCAATCGGACAATCGCAACGGCGATCAGAAATGCGTAACCGTTTCAATTACCCGGGCGCACACACAAAGCTAATAAAATCAACTAAATTAATGATGAGCGATTGAGAGTTGATGAAACCGGCATTTGTTCGTGATGATGTTATTGCTGCTAGTTACTGTTTGCTTGGCAGTCCCGGCAGGCAGCAGTCGGAACCGATGACGTTGGCGACCGAGTAACCACGTGGATAAATGGGCATGGGAATAGCGGGCATGAGGAAATCGAACGAACGAGGAAACGTCGTGAGACAGATAGACAGACTAGATACAAAGCAACGAGATCTCGGTGTAACTTATGACACTAGTCGTGTTTGCTCAGCGGTGCGGTAAGTATTTTATGAAAAGTTTTCCATTATTCCCATATTAACTAGGATATTAAACATGTCTGCTGCTGCTTGGTTTCTGTTGCTACCGTTGTTTCAGTCGGGAACGATGTGACGAGTGATTTATTCTTGAGCGGAAGAATGCACTCGGTTGGCGTTTTCCTGACGGTTGTTTATTCAAACGTAGGTATGGTGAACTACTCTCTCAGTTGAGGCATTATTGTTGACGGGCGGATTGGTTGCGCTTTGTGCCATGCCGTATTGAAATCGTGAACAAAGTATCTAGCTATTATACTCTGCTTGATGTTTTTTGGAGTCTACATGAATCACAATGATTTAGTACTAACGTGCCAATGAAACCTGGTGTGTATCAGCGAAGAACACTCAACGGCTGCAGGTCTTCATCAATAGATGCCTGCGGTATACATAGTTCTTGCATGGTGACGTCACAATTGGATCTCCAACGTGGAGCTCCATCGTCTATGTTATAAAACGTCGATAGCGATAGACATTCGGGAGCGAAAGTGGAGTGGAGTCGACCACACCCGATTAAGGGGTGAGAACGAAATCTGCAAGCAAGCGTTAGACTGGACCCCAGCAGGACATCACAACAGAAGCAGACCCAGAGACTCAAAGTACAGCTTCAACAAAGAAATAAATAAAGTCGACAGAAATTTGACCTGTCCACAGGTCAAGGCAATGGCGATGGCTGTCAATCGCTAGGATGGAGATCTTGCAATTCGGTTGGATTTCGGCACCACCATGGGTGCTCGTTAAGTACTGGAAGAAAGTAGTGACTAAGTAGGAGGCCCATTGCAACATTAAGGTTTTGTACCAATGTACGCTCCATACAAATTTTCAAATTTTTGTATGGACAACAGTCTACGAGGGAGAAGCGCACAGATGAGATAACTTGTATACATAACCATAACTTTATGGCTAAATTTATTTGCATTGCATTGTTGGTCTCCAGTTAGCCTCGTGGTTAAGGCTATGGATCGCCAATCCGGAGACGGCGGGTTCGATTCCCGTTCCAGTCGAGAAAATTTTCTCGATTCCCTGGGCATAGTGTATCATTGTCCTTGCCTCACAATATACGAATTCATGCAATGGCAGGCAATGAAAGCCCTTCAATTAATAACTGTGGAAGTGCTCAAAGAACACTAAGTTGAAGTGAGGCAGGCCAAATCCCAGTGGGGACGTAGAGCCATAAAGAAGAAGAAGAAAAAATATTTTTATTTGAGGTGAAATTTGCTGGTCATATTTTAATAAGAATTTGCTGTTTACGAACAATTTCACCAATGTTTTTTTTAAATATAATTCAAAAAGAAAATATGGAGCAAACTCAATAGGAAAATTCTGCCAACACTGTCCGTTCTCCGTTGTGACACTGTTCCAGACATTCTGTGAATTAGTTGAAATGGTAGTATTCAGGCTTACTGATACTCAAACATCTCGTCCCAATATGAAAAAAAACAATATTTGCTTCTTCTTTCCAGAGAGATGCGTCCAGAGATTCCTCCAGGAATACTTGGGAACCGTTCATAAACCACGTAGGAATGGGGGGTCTGACTCCATACAAATATTACCGTTTTTTTACCAACGAAAGTTTACGAGGAAGTGTGTATGTGTATATTAGACTAGACTAGACTACTAGAAAGAAAGTCTACAAGGGAGAGGGGGGGATGACCAAAATTTGATCCACGTAGTTTATAAACGGCCTCTTGCTGGGATCGTTGCTGGAATTTATGATGAGGTTTATGCGCTTGATTTCCTGCTGCGATTGTTTTAAAGTTGCTACCGGGTTTATTCCAGGGATTTTCCCAAAATTTACTCAAGAATTTTCAAACAGGGTTTTTTTTTTCTAAGAGATTGCACAATAAATTCTTCTTTGGCTATCTCCCAGAATTGTTATCGGAAATACTCCAGGAATTCGTGGTGAAATGACTCTAGCAATTGTTGCTGTGATTCGTAAAGAAGTTTCTACTGGGATTCTTCCAAGAATTTCTGCTGGTATTCTTTCAAGATTTCCTCCGAGTATTTCTCTTAGAATTCTTCCAGGAATTGTCATAAAAATATCTTCAAATATACCCCAGGCGTTCTTCCTGTGGTACCTCCAGAAGTCTTTCTTGGGATTCCTTCAGAAAATCCTGCTAGGAATCCTCCGGAATTATTGCAGGACTTTTCCCAGGAATTTCAACAATACTCCTCTAGGGATTGCAGAATTTCTTATGATCCTTTTAGGAATTCTTGCTGTGATTCTTCCAAGAAATTAGATCGGGGATCCCTCTAGGGATTTTATTCAAGAAAATGTTCTATGGATGTCATTAGTTATTTCTCCAGAAGTAACTCAATCAATTTATGCAGGAATTTCTCAGGGATCCTGGATTCTTATATAGATTTGCCTGTAGGGCCTCTTCTATGGATTTTTTGGGGGTTCTTGGGATTCATCCAGGATTGCCTTGTACTATTCCTACAGGAATATCTCTTGGTATTGTTTTAGAAATTTATCTTGCGATTTCTTCCAGAATTGCATCAGATTCATCTAAATGTTTTTTTTTACAGGGAATTCCTGGAATTAATCCAGGATTCATCGAACTATTTCTGCTATTTTCCAGGAATTGCTCTAGATAAGTGATTCCCAAAGTGGGCGAAATCGCCCCCTTGGGGGCGAAAATCAATCCGTAGGGGGCGAAAATTAGTCAATCTCAAATTGGGGGACGTACATAATGATGAAGGGGCGATTTTGTCAATGATTGAAAACTATCAATAGTGTGACAAATAAAGGGAGATGAGTCAAGCATAAAGTAAATTGATTTCTTGACATATTTCATTCTGATCTACAAAGAAGTTCCAGTTCAAACGTTCACAAGAAATCAACTTAATTATATAGAATTCCAAAAATCGATTTCTTGGAACTTATTCGATAAAACTTCTCGTTTTTTTCCAAAGGAAACCATGACGACATTTCCAATGTAGTTGTGATTATGTTTTTGAGAATATTTTTCCGGTAGAAGTCTAGACATCATTCATCATGTAAAGTTCAGTAGAAAACGTTATAGAAATTCTGGTTGAAACCTTATCAGGAAAAATGTCAGCAGTTTCAAGTATGTCGCCAAAACTATTTTGATACACCTCCAAAAAGTATTCTACCAAGAAATAAGTGTTAAAAGATGTTCCGATTTTGTCAGGTACCCGATTTTGTCAACAAAAAATGCTACCAGGGGCTGACAAACTTGGGTCCTCACTGTATTATATTATTCCTTTTAGTTTATGACGGTGTAAGGCATGGTACACAAATTACGTAACGCTAAACTCGGCGATTTCAGACTCCCTCCTCCTCCCTTGTAACGCTTTTTGTATGAAAACCAAAAATATTTTGTATGGCTCGTAACGCTAAGCCAGACTCCCCCCCCCCCCTCCCCGTATAGCGTTACGTAATTTGTGTAAGATGACTAAGCACTACCCAGGTAACCAATAAGCATTTGATTAGGCTATATTTCTGTTCCATATCTGCATTCGACCTGCTTACTGCCGTATCATAGCAGTTCGACTGCTAAACTGCCCTACATTAACAATTTGCATGCTACTTAAATTCTGACAGCAGTTGCGTAGCATTTCAAATGCTTTTTCAAAAAAAAATGCACAGTAAGTTTTGGTTAACAGGCATCATAACTGCTACTTTATTGCCATAACACTGCTAAGAGAGATGAGCGATGCTAAAACCTCAAAAAATTTCCACTTCTAATTTACGTATCATGGCTGTAGAAGCCACTATCATTTGCATGTACTGTCATTCATAGGTAACAACGAAGAAGATCAATGGGAAAATCATGTTATGGCAAATACATTCCATTAGACGAACCAGCCAAGGGCTGAAAGTCTCTTAAATAAAGACAAATCAAAACATTCCATTTCTGGCTTCCTATGGTTGATTTCATTATCAGCACCTCCCGAACCCATATGTTCCGACCATGCTCCGAGCCGCAAAAGTTTCACGGGAGAGTGAGAAAAAAAAATAGTAGAGAATGGAAGCCGTAAAATGGGCAGGGGAAAATATTTGTTTTTATTTTTGACAATGTGGGGGATAGGAGGGATAAGCATTCAATCAGCTGTATATCGGGCCAAAACCTGCCTTTAATTAGCACTTATGGCGCATAAGGACTGTTCATTTTATAAAGAGGACACCTTATTTGTGTGATATCTTTTTTATTTTTCAATAAAATCATTATCGGTTTTTTGCATAAATTTCCATAGCTATTCTACAGTGTAGGAAAAATATAACATTATACAAATTGTCCTTAGTTATGGAACTGAAGCGGTTTTCGTTAAAACTCAATAAAACCCCATTTCTCAAAATTCTACACAACTTTCCACATACATAACTTTCAAATTTTCATGAACTTTCAATGTGTTGGGATCTAATACTATTCTTCTAAAGGTAGAGTGAAATAGTTGGTCAGTAATAATGCACCAAGCATTATACAGCTTGATATAGTGAGTTGCCTTGTTATCAATGAAATTGATAAAAAAATACTTATTTAAGTCCAGTGATGCAATAACACTACGGAATCAGTTCAAAATTTGTCCAGTATAGAAGAGAATCGCATTCTAAATGATACCGAAGAAAAATATACTTTAAAGTACACTCTTCATCATAAATTTAATACTTAATGATGGCCATAATGAAAAATTGCATACATTTTGCTCCATAAATGCAAGTTTTTGATTCTAGAGAAGCTTATTATTATTTATTTTCAGCAAGGTCTGACCCTATGTGATTATATACCTTATTTGAAAATAAGAGACGAACCAGCCAAGGGCTGAAAGTCTCTCAAATAAAGATAAATCAATCAATATTTGAAAATAACTACATGCTAATTTTTATTTTCGACATCATTGTTACGTTGTATTTGCAATAGAGTACATCGTTATTTAGAAGAACCTTCATAGAACGAAGCGGTTTTATCTCCGGTAACTGCCATGAAGCACAGTAACCAATCCAACAATGCTATCAAGAAGCGGTTTTCTGCATTTGAAATTGCATTATTAGTACTTTCGACTAGATCCATTGAAAACATTCAAAATTTAATATCTTTATACATTTTTGTTTAACAAATAAATTTTATTCTAAAAATCGAGTCCAATTTGTAACTTTAATATCTTAACAACCATTATTCCGATTAGGTTTATATGTTGCCAGAATATGTATCACTCAAACTGCTGCAGCATGGCAAACATTTTTTTGCAATTAAAAACGATACACCGATGTTTTACAGAAATTTTGTGATTATCTTTAGTTTTTGGGGATTGAAAAATTGATCTCTCGAAACACTTTGCCACATTTCTATGAAGTTCAATAATTTTCAACCAATTTATTTATGGTTATTATCTGCTAATATAATGTACTGAACAACTAAATAAGGCTGCTCAAATTTGAACTACGCGTTTTCTTTTTATAGCCTTGCAAAGTTGTCCTCTTTATAAAATGAACAGTCCTTATACGGCAGACTAGCATTTAATGACCTTCTGTAAAGGCGTATATAGTGCCGAATTAATGCCATTTTAACTGCTTATTGGTTACCTGGGTAGTGTACGCAGCCTTTTCTTTTTCTCATTCACGTCAAGTGCTTCATCTTCCATCCTTCCCCGGCTAGAAGCACATAACAAAATCATAACAAAATTATGACAACTGTTATATGGAATAAGAATAGTTGAAATAATTCTGTTACAAGGATTTTTTTCATGTGAAAATCCGTAACAACAATATATTAACATTTGTTATAATTTAAGTAACAAAATTATACCAAAACTTGTTTCATTTATTCAACAAATGTGTAACAACATTTGTTATATTATGCATCAAAATATTATTACCCTTAACATAATTTCGTAATATGTTTATTGCAATCTTTGTTATATTTTCTGAAACAAAATTATTTCAGAATTAATAAGATTTTTTGTGTTGCCGTGAAAAAGATCGATATTTTTTGTTATTTTGGCAACTCGGGCTAATAGATTTATAACAAAACATGTAACAAATTTGTTCTAAAATATATAACAGAACTTGTTATGATTTCGCAAGTTTATTCTAACAAAATTTGATATAATCTTGTTACGAGTATATCTCAACTTGTTATTTTTTTGTTTTAGTTGGAACGAGTTTCGTTAGAATTTTTGTTATTTTAACTACTAACGGTACATGTTTTATAACAACCGTTGTTACAAAAATCATTGTCAGGGATGGGATCATTCATTTGCAATCAGTTACATTCACTTGCTGTTAACTCGCTTCAAAAACATCGTAGCAAAAATCGATGTATGGAACACTTTTTCGTTTTTGTTGAACCTGAAACTTTGTCGAACAATGTACTAGCGTAGCATCAATAATTGACGTTGAAAAATTCGTCATTGAAGTCATTATCATCGTCAAATATTTGAAAGCAGTTTTTTCGTCCAAAACAAATAATTTTATCATGAAAATGTAATCACTGTATTCCACATGAGGAATGGAAAACAGTGAATTAATGTTCATGGCAAAAGCTTTTGTTTTGAAAAAAAAAACTGCTTTTTATTTTCAGAAAAATAATGACGGATGCTTGAGCCTCAAGTCAATAGAAGGCAGCAAACGCATGTAACTTACATTCACGGCGTGGAGAGTTGCCTTCACAGCTCGCTCACGGCTTTGGTATGCGTTTGTGACCCTAATGTTATTCGTCAAAGTTTCAGATAAAATTACAAGGTTAAATTCACCTATACATTGTTTTCTTATAGCACGCTTCTGAACTGAGATAGAAGCAAATGAGTGTAACTTTTTACAAATGAATGATCCCATCCCTAATCATTGTAACAAACACAACCTGTAATAATTTTGTTTTTCCCATCTAGTCGAGTCTCTTTCTCATGTTTGTTTAGAGGAGAGTAAGAAAACAGAAAAAAAACTGTCTACGCTAGTGGGTGTAATTTTTTATAGAATACTAAATTGAGAAGCATGTTTTATCCCAGAATGGACGTTATGCTACAAAGAATAAGAACCCTGATTCAGTCCTCAAACTGACAACCAAACGCGGTTAATTGGCGTTGGTACCAATAATTCAAACTACAATTGACCTGGCTGCAATGGTAAACTATTCAAAACAAAGCTCACCCACTTTGTTATGGCGCGCGCCACTGCCGCCACTGGCTGACTAGAACGACGTCAATGTTGACGCCGTCGCCTCCCCGACGGCATAGTGCAGAAATCTTCGCTCTTCGCTAGCATCAGCTAGTCGGTTATTCATCCACCACCTACCGCACCGTGTAGAGACGCGATCCACTATTAATAGTAATCTGCAGTTATTTATAGGCGATTCCCTTCAAGATAGCGCATTTCAGCCGAGGTGACTTACACGAGAGATAATTCGCTACGGGGACGACAGATTTACAACCGTTTGATTCCCTTTTCAAGAACGACTACGTTTGTTTATCTACGATAGTCTACTATTTCGTTGCATTTGCATGCATCGTGAGAGTGCATTTCTGCGGTATCATGAGCTACCCGTTAGGAGAGGACGCCTGATCAAAGTTCGAACTAATTTAAATTGCCAGTCGGTTTGTGGGTGGCCGTGTCAATTAAGCAATTAGGGGGGTTACTTGCGAGCTCAGATAGATACATTAATAGAGAATGTAAATAAACAGACTGCCAATTTGCGATGGTAAATAAATGTATTTTCACTGTCGCTGTCAAAACTATTCAATCGTTAGTGGAGAGCTTGGTGACAAAATTAATGGAAAGCATCCATTAAGAATATGCTCAAATACGACTCCGATTTGGCTATAACTCCGATTTGGTTAAAGCAATTTTCACTATTTTTGGCAGTACCGTAAATCGGGGTCAAATTGATCTTCGGGTCGAAATTGATCACACGTTTTTCGGTTAGGTTTAGCATATTTTAAATAATTTCCTTTCAACTATCATGCAGTTGGGAATCGATACTAAACGATATTTGCTCGGAAACTATTTGAAGTATGTTTTATCTAACGGAAAATTGTCTGATCAATTTCGACCCGGAGATCAATTTGACCCCGGTTTACGGTACTAGATAACAGAAAAATTGTTCGGTGACCCAAACTCATTGTAGTGAGCTTGCATTACAATTTTCCAGGAAAACTTATGAAGATATATGTCTTGTGCTTTAGTAAGAACAAGTGATGAACTCATATTCCTTCTCTGATGTTTTATTGATTTTGAGCATGTGGCTGATTGTTTTAAAAACTGCAAAGTTTGTATTTCAAAATACCTAATAAATATTTTTGAAGCATTATTTAAATTTCACGTTTGGCTACAAGTTATCTGCTTATACAAACTTTTGCTAACTTGCTTATAAAACTCTTCAAATGGTCCTACAATTGAATCTAACATCAGAGGATACAAAATAAGAAAAAAAAACTGTAGTAACGATTAACCCATCTGATCTCCCATGCTTACCTCTCTCTCTCTCTTCTTGGCATAACGTCCTCATTGGGACAAAGCCTGCTTCTCAGCTTAGTGTTCTATGAGCACTTCCACAGTTATTAACTGAGAGCTTCCTCTGCCAATAACCATTTTGAATGCGTATATCGTGTGGCAGGCACGAAGATACTCTATGCCCAAGGAAGTCAAGGAAATTTCCTTTACGAAAAGATCCTGGACCGACCGGGAATCGAACCCGTCACCCTCAGCATGGTCATGCTGAATACCCGTGCGTTTACCGCCTCGCCTATATGGGCCCTCATGCTTACCCTTGATCCTTATTCAACTATTACTGTGTGCGATCCGTTGCATGAACCATCCATAAACAAATTCTACAAACATTATTTTGACAGCGCCTTGAGAGTGAGGAAATACGCGAAACATATTTTTAGACATTTGTCTTTTTCTTCGCGACCTCGAACCGCGCCATGTGACTGCGCAAAAAAAATCGTCCAATGAAAGAAAAACAAACTTTTGTTGCAAAATTTACTAATGCGACCATCTCCGCATTCCCCTTCCCATAATTTCAAGTGCCATTCATTAATTTCTTCAAATCGCCTTCGACGAAATTGCGACCCTCCGTGGAAAGAGATATGAAAAACGTCGTCGTGGGAGCGGATAGCTGATGAAAGACTTGGTTTGGGTGGTCGGTGACTGAATGTGCAATAATCACCGTATAACATTTCTAATTTACAAGAACCTCTTTCATCGGGGGCATTTCTCTCCTGTGACAGAGCTCGACTACCTTCGTTTGGCTCGGCGCGGTCTGGCGCCAATGATTGATATCCATCATTTCGGTTACGGTTCCGGCCCGGTTGATACTTCCCACTCCTCGCTCATGTGGCGCTACCGGTCTACGGGCTAGGTAAATTCAACGTTTTGACGAATTTTCCTTTTGGCCTACATTCAAAATGAATGTCTGTCTGCAATGTTTCGAGGGAAGCGAATTCAAATTGCATCTTTCGAGTAATGGGTGTGGTTCAAATCTGAAGCTTGGTGCAACTTTTGAAAAGACACGGTTTGCAACAGGTGATCGGTTGCCGATTTTGAAACTGGTCAATCTATCAAAAAGACCAAACGACTTTCAAACGCATAGGGCTGAAATTGCTATTCAATGTTTGCTGTGACTGACTAAGCATTGAGCATCATTTTCAGCCATATATTCATTCAACGGCTTCATCTACGTATTATAAAAATCTAGATCTTAACTCGAGCTGAATAGACTACCGATAGGTGCAACTTCTGTATCGCCAGATCAGCTACATTCATACAAGGAACCAATGAAATAGCTGCTTGGGACTAACAGGCATCTTCAGTGTTTGAGATCTTCTGTTTTCTTTTTCTGCAGAATCCTCTTGGGATTCTGTGGAGAATCCTCTTGGGATTCTGTGGAGAATCCTCTTGGGATTCTGTGGAGAATCCTCTTGGGATTCTGTGGAGAATGCTCTTGGGATTCTGTGGAGAATCCTCTTGGGATTCTG
Organism: Aedes albopictus; assembly: GCF_035046485.1. Classification (NCBI taxonomy): domain Eukaryota; kingdom Metazoa; phylum Arthropoda; class Insecta; order Diptera; family Culicidae; genus Aedes; species Aedes albopictus. Next base: position 214,180,152 of record NC_085137.1, read on the forward strand.
TGGAGAATCCTCTTGGGATTCTGTGGAGAATCCTCTTGGGATTCTGTGGAGAATCCTCTTGGGATTCTGTGGAGAATCCTCTTGGGATTCTGTGGAGAATCCTCTTGGGATTCTGTGGAGAATCCTCTTGGGATTCTGTGGAGAATGCTCTTGGGATTCTGTGGAGAATCCTCTCGGGATTCTGTGGAGAATCCTCTCGGGATTCTGTGGAGAATCCTCTTGGGATTCTGTGGAGAATCCTCTTGGGATTCTGTGGAGAATCCTCTTGGGATTCTGTGGAGAATCCTCTTGGGATTCTGTGGAGAATCCTCTTGGGATTCTGTGGAGAATCCTCTCGGGATTCTGTGGAGAATCCTCTCGGGATTCTGTGGAGAATCCTCTCGGGATTCTGTGGAGAATCCTCTCGGGATTCTGTGGAGAATCCTCTCGGGATTCTGTGGAGAATCCTCTCGGGATTCTGTGGAGAATCCTCTCGGGATTCTGTGGAGAATCCTCTCGGGATTCTGTGGAGAATCCTCTCGGGATTCTGTGGAGAATCCTCTCGGGATTCTGTGGAGAATCCTCTCGGGATTCTGTGGAGAATCCTCTCGGGATTCTGTGGAGAATCCTCTCGGGATTCTGTGGAGAATCCTCTCGGGATTCTGTGGAGAATCCTCTCGGGATTCTGTGGAGAATCCTCTCGGGATTCTGTGGAGAATCCTCTCGGGATTCTGTGGAGAATCCTCTCGGGATTCTGTGGAGAATCCTCTCGGGATTCTGTGGAGAATCCTCTCGGGATTCTGTGGAGAATCCTCTCGGGATTCTGTGGAGAATCCTCTCGGGATTCTGTGGAGAATCCTCTCGGGATTCTGTGGAGAATCCTCTCGGGATTCTGTGGAGAATCCTCTCGGGATTCTGTGGAGAATCCTCTCGGGATTCTGTGGAGAATCCTCTCGGGATTCTGTGGCGAATCCTCTCGGGATTCTGTGGCGAATCCTCTCGGGATTCTGTGGGGAATCCTCTCGGGATTCTGTGGCGAATCCTCTCGGGATTCTGTGGCGAATCCTCTCGGGATTCTGTGGAGAATCCTCTCGGGATTCTGTGGAGAATCCTCTCGGGATTCTGTGGAGAATCCTCTCGGGATTCTGTGGAGAATCCTCTCGGGATTCTGTGGAGAATCCTCTCGGGATTCTGTGGAGAATCCTCTCGGGATTCTGTGGAGAATCCTCTCGGGATTCTGTGGAGAATCCTCTCGGGATTCTGTGGAGAATCCTCTCGGGATTCTGTGGAGAATCCTCTCGGGATTCTGTGGAGAATCCTCTCGGGATTCTGTGGAGAATCCTCTCGGGATTCTGTGGAGAATCCTCTCGGGATTCTGTGGAGAATCCTCTCGGGATTCTGTGGAGAATCCTCTCGGGATTCTGTGGAGAATCCTCTCGGGATTCTGTGGAGAATCCTCTCGGGATTCTGTGGAGAATCCTCTCGGGATTCTGTGGAGAATCCTCTCGGGATTCTGTGGAGAATCCTCTCGGGATTCTGTGGAGAATCCTCTCGGGATTCTGTGGAGAATCCTCTTGGGATTCTGTGGAGTATCCTCTCGGGATTCTGTGGAGAATCCTCTCGGGATTCTGTGGAGAATCCTCTCGGGATTCTGTGGAGAATCCTCTCGGGATTCTGTGGAGAATCCTCTCGGGATTCTGTGGAGAATCCTCTCGGGATTCTGTGGAGAATCCTCTCGGGATTCTGTGGAGAATCCTCTCGGGATTCTGTGGAGAATCCTCTCGGGATTCTGTGGAGAATCCTCTCGGGATTCTGTGGAGAATCCTCTCGGGATTCTGTGGAGAATCCTCTCGGGATTCTGTGGAGAATCCTCTCGGGATTCTGTGGAGAATCCTCTCGGGATTCTGTGGAGAATCCTCTCGGGATTCTGTGGAGAATCCTCTCGGGATTCTGTGGAGAATCCTCTCGGGATTCTGTGGAGAATCCTCTCGGGATTCTGTGGAGAATCCTCTCGGGATTCTGTGGAGAATCCTCTCGGGATTCTGTGGAGAATCCTCTCGGGATTCTGTGGAGAATCCTCTCGGGATTCTGTGGAGAATCCTCTCGGGATTCTGTGGAGAATCCTCTCGGGATTCTGTGGAGAATCCTCTCGGGATTCTGTGGAGAATCCTCTCGGGATTCTGTGGAGAATCCTCTCGGGATTCTGTGGAAAATCCTCTCGGGATTCTGTGGAGAATCCTCTCGGGATTCTGTGGAGAATCCTCTCGGGATTCTGTGGAGAATCCTCTCGGGATTCTGTGGAGAATCCTCTCAGGATTCTGTGGAGAGTCCTCTCAGGATTATGTGGAGAATCCTCTCAGGATTCTGTGTAGAATCCTCTCAGGATTCTGTAGAGAATCCTTTCCGGATTCTGTGGAGAATCCTCTTAGGATTCTGAAATCCTGTGGAGAATCCTCTCAGGATTCTGTGGAGAATCTCTCAGGATTCCGTGGAGAATCCCCTCAGGATTCTATGGAGAATCCCCTCAGGATTCTGTGGAGACTCTCCTCAGGATTATGTGAAGAATCCTCTCAGGATTCCGAAATCCTGTGGGGAATTCTCTCAGGATTGTGGAGAATCTGCTCAGGATTATGTGGAGAATCCTCTCAGGATACTGTAGATAATCCTTTCCGGATTCTGTAGAGAATCCTTTCCGGATTCTGAAGAGAATCCTTTCCGGATTCTGTAGAGAATCCTTTCCGGATTCTGTAGAGAATCCTTTCCGGATTCTGTAGAGAATCCTTTCCGGATTCTGTAGAGAATCCTTTCCGGATTCTGTAGAGAATCCTTTCCGGATTCTGTAGAGAATCCTTTCCGGATTCTGTAGAGAATCCTTTCCGGATTCTGTAGTGAATCCTTTCCGGATTCTGTAGAGAATCCTTTCCGGATTCTGTAGAGAATCCTTTCCGGATTCTGTAGAGAATCCTTTCCGGATTCTGTAGAGAGTCCTTTCCGGATTCTGTAGAGAATCCTTTCCGGATTCTGTAGAGAATCCTTTCCGGATTCTGTAGAGAATCCTTTCCGGATTCTGTAGAGAATCCTTTCCGGATTCTGTAGAGAATCCTTTCCGGATTCTGTAGAGAATCCTTTCCGGATTCTGTAGAGAATCCTTTCCGGATTCTGTAGAGAATCCTTTCCGGATTCTGTAGAGAATCCTTTCCGGATTCTATAGAGAATCCTTTCCGGATTCTGTAGAGAATCCTTTCCGGATTCTGTAGAGAATCCCTTCAGGATTCTGTAGAGAATCCTTTCCGGATTCTGTAGAGAATCCTTTCCGGATTCTGTAGAGAATCCTTTCCGGATTCTGTAGAGAATCCTTTCCGAATTCTGTAGAGAATCCTTTCCGGATTCTGTAGAGAATCCTTTCCGGATTCTGTAGAGAATCCTTTCCGGATTCTGTAGAGAATCCTTTCCGGATTCTGTAGAGAATCCTTTCCGGATTCTGTAGAGAATCCTTTCCGGATTCTGTAGAGAATCCTTTCCGGATTCTGTAGAGAATCCTTTCCGGATTCTGTAGAGAATCCTTTCCGGATTCTGTAGAGAATCCTTTCCGGATTCTGTAGAGAATCCTTTCCGGATTCTGTAGAGAATCCTTTCCGGATTCTGTAGAGAATCCTTTCCGGATTCTGTAGAGAATCCTTTTTGGATTCTGTAGAGAATCCTTTCCGGATTCTGTAGAGAATCCTTTCCGGATTCTGTAGAGAATCCTTTCCGGATTCTGTAGAGAATCCTTTCCGGATTCTGTAGAGAATCCTTTCCGGATTCTGTAGAGAATCCTTTCCGGATTCTGTAGAGAATCCTTTCCGGATTCTGTAGAGAATCCTTTCCGGATTCTGTAGAGAATCCTTTCCGGATTCTGTAGAGAATCCTTTCCGGATTCTGTAGAGAATCCTTTTCGGATTCTGTAGAGAATCCTTTTCGGATTCTGTAGAGAATCCCTTCCGGATTCTGTAGAGAATCCTTTCCGGATTCTGTAGAGAATCCTTTCCGGATTCTGTAGAGAATCCTTTCCGGATTCTGTAGAGAATCCTTTCCGGATTCTGTAGAGAATCCTTTCCGGATTCTGTAGAGAATCCTTTCCGGATTCTGTAGAGAATCCTTTTCGGATTCTGTAGAGAATCCCTTCCGGATTCTGTAGAGAATCCTTTCCGGATTCTGTAGAGAATCCTTTCCGGATTCTGTAGAGAATCCTTTCCGGATTCTGTAGAGAATCCTTTCCGGATTCTGTAGAGAATCCTTTCCGGATTCTGTAGAGAATCCTTTCCGGATTCTGTAGAGAATCCTTTCCGGATTCTGTAGAGAATCCTTTCCGGATTCTGTAGAGAATCCTTTCCGGATTCTGTAGAGAATCCTTTCCGGATTCTGTAGAGAATCCTTTCCGGATTCTGTAGAGAATCCTTTCCGGATTCTGTAGGGAATCCTTTCAGGATTCTGTAGAGAATCCTTTCAGGATTCTGTAGAGAATCCTTTCAGGATTCTGTAGAGAATCCTTTCAGGATTCTGTAGAGAATCCTTTCAGGATTCTGCAAAGAATCCTTTCATGATACTGTAGAGAACTTTTAAGGATACTGTAGAGAACTTTTCAGGATTCTGTAGAGAATTCTCGCAGGATTCTGTAGAGAATTCTCTCAGCATTTTGCAAAGAATTCTCTCAGGATTTTGTTGTGAATCCTTTTTGGATTCTGTAGAGAATCCCTTTGGATTCTGTAGAGAAGCCTCTCAGGATTCTATCAGGCAAGCTACCAGGAAATTTATATCAACTCTTTCGGTGTTTTTGGCATAGTTCAGGTTTTAGGTATAGCTAGAATACATTAGAACGCCGAATACTATTCGTTGCCAACTCAAATGTCAATCTTTTATTGCAAATAAGCCCAGCAAAATTAGAACCTCTTTGTGTAAGATCTGAAACGCAAATATCCTCAGCGATTAGCACTTTAACGTTAGTACACTTCTTTCGCAATATGTAACTATATCACATATTAACACGAGAAAAAGCGATCACGGTTGACAAGTGCCATACTCTGCTGCACTGTCCTCCCACTAGCTACACAGTCACGAGCAACACTGTATCTCCTCTTCATCACCAAGCGTTGTACAGCACACCAGTCAGCAATTGACGGGTAGTTATCAGATTTGGACACCGCCCGTGGCGACTGCAGCTGCGACGCACTACGTAGGTACTGTGAAGGTCGTACACGAGACCACGATTTCGCTACAAGATGTGCAATGTGATACCTTACGCTCATACAATAACAGTTGCTTTGGAATTCCTGGGCTTACAAGCGAGGTGTAATACGAGAACTTACATCAATCTAGCAAAGTACCGGGCTTTTGTCTTTACATTCCGAGCGACTAATAATGATACATTTTCTTCGCTTCCTGCTTTAGTAGCATCTGGCAACTTCAGTTTGTAGTCGCATTTACACTGCTACTGCAGCCTCAGATAAGGACAGGATCGTTCTCGGCCCCGTGCGATGAATTACCATTAGGAAGGCGACGGCGACAGTTTGTCAAGCACACAGTAAGTGCCAATCAACCTTCCCTGGAGAGCTAGGCTAGAAGATGATGCTAGCGACCGCTTATCAGTCGTCCGCCGCGCCGGCCGTTTGTAACTGTAAGGAAATGTTCCGTGACACTTCTCGCTCCTTGTTTTCGTGCGTTGTAGGCTGCGTAAACATGATGCTGGCATGGCGGGGTAATGAAGCCGTGTATGCGGTTTACGCGCGTGGTTGCTGCTAATTGATTCAATAATTGGCGAAGATCGTCCTCTCCTATTGAGGAGTCTCTCTTTGTTGCTGCGAAGCTTGTTGTCAAGTGGTCCACCCACTAATTAGCCATTTATTTGTTGTACACAGCGAGTAAACTGTTGCAAACACAAAAGTTCGCGCTTCCATGTGTAGCTGAAAAGGTGTTTCATCTGGTTGGTGCACGTACAGGATGGGCTGGAAATAGCTGTCCAATGTTATGGTGTTGATAAATTCGGAAAAGTAAGGTGAATTATGAACAAGACTTTACGAATCAACCAGCAAGTCAGCTACAAAAACCTTAATAAGAAACTTTAGGATATCTTTAATAAAATCTACCATTTTTTTTTTTCAAAAGTTATTCAAAAAAGTCTTTGAGCTAGAAAAACCACACTGAACTTTTTTCCATTTAATAAAAAAAAAAAAATAAAAAAATCAGAAATTTTTTGAAATGTTTCAGAGAATCATCGTAAAATTTTGCTATTTGAAAGCTGCCTGAATTACATCATATCGGAAAACATGGTAAAAACGTGCAATGAACACAACCGATACACGAATTTCTCTCATAACTTCACTATTTATCTATAACGTACTAACTATGCCTTATGTTGATTAATTTTCCTTTTTTCTCCAGCCCATCCTGTGTGACGATGGCAGCAAACAATCATCTCTCGCGAGATGCGTAATAAAAATTCCTAATGTGTGTACTTTGTTCGCTTCCACGACGGGCCCTGCCTGGTGTGGGATTTGTTTTTGTTTGGCAAGTAGTGGAATTTGTGTAACCTAACACGGCTGGCGTGCACAGAGGGGTGGCATTACAAATCCATGAACTAAACTTTTTACGCTGCAGATCTATAGTTTGAGGTCACCGTTAATCCCTCGAAAACATGGTATGCTTCAAACAACTTCAAACTTCCTAACAAGAAACATTGCCCATGACTTAAGCTTGAGCGTCCTTATTTTTTCGCCAGATCAGTTACTCTTACACATAGTCCGGTCGGAAAGGCATAACCAAAATGTAAAACAACACAAAACGATCAAATCTGAGTTATAGGTACATGTCAATGGTTGCTCCTCCGTGCACCAATTGCACTGAGATCCAAATGAAAAAGAGCTGGGACGCTCCACTAATTTTCAAAGTGCAATTTAAGTAGTCCATACATTTTTGATCAATAACGGCGCCGACCAAGTCCTTATAGTTAGCGGGGAATGTTAGAATGTGATGGTTGTTGCTACTAGAGACCGAGAGCACTCTGCGTCCCCGCAACCCGCACGGACTGGAGTATTTGTTAAACGGAAAGGATGGGAGATCTGGGAGCCACCATTAGGTCGGTGATGCGATCCATGGATAGGGTATTCGTAACTTGATAAATTGTGTGGTGATTACTATGAAGGTCAAGCGGCAGAGTTTGCTTTGGTTGCATAACTTGTGGGCGTTATATACACTGTGCTGTGGAAGTTGGAAGAAAGAGAAACGACTTTTTCAAGTCGTTTCTGGTTCTAGCGATGTCTATGAACATATGAATATACATGAGTTGTATATGTGCAGAGAAGAGAAAGAGAGAAAATAGATAAAAATATAAGTAGATAAAAAGATACAAAGTAGGAGGAAAGGGACGGGCCCAGGATTGAACCAGCCCGACTAGAAAATTATATCAAGTTTGTAACATATTGTGTTATGATGTTATAAAAAATTTCAATAACTTATTATGTTATAAACTAGATGCAGGATGATGTTAAAATAACTAAAATTGTAACAAAAAGTACTCTGGTGTTATCAAGGAAATAACTTATTGTGTTATGAACAGATCAAAATTATAACAAAATGTGATATAAATCTTAGCTTCAAAATAACTAGTTTCTATCATAATTTGATACAACTTTGTAACAATGCTATCTCAATGCCAAAGAATCGCAACTTCAGTATATTACAATGAGTTATAATCAGATTTTATAACGCAATGTGATATAATTGTGTTATAATATTTATGTACACCAAATTTTTCTAACAGAAGTATAACACAATAAGTTATGAATATCAGGATTAGTTAGAAAGATGTTACATTTTTGTTAGAAACTTCTAGTCGGGAGGGACCTTCTGCATACGAATCAGCCGCAATAGCCACTAGACCATCAAGCCCGTTAACTGTTGATCATCTTTATATCAATACGATAACAAACTCAATTATAGCTTTGAAAATGCAATGTATAACAAGTGAACATTTTTTTGGTAGTTTGGAGCGTAACTTCCAACATAACGTGAATTGTTTCTCGGAGAGTCCTGGATTTATTCCCAAATCATTGGTGTGCTAAACTCAGATTAACTAACTGGTTATGTTTTCAACCTTCCTGAAATCTACACTATCAGAAAATTGGAAAGCGTTTGTGTTTTCCAGTAGCAATCAACCAACAATATATTTTTACACTTTTACAGACATGTTTTATATTGATATTGCGAACCTAAACCTTGTAACTACTTGTTACAACTTATGTTAATGTTGACATAACTTTTGATTCTGGGGAGAATCCCTTCAGGTTTCTGGGGAGAATCCCTTCAGGTTTCTGGGGAGAATCCCTTCAGGTTTCTGGGGAGAATCCCTTCAGGTTTCTGGGGAGAATCCCTTCAGGTTTCTGGGGAGAATCCCTTCAGGTTTCTGGGGAGAATCCCTTCAGGTTTCTGGGGAGAATTCCTTCAGGATTCTGGGGAGAATCCCTTCAGGATTCTGGAGAGAATCCCTTCAGGATTCTGGAGAGAATCCCTCCAGGATTCTGGAGAGAATCCCTCCAGGATTCTGGAGAGAATCCCTCCAGGATTCTGGAGAGAATCCCTCCAGGATTCTGGAGAGAATCCCTCCAGGATTCTGGAGAGAATCCCTCCAGGATTCTGGAGAGAATCCCTCCAGGATTCTGGAGAGAATCTCTTCAGGATTCTGGAGAGAATCTCTTCAGGATTCTGAGGAGAATCCCTTCAAGATTCTGGGGAGAATCCCTTCAGGATTCTGGGGAGAATCCCTTCAGGATTCTGTGGAGAATCCCTTCAGGATTCTGTGGAGAATCCCTTCAGGATTCTGTGGAGAATCCCTTCAGGATTCTGTGGAGAATCCCTTCAGGATTCTGTGGAGAATCCCTTCAGGATTCTGTGGAGAATCCCTTCAGGATTCTGTGGAGAATCCCTTCAGGATTCTGTGGAGAATCCCTTCAGGATTCTGTGGAGAATCCCTTCAGGATTCTGTGGAGAATCCCTTCAGGATTCTGTGGAGAATCCCTTCAGGATTCTGTGGAGAATCCCTTCAGGATTCTGTGGAGAATCCCTTCAGGATTCTGTGGAGAATCCCTTCAGGATTCTGTGGAGAATCCCTCCAGGATTCTGTGGAGAATCCCTTCAGGATTCTGTGGAGAATCCCTTCAGGATTCTGTGGAGAATCCCTTCAGGATTCTGTGGAGAATCCCTTCAGGATTCTGTGGAGAATCCCTTCAGGATTCTGTGGAGAATCCCTTCAGGATTCTGTGGAGAATCCCTTCAGGATTCTGTGGAGAATCCCTTCAGGATTCTGTGGAGAATCCCTTCAGGATTCTGTGGAGAATCCCTTCAGGATTCTGTGGAGAATCCCTTCAGGATTCTGTGGAGAATCCCTCCAGGATTCTGTGGAGAATCCCTTCAGGATTCTGTGGAGAATCCCTTCAGGATTCTGTGGAGAATCCCTTCAGGATTCTGTGGAGAATCCCTTCAGGATTCTGTGGAGAATCCCTTCAGGATTCTGTGGAGAATCCCTTCAGGATTCTGTGGAGAATCCCTTCAGGATTCTGTGGAGAATCCCTTCAGGATTCTGTGGAGAATCCCTTCAGGATTCTGTGGAGAATCCCTTCAGGATTCTGTGGAGAATCCCTTCAGGATTCTGTGGAGAATCCCTTCAGGATTCTGTGGAGAATCCCTTCAGGATTCTGTGGAGAATCCCTTCAGGATTCTGTGGAGAATCCCTTCAGGATTCTGTGGAGAATCCCTTCAGGATTCTGTGGAGAATCCCTTCAGGATTCTGTGGAGAATCCCTTCAGGATTCTGTGGAGAATCCCTTCAGGATTCTGTGGAGAATCCCTTCAGGATTCTGGGGAGAATCCGTTCAGGATTCTGGGGAGAATCCCTTCAGGATTCTTTGGAGAATCCCTTCAGGATTCTTTGGAGAATCCCTTCAGGATTCTTTGGAGAATCCCTTCAGGATTCTTTGGAGAATCCCTTCAGGATTCTTTGGAGAATCCCTTCAGGATTCTTTGGAGAATCCCTACAGGATTCTGTGGAGAATCCCTTCAGGATTCTTTGGAGAATCCTTACAGGATTCTGTGGAGAATCCCTTCAGGATTCTGTAAGAGAATCCCTTCAGGATTCTGTAAGAGAATCCCTTCAGGATTCTGTAAGAGAATCCCTTCAGGATTCTGTAAGAGAATCCCTTCAGGATTCTGTAAGAGAATCCCTTCAGGATTCTGTAAGAGAATCCCTTCAGGATTCTGTAAGAGAATCCCTTCAGGATTCTGTAAGAGAATCCCTTCAGGATTCTGTAAGAGAATCCCTTCAGGATTCTGTAAGAGAATCCCTTCAGGATTCTGTAAGAGAATCCCTTCAGGATTCTGTAAGAGAATCCCTTCAGGATTCTGTAAGAGAATCCCTTCAGGATTCTGTAAGAGAATCCCTTCAGGATTCTGTAAGAGAATCCCTTCAGGATTCTGTAAGAGAATCCCTTCAGGATTCTGTAAGAGAATCCCTTCAGGATTCTGTAGAGAATCCCTTCAGGATTCTGCAGAGAATCCCTTCAGGATTCTGTAGAGAATCCCTTCAGGATTCTGTAGAGAATCCCTTCAGGATTCTGTAGAGAATCCCTTCAGGATTCTGTAGAGAATCCCTTCAGGATTCTGTAGAGAATCCCTTCAGGATTCTGTAGAGAATCCCTTCAGGATTCTGTAGAGAATCCCTTCAGGATTCTGTAGAGAATCCCTTCAGGATTCTGTAGAGAATCCCTTCAGGATTCTGTAGAGAATCCCTTCAGGATTCTGTAGAGAATCCCTTCAGGATTCTGTAGAGAATCCCTTCAGGATTCTGTAGAGAATCCCTTCAGGATTCTGTAGAGAATCCCTTCAGGATTCTGTAGAGAATCCCTTCAGGATTCTGTAGAGAATCCCTTCAGGATTCTGTAGAGAATCCCTTCAGGATTCTGTAGAGAATCCCTTCAGGATTCTGTAGAGAATCCCTTCAGGATTCTGTAGAGAATCCCTTCAGGATTCTGTAGAGAATCCCTTCAGGATTCTGTAGAGAATCCTTCCAGGATTCTGTAGAGAATCCCTCCAGGATTCTGTAGAGAATCCCTTCAGGATTCTGCAGAGAATCCCTTCAGGATTCTGCAGAGAATCCCTTCAGGATTCTGCAGAGAATCCCTTCAGGATTCTGCAGAGAATCCCTTCAGGATTCTGTAGAGAATCCCTTCAGGATTCTGTAGAGAATCCCTTCAGGATTCTGTAGAGAATCCCTTCAGGATTCTGTAGAGAATCCCTACAGGATTCTGTAGAGAATCCCTCCAGGATTCCGTAGAGAATCCCTTCAGGATTCTGTAGAGAATCCCTTCAGGATTCTGTAGAGAATCCCTTCAGGATTCTGTAGAGAATCCCTTCAGGATTCTGTAGAGAATCCCTTCAGGATTCTGTAGAGAATCCCTTCAGGATTCTGTAGAGCATCATTCCAGGATTCTGTAGAGAATCCCTCCAGGATTCTGTAGAGAATCCCTTCAGGATTCTGCAGAGAATCCCTTCAGGATTCTGTAGAGAATCCCTTCAGGATTCTGTAGAGAATCCCTTCAGGATTCTGTAGAGAATCCCTTCAGGATTCTGTGGAGAATCCCTTCAGGATTCTGTAGAGAATCCCTTCAGGATTCTGTAGAGAATCCCTTCAGGATTCTGTAGAGAATCCCTTCAGGATTCTGTAGAGAATCCCTTCAGGATTCTGTAGAGAATCCCTTCAGGATTCTGTAGAGAATCCCTTCAGGATTCTGTAGAGAATCCCTTCAGGATTCTGTAGAGAATCCCTTCAGGATTCTGTAGAGAATCCCTTCAGGATTCTGTAGAGAATCCCTTCAGGATTCTGTAGAGAATCCCTTCAGGATTCTGTAGAGAATCCCTTCAGGATTCTGTAGAGAATCCCTTCAGGATTCTGTAGAGAATCCCTTCAGGATTCTGTAGAGAATCCCTTCAGGATTCTGTAGAGAATCCCTTCAGGATTCTGTAGAGAATCCTTCCAGGATTCTGTAGAGAATCCTTCCAGGATTCTGTAGAGAATCCTTCCAGGATTCTGTAGAGAATCCTTCCAGGATTCTGTAGAGAATTCTTCCAGGATTCTGTAGAGAATCCTTCCAGGATTCTGTAGAGAATCCTTCCAGGATTCTGTAGAGAATCCTTCCAGGATTCTGTAGAGAATCCTTCCAGGATTCTGTAGAGAATCCTTCCAGGATTCTGTAGAGAATCCCTCCAGGATTCTGTAGAGAATCCCTCCAGGATTCTGTAGAGAATCCCTCCAGGATTCTGTAGAGAATCCCTCCAGGATTCTGTAGAGAATCCCTCCAGGATTCTGTAGAGAATCCCTCCAGGATTCTGTAGAGAATCCCTCCAGGATTCTGTAGAGAATCCCTCCAGGATTCTGTAGAGAATCCCTCCAGGATTCTGTAGAGAATCCCTCCAGGATTCTGTAGAGAATCCCTCCAGGATTCTGTAGAGAATCCCTCCAGGATTCTGTAGAGAATCCCTCCAGGATTCTGTAGAGAATCCCTCCAGGATTCTGTAGAGAATCCCTCCAGGATTCTGTAGAGAATCCCTCCAGGATTCTGTAAGAGAATCCCTTCAGGATTCTGTAAGAGAATCCCTTCAGGATTCTGTAAGAGAATCCCTTCAGGATTCTGTAAGAGAATCCCTTCAGGATTCTGTAAGAGAATCCCTTCAGGATTCTGTAAGAGAATCCCTTCAGGATTCTGTAAGAGAATCCCTTCAGGATTCTGTAAGAGAATCCCTTCAGGATTCTGTAAGAGAATCCCTTCAGGATTCTGTAAGAGAATCCCTTCAGGATTCTGTAAGAGAATCCCTTCAGGATTCTGTAAGAGAATCCCTTCAGGATTCTGTAAGAGAATCCCTTCAGGATTCTGTAAGAGAATCCCTTCAGGATTCTGTAAGAGAATCCCTTCAGGATTCTGTAAGAGAATCCCTTCAGGATTCTGTAAGAGAATCCCTTCAGGATTCTGTAAGAGAATCCCTTCAGGATTCTGTAAGAGAATCCCTTCAGGATTCTGTAAGAGAATCCCTTCAGGATTCTGTAAGAGAATCCCTTCAGGATTCTGTAAGAGAATCCCTTCAGGATTCTGTAAGAGAATCCCTTCAGGATTCTGTAAGAGAATCCCTTCAGGATTCTGTAAGAGAATCCCTTCAGGATTCTGTAAGAGAATCCCTTCAGGATTCTGTAAGAGAATCCCTTCAGGATTCTGTAAGAGAATCCCTTCAGGATTCTGTAAGAGAATCCCTTCAGGATTCTGTAAGAGAATCCCTTCAGGATTCTGTAAGAGAATCCCTTCAGGATTCTGTAAGAGAATCCCTTCAGGATTCTGTAAGAGAATCCCTTCAGGATTCTGTAAGAGAATCCCTTCAGGATTCTGTAAGAGAATCCCTTCAGGATTCTGTAGAGAATCCCTTCAGGATTCTGTAAGAGAATCCCTTCAGGATTCTGTAAGAGAATCCCTTCAGGATTCTGTAGAGAATCCCTTCAGGATTCTGTAGAGAATCCCTTCAGGATTCTGTAGAGAATCCCTTCAGGATTCTGTAGAGAATCCCTTCAGGATTCTGTAGAGAATCACTTCAGTATTCTGTAGAAAATCCCTTCAGTCTGGATTTCCTAGGGATACCTTCATACCAATCTTGTTTAAAGATTCCTTCAGAAATTCCTCCATGGTCCCCTTAATTAATTTCTCCAAATCTTTAACTTTAGAATAAACTTTAGAATAACGGCTGAAATGTTTCGGTTAATATTTTTGCTGAGTTGGTAATAATTTTGCGCACCACATCATATAACGCCATCACAGTGCAACGAAGAAATCTTTTTCTGTTGTTGTGGATTACGATGTTTTGTATGCTTGCATCTTCCCTGGGACGAAGACAACTTCGATTTTTCAGTTGCAGATAAACTGAGCAGAAGAATCAAGCCAGAACGGAATGTTTCGGCATTTGTAATTGTTTTTGGTTCAATAGCTCCTCTGTGCAGCGATGCAGCAGTACCTAGCTAGTGATCTCCAGCCAATAGAACGCCTACTACTTAGTCACAGACTATGTAGTCGGTGTAATACCTAGCCCAACTATACGCGACGCGTCTGATATTTTTTTTTTGTTTTCCACTGCCAATGTGAAGGTGAGCAAGCAATGATGATCATGCAGTGGTGCACGCGCTGGTGCACCATCATCAGCGCCAGCCACAATAATAACTTAGTTTTAGTTGGACTGGTCGTCTACAGACTCATAGACATACAGAGTGGTACAGGTTGCTTGCCAGTAACACTGTTATAAAAGTGATGAGCGATTCCAATTGGCATCTGCACTTCCACTTTTGTACAGTGCCTAAAATGTATTCTATTATATCGAACTGGTTGCTATTTATGCACATTTATAAGTGAAGATTTGTCGAATATCGGCAAAATATTTTCATAACACAGTAAGAAAATTTTGAATAATTTTGAAAATTTGAATGAATAAAATTTTAAATAGAGGAACAAACTAGAACTACGTGGATTTTTTCGCAATTTTTCCACCCAATTTGTCAATTTTTCAACACATATTGTGCCTATGAACTTCAGGCATTACGTATGTCAAACTAAAGATGTTCACGTTCGCCCCGATTACTTAATTTTATGAAATTAGTGTAAGTAGAAGTAGTGTAAGCTCTGCTTATTAAATTGGGTTTAAAGAAGTTATCACTTAGTAATTTCTGACAAAAACTCTAACAATCATCTTGACCCACCCTGTAGGTGCGAGTGCATGTTCAATCATCGTTCGGGTTTACTGGTTGAAGCCCACCGAGAAGGTTGGAGGAACGGAATCAGTTTACAAATAGTATAAAATTACTACGCATCTACAAGTAAGTACGATGACGCCGAGCCGAACCCCTTAGCCGAGTGAGTGCGCAGTGGTAACAATTGAATCTTTGAGCCAGCCGACGAGCTGCCAGTCGTGTAAAAACGCCAGATAATTTGCTTGATTTATTGCGAATGTGTCAGAGCAAATGTTTGATGAGCTTGTCGGGGAAGTGCTAAGAAAGTTGTCCGGCGATGATAAGCAGCATATTGGCTTCTCGTGTTGTTGGGGAAGGCTATTGGTTGGGTGGCGGGGTTGGCGCTGCTGCAGTTACGACGATTACGGGTGAATGAGCAGTGTACAGTGAATGGGTGCCTGGCTGATACCGTTGGGCGACACCGTTTTCCGTAGTAAGCAGTGATCAATGGTCTTTGGTGCGATATGGAATGGGAAATGCACGTTGCAGTTGGTATCGGACTTTGGGGAGAATATTTTAAAAGGCACCGATTATAAGTAGACATGCATTTAGTAAATGCCATGTTCATAAGCACAGCTCCTGAGCTTCCAAGAAACGTTGAAATGTAAACTAGGGTACCCTTTTTAATCATACGCTATGGATGTTCCCTAGAAATAGGTTTTGTTCTTGCATGAGAAGTACTTACGATGTGGTACAAATGATTGAGTTTTGAAATTTACCTGCAAAGAAAAAAGAGAAAACATATTAGATGGAAATTCAAAAGATTTTAGTCCAAGTAGTGTTACATTAATAGTACAAGCGGATAGTATCTCCAAAACCATTTCGTCGCGTCTTCGTCTAAGAGACGTTAGTTTTGGTAATAAAGACGATAGCCATAACATACATATTTTGGATGTTGCAATCCAATTAAATTATCCTGGACTTCAGAGCTTTGAGTGAACACTCATAGAATTGCCAGGTTCGCTACATTGAGAAAGGTTACAAAATCAATCACATTGGCTAAACATCCTCTAAGCTTCTTCAAGATCAATACATGAACTAATCATATTATTCATCTTTATATTCTAAAACATACATAGGTATGATGGCATGAGAATAAATTGACAAAGACGTTGAAACTTGATTCTAGTTTGACTTTCTATTCCGCAGAATCGTAACTTGTTATGTGAATTAGTTGGTTAAAGCGCCGTACTAGCGATACAGAATCGTGGGTTCGAATCCCACCAAAACAAGTGGTATTTTTTCACAAATTTATTTGTCAATCAACAAATTATCCAAGAGTTGTAATCACCATGTCATAAGTAGAAAAAGTTTATAAGTTCTCTTCGTCACGGTTTTCCTAAACTGTTGAACTCAAAGTTGGCCCCAAATCTTTCCCAACCAAGATAACTTATACGACCAAGTTTCAGGCAATTCGACCAACAAAAACCCCTCATGATAAATAGAATGAACCTGCCGCCTATAATACCCAAAATCTCTCTATTCTTTTTGGAACTTCCTAAGAGTTTTCTACAGAATTTCCGTTTTATTTTGTTTTAAATTTTATTTAATTTTTTTCCGGAATCCTTTTATTAATAATTTAAGGTTTTAACACCACCCCCCCCCCCCCCCCCCAAGGCTAAACTTTGTGGAATCTTCTACGGGGTATGACTGGGTTTACGTAAAACTTGGTATTTTCGGCTTTCAGTCACAGAAAAGCGTTGATTATTTTAGATCATTGCCAACGTTTCGATCCTGTGGTTGGGATCTTCATCAGGGCCTATTTATTTTGAAAAGGAGGGGGGGG
This sequence comes from Aedes albopictus, assembly GCF_035046485.1. Taxonomy (NCBI): domain Eukaryota; kingdom Metazoa; phylum Arthropoda; class Insecta; order Diptera; family Culicidae; genus Aedes; species Aedes albopictus. The sequence goes on from NC_085137.1 coordinate 214,196,758, forward strand.
GGGGGGGTTGTACAATTATGCTGTTTTTATGATCGATGTAACTACTCACTCGATGTGAATCAACTTGTTATCAATTCGTGTTGATCACACGGCGGAATGTCGTTTTCTTCTCTGCACCGCACTTGTTTCACTGCGATTGGAAAATTTGGTTATTCTAGATATGGGTTCAAATTACATTCGATCATACTTGGACCCTAGCACCTCGATTGAAATGGTGGGTGGGTACACAGTTCGAGTCACAACACTTGGCACTTTGGGAACACTTCTGTTCGTGCTGGCCGGGATGGGATTACTGTGGGGTGTTAATAGTTGGCGGTGTCAGGGTGATCGGATTTGTTTGTGTTAGTTGGGTGGTTAGATCGTTTGTATTTTGTCGATATCGGTTAGTGGTAGACGACGCATTTCTCTCTTCTCTTCGGTTTTTGATCGTCGAGAGTAGATTTGCGTACGCACAGCTTAAGTTGTCGGTGTCTGTCCGATGATTGACCGTGTTGTAAGTCGTCGCTATATGGCACATTTCCAACACTTGCAGAGCTTGACTCTTGTAGGTGATATCGACAATGGAACAGGTGATATCACAGCAGAAGTGGAAGTAAACGGTCAACTACCCTTCCTCGACCTGCTGGTGATAAGACAGGAAGATGGCAGCGTCAAAACTGATTGGTACGCAAAACCAATTTCGTCAGGTCGAATTTTGAATTACTTTTCGTTTCATTCAACCGACCAAAAACTTGCGGTGGTAAACAACTTCATTGACCGGGTCCGCAGTTTGAGCACCATCCGCACTAGAGAACAACAAGATCAGCTGATCCACCAACACCTACACAAAAACGATTACCCCCACACCCTCATCAACCGACTGCTACATCAACCACGACGATCCGAGAATACAGACAAACCGGCTGTCTATCGATCGATTCCGTACATCCACGGTCTAACACCGGCAATTAAAAAGATCATCAGCAACAGTGGGCTGGTTATGGGCATCTCTCACAGCAACAAAAACACTGTCGGGAATTTGTACAGAAGCGCCAAGGACCCCATACCGGCGCTCAACAAAAACAACGCTATATACAGAATTGACTGTAGAGACTGTCCCAGTACCTACATCGGGATGACCACCAACAAGCTGCGCACTCGCATGTATGGCCACCAAACCCACGTCAACACTCTCGAAGCCAGATTAGCAGAAGGTTACCAATACACTGATCCGGAAATCCAGCAGCTGCAAGAGAAATCGGCACTGATGGACCACTGCATCAACCACCAACACCGCTTCAACATCCAACAACCCACCATTGTCGATATCACCTACAAGAGTCAAGCTCTGCAAGTGTTGGAAATGTGCCATATAGCGACGACTTACAACACGGTCAATCATCGGACAGACACCGACAACTTAAGCTGTGCGTACGCAAATCTACTCTCGACGATCAAAAACCGAAGAGAAGAGAGAAATGCGTCGTCTACCACTAACCGATATCGACAAAATACAAACGATCTAACCACCCAACTAACACAAACAAATCCGATCACCCTGACACCGCCAACTATTAACACCCCACAGTAATCCCATCCCGGCCAGCACGAACAGAAGTGTTCCCAAAGTGCCAAGTGTTGTGACTCGAACTGTGTACCCACCCACCATTTCAATCGAGGTGCTAGGGTCCAAGTATGATCGAATGTAATTTGAACCCATATCTAGAATAACCAAATTTTCCAATCGCAGTGAAACAAGTGCGGTGCAGAGAAGAAAACGACATTCCGCCGTGTGATCAACACGAATTGATAACAAGTTGATTCACATCGAGTGAGTAGTTACATCGATCATAAAAACAGCATAATTGTACAACTCCCCCCCCCCCCCCTCCTTTTCAAAATAAATAGGCCCTGATGAAGATCCCAACCACAGGATCGAAACGTTGGCAATGATCTAAAATAATCAACGCTTTTCTGTGACTGAAAGCCGAAAATACCAAGCTTTGTGGAATCAATTTTCAGTATAAAGCACTTTATTATGACAAATTTTTCAGCTGCGCCGCCATTTTCAATCTAGGAATACAATTGCTCATTGCCGTTTATGAAATGTAAGTGTAAAATCAATAAAGGTATAATTGATCGTTGAAAACCCCTCCCAGAGACAATTTCTGGCTACACCACTGATCTGGAAAAATCCTCGAAGGGACTTCGGGGGGATTTCACAAAGAGACTTCTTGAGGGTTCCTTGGAAGAATTTTTGGAGAAATCCTTGCAGATATTTTATTGGGAATACTCGTATGCACTTCTGGAGAACTTTTTCAATGAGTTTCATGAGGATGCCTTGAAGAAATTTATGGAATTTTCGAGTAATGTTTGGGAGTGTCAATAGGAAAGTTTGGAAGATTTATTGGGAGAATTCTAGGAGAAATCCATGAAAAAAACCTTTGTAGGTATTTCTGAAGGAAGTTTTAGAGGGGGTTTCAGAGAAACCCTGCAAGAAGTTAATAAATTTAAGTTTATAAGGCAACTATCGAGAAATCTTCGTAGGAATTCCTAAAGGGATCCTTAGAAATATCGTTGGCGTAATTTCTGAAGGTATTTTAGGAGGCACCCACGCAGAAACTTTTTATGGAATCCTAGCAGGAGTTTCTGTAAAAATCTGAAGAACGAAGACGTTTGATTCTGGATCTTGGTAAAAATTTGTTCTGAGTTCTGATTCTTTGATGAATTTCTGGAGAAATGTCTGGAGGAACTTCTCGAAGAATTTTTAAGGAATTCCTGGAGGACAATCTGGAAGATGTTTTGAGTAATTTTCGGAGACATTCATGGGTGAATCTTAGAAGGAATTCCTCAAGAAATTCCTGGACAAATCCCTGGAAAAATTCTGGAGGAATCCATTGAGGAAACCAAGCAGGAGGAATTCCTGGAGGAATCCCTAGAGGAAATCTGGGAGGAATTGTGGCAGAAATTCCTAGAGGATTTTCTGCAGAAATACTGGAAGAATCCCTGGAGAAATTCCTGGAGGAATCCCTGTGTTCTAGGAGGAATTACGGGAGGAACTACGGAAGGAACAACGGGAGGAATTCCTGGGGGAAATTATTGAGGAATTTCTGGATAAATATTTGAGGCTTCCTGGACGAATTCTTGGAAGAATGTCTGGAGAAACTCCTCGAGGTGTTTCTTAAGGAAGTCCTGGAGGAATTGCTGAAGAAATTCATTGATGAATCCCGCGAGGAATTCCTGAAGAAATTCCTGGAAGAATTCCTGGAGAAATTTCTCGAGGAATTCCTGAAAGAGTTCCGGGAGATGCTCCTTCAGGATTTTCTGGATGAATCCCTAAGGAAATTCCTGGAGCAATTTCTGGAGGAATTCCTGGAAGTAATTCTGGAAGAATTCCTGAAGAAATTTCTTTTGGAATTCTTCCAGGAATTCCTCGAGGAATTTCTCCAGGAATACCTCCAGTAATTTCTTCAAAACCTCCTTCAGGAATTTATCAAAGAATTCCTTCATAAATTCCTGCAAAAATACCACCAGATACTCCTCCGTGGATTCCTCCAGAAAATTTTCTAAAAAATTTCGTTAAGTAATTTCTTCGGGACCCTCCATAAACCCCTCCGAAAATTCCTTCAGAGGATTTTTTGGAGGAATACCTGAAGGAATTCCTGGATCTGGAGGAGTTTGTGAACGAACCAGTGAATCAAAATTCATCCATCGCGCAACAATAATGACAATATCGCAACCTGTATTTGTTGCGACAAACAAACCCATGCGACATGAGTTTGTCCCAACTTGAAAATAATGGGATTAACATCGTACACCACGAGTTTAGAGATTTTTAAGCCTTGCATTGCGATTTTCGAACGGTAACTTCGAGTCGGTAAACACTGCAACTCTGGTGAAGCTCTATCATCAAACAGTTTCGACTTTGGGTTAGCAATAATTGATTATTCATGAGTTGAAAAGTACGCAACAAATTCAGCTTCCGTTTTGTCCGCAACAAAAAAATTCGAGATCATGTCATTATCTGTTACCAGTAGAGATAAAGAGTAATCGTCGCACCTTCTTTGTTGCTTGTTTTGTGCCTCTTTTGTCTGACAATTCTTTTCACTGGAACGAACTTTTGGATGGGGTTTACGGAGGGTCCCAAAGGAATTACTGAATGATTTTTTTAGAAAATTTTCTGGAGGAATCCCTGAAGAATACCTGGAAGAGTTACAGGATAAATTCCTTAATAAATTCCTCTAGAACTATCTCCAGAATTTCTTCCAGGGATTGCTCCAGGAATTTCCCCAGGGATTCACCAGAAAATTTCTACAAATTTCTGCCAGAATTCCTCCAAGATTTCCACCACTCCACGGATTCCTCCAGAAAAACCTGAATGAGCTTCTACCGGAACTCTTCCAGGAATTCCTCGAGAAATTCATTCAGAGACTCCTCCAGGAATTTCTTCAAGAATTCCTCCAGAGGTTGATCCATGATTTTCTTCAGAAATTCCTCCACAAATTTCTCCAGGAAATCCTTTACAAATTCCTCGAGGAGATTCCTCCAAGAAGCCTCAAATATTTATCCAGAAATTCCTCAATAAATTCCTCAAGGAGTTCCTCCAGTAGTTCCTTCCGTAATTCCTCCAGGAATATCTCCTGCGGTTCTTTCAGGTATTTCTGCAGAAAATCCTCTAGGAATTTCTGCCAGAATTCCTCCGAGAATTCCTCTAGGGATTCCCCGAGAAAACCCCAAAGACTTTTCTGCCGACACTCATTCAGGAATTCCTCGAAAAATTCCTACAGGGTTTCCTCAATGGATTCCTCCAGGATTTTTCCAGGAATTTCTTGAGGAATTCCTCCTAGGATTCACCCATGAATGCCTCCAGAAATTACTCAGAACATCCTCCAGATTTTCCTCCAGGAATTCCTTCAAAATTCTTCGAGAAGTTCCTCCAGACATTTCTCCAGAAATTCATCAAAAAATCAGAATGTTCTCCAGGGATCCCTCCATAAATTCCTCCAAATGTTGCTTTAGGAATTCCACCAGAAATACCCCCAGGAATTCCTCCAGGGATTGCTTCATGAATTCATTCAAGGATTCCACCGTGAAATCCTCTAGGAATTTCTGTCTGAATGCCTCCAAAATATCCTCTAGGGATTCCTCTCGGAATTACTCCACGGATTCCTCCAAAAATCCTAGAAGAATTTCTTCCGGCACTCTTCCAGGAGTTCCTCGAGGAATTCCAACACTGCCCCTATTCGCATAACAGTCCCATGTTTGCTGGGTTTCCTATTCACATGGGACTGTTGTGCCAATGGGGGCAGAACAGGGATTTCTTCATGGACTCCTCTAGGCATATTTCCAGGAATTTCTTCAGGGATTCCTCCGTTGATTCATTCCTCAAAAAAATCCTTCAGAAATTCTTCCAGGAATTCTTTCAGAAATTCCTCAAGGAAACCTCGAATATTTCTCCAGAAATTCCTCAAAGAATGCCTCCAGAAATTTCTCCAGTAATTCCTCCAGAAATTGTTCAAGGAATTCCTCCAAAAATTCCTCCTAAAAATCCTTCAGGAATTCCTCTAGATTCTAGAGTCTAGAAATACGTCCAGGAATTCCTCCAGATAATTCTACAGAAAATCCTATATTCCTCCAGGAACTTCTCCAGGATATTTTCAGGAATTTCTTCAGGAATTCCTCCATGGATTCATCCATGAACATCTTCAGATATTCCTCATCAATTTCCCCAGAAATTCATTCAGGTGGAATTCTTTTAGAATCGAAAAATGTCCATTTCTATCAGAGATTCCAAGGTCCTCAGAACCAGAGTGACCAGAGTCGATCAAAACCATTTTTCTTTGTTTTACTGGATTACGCACGGCATTCTGCGAAATCGTAGGTGTCGCATGATGGGATTTATTTGGAATCGCAAAATGGGCATTCCAAGATACCCAGAACCTGTTCCGGGTGACCAGAATCGATCAAAATCATTTTTGTATGTTTCAATAGATTACGCGCGGCATTCTGCGAAATTTGAGGTGTCGCTTGATGGGATTAATTTGGAATCGAAAAATGGCCATTTCTACCGGAGATTCCAAGGTCCCCAGAACCTGTTCCGGGTGACCAGAATCGATCAAAATCATTTTTCTTTGTTTTATTGGATTACGAGCGGCATTCTGCGAAATGAGAAGTGTCGCATGATGGGATTTATTTTTAATCGAAAAATGACTATTTCTACCGGAGATTCCAAGGTCCCCAGAACTTGTTCCGTGGCCACCGGGTGACCAGAATCGTTTTTCTCTGTTCAGTAATTACGCACGGTATTCTGCGAAATTTGAGGTGTCGTATAATGGGATTCTTTTAGAATCGAAAAATTGCCATTTCTACCGGAGATTCCAAGGTCCCCAGAACTTGTTACGTGGCCACCGGATGACCGCTTGACCTAATCAGGTCCGAAATTACATAACATGTATAGACTAATCTGTCACTAACAACGACAATAACATGCTGTTTTCCAGTCGAAATTATGATGATATGGTAATATTATGGATCATGCCACACTTAGATCCGCCCCGCAGAAAAAGGGGCAGGGTCATAGGGGGATCCCCGCCAAATCATTGTTAAGATACACTCTTCCCCTTGATGATACTTCAAACCGAATGCAATTTAGTTTCGGAAAACGAGCCATTTGAAGTCAGAAAGAATCGTCCCGGGTGGTTAAGCGCTCTGATATACAGAGTAAGCCCGATGATCCAGCCGAACGCTCCTCGGCGGCAGGTATTACCATCAACGTCAACAAGACCAAATCGTTGGGTATTAACACGGTCAACGGAGCTGGGCAAGCAGTGGACAATGCTAAAAGCTTCTAATTTCTTGGTAGCAAAATGGCGGCACCAAGATCGATATAGGTGCAAGGATCAAGAAGGCGAGGGTTGTTTTTGAGAGTTTAAGAAATGTACCTATGGGAAACCAGTCAGATTAGTCGACACACCAAGGTCCAAATCCAGTAAAACGTGGTGTGTTTCAGTAGAGAACACTCAAAAGCCGATAACGATAGACATTCTGGTGCAAAAGTGGAGAATGATCGGTAAGGTAACACTCTACACAGTCACAGACATGAAATTTGCGTAAGATTGGAAACCAGCAGGACATCGCAGCGGAGCCATGTTCTGAGAGTCATGGCAGCGCAGCCTCAACAAAGAAATAAAGAAGGCAACCTGGTCACTTGGTCAAGAATCTTGAATCAAGATGCATGATGCATGATAGACAATTGACCAGGATGGCTCTTTTCACCACCATGGGATCTCAGGACTACAGATAAATGAACAAAGTAAATAGAATAGCAGTACGTAGGTAGTCGAATTCAGCTACATTTTACAACTCAGAATTATGAAAGGTCCTCCATATCATAATAACAATGCTGATTAGCGCATTTTACCTTATTAATAGCTCCCACCCCGAGCATGGGGGTATCAACAGCAATAATTGGGGTGAAACTGATTTCATGAAGAAGTAGACGCGCAGCGCACACTTCATCGTTCGTGTGTCATTCGTGCGTGATGATGATGACTGATTGCACTACACTTCGCGACAAGCGTAGCACAGTGTCTTCATTGCGGTCGGGTTTCATATTCCATTCCGTTATGTTAGGGTATTTGCATTTGCCTATCACGCGCGCGTGGTAGGTACAACTGCACCAACAAAATATCATTTTGGAATGTCACGACGGGACGAACGAAGACGGAATGTCATCGTCACATGAGGAGGTTCCGTTAAGGTTATCTTGGCGGCGCTTCGTCGTGGGCGGTAATTCGACTAGATTTGGCCTAAAGCTCCGCGGCTTAGAATAAAAGGAGACGTAGATACTTTTGAGCGGATACATGGACTATGTGTTTAATGAATTTGATTTTATCAGTGCAATTTGACAACCGTGTACTTTCGCTATTCTTTTATTTTGTTTGCCAGGTTATCTTCGCAAACGAGGATATGGACACACGGACAAACCATTGCATCAGATTTTGCCATCACTTTACCATTACTTGATCTATTTTGGAAAGTGCAAATGTATCCCTCCTGGCACAGGTTTCAATTTCAATTAGGTTACAAACCCGCGTGGTCTTCGCCCATCAGAGAGACGTCGACGACAGCGCCAAAACGCTCCCTATTGATACAGAAACCGTTTCGTTTGTTTTCAATATTCTTTATTGTCTTTCATTTTTATGGTGCGTCACGGATTGGCCCCGGCTCTACGTCGTCGACCACGAGCCAACCGTTCCACTATGGGCCAGAAATCAAAATTTCGCGACAAAATTCAAAAAAGTTGTTTTTTGGATGAATCTATTTTTAGATATATGTATGATTATTTGGGCTATGTTTGATTGTATGCCGACTGATTTTTTTGATTTGTAACAAACTTGTATCGTTTTTTTGTATGGAGAAAATTCTTGTAAGTGAAAATTCTCAATTTTAACCAATATTAAGAAAAATGTAATTTGTGGTAAACAATGTACCCAACAAATATAACTAACAGCGGGTCTCCAGTTGGCCTAGTGGTTAGGGCTATGGATCGCCAATCTGAAGTCGGCGGGTTTGTTACCCGGTTCCGGTCAGGAAAAAATTCTCGACTCTCTGGGCATAGTACTTGCCTCACAATATACAAATTCATGAAATAGCAGGCAAAAAAGCCCTTCAATTAATAACTGTGGAAGTGCTCAAAGAATACTAAGTTGAAGCGAGGCAGGCCAAGTCCCAGTGGGGACGTCAAGCCATAAAGAAAAAGAAAAAGTTATCCAGTAAATTTAGTATATTTTGCATATTTGATGCACAAATTGCGATATCTTTACGTTTAAATTAAAATTTTACAAAATTTACTCAAATTTTACGGTTTATTTGCCAATTTGTTCAAGAAGTAGTAGTATTCGACCGTGTTCGACATGCAACTGGTCTAGGAAGCTAATTGACACTCTTCTTTTTCGGATGCTACCGGACTTTTTTTGCGGGAATTTGCGGGGAACCAAGATAGAGTGATTTTAGTGCATTCGTTAATTTTACAAAACTATGTTTTACGCTGTGCTTCAATAACCATCCACTTTTGCCATTACGGCGTAATCTCTTTATGGCTTGCGAAACAATACGCAACAAAGGTTTCGTTTCAGGTAAGACTGTGATTGTAGGCGTTCAAATCAATACCACACACTTACTCAAAGTGCAAAGTTTCGGTACATCAATTGACCACACGAATTTATGATTTTTAATAAGCTCAATTTATATATACTGGGATAAGTTTTTGGTGAAAAAATCCGCTGCTCAAGTATTTCAGATGTCCGGCATTTGGCCGAATGACGCTAGGCCGAATTATGTTCAAAATAATTCAGAGACCTCTTTTCACATTCCAGCTGCCAATTTGATCATCATTAATTGTTCCTTTTTCCTTCCTCCAATCATTGACTATTCTTTCTAGTTTTACAATTCAGGGGTTAGTTGGCGTTTAAACTTTCAATACTTTATCAGAGAATTTTCCTCCTTTTAATCATAGGTGTGGGATGGATATATTTGCGATAAATAGAAATATTTGATTTTCCTTCAAATATTTAAAATGCCGTGTCATTGATTGGCTCGGTAGCTAAGTTGGTAAAGCACTTGTGTAGCATATAATGGTCGTGAATTAAAATTTCACTTGAGCTGTGGATTTGTTCCTAATTTCATTAATAATGTATCCATCCGTACATAAGTATGTACGTTGAGTTAATTTAAAATTCTAATTGATCACACGGATTGATATACTTTGCACATTGAGTAAGTGTGTGGTCTTGATTTAAAAGCTTATAATCACATTTATATCTGAAACAAAATCTTCCAGAATGGTAGTTGTTTGTTTCTATGTATATTGTTTCGCAAGCCATAAAGTCATTGCGTCGTAATGGCAAGAGTAGATGATTATTGAAGCCCAGCGAGAAATATTGTAAAAATTAAAGCAAGCACAAAAATCACTCTTACTTGGTTTCCCGCAAACTCCCGCAAAAAAGTCCAGAAGCATTCGAAAAAGAAGAGTCCAAACTAGCATCCTAGACCGGTTGCATGTCGAATACGGTCGAATAATCCTACTTTTGTAACACATTGGCAAATAAACCGTAAAATTTGAGTAAATATTGTAAAATTTTCTTTTTAAACTTAAAAGCATCGCAATTTATGCACCAAATATGCAAAATATACTATATTTACTTTTAGGAAATGTATACGTTATACTTAATGGGCACATTTTTCACCAAAAATAACATTTTTCTTAATATTGGTTAAAATCGAGAATTTTCGCTTATAAGAAGTTTCTCCATACAAAAAACGATACAATTTTGTTACAAATCGAAAAAAATAGTCGGTATATAATCAAACATAGCCCAAATAATCATACAAATATGAAAATTGATTGATCTGAGAAAAACAACTTTTTTGACTTTTGTCGCGAAATTTTGATTTCTGGCCCATAGTGCGTTCGTTGTTGAATGACGCATTTTCAAGTGTGCAAATAGACGAAATCACTGGTTGAAAAATTCAGCTAGTGGTGGTACCTACAGTAAACAAACTCTCGAATAAATTGAATTGAAAGGCTGTCTCGACGACTCCCAAGTGGAAAAGCCGTCTGGAATGAACAAACTTCATCATTGAATTGAAAAAGAAAAATCGGAAGTAGGTATTAGGAAAAACTAACAGACAGAGAATTTCCATTTGGGACAATAATGGAAGAGACACCAGCTATAGACATGGTTATTAGGCTGAGCCGTATGTACCACTCGTTGAGTTTATTGTCACGAAAATCTCGTAAACTTTAGCCCGCTTCTAGACTAGACTGAGAGACTTTTTTTTAACTCTTAACGCTCAACCACTCAACTTAATTTATAGCTGGTTTGTCCACTAGGGCACTACGTGAGCGAACCCAAATAGCAGCTGCACTTTTTGTACAGCGCCTTAATGTATGCTATTCAACTATATCGAACTGTTTACCTTTGTGCTGCTTTCACTTTTCTAGGACTCTTATTGAGCATTATGATGCCAAAGATATGCTGTTGTTCCTTTCCTAGTCCGATGGGGGGACGTCTATTATGAGTTGCCGTTTGTCGATATCCAAGTTTCCGGGTCCATTGGAGCTATAGGCTCAGAAGAGGGTCTCGGGGGAGCAACTGACGAAAAATGGTGTCGGATCTGGGATCGAACCCATGACTATCCATTTATGAAGCAAACGTGTGACCACTGCGCCACAAGCCTTGGCTGAATGTTTAACTTATTTCAATCAATTGTCGATATTTTTTCAAAGGATACAAAACACATAAAAATATCAGCACGGATCAGTCTAATGCTTGGTTTTTCATTTCTAAAGTCTGAACCCTACGTCTCGTCGTCTGGTATTTCTTTTTTTCATCAGACGATCTATCCACAATAAACATGTACTCCATTGCCAAACGATAAACGTGAAGGTCGTTGTAATATGAGCTCTCAACCTACTGTCTAGTTAGCCGTCTATATCAGCACGCCCACCCACCATCATGGTTTGGACTTTCTGGTTCAGCCATCCGTAATAATTAAAAAAATAGCAACTTTGCTCCCTACTGCCATTGTCTCTTGTGTTACTGTGGTACAACTTCTGCTTCCATACACCTGGTTGCAATTGTCGTACTACACAGTCATAGAATCCAATCCAATCCACATCAAAGTCAAAAGGGTGAGGTGTTCCGTGGGTCCGCAGTGTGCATCAGATCACAAAGAACCACATCGAAGTCACTTTTATCCTGCTATCCTTAAATGTCATAATGAATGTAATCCGCACAACTGGGATGCTGTGATTGTATATGAAAGTTTAGAAGGAAAACTTGTAAAACGTAACTTGTAAACGTTGCACAATTCGAATACAATGAAATATAGGGTGACTGATCAATGTTTTGTATGGTTGAGTATCTTCGTGCCTGCCACACGATATACACATGCAAAATGGTCATTGGCAGAGGAAGCTCTCAGTTAATAACTGTGGAAGTGCTTATAGAACACTAATCTGAGAAGCAGGCTTTGTCCCAGTGAGGATGTTACGCCAAGAAGAGGGGAGAGAGGAGGATCAATGGTTTTTATTCCTCACAGGACCGGTCCATCTGATAAAGTAATATTTATGACAAGATTGTTTTAAAGTAGTAGTCATGTTATGTCAACTTCGGCAAACCGAAGGCGCACTAACCCGAGTAGAGGAAAAAATCTGAATAACATCAGTTTCAGGTATTAAAAAATGATTTACTGATGATCATAATGAGCTATTGGTTTGTTTGACATAAAAGACAAAAGATCGAAAATAATATCATAAATTAGTATGGAGAAGTACTGAATAATACCTCTTTTAGATATCATAAGATCAAAATAAAATCTGGCTTTATTCTTGACGAGGAATATCAAACGAATATCATAATAAGATCTGACAGATCATTTAAAAAATTAAAAAATAAAATAGAAATGCTACCAACCAGTACCGAACCGCAGACCTTCAGATCCATGAACCGAGATCTTAACTACTCAACTAGAACTTATTGCTGAAGACGGAAGGAAGTAGGATCATCATGTTCTATCTTCTCCCGTATGTCATAGAAGCTGCTCTTTCTCCCAACTGCTTCGACGGCCATTTTGAATTTCACTCAGAAGAACTTATCCTGATCTTATAGAGATATTTTCAGATATTCCAATGTCAACAAATAATTTGTGGAAGAATTGGATTTCAAAACGTCCGCAGGTGAAATATTCGAATTGAACAATGGCAGTAAATAAAACTGAGATTCAGTGATTGTTGGCTTCAGTTAGGAAGGGATACTGCAGTGTTCCTGTTTCGCGGTTTGTGGGCTGGTCGATGTGGCAGATTGCAATCTAAAAACTGCTCCCGCTATCCGTGATTCGTGCGCAAACTTCCAGCTGGAACGCTTCGAAATAAGTTTCCTGCTGTGCTTGATTTCGAACGCTATTTCAATCTAGGAATCTCATTCCAACTTATATTCCAAGGTATGTAAAATGTGTTTTTTTTTGTGAGTGAACGCCGCTTGGCTAGCCGGACACGTAAATAATGTTCTTATTCGGGTGGTTCATGTAACGACTTTGCCGACGCAGTAAAACATCACCTACTGCTACGTTAATAACAGGCGCTACAGTGAAATAGTGCCACAAAAACGTTGTCTGGGCACCAAACAGTGAAATTAATCCTTAAACGCATCTGCCGGATAATGTTTCGTTTAAGGAGCCTTTGAGTGATTCCAATATTTTTCTTCAGCGTTAATTTAGTTTGAAAATAAAAATTCAGTTTTCGCGGCGTCCAGAATGTCTCAACAAGTACACATTACTTTTAGGTATTGCTATGATATTTAAATATCAGTTCAACAGCAATTTGAGATACGACATCAGAATTTGTTCGATTTGAGATTTGATTCAGATATTTTCACCTACCCGGGAAGTTGCCGAAGGTAATGTCATATTTGCGAAGCTGCGATCAAATTTTGTGACAGACATGACGTCGCAATTGGGTAGCTTAGAAAATATAATGTTGCTTTCTGTAGCCTAATCGAAAGAGCTAAAAAGTGTGTATTTGTACCAAATTTCATTGAAATATTCGTTTTTTCATCAACAATGATTTTAATCTTAATTTGAACCATCGTAATCATAATTTGAACCAATTTTAATCTTAATTTGAACTACAGTAATGTTCCGATTTTATCACGCCCTCTGCGCGTCAGACCTTCATTTTTCATTAATTTGCTGTTACATTTGACAGAAAGCTTTTCTCCTCTTCTTCAAGATGAATGTTGAAGGAACGTTTTGTAACGTTAAAAATATTGAAAATGTGTATAGATTTTGTAGAATATTCAAAAGAATTTTTGAAAAGGGGCGTGATAAAATCGGAACAATACCTGGCGGCAGCAGCTCGAGCAACTCACAAAACAGCCAATTCCATGCTAAATAATTAAAAATCACATGAATTTGCTAATTCTCATACCCATTTTTCATTAGGAAGTGGAATCTCAACTCAGAGTGTTCGAAATTCTTTAGGAATTTGGAAACTAAATTTGGAATTTTTCATACCCCAAGAGTAAACAAAGCAACCACTAGCGCAATCTACAGGCCAACACTAGAAGCTCACCCCCGTTTACTAGTTCAAATTTAGATTACAAATGGTTTAACTTAAGATAACATTCTCCAAGTAAGAATCACATAAATTTGATAATTTTATGACAAATAATGCGGAATATTATTCGGTTGGTCGATTCTACGATAAATAAGCTTTCATTTGACGTGTTCACTTATTGCGTATGATGCAATGTATGAGCTGTATGGGTGCACCGAAAATGGACTTTTTCTGAGGGGAAATAGGTGAAATCACAGTGATTTTTCAATTGCTTATTTTCGATGGCAAAAACGCGTTTTTCAATGCTTTTAAAGCTTATGTTATCAGATTATATTACGGAAAACTGTTAAACATCTTTTCCGGGACAATATTTGCCCAAAAAGTACGTCATTTCAATGAATTTCAAAATAGTTCAAATTAAGATTACATTTTGACTAGTTCAAATTTTGATTTCTTACCCTAGATCACGATTTGTTTTTAGACGTAAGTTGATGCTGAAGTTCTGTGTCTATGTTACCATAAAAAGAAAATAAAACATGCTTGTCACGCATATGCAGATGTAGAGTTAATCAATGGATTTAATAGAAAATTCATAACAGGGTAACCAAGGATATTACCTAAGGATAAGGCAGGTTTGTTCGCTTCGTCATGAGGGGTTTCTTTGGCCGGTAGAATTGCTTGCAGCTAAAGTAGAATTCAGCTTGTTTAGAAAAGATTTGAGGCCGATTTTGAGTTCAATAGGTCCAACTACGGTGCGCCTGAACGTTGAACAAGCGTATTTTTTGGAGTTTACCCTTCTACTAACAACACCCAAGTTCCCGTGACATCTAGGCCTGAGAGATCGTAGAGCTGTCTACATCTTTCATAGGTGTCCAAAACTAATCATCCTTTCCCTTTCCTCAGCAGTCGCAAGGACGTGGCCAGGACAGTAGTCCCAAATCTTTGTGCTTTGGTTCGGACGGGAAGGAGGAAACCCTCATAACAGCGGTCTAGGACTGTACCACCTACCAATTTGTGCGACTCGCTTAATGCTAATGCTAATTTTGAGTTCAATAGGTTTCAAAAAAACACCTATGACAAAGAGAGTAAAACGGCCGAGAGTACGTAAATTCCATTATAATTGATCGTAGATTTTAAAACAATTTCACTCAAACTATCAAAACATACTAGCACTACTAACATGACAACAGAATACTTATGCCCTACTACAAAGATTGTCATTCTCTGGTCTAGTATTTATAGGGCGCAACATTGTCTCATTGCACATCTTCGGTTGTAGCGGATCAGCGTACTGAGTAACTTGTACTGTGTAAATACTGCCGTTAATTAACCTCGTCCATTAATAACGCGTGTAAAACGCATCACCTTTCATGCAACAGGCAATGCTAATGGTGACAGCGTCCACTAACTAAACCGTGCAAATCCCAGTGAAGGTGCAAACGTATTTCTAAATTAACCGAACATTGAATGCATCTTTCTGTTGACATTACATCTCTACTTCACAGTGTGTAATTTGCTATGTTTGTACTCAAGTGAGGGGTACGATGATGCTTTATGTTTAGAGAAGTCAAGGAAACTTACATTGGGAAAAGATTCTGGACTAGAATACGGACATTATTACATTATATTGAGACGAAGAAAGATTCTACTTAGGCATAGTGTGATGGAAACGAGAAATGTCGTTGAAACTCAAATTCTTCATACATAGGAATACTACAACTCATATGCGAATTTCGCCCAAAACAAACCATAACTCACCTTCTAATTTTTCGCATTTCAAAAATCTGTTCCTAACGTCTGCTTTCTGAGTTGTTGTTATGCCCGAGGTGTAATGGGATGTCGAGCAAAATTCCCGATTGACACACCACGACGTAAACGGTGCATGTAGCCAAAGTGTCATTCAAATTTCTACATAGCGGTATACGCCGACCAGTCAGTCAGCAGAACCTTAGAAAAGGTCTTCGACACTTGCCGTCGTCGTCTGTCGGACCAGTTTGTCAGCATGCCGGCATAGGTAGGCAGGCACGTAGCAGTTCCCGTTCGCAGTTCTCTTGGGGTGTCTTTTTTTGCGCGAACTCTCAAATGCTGCGTATAAAATATTCCGAAACAACCGCACACTCGACCAATGCATGCATAAACCTAAGACATCAAGGCGGCTGGCTGTTCGGCTGGTGTATGCTTTCCTCTCACACCTTGCTAAAAATAGCGACCTGCTGCTGGCCCTAACTAGCTTGGCAAGTTCTGTCCAACCAACCATAGATAGGCGAGGAACATCTCACTTGTGTCATAATTTTATGTCTTTGTTGCGCATTTCTTTACGTCGCCTAAAAATCCATCCACTTTCTACGCTGTTCTGAACGTCAAACTAGGCAAAAAAATAGCGACACGTTTTAATTTTATTGCCTCTTTCGGTGCCCTCTACGACTCAAAAAGACCGATGTCCGCACTGTCCGCGCTATCACTCGTAATTCACGGATCATTGCGCGCGCGACGGATGGAAGATGGAATCACCGCCAGAGCATTATTGTAGCAGAAGTTCTTATGGATACGCCAATTGACGTCACATTGCTAACGAATCCACGGAGTTCTGGGCGGACTGACCCCTCCCGGTTTCGCTAACTATCTAAGTCGTAATTGGTGCTAATAAGCTGGAACTGGAGCGTACATTAAATGGTCAATTTCGGAGTACTTATATACATACATATTTATGAGACCAGTAATCGTGGCCTAAGACAAAAGTGCGAATTGTAACATGTTGGGCTGGGAGCAGAACAATAAAAACTTGATCAAGTAATTGAAGGGTCAGAATCAAGGTCAGAACGAAAACAAGAAAACAATGTGTGACTCATAATATTAATTGGTTGATAATATGACTGTACGTAATAGTATAAATAAAGTACAAGATACGCAGATATTGAGTTAATTTGTTGGAGATAGGTCCCACGAAGTTAAATATGCTACAAAACCTCTTTTGAGGACAAAATAAAATCTTGGTAATTATATGATAATTCACTTAATCATTACTATGGCTAGAAGGATATGAAATAAAAGAGTAACAATCTTATTTTGGTGATTGTTATATATGCTTGGTATGCTAACTGTTTTGGTGCACTGTTCCGCGTGCACCGACCGGTACTTGCTAGAAGAATATGAACACATGTTAATGCGCAAACTATATTAGCTGCTGTACATACTTAGAATAAGCTCCGAATGCGAACAGTCATGATTTCTTTCCAACTTGTCGCGTCTGAGTCACATGACCATATGCATGCAATAATGAACGAGTCCGGACAGCACTCTCTACAACATTATCACACATTAGGTATCGATGCTCGCCGCCAAGTTCTCGCTAAGCCATTGACTTTCCCTACAACAAGGAGTTGAATGCGCCAGACGGCAAAAGACGACTTGAGCGAACGAGCAATTGCAAATCACTCATTCAGTGCGTCTTTTTCTACGCCTACGGAACGGTTAATAACTAGTAGAATGTGTGCTTCTAGCTTGTCGCTGCGTCTTGTCTGGCGACAATTTGCAAAGGTCGCAGAAGTTCAATATATTAGCGGGTGTTGGACCATAGCAACTGAAAGATATTTTTTTTTTTTCCTTCTAAACCATAGGGGGATAATATGCTCAACAGACACCCTAACAGAAGGTTAGGGTAGTGTAGGTCTGACAGGCCGTCTTCTACAACAAAAGTAAAATCCGGGACTACTCTCTCCTCGTACCCACTAAACCATTCCTATGGTCGCCAAACCCTACGTCTCTCCGGAACCACCAAGAAGGTATTGCTTCAGAGAGGGGCTAGTGCACATCGCACCCACAAGGTTAGCTGCGTAGCCTGCAGCAACGAACATCGATGACTCGCTTTGGAGAGTCCATCACGGTAGCATGCTGGCGCTTAGCCAGTTTCCCGAGTGGTCCTCGCCACTCCCTTTGTCCTCGGAAGGCGGGCAGAGTCAACCCCGCCCGCGCCCTACTGCTGAGCGGACATCAAGAACTGATGCCCACGTGCAACCCGATCTGACCTGCCCGCAAAGGAAGGGTATCACTACCCTTCAGGCCCTATCAGATGCATCCGTAGGTTGCTGACGGCAGGGTCTCCACCTGCCCCGACCCTTGCCGGGGACCCCTTTCCAACTGCGGGCTTGGATCCAACCCAGTAGACCGACGCCACGACAGCACTGCTACCGGGACTTCCTCTCCGCGGCCACTTAATCGCTGTAAGGGTCGATCTCGACCGCAGGGCACCGGTATGACCTACGAAGCCGACTCCGAACCCCTGGACCACCTCTTGTACTGCATCTGGACTAGCCATTCTCCGAGTCCACGCGCCACCTCCTCTGTAGCTCCCAGACGATGTGGGTAATAGCCGTTGAAACGGCGTTCCAGCCAAACTCATCCCTACACATCCTCTGGATTAAGTTGTCCGGAGTTGTGTCCTCCCCGCATGTGGCAAGCATGCGGTCACGCATTGTGCGAAAACGCGGGCACACGAACAAAACGTGTTCCGCCGTTTCCTCTAAACCATGGCACACTGGGCATTCGGGAGAATCCGCATGCCCGAAACGGTGTAGATACTGTCGGAAGCAACCATGACCTGTAAGGACCTGTGTCAGGTGGAATGTGACTTCCCCATGGCGCCTATTAATCCAACTATCTACCCTCGGTATCAACCTATAGGTCCACCTTCCTTTGGTGGAACTGTCCCACGCGCGCTGCCATTTGACCATAGAGGCCATCCTGACAGTCCTGCGTATGCCTCTTGTGCCGCGCATTTCGAAGCACTCCATGTCCTCACTGATAAGAATGCTGATAGGCAACATACCAGTAATGACGCAGAGAGCGTCGTGTGACACGGTACGGTACGCGCTCGCAACCCTCAGGCACATAAGCCTGTAAGTACTTTCCAGCTTCCGTCGGTAGCATTTAGTACTTAGCGCGGTGCCCCACGCCGGGCCGCCATACCTAAGTATGGATGTAGCAACACTAGCCAGAAGCTTGCGCTTACTGGCGTACACCGCAGAGCTATTGGACATCATCCGGGACAGTGCCGCAATAGCTGTGGAGGCTCTTTTACAGGCATAATCGACGTGGCTACCGAAGGTAAGCTTATCGTCGACCATCACGCCCAAGTGTTTGACGGAGCGCTTTGACTGGATAGTACAGTCTCCTACACTGATCTCCGTCTGCTGCTCCGACTTCAGGTTGTTAACAACCGTCACCTCTGTCTTGTGGTGAGCCAGCTCCAGTTTCCCGGACCGCATCCACGCCTCCACAACCTTGATCGAGTGGTTGGTAGTCAACTTTACCTCCTCGATCGTTTCACCGTAGACTTCGAGCGTAATGTCGTCGGCAAATCCGACAATCACCACTCCCACTGGATACTCTAACCTCAACACCTCGTCGTACATGACATTCCATAACACCGGACCCAGGATGGAACCTTGCGGGACTCCTGAGGTTATGTGAAAGCACTTCCGACCCACCTCCGTGTCGTAGACTAGTACACGATTCTGAAAGTAACTTCCGAGAATCTTGTACAGGTACTCCGGTATCCCCAGACGCAAGAGCGCATCGGCAATAGCAGACCAGCTGGTGCTATTAAACGCATTCCTTACATCCAGAGTCACTACCGCGCAAAAGCGAATTCCCCTCCTCTTAGGCTCGAGTGCTTTCTCGGCGGTTTTTGTAACCGACAAGATAGCGTCTACGGTGGACCTCCCCTTCCGGAAGCCGTACTGGTTACTCGAAAGACCATTTTCGCCCTCGGTGAACCGCAACATTCTATTGAGGATGATCTTTTCGAGCACCTTCCCCGCCGTGTCAATCAAGCATATTGGTCTATATGCCGACGGGTCTCCGGGTGGTTTCCCCGCCTTTGGCAATAGTACCAGGCTCTGCCTCTTCCAAGCTTCTGGGAAAACTCCCTCGTCCAGGCATTTCTGCATAGCAGACCTGAACATCTCGGGAGCCTCTGCAATAGCTACTTTTAAGGCCAGGTTCGGAACTCCGTCCGGACCTGGGGCCTTACCTACGCTAAGGGACTTAGCTATCCCCGCAAGTTCCACATCGGTGACCCTCTCCTCATCGCCAGCCCCAGTCCCCGGCTGTCCTACGAAAGGAGGCCAAGGACTAGGATCATGACGCGGAAAAAGTCCTCCAATGATCCCCTCCAACATCTCTGGAGATTGCTCTGTAGGAGCCATCACACCTCTCGTCTTGGCCATAACGATCCTGTAGGCGTCACCCCACGGGTTCGTATTGGCACTCTGACAGAGACCCTCAAAGCAGGCCTTTTTGCTTGCTCTTATCTCGGTCTTAAGCGCGGCTTTTGCAGCGGCGAACACCACCCGCCGTTCGTTTCGCTCTTCCTCTGATCGTGCTCGCTGCATCCGCCGCCTAGCCCGTAGGCAGGCGCGGCGCAGGTCCGCAATCGCGTCGGTCCACCAGTAAGCCGGTGGCCTCCCATTTCTAGGGTGGACTCGCATAGGCATGGTCGCATCACACGCACGTGAGAGCACCGCTACCAGCTCGTCGCCGTCTAAACCGATTAAGTTTCGCTCACGGCGGAGCGCCTCCCTAAATACCCCTTCGTCGAAGTATGATGTCTTCCACCTGCGAGGGCTTGGCCTTGGCCTAGCCGCCTCTTCTTCTATCCGCTGTCTGCTGTTATAGTAGTCGATACTGTAGCGAACCGCCAGGTGGTCGCTGTGAGTGTAGCCATCATCTACTCTCCAGTTCGAACTACTTGTTAGGCCAGGACTACAAAAGGTCACGTCAATAATTGACTCCGCTCCGTTTCGACTAAAGGTACTCTTGGTACCGACATTAGCCAAGTCGACATCTAAGATGGCCAGTGTTTCTAGCAGGATCTGACCCCGCTGGTTCGTGAAACGGCTTCCCCATTCCACGGCCCAGGCATTAAAGTCGCCCGCTATTACCACCGGCCTTCGCCCTGTTAGCACGGTCGTTAATCGGTCCAGCATTTGCGTGAACTGCTCGATCGGCCACCGCGGAGGCGCATAACAGCTACAGAAGAAGACCCCGTTTACTTTGGCGACCACGAAGCCCTCATAGGTAGTAGACACCAACTCCTGAACGGGGTATTTACCCGTCGTCCATATCGCCGCCATTTTTCTGGTCCCATCCGCGACCCAGTTGCCGTTGCCGGCGGGTACTCGGTATGGGTCCGATATGATGGCGATATCCGTCTCCCACTCAGAAACTGCCTGACAAAGCAGTTGCTGAGCCGCATCACAGTGGTTCAGGTTCAGCTGCGTCACCTGCACTGTGATTTGTTGTTCACTGCGGCTTTCTTGAAGGCCGGGCACCTTGGACCACCCATCGGATGTCTGTTGTTCGAGGATTTCCCGGTACAGATCATGCAGATGGGCGGACTCGTGCAGCTTTGGGCCTTATGACCTTCAGCGCCGCATCGCCTGCACAGTTTGCGCCTGTCGGGGCCTTTGCAGTCCCACGACTTGTGTCCTGGTTCCAGACACCTGAAGCAAACCTCTGGTGGCTCGTGGAATGTCAGGTGACATACACACCAACCCACCTTTATGCTCCCTACTTTAACGGACTTTTTGACGTCCGCCACAGGTAGCTGAACCAAAGCTATCTGTGTCCCTGCTGGCCCTTTCCGTAGCTTAACGGCTGCGGCGGCCACCTGCACATCGCACTGTTGCCGCAGTGCCGTGACGAGCTCTTCCACTTCGGTGATCTCATCGATGTCCTTGACCTTCAGAGTCGCCTCATGTGTCAGAGCCCTCACCTGCACACCCTCACCAAGGACCTCTTCTGCCAGCCTCTTATAGGCGGCGCCCTTGTGCTCCTTCTGGCGCTTCAGCTCCAGGATCATCTCGCCCGTACGAGTACGTCTAATACTGCGTACGTCGGCTCCAAGACCCTCAAGCTTGGCGTCGCTTCGCATCATCTTCAAGACGTCCGAGTACTTGGACTGTTCCGTCTTGATGACGATAGCGTCGCCTTTCTCGCGCTTGGCACCTGCCCTCCTACGCCTTGGCTTGGCGTCCTGCGCTACTACCTGCGGATTCGCCTTCTTCTTCCTCTTCCGCTCTACCTTCGTCCAAGGAGGGTCCTCCCCTTGGATCGCCCTACTCTGTGGCTGTTGAGGGCCCACTAGCGGTCGCAACCCCTTGTTCCCATCGTTCCGGGACGGGCCAGCCTTTTCAGGCCCACCCTTCCCAGCTTTCCGGGAACCCTGGCTGGGGTTCGACCTTCCGGCATTATTACCGACTTTCGGGGTAATGATTCGCCTGGCCTTGCGGGCACCGCCAGACAGCTCCTCGCCTGACGGTTGCCTCGCCCGCTTCTGCGATTGCTTGCCCCGTTTGTCGCGAGCAGTCGCTTCCGCCTTATTCGGACTTCCTGCGAAGGAGAAGGCCTCCGTTTGGGTAAACTTCGGCACTTTCTCATTTGCAGGCTCCGCTGCTGCAGCAGTCAGCAACGCGAGTGCCGCGTGCTCCTGCTTGGCATCGTCGATCGACGCCCTAAGTCGAAGCAAGGCCGTTTTCAGGTCCTTGCTTATGTTCGACTTAGTGGACGCAAAGTCGATGATTTTGCCAAGCTGCTGCTCAGCCACCTCTATTCCGGACCGTCCTTTGGATCCTCGGTTGACGGCCCTCAACAACCACGCTCCGTCCATAACCTCCACCGGCTGGCTTGCCGGGGAGTGGACTGGAGCACCCACGCTTGAGCTGCGTACGCAACTCCCAGCGCCTATCTCCTCACTTCTCCTTGTCGGAGATCTCATCAACCCGCTTCTTGCGAAGGGGTTGATCCCACCACTATTTCCACCTAGATTCTGATTTTTATTTGACTTCATGATTAAATCCCACGAGTAGCACGGGAAAGAATGTCCACCACGCCAGAGCCCTGCATTAACGCGGTAAGGGACAGCTTACTGTGGGGGGTGCCCAGGTACCCCACAGGCTCCGTTAAAGATCGAGCATCTTTTTCACCCCCTCGATCACTCATTCCTCAGCACGGGTCGCTTGACACCTTGAATTGGGGTTAGTAGTCCTATTCTTAGCCGGCGACTACGCGGCTGACTCGCAAGCGGGGGGGGGGGTGCGTCAGGCCCCAGGACTTTCGTCCCTGCTGCCCCTAACTTGTACTGAAAGATATAAACTTTATCTGTTTGTATGGTAGTACAAGAAGGAGAGAGGTTTAGTGACCAGAGATGGCAACGCTGACTTGAAAAGAGTAACATTCACTTGCTACTTTTTTCAGTTCAGAAGAATGTTATCAAAAATGGGGTGTGAATGGCTTTTATCATGTATCATGTATCATGTATCAATAAGGTAAGGATCGCACAAACAATCCAAAACAAAGCAAAGATAACCGTACACATCGTAGTTGCTATTCCGTGATTGACCAGAACAATCGAAGTTGCACAGAGAACCAATGAATGTGAAAGCTTGGGACTAGACAACCGTTGCTACTAGAAGCCGTAAAATCCACAGCATCCTCACAGTTGTCACGGGAAGGAGTATTTGTTAGTAGGGTAGGGTAAGATGTGGATCAAGGAACCACTTCTGGTAGGTGATATGATCCACTAGTTATATGGAAATACACGTCGCAGTCTTAATCCCGATTATGATTTATTGGTCACGAGAAATACACCTACGTCAATGGTCGGATCAAATGCGTCAGCGCATCAATCGTTTACTTAACCGTAAAAACTGACTGACCCACGAACCGTGAAAAACGACTGACCCAAGAAAATTGTAGCGCGATTCTGATCCCGGATTTCGCACTCGCGCTTCCATCGCCCTGCCGAGAAAAACGACTGACCCACGAATAATGTTGCGCGATTCCATGTATCGATAAGGTAAGCACACACACCAAAGCCTTAAGAGAGCTTTGAAGGCGACACACACAGGTAAATTACACTCTCTTCAATTCATAGAGATTTTTAAAGATTGTAATTTTAGATAAAATTGCAAGGTAAAAGTCCTCCCTACAACATTTTGTTATCGCATATTGCTGAACTGAGATAGTAGAAAGTGAATGCAACTCTTTGCAAGTGAGCGTTTCCACCCCTGCTAGTTACATTATTTCAGTTATTATGATTCACAAGGAAATATCAGAGCTATAGTTTAAACACATTTTCATATCTGCCAGATTACTCTCAATTTCTCATATTCATAACTATTTTTTATGGAGAACCGTGTGATGAATCAGTAGACGTTCCAGAACAGCTGCATTGGTTTGACCTGGGATGCAAGCGATGATTTATTGATTATTGATGTAAAAGAGCGGATGATCTTTTGTGACCAAACCTAGGAACAAAACAATTTTTCGATATTAAAAAACATATGTTTTCATTTTGTTTCTTCTTTAACACCGTATTTGAATTTCATTAGATTCCACCAGAGGCGCTAGTGTTTAATTATTTTGATATTTTCTAGTGTATACGTTTCTAAATAATGATATCAACAAAAATTACTGACAATTGCCATTGTAGTGTGCGTCGATGACGCCTGCTTCATAACTGAGCATGATCATGCTCTGTGCCCTCATGTCTGATAATCTCCTCATTCGCTTAAGACAGTGGTGCTCGTCATGCGGCCCGCGGGCCGCATGCGGCCCACCAAGCATTAAGATGCGGGCGCGGAGTACTTTAAGACGAATCGAAATTTTTGAACGATTATTTTAAATAACTCGTTAAAATTATTGCGAAATCAAACAAAAAAAATGCTGATCAATTTCCACAGCGTTGAACACAAATTAAATGATAAATAATCAAAAAGAACAATCCGTTCTGGTAAGATTCGAAATCGCAACTCCGAAATACAGTATGCGGCAGGAAAAAATGCGAAAGTGTTTTTCAACTTCCAACCTCATTTTCGTCCATTTGACATTAACCAATCTATGTTTCAACGTTCCATGATCTATAATAGGCTAGTTTTCTGAAAAGTTAATTAAAAAATTTCCCATTTTGGTCACTAACCTTTACAGGGCGGCGCCTGAAGATGAAGACAACCTGAATTTTCAAACCGCAGAAAATCACACAGGTCGCTAAATTTCGCATCTGATAAAACAAAATTTTTGATTTTCTCTACAATATCATCAAATATATGTACTTATTTCATCTGGTATGTGAAACTACATGGCTCTGGATCAGTGTGGTCTGGTTGTTCATCGAATTTGAGCTAATTTTGTTACTGTTATAGTCATTTTGTTTAATGACCATTGGGCGCGCAGTTTATTGATATCCGCTTATTAGGCCTACATTATCACATGTTAAACATCAAATATGTTCATTTTTATTTTTCAGTGCTAGAATATAGACATTGACTGATACACTGTCATGAAAAAATAGTCATATATATCCCATATTTAGCGTGTAATAGTGCCTTGAACTTTTCGCATTTTTTCCTGCCGCACCCTGTATTTCGGCATTTCAACTAAGTCACGAAGCCAGCTTATAGTTATTTATAAGTGGTCCGAATCAAATGAAAGTTTGTTAAAAATGCAGTCATGAATCATTTAAAAATTAGTTGCAGTTTTTAAGCGCAGTCAATGCAACGCTGAGCAAATATTTCACATTTCGCCTTTCCAAAGAACATAAAAACACAAAGCACGAAGTTTTTGACAAAATTCTCAACAAATCTCAACTTGGTTGCCAATTTTTTTTAATTTTCACTGTTTGTTTAAATTTCTATTATAAGACTCACACATTTTTCGAAACAAAACTTACGAATCCAATTTGAATTGTCCAAGCGAAACTCCTGAATGAACTTAAAGAAAAAAATCTCAGGCGAGATTCATAAAGCGTCTCCTGTGCCCTTTCGAAGAAACTTTTGGATACATTTTTGGAACTTCAGAAAACTTTACTGTAGGAAAATTTTAAGCAACTTTAAACGAAATATATGGAGAAACTCAAATCATCCTGGAGAAAATGAACCTGAAGAAACTCAATGAGAAAGTTGTGGCGGTACTGCATGGAAATTATAGGAGCATCTCCTAGAAAAATGTTTTGGTGCCACTCTAGCAGAAATTTCTTGAACAACTTTAGAATCAATTCCTCGAACAACAAAATGAGAATTTTCAGGAGTAACTACATACAAAATTCCAGGACCAACTGCATCAAGACGCAAAAGATGCCTAGAACGCCTGAGGAAAATTTGAACAATAAATTTGAAGCAACTTATGCAGCAACTTTAGAAGATAATGTTGAAGAAACTTCCGGAAACAATTGCTAAAAATCTAATTTTTGAAGAAATTTAATGATGAACATCAACTTTAGAAGAGGTTTATGGAAACAATTTACTAAAATCTTCAAGAAACTCCTGAAAATTTTTCGGAAAAATCCGGAAGCTATTCTGGGAGAAATTCTTGGAAACGATTAATGAGGAATTCCTGAAGTAACTTCAGGGCAGGTCCTAAGGCAAAAGAGGAGTTCTTGGAGGTGTTCAAAGAGAATTCTAGAAAAACTAAAAGATACTTCAAGAAATTTCTCGAAAACCTTCTGGAGCTACCCCACAAGAAATTTCAGGAGAAAATCCAGCAAACCTTTCTGGGGCGATTCAAGAGAAATTCTTGTAAAAGCTACTTGACAAGTTCTTGAAGTGGCTTCAAGGTAATTAGGGGCAACTTCTAAATTGTTTGTTTGAATTTCAATTTGAAGCTCAAACGTTTTTCTCAACCAAACTTATGAATCTAAATTGAACTCCACGAAGTGCAATAGATTATGAAGTTTGACCCTTACACAAGTTCTGAACAGTTCAGATTTTTAATAAATATTCTACAGAATTGTTCTTTTTGTTGTTTTTGTGCACCGATGGTTTATGCGGCCCGCAGGGCGATCCCGAATTGCAAATTTGGCCCGCGGTATCCTCCAGCCTGAGCACCACTGGCTTAAGATAACAGATGGCGAAAGATGATCGCTCTTTGTTGGCGGCGTTTAAAATGGTGATATAATGGTGGTTTAATATCCACAAATTCGGGGAAAAGTGTATTGGATAAGCCAGGGGTTCCCAACCTTTTTAAGATAGCGTCACTTTTGAAAAATTATCAATTCTGCGGCCCAATGACAAAATTTAGGAAAAAAATAAACAGCAGAAGGCCTTTTGAACTACAGTATGCGATGACTTGTTTAAAGGCATCCGTAGGAATACATTCATCTCTGGTAGTTAGTTCAGAGAGGAGTGTAGCAACGATTGCATTGATAAGCACACATGCTCGAGGCATGACACGCGAGTTTGCAATTTTCTTTTCCATTTAAAATATCTGGTTCGGGTTCGCAAGGATACCTGTATAGAAATTCCCCTTACAAAAGTAAGGTTCTTTGGAGAAAAGTTTATTTTGGACTTGAAGTGTTCACATTTTTAGAATTACACAGCGCAACATTTTTTTGTCCCAAAAGCAAACATATGTGTCTCTGACAGATTTTGGGCCGCTGAATCCGAATCCGATTTGCTCCAGCACGTCACAATTTTGAGCTATACCTCAATTTGTAAAGAAAAATACGCGATTTTGGGCTTTTTTGACTGCAAGCCATTAAGCATGGAAATATTTTTTTAAGCAATCAAAAGGTTAATTGGTAAATTAACATCTAAATTAACGACTCATAAAAAATATTTCGTTATACCAAATCAAATTCGATAGATTTAAGCGTTTTAAGTTAGTATGTAAACTTGCATGCAACTTTTGGAGGTTGACTTGTATGGGAAATATCGTACCTAACATAAATCGCTTAAAACTATCAAATTCGATTTGGTAAAACGAAATATTTTGCATGAGTCGTTAATTTAGATGTTAATGGACCAATTAACCTTTTGATTGCTTAAAAAAATATGTCCATGCTTAATGGCTTGCAGTCAAAAAAGCCCAAAATCGCATATTTTGCCCTATAAATTGAGGTATAGCTCAAAATTGTGACGTGCTGGAGCAAATCTGAGCCCGCATTCGTATTCAGCGGCCCAAAATCTGTCAGAGACACATAAGTTTGCTCTTGAGACGAACAAAAAGTTAATTTTTGTTACGCTGTGTTAGAGATACATTTTAACAATGTATCCTAAAAACTTGCTTATACGTAAGACGTTTATGCCATATGAATGCGCTCCAAGGATTAAAACAAACCCGACCACAAATGTCGAAAACAACAGACATCCTTTAGGTACTTACCTCTTCCTTCCGCTTGAGCCATCTTCCGCACGGGCTTTCCTCTAGAATTTCACTTTCATCCTCCGAATCCTCACCGCTCTCTCTAGGGGACTTATTGTGCTCGGTGTCGTTATTACTGGAACGGCTACCCGGCATGGCAGAATAGCAGCTACTGGGTGGAAATCTGGTCCGGTCGACCTCGGCCCGAGTGTCGAGGATATTTTAATTAGTATCTGCATGAGAAAGAAAGAAAAAAAATATCCGAATTAGTTTTTCCGTAAGAAGAACTACTGGTGTGTGTAATGAATAAAATACTGTAGTTTGTCAGTTTGGTCGAATAGAAGTTGTTGTTTTTTATGTCTTATTATGAGTGTAATAACATTAACAGCGGATTTTTCTTTTTTGAAATATATTTTATGAAACTCTATTCATTTTATTAAAGGTTTTACTTCTCAAACCATGCAATTATAGTAACTGATCTAAAAATGTAAGAAAAGTTGGTTGTACAACAATCACCATAAACTTGAATGCATGCGATGATTGCCGGGAGCAGTTCGGCCTTAAATGTCTTTTAAGATTCGATAAGCGTCGTTGTTGTTGGCACTTTTACGCCTGGTTAATACGACTAAAGAGCACACTGATTATAGAGCGGTCTCCGGTCGGATGAAACGATCAACGAGTGGAGAAAATTGATCGACCAAAAATGATTGGCTGCCAACCGGGATGAGTGCAGACAAAGAGATACACCAGCAAAATGCAAGTTTTGCTTTGTTCGAGTATACGAACACACCCATAGCAATCTGCTACAAATGACCGATACATCATCCGTCGATGGTAAAAAATGAGTAATTTATAAATTGCAAAATGAAAACATCGTAGCCTTAAAATTTATATAAATGTTTTGTAAAACTTAAGTATTTAGGGTTGAATTAGCGCATACAACAGACAACATATTTTTTCCAATTTTGTTTAGTTAGAGAAGCTACTGCATAATTAACCCTCCTTGTGCATTAAGGTCATTTTTTATCCAAACCGTACACTTCGTCAGCGAACTGTTCCCAACGTTATCTATTAGGAAGGTTGAGCTTTCTCGGTTCCAATCCCAGTCCGACCAGCGTATTTTTTTTTCGAGTTGAAAACGGGGTCCTTGGATTCTTAACTCCTGAACTTGCCTTTACTAATTGCTTTAATGTTTATTAGGCTTTTCTTAATGTGGGAATTGGATAATTCCCATACTATCTGTTTTTAGGTGTTTGTCGAAGTTCAACTTTTACTTTTTTCAATAAAAGTACTTTGTTCCATTTTTTTATTTGTATTGAGATTTTTAGCCCTGGGCTAGTTCATCTCGGGACCCACGCTTTACTTCCCTTCCGAAAGAAAAACACACATTTTGCGAATTTGTCGGGAGTGGGATTCGATCCCAGGTCCTCGGCGTGATAGTCTAGTGTTCTGACCATCATACCAGGTCCGCTCCCCCAGCATTGTTCCATTATGATGTTCCTGTTCTTATGCCTGCACATTTCACTTTGCGCATAGAAGCCTTTCGCTGGATGCATTAAGCGCCTGTCGGAACTTTCATGTTTCTTCGGAAGCCAAAACTTCTAGAACCACCTATGAAACTCGCTCGTTAGTCCGTAATGTAGAACCTACTTACATCGCATGTTGCATCTCGAGAATCTGTGTGTTTCCTATAGAGAAATCAAGATACATATACCTATTTGTAATTTTTGCAATAAAGCGTGTGTAAATCTTGGCGTGCATGAGTTATACTACGAAACTGGTATGCTGTATTTTATCGTGCACCTTAAATTGTTTATTTGACAGAGTGCTTTATGATTATTATTGTATAATAGGTTCAACCGTAGGAATGCAAACAATGTTGATTCAAAAGATACCCCATATCGAGTATCACCGAGCATTTTTTATTCTTCGCATCGCACAATGATCCCCAAAATAAACAGAAGCCATCACTTTCCCGCCCGTGGACATTCCGTTTCCGAAAGTGCAACTCATAAGATAAGCCAGCTACGATGGTCAGTGTGCGAAAGAAAAAAAAACCGAAACTAATTGTTTTCACATGTCAATTTATAGCACACGTTTGTTGAAATGATTTACGCTTCGAGGCAGAGTAATTACGAAGTAGTCATCGCAGTGGTGAAAGACGGAGGGCTCCCAAATTGCGTGATCCCACATGATGGTACATGCGACCCGCCAACAAGCGCGTGGATTTCTGCAGCTCAACATCAAATTCGACGAGTTTTATTTTCTTTTCATCGAAGGATTAGGCGTGTGTCCAGTCCATGATGATCATGAATAATCAATTCTAAGAATTTTAAGCGCAGCACATTGGATGAGGCACATGACCGGGTGACCAAAATCAATAATTTCCAGTTGGCTTCTTAAGCGGTGTTGAGATTAGCATTAGCATTAGCATTAAGCGAGTCGCACAAATTCGTAGGTGGTACAGTCCTAGACCGCTGTTATGAGGATTGCCTCCTTCCCGTCCGAACCAAAGCACAAAGATTTGGGACTAATCTCTGACTTTTAGACAAGACTGACGCAATCATCCAATGGTCGAGTACTGTCCTGGCCACGTCCTTGTGACTGCTGTTGTGTTGTTAGTGGAAGGGTAAACTCCAAAGGATACGCTTGGTTAACGTTCAGGCACACCATTGTTAGACTGCTTCGAATCAGTTGTCTTCCCAATTCATCCTGGTTTCCTCGTCATCTTGTTGGCATTTGGTTGAATTACTAGATTCTTCGGTTGATAATCTGAAATATAAAATAATATTAACATCGTACGTCAAATAAGCTACATATTAGTGATACGTTCGCCACAGTTACATATTTTTAAAATATTATTTATATCGTACGATACATTTACTTCTTAAGCGGTGTTCAGATAATTCCATATTCTGAATGTACACGTCAAACTGAGCCGAAATCCAAATTTTCGTGAATTTTGGTGCCCGGGAACCTATTTAAAAATCAATTTGAAGTTTTTATGGGAGCGATTTGTCGAATTCCTCGTCGAATTTTATACTGGATGGAGCTGTCAAACAGTTGCTCAGCTGGCAAAAGGTGATTTCAAAAAATCTTTTTGAATTTAATTTTAGGCATCAAAATGAAGTCTAAAAATCTAAAAAAAAGTGGTTCAGAAAAAGGTACTTTTCGTATAAAAATTAAAAAAAGTATAACTTTTTGAAAATTTAAAAACTTAATGATGTAGTTTATGTAGAGTGGACTTGATGTAATGGTTAAAGCACGTGCTTTCCACGCCGATGACCTGGGATCGAATCCCACTCTCGGTAAACTCACATATTGTGAGTTCTTCCTTCGGAAGGGAAGTAAGCGAGGGATTTAAAAAAACGATGGAGGGCATATGGTGACCAGACAACCAGTCATCATATAAGATGTTGCATAAAATGATAAAGTGGAGTCCTTATGCGTACATGCCTCCATTTAGGCGCATGTAAAATGTACGCATATCGCCTCCACTTTAACATCTTATGCAACATCTTATACGATGACTGGTTGCTTGGGGACACACAAATGGTTCATTAAGGTACAATCAATTAAAAATTTGAATTATGACCAACAATTATTTCCTTTTCATCCACTGTTCTTACCCTGTAGGGCGTAAACGCGAGAATACAATTACCTTGTGTCTGTATGTGGCGCTGCGCTACCATAAGTGTAGCGTCGCAATTGCAGCCGAGGTAGAAGCCGTTAGCGTTAATGCTTATTTAATGATAAAGCGATTGACGCTGCGACCGCGACGCGATGCGTTGCAGCTGGCTAAAACCGAATAAATCACATCGGCCGAGCATTTGGGATTAACTCTTTACCTCACGGACTACGACGCGACGATGAGTATCCTCAGTTTGGAGGCTGCTGCGTCATAATAATTTCGGGAGCGTCATACACATATTTTGACCACTGTATGGCGTATTTAACCATGGTTTTCACGATGCGTGGTTCAAGACAGGTGAAACAGGTTGATGACAAGGAGTTTACGATTGATAGAGATCCAAGGGAGAAGTTGTATGTCGGCTTTGATAGAATCTAACAAATGAATTTTACTCAGCCTTCCTACGCATGACTTTTTGATTTGCATACACAGAGAAAAATACCTACTCAGTCACTGAGTTGGTTTTACTCAGAAAATGATAACTCTTTTGTTTTTCTACTTAGTTTCAATGAACATTTAACGAAAACTGAGTAAAAAATCAAAAGACTTACCGAATTCTGAATAAAACAAACTCAGTGACTGAATAGATATTTTTCTCAGTGTAGGATGTATGTTATAAAACACGCGTTAATAGCAGTTATTCGGTGATATTTATAATACACGCTATTGATCCACATTTTTGTAGCTAATCCCGCGAAATGCGAAATTTGTCCAATACTGTTTTGGTAATGCTACTAGGCTTTCTATTTAGTCAAACACAACATTTACGTAAGCATTTGGTTGGTTTTTCATCGGTGTATTTAATAGACTTTTCAAACCCAAATTCGGTAATAGGAATCACTAACCATGGTAAGCATTTTATGCCCTACACAGCTTGTGACTGTTCCACTACCCATTCGAACTGAAACGATATAACTTACACACCAATAACACACGGCGTTAATGAGCGTTGGCCAGCTTCCAACAATAGTGGAAAGTATATTATTGGACACTTATGGCGGCGGCGCCCATTTCGTTGTTCTACGATTAAGACCTGTCCTCGGCCAGCAGGAAAGTTGAACAACACAGCCTCACACAACACCAGCAGCAGTGACAAACTAGCCTCGTTAGGGATGCAATTAGGTTGTTTCCAACAGTGTTCAACTACTTGGCAGGGACAGGGTATAGCTTTTCCATTACGTAATTATTTACGGAGCAAAGATTTTACTGTCTACTACAATTGGAAATGCCAAATTTTCAATAGCAGAACTTTAACGACAAAGTTATAACTTTTTTCAATTCTCATCAGCGCAACCTAGCAGTTATATAAAAAAATAGTGTATCATTTGATAGTCTGTGATGCCCTTAATCAACCTTGTCAAAGACGGATTTATTATTATTAGTTTGACGAGACATCTATCAAAGCAAAATGCTTTATGCTCACTAGCGCCACCAACTGGAAAAAAATATGTATGTTATAACCTGACCTCCAGTACAACCAGTGAATCAAAATTCAACCATCGCGCAACAATAATGACAATGTCGCAACCTGTATTTGTTGCGACAAAACAACCCATGCGACATAAGTTTGTCCCAACTTGAAAATAATGGGATTAACATCGTACACCACGAGTTTAGAGATTTTTAAGCCTTGCATTGCGATTTTCGAACGGTAACTTCGCGTCGGTAAACACTGCAACTCTGGTGAAGTTCTATCATCAAACAGTTTCGACTTTGGGTTAGTAATAATTGATTATTCACGAGTTGAAAAGTACGCAACAAATTCAGCAATTTTTGTCTGCAACAAAAAATTTCGAGATCATGTCATTATCTGTCACCAGTAGGGATAAAGACTAATCGTCGCACCTTCTTTGTTGCTTGTTTTGTGCCTCTTTTGTCTGACAATTCTCTTCACTGAGTACAACTATGCAAACAGAACATTGCAAATTTCAACAGCTTTGAAACTAAATAAGAGTTCGGATTTACTTTTCTATGCCATTGTCACTATCAATAGTGATATCAGCCATACGAAGATCATTCAGCTACAAAGTACCGGCCCACTGAGGTCCACAAAGCTAGAAACTTAATTTTTGAACACTCCTCTAATTGGTTAAGATATGTTAACTTACTGAATCCCTGATTGAGTGTGAAAAAGAGACTAGTGCAATTGAGATTCGTTTCTCTCTTGTGTGCGCTGGTGTGATGGGTTTCTTCGCCGGTGATACATACATAAATGGGTGAGATCGTTTCATGCCATTGTTTTATTGTGAAAGTTTCGAAGGATGCTGTTCTCACAAGTCCCTATCTCATGCTTCCACGTGTCAATCGATGACATAGACCACCAGCTAAGAGTTGTGTGCTTAGCTGGTAGTGCAGCCTGGGCACTGTTGTCCTTCTGATGTCAGCTAGATTGAGGAGGTACGTCCCGAGCGTCTATTCACCAAGGAGGTGCGGCTCAAACAGCGCCAGCGTCTGTTTAGGCATCCAGCGGCTGAGTATGAAATGCTCCCTACCGGAAGCTATACCTAAGGTGGCACCCCACCACGGTGGATAGGGCACTTAGGTCAACAACATACTGTTCTCGAAACCCAATAACCGTTACAGAAACCGAAAATGAAAGATTACGAACTGATTCAACGGCAACGACTTTTAGCGCGAAACAACGGACAAGAATTGGAACTTGGAATGTATTAACCCTAGCCCAGCAGGGTAAACTGGCACAACTAGCCAATGAGGCATGCCGTATGAAGCTTGAGATCCTACGACTTAGCGAAGTCCGTTGGCCGAATTTTGGAGAACACAGATTGGCGTCGGGTCAAATTCTGCTATACTCTGGCCTACGAGGTGAACACGCTCCTCGCCACCGTGGAGTTGGTTTTCTGCTCAGCGCTCACGCCCACGCTGCGCTCATCAAGTGGGAACCTTTTAACGAGAGGATAATTGTAGCCAGACTCAGAATACGGTTTCGAAACCATGATCCAATGTTACGCGCCAACCGATGCTGTACTTTTACAGTCAACTGAATGCTGTCGTGGACAAGATTCCGAAAGGTGATATCAAGATCCTCATGGGCAACTTCAACGCGAAGGTTGGGCTCGACAACTCGGACTATGAGCACGTCATGGGACGCCATGGTCTCGGAGAAAAGAGCGAAAACGGAGAGCTGTTTGCAGAGTTTTGTGGCAACAATGACATGGTTAATGGGGGATCGCTTTTTCCTCATCGATCAGTGCACAAAGTGACATGAGTTTCCCGTGATGGCATAACAGAAAATCAAATCGACCACATCTGTATCAGCCGAAAATGGAGACGGGGCCTTCTTGATGTGCGGAACAAACGTAGCGCAGACATTGCTTCCCACCATCATCTCCCAATCGGCGAGATTATTATTAGGGTGCCTGTACCAATTATGGCACTAACTAAGGAAAACTATTTGTACAAAAATAACGAGAAGACCAACGAATGTTACCAATATGTTAAAAGATAGTTTAGTTCCCATACTTTACAGGAAAAATATATAAACGGAGCCAAAACTACTTTTAGTACTTATTACAGCGTGTGCCAATGATAGGAACCCTGTACCAGTTATGGCTACATTTTTTAACTTCGGTTCCTTTTCGCACTATTTGCATGCATTTGTTATGGGATTAGCCATAATTGGTACACTATGGCGAAAAAGGGTGCAAGGAAGCCGAAATTTTAAGGAAAATGATTTATTGCTACCATAATTTGAGCAAAATGTGGACTTTAAATGAGTGCAACCATCTTTTGTGAACGTGATCTGTTGTTCACATTTTTTTTATTGTTGATATATATCGTTAAAGGGTGAAAATCAACTATGGCGAATAATTGGTACTATAGCCATAATTGGTACACTTACCCTATTGACTTTTTATTATGAGGAAATTTAGCCCGAGGCTGGTTCATCCCCGTATATAAAGTAGGGGGTGGAGTGGTGGGAAGGGGGAGAGGGGGGTTTAGTTACATTGTATCTCAACAGAGTTTACGTTGCGGTGTTGGTCGCTAGGCTGTCAAATGGTGTGCAAGTTCCGTATCGAGTCCAAGGTCGTAGCAAGGGTCGTAATGATAAGATATGCGGTAGTTTTGAATTCCTTTACAAGTCCAGGGTCATTGCAGGGGTAATATTAACGTAAAAAGGCCGGCTTCTTTCAAAAACAATCAATCGGCGAGATCCGACTGCGCATTGCTAGGATCCATCGACAGGAGGAGAAAATCGGCCGCCGGTTCAACACACGCCGATTGGAAGACACTGCGGTGAACAGGTCCTTTGTCGAGGAAGTAGAGAACCGTGCTGCGGATATTCCAGGAGGTGGAAGCGTAGAAGATCAATAGAGCGCCATCAAGAACGCGCCTTCATCGCCACCGGCGACAATAATTTGGGTAAGCTGCGCACCCGGAGAAAGCAGTGGACCACAGATGATACCTGGAGGAAGATAGCGGAGCGCAGGAACGCCAAAGCCGCGATAGAGCTAGCAAAAACACGAGGAGCCGAAGTCGTAGCCCATCAGCGCTATTCGGCTCTCGAGAAAGAAGTGAAACGCTCATGTAGACGGAACAAAAGAGCATGGGCGGACTCCCTAGCCGACGAAGGCGAGAAAGCCACAAACACAGGCGACATCCGTCTCCTCTCCGATGTCTCACGGTGCCTTAGTGGGACCAAGATAAATGCTGCGATGCCCGTGAAAGACACGTCTGGACAGTTACTGACCGACCCGGCTGACCAGTTGAAACGCTGGTTCGAGCACTATGGAAACCTTTTTCAAGAGTCAGCCAAGCCATCAACACCTCAGCATGATCCGCCAAGGGTTCGACGCATTACCCTTGTCAACACCGAAGCTCCATGATTGCAGGAAATAGAAACAACCATTCATAGCATGAAATCGAATAGCGCCCCGGGGGTCGATCGCATATCAGCCGAGATGCTCAAACCTGACCCCATAGTATCTACACAACTGCTGCAACATATAGGAAACGCGACTTTTCCAGTCGACTGGATGCAAGGCGTCTGTATTAGTAAAAGTGCCCAAAAAGGGTGACCTGACTGTATGCGATAATTGGCGGGGCATCATGTTACTGTGTATCGTTCTCAAAGTCCTCTGCAAAGTGATCCTTACCGGATACAGAAGACGATTGACGCAACTCTCCGGCGACAGCAAGAGTTGTGTGGGCCATATTGTCACGCTCCGTATCATCTTGGATCAAATCAATGAATTCCAAGAATCTCTCTACCAGGTGTTCATTGATTACGAAAAAGCTTTCGACCGTCTCAATCACGGAAACATGTGGGAAACCCTCGGCGGCAAGGGTTTCCCTGAGACAATCATCGGCCTCATTGAAGCACAGTACAGGGCATTTTCGTGCAGAGTACTGCACAACGGTGTTTTCTCCGATCCCATCCGGGTCGTTGCTGGAGTGAGGCAAGGATGTCACCGCTACTATTCCTCATCGTAATCGACGATACCTGGTTGGTGCAAATGATCGTGAGCTAAATCGTGGATTGCTGTGGCAACCCATTACCATGGAGCACCTAAATGACTTCGAACTGGCTGATGACGTTGCTCTCCTAGCTCAATGGCACTCTGATAAGATGCAGAGTAAGCCCGATGATCTTGTCGATCGCTCCTCGGCGGCAGCTCTTACCATCAACGTCAGTAAGACCAAATCGTTGAATGTAAACACGGTCAACTCTTCCAGCTTCTCGGTAGCTGGGAAAGCAGTGGAGAATGTTGAAAGCTTCCAATATCTTGGTAGCCAAATGGCGGCCGAAGGTAGCACCAAGATCGACATAGGGGTACAGATCAAGAAGGTGAGGGCTGCTTTTGCGAGTTTAAGAAATGTATAGAAAAAAACAATCAGATTAATCGACGCCTCAAAATCCGAATTTTCAATTCGAACGTGAAATCTGTGCTGTTAAACGCCAGTGAAACCTGGTGTGTATCAGCGGAGAACACGCAACGGATGCAGGTCTTCATTAATAGATGCCTGCGGTATATAATTCGTACATGGTGGCCTCACAATTGGATCTCCAACGTGGAGCTCCTCCATCGTCGATGTCATCCAAAGCCGATCGCAACTGAAATTCGGGAGCGAAAGTTGAGATGGGTCGGCCACACTCTACGCAGGGGCGGGAACGAAATCTGCATACAAGCGTTAGATTGGTACCCAGCAGGACATCGCAGCAGAGGCGGACCCAGTGGCTCATGGCGGCGCAGCATCAACAAGGAAATAAAGGAAGTCTATAGAAGTTTGACCTGACCTGACCTGTGGTCGATGGTGAGCAATCGCCCAAGATGACGATCTTTCAATTCGGCCCTCTGCACCACCATGGTTACTAAGGACTGAAAGTAGTAAGTGAGGGTTTCCCGATGTCTTTCCGGGTTTCCCAAATTTCATGCAACCAAATAATTGCTGAACTGAAAGGGTCATATATGACGGACTGCAACTATTAAACTGAAATCATGTGCCTTCAGGGGACGGAGATGGTCAAGTGGAACCGTAGCTTGAAGGAAAAAAGCGCCCGTCTAGCGAATTGGGAATCGTGGGTTCGATTCCCACCAGAGCACGTGGATTTCTTTCATAATTAAAATCTATTTTTTTTTTCATCAAACACGTGTTTCTGTTGTGTACATGACTGTCAGAGCAATCAAACGTTGTGAAATCATCTTTTTGATACTCTTCCGTTTATAGCCTAAATTCCAACCTAGGTCACATGCTTACTCGGCTATGCCTTTCATCGCTTCTTGTCCAGCTGTGCCTGATTTTGCGGCTTTGTCACATTCTTAAACTTCTATCATTAATCACCGAAAATGGTTACCCAAGGCCAATTCGCTCAACCTTTCTTTGCCTTCCCCACCGCTGCACCTTCCTGGCACTACCTCAGAATTGTATATATGTAGATGACCAAATAAAACCCAGCCCCACGAACGGTGGATATGTTTCATGTTCCACAAAACGTGATGACGCCAGTCAGTGTCCTGCCGCCAGCGCAGGACTATAAAATTTTGCACCAGTTTAGGCACAAGGAGTATGAAACAGCTGACGACGATGACGACGTCGTCGTCGTCGCGTCGGCCCGATCGATTGTAAATATAACGTATGAAAATGTTGCCGGTCGGTGCAGACATTCCGTGATCTATGGCTAATGATCGTGAAAAGAAAACGCAAACCGTCTGGCCGAACCGTCGTCCGTGATGCACGATTTGGCATAACGTTCCATGAATGGTTAGGATTGTTCGTGATACAGGGAGAGAGAGAGAGACCCAGGCCGTGCGTGTGTGGTTTATGTTTATGAGGCTGCGTGCTTTCCCCAGCTCAAATCAACCAAAGCTTGTCTTAACTAATTTGCACTAAAGACGCACCGAGATGCACCATGACGACGATTCATGGAGGACATATGCAAACCATATCCACCGTGTGATGATTTGTGTTCATGCATTTCATACTAATTTCTCGGGTTGTGACTCACACCGTAAAGGTGGTGGCTTACCAAGTCCGTCAAGTGAAACGGAGCGCCCGGTGAATCATCATTACCTTGGTGGTGAATGAATGTGCACTGAATTTTTGTTTGAGCAATGCAGCTGGTGACAAGTTTTATAGTTCAACAGTTGCATTATCAAATCGATGAATGGCTAGTGGTTCTTTTGGGAATATTAAATTGGCAAGAATGAAGCAATGTCATGCTAAAAATGACTGAAGATTCAAATTCATGTTCGGTCTAGGAAAAAGAGAAAATATCAAAAGAAAAACAAGTTTATGATTTGATTTTGGCTCAGTGACTTAGTAAGTTAAGGCGAAACTGGAAGCATTTCCTCACTTTTTGGTTTTTGATTTTTTATTAAATAACGAAGCAATATTTTAAAAATCGGTTTTCGTACACATGTAGAGGATGGATCAAGGTATCTTCTGATGTTTTTTCGTAGTGGAAAATGTTTTTCGTTTACGAAAACCATTTTTGAAAATATTGCTTTGTTATTTTTAAAAAAATTAAAAACTGAAAAAAATGAGGAAATGCTTCCAGTTTCGCCTTAAGCATTCAAGGCATTACAGTGAACCAAAGAAAATTGAGTGAGAATGCTGTCACAATATAAACCAAAAATCATTCAAGAGCCATGTAATCTTTTGCAGACGATTACGCTGCAATGAAATCGTTTTAAGTTTATCGGAAGTGAGGTGCTCATTCCATTCCTTGGAAACGTTAGCATCATCGACAAATCAGGTATAATTCGTTTCATAAGCGTTGTCATCGATAAGGATTTAATCATTGATAAATTATTCACGTTTGATTTACGATTGTTTGATTATTCGGACTTGACCGGAATCGAATGTGTTAGTGATTAATAGGGTAATTCGCTAATTGTTGAACACCACCCAAATGTTGAACAGTTTCTGAAAATTTTATTATAAATCTTACTTAAGTAATTTTTGCTCAACGTAAACGTATGAAGTAGATGCATATACATGTGTGTCACGATATTGCTTCAATTAAGTTACTAAATTATACATATGCTACGTCAAAAATATTGATTGAAAATTTTGTACCGCTGATGACACGAAAACTGCACAATTCTTAAGATTAATTTTAAGAAATTGCTGTCACGAAATAAGCTTTGCGGGCAAATTGACTACAAATATCAAAGTCACACCATAGTTACAAGAACTGGAAGGATGTCCTTAACAGTTTAACATTGTTTAAAATCATATTTTCATTGTAATTTAATTTGAAAAAAATATTTTTCTTATCACACTATCATTATGCATCCATGATCCAATTGTTGAACACTGGCATAACATACGATGTTAGCATGACTGCCAGATTTTTTTTCACTTTACCTAACCGTGCATTTCATGGGGTTTCAAGGGCGTTCCAGGGATATTCCAGGGGTGCTCCAGTGGGCTTCAGAAAGGTTCCAGTGGTTTTCAATGGGTTTCAAGGACGTTCCAGACGTGTTCAAGAGGAATGCAGAGTGTTAAGGGGATCCCTGGAGTATTTTAAGGCGTTTCAGGGGGTTCAGGAGCAACCCACGGATTTTCAAGGGATTTCAAGGACGTTCCATGAGTGTTCTTGGGGGTTGAGTAGATCCCATGGGTTTCCAGGAGTGTTTCAGGGGCTTTCAAGGGCGTACTTTTCTTTTGTCGTTTTCGCTTCTAATCAAATCTTTTCAGCCATGTTTGCATCTAATCATGTTTAAAACGATTTCAGTCCACTAGAGCTGTCTTCAAATCAGCGATTCCTTGTCATTTAAATGAATTGTCACTAGCTGGGACTAGCTGGGCACAAAACACGAAAAACCCGGAAAAATTCCGCCAGAGTGAAAAAATATCGGATGTCGGGTTAAAGTCGGGTCAAATTTCATCAAATGTTGGACCACTGTTGGACTCATATCGGATAACTGTTGGGTCTATGTTGGGTTTGGTGCCCAAAATAAAAACAGATGAATGATAGGTTGATGTCGGGTTATACGTCATCAATTACGAACAAAGCTTCAACCGTTCAACAATTGGGGAGAACCGTCCAACATTAGGATGAGCTAGCTTAAAGAAGCGTTCAACATTTGGGTTACAGACTTCTCATACAAATGTTCTATTTTCTCTTAGAAAATGGAATTTAAGGGAATACAAATTCAATGGGCAGTATAAGGGATAAGTAGATCTAGACGTTCACTGGATATTTTTCAACTGAAGTGGAACTATGCACGGAAAAACAAACGAAACCCAAAATGCCGGTACTAACCGTTCAACAATTGGCGAATCACCCTATCAATTTAGAGAAAATGAAGTTCAATTAGGTTCAGCAAACTTGTCGTTTTTTACAAAACGTATGAAGCTCCAAAATCCATACAAATATTCTCCGATTTATTGAAACTTTTTTGGGAGTGGGAATTGATCCCAGGTCCTCGCCGTGCTAGTTGCGAACTTTCACCAGCATACCAGATCCGCTCCACGATTGTACCTTTTATAACCTACGTAAAAAATAATCTTATATTTAATTTTCAGCTCAAATTCGAAGCCAATATCGATTACACCCTTTTGCATCTGGGCTCTCATTCAAGATCCATCTGGAATTCCACAAACAATAATCGCTACATTTCGAGCGTCAGTTTTTGACGTTACAGAGGTTTTGGTGAGGCTTCGTGGTCGTGCAGCTAGTGTCACCAAGCATTTAGTAGTATCGTGCTAGGAGCGCGGGTTC
Source organism: Aedes albopictus (assembly GCF_035046485.1). NCBI lineage: Eukaryota > Metazoa > Arthropoda > Insecta > Diptera > Culicidae > Aedes > Aedes albopictus. The sequence continues at coordinate 214,238,872 of NC_085137.1, forward strand.
GATTCCCGCCGCAGCTGTCAGGAAAAGTTTTCGGCTGTGCCACTGGGCGTTGCATGCTCTATTGCACTAGTCCGTTGTCTAGTGTCGTGCTTCCTTCAAAGAGCGAATACGTCACTGGAAGTACTAAACGTTTCCGTGTCTTTTAAAAAAGATGCGTTACAATATTCAACGTATTCATCGTCCCAATAATGGTTCGACGAGGAGTATCAACTAGTGATGAACGAGAAGAACGTCGACAGGAGTCGAATGTCAGTGGCTGATACTGAACAGAAAATTATACAGGTTTATCAGAAAAATGAATCACGTAAAGAGTATAATTGTTGAAGCGCAATTGTTAAGTATGAATCGCAACGATATGCGGATGTTTTATGTAACTGTCAATAATGCGCTACACAAAACTGAGCTAGAGTCCACCCAGTGTAATGAACGGGAAGGAAATTCACTGACAGATACAGGGGATATTCAAAATAACTGGGACAGGTAAAATTTTCACTTTTCAAAAAATGTTCAATTAACTGTAACTTTTCGAAAAGAGCATCAAATATTCTCAAAATTTTACTGTGTGGTCATCAACTAGCTGTGTATCAGTGGTCCAATTTTGAAAAAGATCGGGCTATTCTTCACGAAGTTAGAAAGATTCTAGAAAAAGGTATAATTATCTGATAGCTAACATTGAGCTGTTATATCTCCGGATTCAATGAACCAAATGCAATGAAATTTTGATCGTTTATGACTAATATAATGATCTTTGAAAAACTGTTGACTAGATTTAAACTTCTTTACACGGAAGAAAATTATAACGTTTAGATTATTTTTCTAATATAACACCAATTTATCCAAAATTTCATTATCATTTCAAAAATTGACAAAGTAATCATAGTTCATTTAAATTTCCTCTAATTGACTTGAATACATTTATGTTTCAAAGGAAAGCAACCAAATGGTCGGCATTAAATTGAAAAAGCAATGGGATGTATAAGAAAAACACGATGGCATACAATAATTGTGAACTTTTTTCACATTATAATGAAAGCTAGTATGCTCCACCATTTCGGTTATCAATATTATTTGTACCAAAGATCGTTTTAGTGAAAAAATCAGTTTTGTTTCTTTGCTTATTGTTTAGCTACACTGTTAAAACGGTTTGCTCATTTTATGCCATAATAACAAGTATGAAAATCGTGCTTTACCTCTCTCCTATGATAAGTGCGATCAGTCTGATGACTTTCCTTGTAGTTAGGGTATCTAATAGTAAGCTCAACTGGACGATAAAAGTTTGATAAACTTATCGTCTAAGTAATGTAAAAAATCATTATCATATTCGACAACCTTTATGGGTTAACTTGCAACAGTTGAAATTTACAAAACTTTCTTTAATATATTTTTATTTCACGATATTTCGGACAGTAATAATCGAAATGGATCATTGATTAATTACGTGACGTGCTAATTTTCAAATGTCGACTCAGTTTTATCATTTTTTTCCACAAGACTTCCAAACATTGTTAAGGACTCCCACATTTTAAAATTTTATTCATGTTTCACCTTGATGAAAGTTTAATTCAGTTTATGAACGTTCTAAAACAACCACCAACATCTGTTCTGAACCTAGATGGAGTAAATCATTTCAATAGAATGTCCAAATTGACGGATTTGATGTTTACAAAGTTGAATTTAAACACCTATTCATATTATTTTAGCTGAAGTAGCCAAATACCACTTCAAACTAAAAATTACCTAAAGATTACTCACTTTACCTTTTCAACAAATTTCATTAAGCATTGTTGACATTTTGTAACTACTACTTAGTCATGAGATCCATATACATTTTATAGTTGACAGACGTAAGACCTGCTGTGAAAAGATTTACTCTCGCTTATAATAACTACCAACCCAAGTACCAGCCCTTTACCGAAAAATCGTTTTTTGCGTTGGTTTATGTACATCTTTTCAAGGCATTTTTTATGCATTACAATCAAAAACTTACAATATGACCAAGAATATGAATATTAATACAGTTTAATGGTAGCTTACTTAGCTTCACGCCATGTGTTGCAAGTTACCCCACAGATGGACTAACTTGCAACAAGCATGTATTTCGCTCTTCCTGATTAGGTGGCAACGTTTTTTAGTAAATGAAGTCCTGCATAGTATTCTACTCGTGGTAATTAGTGTACACGATGCTTCACAGTGTTTTTCAAATGCATAGATTTTCAATGATATTGCTTCAAAGTCGAAAAGTGTTGCAAGTTACCCCATTTGACGGTATCCCCTGTAGATGCACCAATTTTGCCAGCCAGCCAGGTTGTAGAAGCGCTTCGAATACTTGTTTGATGGTAACAAGCTGTATAACAAAGAACAGGATTAATATACCAAAGTATGTAATTAAAAGGTCCGCCTTCCTTGACTATATGTACTTTCAAGTTCCATGAAGTTCAGATAAAGTTCCGAATGGAAAATTTTGGCTGCTTAAGAGGCCAACAATTAGCCTTGCTGGAACTTCACACAGAAATTCCAGCAAGGCTCAATGTTAGCCTTTATGCAGCTTGAAAGCTGCGTAAGATGCTACTCCGAACTTTATTGGAACTTTCAAGCTCTTAGAAGTTCATTCCTCCAGTAACTGGATGTGCTAAGGATTATTTTTGTTATTTTATCAAGAACTACTTTTTACAAATATTTTAATGGACAGCAAATTTGAATTTACCAAAACAATGAATAGTACGCAATCAGTGAAGTACTAGATCATAAGCAAATGGATTTTTTTATGGTGAGATTATCAACTCTCCATTTCGCAATGAAATGGTGCAAACAGCGTGGGTATTGTGATTTCTTGACTAATTTGATGCGATTTGAGCAAAAGCTTGGGTAACTGTGTTGTTGTATTATTTATTACATGCAACTTGCGCTGCTGAATGACCATGGGATAGGCAGCAATATTCTGTAATATACAGGTGGGTAGGAAGCATCCATAAATGACGTAGCATTTTTGACACACTTGTAACCTATTTTAACCCTCGAGTAGTCGCGTCTATGACTACCTGCAGCGACGCCGCGCTCACGCTGTGCAGTTTTTATGGTGCGTGTACTCAGTACACGACGCGACCGCTCCCGGGTTAACATACACGGTTCGTAGCAAAATCAGAGATACTCCCTGTTCTATAAACTGCTACATCATTAATGGACGGTCCCTTATCTCCAACATTTTACCATATTGAAACAGAGTTTAACATCCGCTATTTACAAAAGTTCCGGGGAAATCTGTAACTTAATTCAGCTTCTTGGTAGATGTTGGACTGAGTAGTTCACGTTGCCTTTGACGGTGTGCCACGACGTTGACGAGGGAATTCATAACATCTTGACCGACCTTCGGATGCAACGGGCCAGTTAGGGAAATGTAGATTACTGCACCTAGTGCTGCGAATCATCGCGACCATCTTGAGCTAATCGTTAGATCTGATGGTGCCGATGGTTGCTTAACAAGGGTGGTGGGATGACGCACGAGGTTGCAGCTGCTGCAGGTACTCTGAGTACCAGCGGGACAAAATCTGCTGCAGATTCTCCTGGGTTAACTCCCAGAGGTCAAGACGATCACTTGAATGTTTGACCGACAAGAAGGTGTCCTGGCGTAGACGTAAGACCACCAAGGACTTCTGGTATTAATGTCAGGGCCCGAGAACTGAGGCACGATTTCCGCCAACAAGGTTCATAGGCTGTCATAAGCGAGGTTGGTATTGCCGACGACCTTAATAGACCACGGCCTTTCAGAGGCTTCCCAAACGAAGAAATAGTAGAAGACCGCAGGGGCCTTGGGTGAGAAGCAGACGAAACTGGCCACCCAGAACTAGATATTTGGGACTACGATTTCAAATTAAAGACTTCACGTAGAACGGTCCACATTAATCGACCGTACACGGAATTTTTCTGCGGCTAAAGATTCTGAATTTCTGGCGGAGAGTGGCGAGCAGAAGTAGTGTTACAGGTAAACTAGGGTTTTAAGTCTTTCCTCGGACGCCGCGGGAATGTTTGCTTGATCGATGATGGTGATGGGCCAGCAATCAAGCGTCAGTGAAAGTCAGGATGGCCAGCGAGATGAGTTTGAAACGTCTGCTGGGTTGAGTTCAACGATGTGTCCCCAGAGGTCGATTCATGTGATGTTTTGGATCTCAGTAACCTGATTAACGACGAATGTGTTGCTGCGGGTTGGAGAAGCGCACAGCCACTACAGCACGGTGACCAGAACTCTGACCACTGGGCGTTGCAGGCTAGTCCGTTGTTTAGTGTCGTGCTTCCTTCAAAGAGCGAATAGTTCACTGGAAGTATAAACGTGTTCGTGTTTAATAAAAAAAGCGCTGTTGGTAATCTTGCGCGATGCTTCTACCTTCATGGAGAGTAGTGTTGCCTTCACGATGCATAATGGGAACAAATAGGTATAAAACGCGAATAAATTCAATATCTCTGCTCGGAGTGGATGGATTTGAATGAATTTTTGATTGATTGATTGATTTGTCTTTATTAGAGAGACTTTCAGCCCTTGGCTGGTTCGTCTCTATGAATTTTTGACACAAACTGCAAACATCTCTATAGTTTCAGATAAGAAGGGTGTCATTTGCCGCGCGATGCTGTAAATTAGAGTATCGGGCCCGGTTTACCCCATTCTCTCTCTTTTTCACCTTTTTAGAAAAATCCTGGAGAGCAAACGATTTATTTAATTCGTGTTTGTGTAAAAGGCTTTTACTAAAAGCTTCTGTAGTACCGAATGGAGCTGGTTCGGCTCACAGCACAGCCTTAAAAATTGAAATATCTTCAAGCAATCCCGATATCCCCTATTTCTTTGAAATTTTACATGAATCTTCGCCAGAAGTGGAACGCAATCGATAAGAACAGGACCAAGGCTGCCGATACTATGGGAGTTTTATACGAGTTAAATAAGTCATTTATTTTGCACGCCGGTCGGACATAAATGACAATTTTCTCAAAAAAGTGTGTGAGATAGAGTGGGGTAAAACGAGCTCAATACACTGATTTCCAGCATCGTGCGGCGAACGACATCCTCCTCATCTGAATCTATAGAGATTTTTTCAGATTTTGTCAAAAATTCATTCAAATCCATCCACTCCGAGCAAAGATATTGGATTTATTCGCGTTTTATACCTATGTTTTCCCACTGTGCGATGACTGGACTTCTTTTGCCTGGCTAACCTACTGCGACAATTTATTGATCTGCTGTGGTACAGATAGCTGGACCTACCAAACCCAGAAGGCCGAAGGTTTGAGCAATGCACGACATAACTTTGCGCTTGGTTCGGATGGCAGCGGAAATAATTGTTCTACCATGAACCAGAGGTTGGCGGCCATCTGATCCCACAGAAGACCGAGGGAGGAGATTGTGTGCTAATCCTGCACGTCGTGTAGCGGTTGGATGACCAGATCTTCCGGCGGGACATTCTGCAGTACTTCTTGATTGTTCAATACTTATTTAATCAGTAGCGATGAATCGTGTCCAAAACCTCAAGCAGATACAGTCAGTAGAAGTTTTCACGGACAATCGATCAGGCCAGAAGTATGTAGTTCAAGGAGTAGCTAGAAGTCTTTGTCGAAGACTACCCTGACATTCGTGGTCGTGTTCGATTTCTTGAAGACTACGTGGTTGAGAATTCTGCGGTGCACCTCCACCATGTGACCAAGGTACAGATACTGGATTATGAACCGGTGTTTGGTTGTAGGATCTCTTCCAAAACGTCGATCCAGGCTCAAAAAGCCTCGATCGGCGATTGACCTGGGCTCCCAGAACCAAGCTTGCTATTTGGTGAAACATTCGCGAAATAATGCGATTCGCTTTCGACGACGAATACGTTTTCACCCTTCCTCGCTTTATCAAACCAACCTCCCGTACGAATAGCACACGAACCGACTCGACGCTGATCAACATTGTTGGCTGCTCCTTTTCGCCGTTGAGCTGTTTTGTTCCAGCCAAGCCTGTCTTTTCATCGCTTCCGATGCTTTTCGATCAGCTTATAGCGAAGCATCGTAGGCTGGAAATGTTATTGGTGTGGTGTCGGTACATGCGAATGTTGCTGCTGTGTGCGTGTCGAGCGTTCGTGTCGTAGCTTCTAAACCGGACCTATTCAGATCATAATGGCAACCTATTCGGTGTTGTTCGTCTATTCGGGTGAGCATGTGGCGGAACTGACAGATGTGTGCAAAATCGTTTGTGAGTTACATCATGTTCGTTTTGCCACCTCTTTGCCTCTAGTCATCGCTGAGCAGTGTACAGTTCAATCGCAAGCGATAAAAATACAATTGATAAGTTGATTGAGCATTCGTGAGGTGATTATTTGCATCATTGCCCAGAACGTTTTCTGGATCTTCGGCCCTCGAGAGACGAACGATGTACGGCTCTGTCGCATTCACAGTGGTTTCCTTTGGAAGGTCGAACAGGACCTGATGAAATTGCTTCTACGTCCCAGAATTGGCGTAGAACGGTTGTGATTCCCAGACGATGATCTGCAGTTGAAAGGTAACAGAACCGAAGAGTTCAGGACAGCTAGCCGAGCGAGGGTCGGTACCAGTGACCGCCAAACCAAATGGATTTGCGATTACACACGGAAGACCTTGGACCTTGGAGTTCCCAGTAGATTTCACTACCGATGACGAAGGTCAATACTTCCGGGAATGCTGAACTGCGCATCTGCTAGCTGTACGACTTGAGGGTTCCAGTAGTGACCCTACTAATTTGCTGCGTGGATGATTTGATGCCTGCGTTGACACATCCACTGTAGACCGTCGACTACAGAGCAGGCATGGGAATGAGACTTTTTTCTGTTTACCGTTCATCGATACTGGCAGTAAAATAAAAACAAAACAACGGCAGCACCAATACCATCAGACGCCGCGCCGACGGCAGTCGAGCAGACGCTTGACGGTTTTCGCTTCCCCACGAAAATTTTTATGAGCAGTCATGCTGAGGCGGGTGATTGCGAAAAATGTCAAATATTTTCAACTGCTTATAACTCACTTGTTTTAATAAATAACTTAATTCGATTTGCACAAATAGCTAGAGCACACTCCTAGCCTTGTGATGCATGTAAAGAAGTTTGTCTAGAAGCGGTTTGAAACGCAGAAAAATGCGAAAATGGGAAAGACAGAAATTTCTGTCGTCGTTGTGCTCGAATACTGGCGCTCTCGCACTTGGAAACCGTTTTGAGGAAGAAGGCTGCAGGAAAAAAAATGTTATGACATTTATTTTTCGAACAGTTTGAGTTTGGCTGGGCCTGTGATGTTCGTGTGGAAAAATGTCAAATGTACAGCCGGTAACCGTTTTTTCCAGTACATTTCTCATCCCTGCTACAGAGATTCTTCGCGGGGGGTTTCAAAATTGAGTTCAACGTCTATGCCGAATCGGGGAGAGCTCCGTCCTTGTGTGCGTTACCGTGATCATCGAAGATGTTGCGAACAATCGTTTCCAGTAATGCCATGCAAACTTGACGGAAACCCGATGCATCCACTGATTGGGAAGTGGATAGCAGTGATTGTTGAAACAATGGAGTCGATGGAACGACGGGCTGCCTCGGCTGAACTAAGAATCACCAATCACACTTCTTGGACGACATATGCTGTTCTAATTTTATCTACATACTTACTAATTACCCAATAATGACGAAAGAAAGACATGTTCGAGTATCGTTTTCGCTTTAGAATTTCAGAAAGCAACACCACTGATTCACCAACTCGGTAACCCACATTCGATCTATTTGCCCTACATGGAGACAACAACACACGGTGTCTGCGCTAGAAACCGGTCGGTCACCTACCGACGCTCCCAGACTTGGCAAATAAATCACCGGGATTCATTAGATTTTCCCAGCCCTGCACCCGATGTGAAAAACACACAAAGACCACGGACGGATGGGATGGTGTCTCTATGTTGGACACCGAATGACGACCGTTGCTGTGGTTAGTTAAGCTGCTGGCTGGCAGTGGGCGCAGTAGTGATGAGGGTCGTGGGCAATTTCATCAAAACATAAATTAACGCTGCCACGTTTGTAGAGCAGGCATTGTCTGTGTCAACCCCCAGAGATCCACGCTTCTTAAACTGTTCATTTTCAGCACACTGGCTTGAACATCAAATCAACAAAATGATTATTCACAATATAAAACATCCTACTTTGACGCCTACACGCTCTCGAGCGAAAGACCTTCCCATTATCCACAATCATATAATCAAATTCACTTTTCTCTTGGAAATTGCCCCCATATGGTGCAATACCGCATCTGAGCGAGTGCATTGATTTTATCCCCAATCGTCGTCGTCGTCGCTGCAATTGAAAGTTTAAACCGCCTTCGGTTTTATCTGCGTTAGTTTCGAGACCGGATCCCGCTGCATGGCCGCAACCATTATTATTGAGTAGCACCACATCGCCGCGCCACACCGCCATCGCATCGGTCTCTTGTGTCGCCGTGTGACATAACAGAGAGCTCGAAAACGATTGAATTCCGGCAAACAATAAATTGCTTCAATTTTAACGCCTTCGCGCATCGGTCGGTCTGTTGCAGTTGCATAGCAACTGAAAAGTTGGTCCGCGAGGAGGAAGTCTGGAATTTTACATTTCCGGCGGCTCAAGTTGTCGGCCGGTAGGGGGATTAGGGGCATAATGGACACCCTAAGCAAATGAGTATGTTAGGCCTATATAACAGGCAAAAACTTAACATATTATCAGTTGGCTCACAGCTTTAACTTGTTTCCTACGTATTTCAACCATTTACAGCAGGTAGAATGCCATTATTGTGAAGAAATAATGAATTGTAAATCGTGTGTTTTTTGGGGCTGGCAGGAAAGGTACGGGGCGAAATGGACACCCATCGATGCATAATGGACACCCCTGCATATTTTATGCTGTATCTTCGATAATATCGACCAGTTAAGTAATTTGCTTATGGGGATCAATACCACAGATATAATACTCCAACTTAGACGAGTTTACATAACATCAAAGTTAATAAAATAAGTTTTAGGCTAAAATAATCGGATTATTTTTTTCCAAACTCTCTAAAACGCCTAACAGTATGCAACGCGCGTACATCCATTAATAATTGCCAGTGTTCATTTCGCCCCGAATTGACTACAACATTAAAATTGCTATTTTGAGTAAGTTCTGATCAAAAATATAATACTTCATCCATTGCTAAATCTGCGTCAACATGTAGATAAGCTAACAATTCATGTATTGTTATCGTGGACACACTCAAACACTCGTAATACCTTATTTGCTACTGCTTCGAAATTATAAGAAATCCACCATATAAAAAACATACCTCAATTTCAATGATATTTTAGTATTTAATTTTGAAGGAATATAAATGGTGCTTTTGAAAAATAGAACAATGACTTGTTCCTTTACACTTATGCATTAAAAGTTTTTCATAAAAGTCAACGGTTTCGGCAAAAACAGGGGTGTCCATTTCGCCCCGGGTGTCCATTATGCCCCTAATCCCCCTATTTGTGTTGCACTCCCACGGAATAGTGGTGAAGTTCCTGGCTGATCCAATCCCGGTTGCATACATATGGTGCATAAATGCTCAATGGGTGCATAATTGTGCGGTGAGTAGTGACATTTTACGGGCGATTTGGTAACAAGTATGAGAAGACGGTTGTACGCGAGTGGGATGCATATCGGTCGTATGCCTTGTAGAACATGTAAAAGAGTGGGTAATTTAATGTCCAGGAAAGACCACAATCTTACAGGATTGTAAAACAGACATGTTTTTATACATTTCGGCAGAAGCATATAATTTTTGGATTTGAATTATTATTTGAATTGAATCATATTACGAAGTGCTCTATCATATTTTAATCATATTCACTATTTCCAGTTTTTACACAGCATAATTAAAACAGCAATGTTTGGAGGCATGACAGCTATAGCATGCCAAATATGAATAACTGCGATTGATGAACATTTTTTCACATTTATGATCTGTGCGTCGGTCGTCGAAATAAAAAGCGGTGAGTCCATTCCATGTTACTTTGTATTGTAATAATGAATGCATTGTTTTCGGATTTTACTGATTTGGTCAACAATATTTCCGACAATAGCAGTAGAAATGTTCTGATTCTTTTTTTCAGCATAGAGCATTTCCAATCCAGCCACCAAAAATGCGCCATTTTTGACTCGATATTTTTCAATTTGAATGAGCTTTTGTTCATGAACGTGAACCTTTGCATCAACCCAACCATTTTCCCTGCTTAACTTAAAAAAGTCGTATGAATAAAAAATCTTCTTCTTCTTTATGGCTCGATGTCCTCACTGGGACTTGGCCTGCCTTGCTTCAACTTAGTGTTCTTTGAGCACTTCCACAGTTATTAATTGAAGGGCTTTCTTTGCCTGCCATTGCATGAATTTGTACATTGTGTGGCAAGTATGTCCAGGGAGTCAAGTAAATTTTCCCGACCAGAACGGGAATCAAACCCGCTGTCTCCGGATTGGCGATCCATAGCCTCAACCACTAGGCTAACTGGAGACCCCATTTTTCAATTTAAATGAGCTTTTGTTCATGAATGTAACTGTGAATCATTTATTTTTACATCAACACAACCATTTTTTTCTCGCCCTACTTTTGAAAGGGCGTATGAAAAAATGTTTTTTCTCTAACTCGTTTTGGTTTGAAATGATCCCGGGCAGAGTTCAAGTACTGACGATCAAAATGTGATATTGGTTTGTTTGAGATAAGAGGTAAAAGTACTGAAAATAATAGCAAACATTTGTTCTTGAACCATCTGACCAATAACAAAATATGATATTTGAAGATCAATCACCAATTACCAAGAACTAAAAGTGCTATGGTGATGACGTTCCAGGAGTAAAATTGAGATATTTGTTTCAGTACTTTTACCTCTTATCTCTAACAAACAAATATCACTTTTTGTTCTCCATATCAAAATATGCTATTATTGAGCTTTTTCCCTCTGCTCGGGATGTCTCCGAAGATGTTTGAGTTTTTTAAAGAACTTTTAGAAAAAATACACTGAGAGTAATTTTAATCGCGAATCTATGTTAAATTACTTAAAAACCTTACCATTAAACTAAATGTTCATTGCTTTAAAATCTATTTATATAAATAAAAATGCAGTGGCATACGTGGGACCGCGCATAACTTGCGAACGGAAGGTCCGATTTCGATCATCTTAGTTTTGTTCTGTTAGTTTTCACCCAAGAAAGGTTTATGAGGTAAAACATATGGAAAAATTGAGCTTTTTTGAAAATCGATCTTCCATACGTTTTGTGACCGGGGACTTGGTCTTGGATAGAAACTTGAAACGTCAAAAAACGCAGTAGGCAAGACAAAGTTTGCCGGGTACAGCTAGTAGTATATAAAAATATAAATTACACATCGTATTATGACTTGTTCTATTCATTAGATTATAGCTTCGTAGTCATTGGGTATTCTTCAATAGTTGCACTAATTTGGTCAATTTGATTTCATCTGAAATAAAGTAAAATATTAGAGGTGACATTTTGTGGTATTTTAAGTTTTTGCATGGATTTCGAGTCTTTTGTACTCTTATTATTCCATCTTCATCTTTTTCATTTCTTCAGCGTTATTTTCTGTTTTTTCCATGACTATGCTCGTTTTTTCGTATTTTCGTTTTTTTCCCCGATCCGAAACATTTGTTTTTTATATTCGTGTCTTGATTTCTCCTGTGTCTTTTTTTTCCCGTACCTACAATTATTAATAGTTGAATTGGATTAGCTGTTTCAAGAAAACAAAGGTTATTCCCGCGAGGATTGCTTCGGGGTCGTGCAATGGTCGTGCAATGGTTCATCCCTCATTGGGGTTCCACCTTGACTTTTGAGAATCATCCTGAGGTTCGCCTCTAGGTCTCAAACAGCCTATAACTTCATCCCGCGAGGATCGCCTCCGGGTGTAATGCGTACTTCATCCTTTTGTCTGGGTTCCACTATCTCTACGGATCAGTGTACTTCATCCCAACAACAAGGTTCCGCCGGATTTCAAAGGATCGCCTTTGAATCTTTTTCTGCGTGCTTCATCCCTTTCCTTATTTATTTTTAGCACTATTGTCTAGTAACCTTCGTTTTTTTTCCCTTTTCAACGACTCTAAAACTGGAATTTGCGGTGAATTCAGGATCTGAATCAAATTGAAAATGAACGGAAACAATTCTCGTTATTTTCTACAAACTACGAGCTGATTTGATGACAAAATTCAAGAACCAGAACCAGAAAATTTTTGATAGACGTTTTCCCAAAACTTTTACTGGATTTCTGAAAAAAATCTAGCAAGACACTTGGCAGCTTTATTTTCGGAACTTTGGCATATACTGTCAATTCGGAGAGAGATGTGTGTTCACCTGATTTCGAGATCAGAGATAGATTCCTTCTCTGGTAAAGCAAAGCCACAGAAATATTAGTAAGATTTCTTTTGAGGTTTTTAGCGCATTCATTGAAGATACATTGCAAATGCTTTGTAGGCATGGGTAATGACATTTCCTTTGCTAACGGAGGAAATCCGCATTTATCCGTTGCTAACCGTCGTTAACCGCGTCTAACTGCTGCTCAGTTAGCAGCGGTTAGCGACGGTTAGGAATGGATAAATGCGCCTTTTCCTGTTAGAAAGGGATATGTATTTCCCCTTGCTTGTAGGGTAAGTACTTGTAAACATCCATTATGAGTTCATGGAAAAATATGATATTTATTAGGAAAGCTTTGGCAGACTTGTTCCATGATTTTTCGCGAATATCTGAGACGGTTTTTGCTGGATTCAAGGTTAACTTGCCGGCTGGAATAATGGAAATATTACTCTCAATCCCTTGGAGCACCTTACAGTAGTTCAGCTGTTCTTATTAAGCCGAATTATTTTTCATGGAATAGGTAATGAATTTAAATTCAAACTTAAAAATGCACTTTTCTGAAGTGTTGCGGTGCACTTGTCATGGCTTCGTGGTGCACCAAGTGCACCGCGGTGCACGATCTGAAAACCGCTGCTCTACAAGATAGACCAGAGAGCTCCCATGTCCATACGGAGAACTAGGACTTATCAACGGTAGTGGAAGAGGAAGGACTTCGACAAGGATACTTTTATCCAGGCACTTCGGCAAAATAGCGATGCGGCAAACTTCGACGCCGGGGGGTTGACCGAAGCATTAGAAACGGCATGTGAGGCAGCACTGCCGAGGAAGACGGAACCAAGGAACGGTAGACGTTCAGCGTACTGGTGGAATGCGACGATCAGTAGATTCCGTATTGTGCAGTGTTCTCCCTCCGAGCTAAGGTCAAGTTTTTGACGACTTGCACGGTTTTTCGTCAGTAAAATGGCTCTCAACAAAGCTGAATTAGCCTGTGTGTACTCAGCGCTCATCCTCGTCGACGACGATGTCGCTGTTACCGATGAGAAAATCTCGACCATCCTGAAGGCCGCCAACGTCGACATCGAGCCATACTGGCCCGGTCTCGGATCCGGAGTTGGTGCCGGTGGTGCTGCCGCCCCGGCTGCTGCTGCCGCTGGAGCTGCCCCGGCAGCCGCCGAAAAGAAGGAAGAGAAGAAGGAGGAAGAACCCAAGGAATCCGATGACGACATGGGATTCGGTCTGTTCGGTTCAGTGAATCAAAATTCAACCATCGCACAACCATAACGACAATGTCGCAATCTGAATTTGTTGGGACATTCTACCCAATGCGACATAGGTTTGTCCCAACTTGAACAGAATAGGACAAGGATCGTGCACCACGAGTTTAGAGATTTTTAAGGCTTGCATTGTGATTTTCGAGCGGTAACTTCGAATCGGTAAACACTACACTGCCGTTCTACGCCCCATTGTCCCATGTTGTATGGGAATCCCATATAACATGGGACAACTATGCGTAGAACGGCAGTACAACGCTGATGAAAATGGATCATCAAAAAGGTTCGGTTTTGGGATGGTAAATATTGATTACTCACGAGTTGAAAAATACGCAACAAAACCAGCTTCCGTTTTGTCTGCAACAAAAATTTTCGAGATCATGTCATTATCTGTTACCAGTTGGGATAAAGAGTAATTGCGGCGTCTTCTTTGTTGCTTGTTTTGTGCCTCTTTTGTCTGACAATTCTCTTCACTGGTTCGGTTAGATTTTTCGTTCTCATCGGAATGCTGCAACGGGGAAGTGCAGGCTTATATCCTGTTCGTTTTCCCCGCGTTGGCATTTTCATTCGTACAGTTTTAATGTACAAGTGTACAAATAAAAACTAAGTACCCTGCGTGAGACTTGCCTCCGAGCTAGACGACGAGTGCAGAGAGCACGAACTGATGCCGACAGAGAAGAGCGCAAGGTCGGTTTCCGTAATATGCTAGAGCTGCCTTCAAACGAGGTATCAAGCCAGGCGAGCAAGGCGAACTCTTACAAGGAGCTATGCATGGAGCTATGCCAGGAAGGCGAAGCTACCCCTGGAGAAATGCCTACCGCATCGTAATGGCAAAGCTGCAGGGCCCAATGACGCCAGTGGAAATGTGCCCAGATAAACTGAAGAGTATCGTGGAGCGCCTATTTCCGAGGCACAATACAACAATGTGGCCACCTACGCCGTACAGTGAGGGCGATGCGGAGCTTACCGTAAATCATTGAAGGTGAAGAAGGCTCTCGGTCCGGATGGAATCCCTAACGTGGCATTGAAAACCGAGATCCTGGAGTATTTAGATATGTTCGGGTCAGTGTCTGCCTGGTCTACCTGGAAGAAGGTAACTTTTCGGATATATGGAAGGTGCAAAAACTAGTGCTACTGCCAAATCCAGGAAAGCAGCCGAGAGATTCAGCATCGTACAGGCCGATTTGTCTGTTGGATACGCTTGGAAAACCTCTGGAGAGGATCGTCCTTAATAGGCTGACTGAGTGTGCTGAAAGTGCGTGAGGGCTGTCCACGTCCACGATGCATTTCGGCTTCCGCAAGGGATCACCGACGATGGATGCAATTCGGACTGTCGTTGAGAAGGCGAAGAAGGCATCCTACCTACTGCGCCGAGGCAACGATAGACGTTAAAAACGCGTTTAAAACTGTAAATCGGGAAGCTATCGCCATGTGTTGGATTCTTAGGAATTACTTCCAGAACAGAGTCCTTGTGTATGAGACCAACGCAGGACAGAGGTCGATTCGAGTGACAGCAGGTGTTCCACAGTGGTCAATACTTGGCCCAACGCTCTGGAACGCAATGAACAACGGCGTGTTAACACGGAAGCTTCCGACAGGCATCATTATCGTGGGGTTCGCAAACGATGTCGTCTTAGCGGTATCTAGCGAAACAATCGAAGATGTGGAAATGCTTGTGTCGGAGTCAATTGACACCGTCGAAAGTTGGATGAATGGGATGAAACTGCAGGCAGATAGCCCATCACAAGACAGAAGTGCTCGTTGTCAGTAACCGCAAAACAGTCCAAAGGATGGAGGTCACGATTGGAGAACAGAGAATTTCATCGCAACGTTCTACGAAGCATCCCGGCGTGATGGTCGACAACCGTTCGAACTTCAACGCGCACATCAACTGTGCCTGCGAAAAGGCGGCGAAGGCTATTGAGTAGTGAGGATTATGGCGAACGTGGGCGGCCCAAGGAGTAATAAGCGGCGCCTTCTGACAAGAGTTGCAACCTCAATACTGAAGCATGGAGTGTCAGCCTGGGCTGCGGCGCTAAAAACGAAGATATACTGTAGGAAGCTGAACAGTGTGTTCCGGCTCATGGCTATAGGAGTCGCTAGCGCCTACAGAACAATCTCGCCGGAGGCTGTTAACGTTATCGCTGGGATGATTCTCATCTGCATCACCCTTGAGGAAGACGTATAGCGGAGGAACGCTAGGAATGCGAGAGCAGCTGTTAGAACGGACACGTTGGCTAAGTGGCAGCAAGAGTGGGACAATGCGACGAACAGTAGGTGGACACATCGGCTGATCCCAAACGTGTCAGCGTGGGTGAACAGGAAGCATGAATAGGTGAACTTCCATCTGACGCAGTTTCTTTCCGGGCACGGCTGTTTCCGGGAGTATCTGTTTCGGTTTGGTCACGCGTCCTTCGTCGCTGCCCCGAGTGTGCGAACGTGGATGAAACGCCGGAGCACTTCTTCTACTTCTTCTTTATGGCTCTACGTCCCCACTGGGACTTGGCCTGCCACACTTCAACTTAGTGTTCTTTGACACTTCCACAGTTATTAATTGAAGGGCTTTATTTGCCTGCCATTGCATGAATTTGTATATTGTGAGGCAAGTACAATGATACACTATGCCCAGGGAGTCGAGAAAATTTTCCCGACTGGAACGGGAATCGAACCCGCCGTCTCCGGATTGGCGATCCATAGCCTTAACCACTAGGCTAACAGGAGACGCCGGAGCACGTCGACTTTGAATGCCCTAGGTTCACAGAGATGCGCAGGGATATGCGCGGCGTGACAGTCGACCACATTATCGAAGAGGTGTGTCACGATGAGGACACTTGGAACGATGCTTTGCGGGCTATAGAGAAAATGGCGCGAAGACCAGAGAGCGCCGGACCGCGATCCGGGTAGACATGATCCACCACCGGGGACACGTCTGAGTCATCCGTAACGTGACACCGCTTTTAGGCCGTCGGGGCGCCGGTGAACTGGAAGTCTACTGCCTACCAAAATCACAGGACAGACCTCATCACCTGTTTGGGAAAAAACGGTTTCGCAAGATGTTCCACTGCCGAGGAAATCTTCGTCGGTGTAGGAGTGTGTAGATCCGCCGTGGGGGCTACCGGAGTAATAAGCGAGTTGGCGTCAATATGCGCAAGTGATGTAGGCAAGAGAATTGTCTAGTGATGTGAAAGGTGCTTAAGTGCCGCATCAACGCGGAGAATCGACTGAGGTCAGAACGGAGACAAAGGGCTCAGCATGCGAAAGATTGTACTAATCACCGACGGGAGCCGAAGGGCTCAAACAACGTAAAATAATAAATAAACACCCTCCTTCGGGGTAATACTGTATGGTGGTGCCGGAGGAGATGGTAAAGGAGTACTAACCCTAGAAGAGTTTTTTTTAGGTCCGGTGAAAGTCCTACACCGTGCCAAATCTACACTGGAATGTGCATGACCATGAAACCATGAACGAACACAACAGGCCTGTCTGTCCAGATTTTTAAATTCCTAGTAGCATGCAAAAAAAAAAAAAACATAGGATAAGTTATCGCCATAGTGGTTCCCTATTTCGCCATAGTGTTAATTCAGAAAGTTTTCAAGCTTTGAACTATTATGAAAGTTTTAGTAGCAAGAATTTAAACGTATCTTGTCGTTAAAACTCTTGAAGTGATGCACAATTTTGAATTATCTTAAACAGGCACTATGGCCAAATAGGGATCCACTATGGCGATAACTGGTACACTCAGCCTACAGACATTTGCTCAGTTCGTTGAGTTGATTGGTATGAGACTCGGCCCTCCAGACCTCGGATCCTTAGTCGGTTTTCAGCGATATTTATACCCTTCTTATGGGTGTAAGAAGGGAAAAAAATCACCCAACAAAAGTTTCACAAAAATACTGCTCCATGATTGAATCAAAAATTTAATTAATTTAATTTCATTCACAAATTAAAACGACTGTGGTCTGTTTCAACCACATGGCGATTTTTATATTTCCGCGAAAGATTTTCCCACCACCGCAAGTGGATTGTTTGGTTATTGTTTTTGTTCTATTTAACTTTCATCGTCGTCAGCACCGGTCAAGGCAACCAAAACATTCCGGTTCCCGACCGGTAAACATGCGGATCTGAATCCACAGCTGTGGGGGAGTGATCAGTTCATTCTTTTTTTGTTGCTCTATGCAGCGCAGTTGTTGTTATTCAATAAACAGCCCGGCTTCCGAGAGGGTTGAAGGTTGTTGCAACAACTACGTGGGGATTAGCAAATACCTATTGCCGCCAATTCGGAGATTTTGACTAAACAGGAAACGACATTGACGGTAAGGTCCTGTACTTGACTGGTACCACCACCAGCACCATGGCCGGCCACGACCGCGTCGGAGGTAGTAAACAGATCTGGCTAAAACTGCACACGACAGCGCGAAACTGAAACGTGCAAATCTCACGGTATGACATGCGTGCGTTTCGCGGCGATGGGTGGTGAATGGGGACTAGACTGGTTCGAAAACTGCAATATCCGGCCATCAGTAATGGAAGAATTTGTGGACTTATTATGTTATTTATCTATGCACTTGACATTCGAATGCATTCCAACTGGGAACAAAAATCCTTTTCATAGGCCAATGGAATTTGGCCTGAGCCTATTGTCAACATTTGTAAAGTCGACACAACTAAATCTAGTTATCCTGAGTTACAACAGGACTTTTAAATTTTAAAAGAATTAAGTATCGTAGCTTTTTATCGTGTCGTAGTCACTCCAACATGTGTTTCAAATTGAAGTTTCTTCCAGAATAATCAGAAGAATTGTCAAATTTCATTGAAACATTTTTCAAACTTAGACCTATCTGTAAAAGTGAAAAGTGTAAACATTCAGTAAAAACTTTTTATCTTTTTTTTTTTTGAAAAATTAGATTTCATTTTGAAATTTGTATGGTTTGGTCAAAGTAACTATCTTAGTATTTCCAAATCTTTTACAGTTATCCCCCATATTTCCAAGTTGCTTGGGGCGGAATCAGTCTAACGAATACTGGCCACCAACGGCAATGCCTTCGATTTAACGACCGCGTCAGCGTTCACGTTTAGGCAATAAATAGCAAGTTCATTCTCTTCGGATTCGAACGAGCGGCACCGGAGATGGGGAGATGTCCTTCCAGAATGTGAGTCAACCACGGTATGCATATACTTTTACACGTACTCGTACCTACATACCAGAAGCAGAAGTTTCTCACCGTCTAACGGTGCATTGATTTATTGACCAGTGGAAACTTCTACTGATTTAAGCTCTCCAGCAAGTTTAATGGCTGTGTTTTTAACTTTCATTCATTGAAAAACGTTTTTTACAAGTATTTCAATAGTCTCAGTAATTTAATCATAATTTATTTCTTTTCTATGCTTAGCTATAAAAGTGAACTTTAACTTAAGCTCTTCACTTGCCTCAGCTTTAACCTTCCTAATACATTACGTTGGAAACAGCTCGCTGACGTAGTGCACGTAGTGTCAAAAATGACCCTAATTCACAAGGTGGGCTAAGCTATAAGCGTTATACGAGAACTTACATAGTAATCTGTATCTTGTGTGGCAGCATTAGAGAAAGTCTACACTCAAAAAAGACAAGGAAATTACCATTACGAAAACTTCCAGGATCTACCAGGATTCGAACCAAGACATGCTGAGCATGACCTTGTTGAATAGCTACGCGTTCACCAGTTGAGCTATTTGAAGCCAGATTTGTCCAAACGTTTTTTAGCATTTCACAATTAAGCAGGTCACGTTACTGTAAGTGAATGATTCCACTAGATTATGTCATTCAATTAGATCTAATCGAAATTAATTAAAACTAACTTTATAAAGCGACAACCTTCATTCTGTATTTCAGACTAGCTACACCACGATGTAGAGCTCACCGAGAGCGAAAGACTTCCATTGCTCGAGATCAAGGAAAGCTAAATGTCAAGAAGCAACACGAGCCAAGCCGAGCCGCCGCCGCCGCCTGGTTTGCAAGGTGTGCGCTGATGCAAAAAAAAGCGGCAGAGAGGAAGATGAGTGCTATAAAAAGGTTGAATTTGTTTACCGAAAGTAAACAGTGACTTGGTCTTTTCAGCACTGCCACTACCACCACCGCCACGGCTTTCCCCGGCAACGCTCTCCTGTAGTTAGCTCGTTCACCGCATGACTATCTAACATAATTAGAAATTTTGCTTCCGGAGTTGGCAAGAATGGTTGGACGCACTTGGAGCTCTATAGCCGCTCATAAAGAACAAGTTTTGCCATTCTCGCACAACAAAGTTGTTTTTGAAAAATCATAACTTTACTTTGAAAAATAGTTTTAGATGGAAAGCTAGGAGGATCACTGTTAAAATGTCATGCGATTTAAAAAATAAATATGTTATAGATTAGGAAGCTCGTAGGTAATAACTGTGGAAGTGCTCATAGTAGAACACTAAGCTTAGAAACAGACTTTATCCCAAAGAGAACGTTACACCAAAAAAAGTTTCGAGGTTTTCTCTATGTCCTTTAAAATAACTTTTTACAAACCCATTTAGGGTGGCGAGCCACTTGGGCAGTGTCCGGCATTTTGGGCAGTCTTCGCTATAACTCAGCCAATTCCAAACCAATTGACTTGAAATTTTGTATACGGCTAGATACTGTGCGTATCTCAACGCGTTTCAAAAATTGTGTAAATTAATTCAAAATTGGCTTAGTTATAGCAAAAAAAGGCCCAAAATAGGAGCCCTGCCGAGATGGTTCCACTTCCTTATATAGGTTTAGCACAGAAGGAGGAAATAAGGAATTGGAATTGGAATTGGAGTAAATTATATAACTAGAAAGAATTTCTTGATGAACTTCTGAAAATATTGAAGCAGACTCCGAAGAGATTAGCCAGCGATATTTAAGAATAAAATATATGCAGCAAAATTCAAGACGGTTTCAGATTAGCACTAGTTTTTGAAGAAACTGAATCTATAGTAGAATGTTATTGGAATTTAAGGTAACTTTCACGAAATCTCTTCGTAAAATTTACACTTCAAAAGGGTCCAACTGCTTTTGGAAATATCAGCTTCTTACAAAACTATTAATCGTGTATTTCTCGACTAGAAGCACATTACAAGATTATAACAAAATGTTAACAAATGTTGTTAGAAATAACAGAAGTTGATATAATTTTGTAGTAAGGATTTGTCAATTGAAACATCCATAACAATATTAGGGGACGTTCATAAACAGCCCCTTATGATTAGATTTGGTATCATTGTAGTAACAAAGTTATAACAAAACTTGTTCTGAACATTCTAACAGAATTATAAGGAAGTGGAACCAACCGGCACTCGGTAGGGCTCCTATTTTGGGCACTTTTCTGCTATTACCCAGTAAATTTTGAACCAATTGACACAACTGTTGAAATGCGGTGAGATACGTACAGTATCTAGCCGTATACAAAATTTCAAGTCAATTGGTTTGGAATTGACTGAGTTATGGCGAAGAGTGCCCAAAATGCCGGCCACTTCCCAAGTGGTTCGCTACCCTAATTGTTACATTATGCATTTGAATACTATTGCCAATAGCATAATTTTGTAACACATGTACTGTAATAGGGTGACTTTGGGTATTATCGGCAGGTTTGTTCTGAAACTTGGTCATGTAATTCAGCCTGGTTGGGAAGGATTTGAGGCCAACTCCGAGTTTAATAGGTTTCAAAAAACCTTCCATGACGAAGAGAACAAAACTGCCGAAAATACGTAAGTTCCCCTATTAGTTGTTTCTTTGTAACAAAATGATTTCAAAATTTTTGTTTTGTCGTGCAGAAGTTTTATTTTTTTGTTATTTTGGTCATTCGATCTAAGAGATTTATAATAAAACTTATAATAAATTTGTTATGAAATACATAAACATGTTGTTATAATTTAGCTATAGTTTAACAAGTTCAATCTTACAAAGTTAAATTTAATTTTGTCATAATCACATCTCAATTTGCTATATTTTTATTTTACTCAGGGTCGATTTCTTCACCTCAGCTTAATCGATAAGCCAGGCTTACCCATATAGTTAAACCTGGTTTAAGGCTTAAGCCCGGGTGAAGAAATCGGCCCTCAGAGAAAACTACTTTTTAACTAACATGTTTCATAACAACTATTGTTACAAAAAATATTGTAACAATATAACACAAGTTTCGTAAAGCCTGCATATATTTCTGTTTCATACCCTCATGTGCCTGAGCAACGGCATTTACTTCATGCTCTCTTTTCTTTTTACGGTGGGTTGGTTCTTCGGCTGCTTCTTCTTCTTCTTCTTTTTGGCTTTACGTCCCCACTGGAACTTGGCCTGCCTCGCTTCAACTTAGTGTCATTTGAGCTATTCCACAGTTATTAGTTTAAGGGCTTCCTTTGTCTGCCATTGCATGAATTTGTATATTGTGAGGCAATACAACACTATGCCCAGGGAGTCGTGAAAATTTTCCCGACCGGAACGAGAATCGAACCCGCCGTCTCCGGATTGGCGATCCGTAGCCTTAACCACTAGGCTAACTGGAGACCCTTCGGCTGCTCTTGCTTCCCAATATCGCTCCCTGATTTTATTCCTCTGTAATTCACGCGCTCACACTGTTATTTCTTTTTTTATCTGCATTAACGAGTTAAGCCTTAGGCTAGTTCATCTCGGGACCCACGCTTTACTTCCCTTCCGAAGGAAAAACCCACATTTTACGAGTTTGTTGGGAGTGGGATTCGATCCCAGGTCCTCGGCGTGATAGTCAAGTGTTCTAACCATCACTCCAGGTCCGCTCCCCGACACTGTTATTTCTCTGTAATTCATGCACTCCAGTCGATGACCTTTCTTGTATAGAGGGCATATTAGACCATCAAACCAACTAGCAGGCAGTTCTTCCTCTTCCCATATCATCAATATAATACGGTGTAACATTGGTACAGCTGCTTGCTATTGTGTTCGAGAAACTCGTCCAGGAGTTCGTCCTTCCCATCAGCCTTGTTGTTCTTCAGCACTCTAATAGCTGTCTTGACCTCGTCTAGCGTTGGAGGTTCCATAGCCTGTCCGTCGTTGTCGCTTTGAATTCTGTCTGTCGCTCATAGCTTCCCACCATTCCCCAATTCCTCGAAATGGAGCCACCATTGTTTTGTCTGCCAGCAAGTTTCCATCACGGTCGTTGCACATGACGGGAGACAGTGCTGTTTTTCTCTGCATACCATTGACAGTTTCGTAAAACCTCTGCATATTATTCTGTTTCATACTCTCTTGCGTCTGATGAGCAATCACATTTTCCTCATGCTGTATTTTCTTTTTACGGTGGATTCGTTTTTGGCTACTCTTGCTTCCCTATATCGCTTACTGATCTGCCGTGTCCTCGACTCCAACATTCGGCTTCTGACAATATTCTTCTCGTTTGTTACCCACTTTTCGTCGAACGAATCTTTCCCAAGTCGTTTTTGAGCAGTGTCTATCACCTACCGTGCTGCCATACTTATCGCTCCGTAAATGAACTCCCACAGACTGTTGAACATATCGCTCTCGTTGATCTCACTTATCAGCTCTTCAATCTTCTGGTCATAGTCAGCTACCGTATTGTCTGCTGAAAACTGCTGGATGTTGAAACGCATCGATTGCCGATTCGAAGGATCCGAACACGGTAGATAACCGAGCTCGAGTTTTACTAACTATGAGATAGTGCTTCGAGTCGATGTCCCTAAAAGTTCTAACATCAATGACGTCTGAGAAGTGTCGGCCGTCTACCAACACATGCTCCAATGCATTGGGTTGCTGGCTTCGCCGTTTGAGTGTCTCCAGGTGTGCTTAGGGATATTCTTCCCATGGCCATCCCCATGGCAGCAGACAAGTTGACTAATCTTAGGCCTCCATAAATTCTTCTTGTGATCTAGTTGAGGATCTAGGAGAATGACTCCTCCAGATTTTTTTCGAAGTTCTTCAGATTTTTTTTTTGTTTTTTTTTATGTAGGTATTTCGATTAGCATTCCTCAAGGAATTTCTGCTAAGAATCCTGCAGGGATCCGCCCTGAGATTTCTCTAGGAATATCTGATGGGATTCTTCCAGAAATTCCGCAAGAATTCCTCCCGAGAATCCTTCATATATTCTCCTGTGATTTCTTCAAGGATTGCTCTGAGAACTGACGTGGGATTTCTCCAGAAATTTCTGCTAAGGTTCCTCCAGGAATTCATGCTGAGATTGCTCTAGAAATACCTGGTGGGATCCTTTCAGCAATTCGACAAGGATTCCTCCTGGGAACGCGCCATAAATTCGTCTTGTAGTTCCTTTAAATACTGTTCCATGAATTTCTCTGCGTTTTTTGCATTACTTTACATCAGATTTTTCTGCAAGGTTTCCTCCAGGAATCCCTGTTGGGATTTTCCCACAAACTAGGATTTATCTAGGAGAATGACTCCTCCAGAATTTTTTCCACAAATTCTTACGATTTCGTCACAGGAAAAACTTTCGGGACTGCTCCCGGATTTCCTCTTGCGGCTACAGTAGTAGTTCTTCGGGGATTCTCTCGGAGATTCTGCCACAGGAACTCATTCGGGGATGCCTTCAAGAATTTCATCAGGTATTCTGCCGTGTACAGCATAGTTGTCCCATGCTCTATAGGAATCCCTATTAATATGGGTCAACTATGCTGCACACAGAATTTCTTTCAGGGATTCTTTATAGGGATTTTTTAGAGATTTTTTCATGAATTCTTCCAAAATTCCAGGATTTATCCAGGAATTTTTCTAGGGATTCATCAGAAATTCCTCCAGTGATTTTTCAAAGGAATTTTGCCTGTAGAGATTTTAAAGGAATGCCTCTTGGGATTTCTCCAGTGACTTTTTAAAGAATTCAGGCCAAACATTTCAATTGGTCCTATCTGCATTTGAGAGGCTCTCTTTGTTCACTTTCTCTTTCAATTATTGCAATGTAATGGTACCGATTTCAACTATTTTTGCAGTACAAACCAAAAAACGATTGTTTTGACCATCGTTCAATATAAGGAGACAAGCAAACAACAAATAAACAGCTGAGAACGAAAGAGAGGGAAACCAGAGAGAGCCTCTCTTCTGCAGATAGGACCTTTAGACATGTTTGGCCTGAATTCCTCCAAATATTTATTTAGGGATTCCTGTGTAGGAATTCACCTTGTGATTCTATGAACAATTCCTCCTGAGATTTACTTAGGAATTTCTCTAAAGATTTATCCAGGAATTGCTCTAGTCATAGACATATGTACTAGTATGGGACAAACATCAAATTCTTGCTCCAGTCGACTTTTTTGATTTCATTTAGGCCCCATATGAACTGTGCAAAATCTCAGCGCCATTGGTGAAACTATAATTTAGCGCAAGCGATTCAAAGTTTTCATAGGATTTACTATGGGAAAAGCTAAACTTTCAGATAAAAAATCCCAGAGGTTGTCCCTTGTCTCCTTAATTCAAATCGATCAATGTTTCTTGTAGAAAAATCATTTATGAAACTTTCCTTCGAAGACCGCAAAACAATTGTATGCTTGTGGAAAAAGTTATTGATTTATTACCGCTTAGTGATCCAACGAACGGCTTTTTGTTTTGTTTTATTAGCAGCACTGTAACTGCTGCCTTGGCTGCTGCTGTTTCTGGGGGTGGTGATGCCTCCCGCCACCCCATGCAACAACGGCAGCAGCAGTGCTGCTGATAAAACAAAACAAAAAGCCGTTCGTTGAATCACTAATCGGTAATAAATCAATAACTTTTTCTACAAGCATCCAATCGTTTTGTGGTCTTCGAAAGAAAGTTTCATAAATGATTTTTCTACAAGAAGCGTTGATCGATTTGAATTAAGGAGACAAAGGGCGACCTCTGGGATTTTTTGTTTGAAAGTGTAACTTTTCCCATAGTAAATCCTATGCAAACTTTGAATCGCTTGCGCTAAATTATAGTTTCACCGATTGCGCTGAAATTTTGTTCAGTTCATATGGGACCTAAATGGGATTCAAAAAGTCGACTGGAGCGAGGATTTATTTTTTTCCATACATGCGTGTCCCATACTAATATGTACAGTATGATATATTGCGACTAAGAACTCCTTGTTATTTGAAGTGGAATTTTGAAATTGGATCCGCTTCAATTGCCGTCTATTGCTCTGGGTTTTATGTTTACAATTATTCAAAATTGTCACTGAAATTATTGTTCTAAAATACAATCTAATTCAAAGTAACAAATGTATTTCCAATCTACGTTTTACAGCTATTGGCTTGTTGGTTAACCCTCTAATACCCAATCCTGCCTTTAGACGGGGTATAGTTTGAGCATTTTTGTAATTTTTGTTTCGTGAAAAATCATTTTTTTTATATTTTTGGCTGATATTCAGGACTGTTCTGTATATCTCAAAATGGTTTTTGGTGTATTTTAAAGCGTATTTACATTTTTTAAAAATAATTAAAAAATTGATGTTTTAGTCATCTTTTAGAAGTCATTGTTTATTTTGTATTGAATCGCTACAATTAACATATTTAAAATTTTTCCCAAATCATTCTATCCTTGTTTAATAGTTTAAAGGAATCGAATACACTCTAAAATTATTTTCCTGAAAATTACACGGAAAATAAAATTTTCTGTGAAAAAAAATGAAATAATATTTCAACAATAATCATAAAATCTCAAAATATTTTCATCTCAAAAAATCCGTTCCCCAAATTGGCTTCCAGGAAAAATATAAAAGTGTGGGGATGTTTAAAAATAAAAATTAGAAAAATCAAAAACTGAAATTCACGAAATCGAGAATTAAAAAGAATCATCTTCCAAAACATGTTTAACGAAAAATAATATTTAGATCAAAATCAAAAATTTGGGTATTAGAGGGTTAACAGATCTTTTCATGAATCACTTTCAACAGAAACCGCTGCACCCAACACAGATATGTAACGGCGGTGACATAGTAGAGAGTTGCGTGAAGCGAAGCGCAGTGCGACGCGTTTGCGTTCGAACAGTTTTTGTAAGCGCCAGTGCAAAACGCATGGTGAGACGCGTTGACCAGTCAGAGTGAACGCGAATCACAGCGTCGGCAGCTGCGTCAAACCCCGTCGAGTGCTTTCACGCGCGTGCATGCACAAGTTGCTGTACGGGGAACTGATGGTTGCTAGGACCGTCTCATGATTCTGTGCGCCTGGTGTGTGGTGTGTGCTGTTTGAGTAAATTCGTCACGACGGGGTTGAGTCAGGTGTGAGTTTGGTCGTGGTTTGAGAGTTCTCATTATGCTGATGGCTGTGATTATGGTGCTGGGCAACGGTAATTTTGCTTCGGATACGCGTCACAAGGCGCGTCACTGTGTCATGCTTCGCGTTGCTCGACGCGTGTATGGAAGCTGATCGACAAACGCGTTGCGCATCGCTTCACGCGCCGCCTTACTATGTCATCGGCCTAAGCCTTACAAGATTTTGGTATTGGCAACGAATAGACCTCAATAAAAAAAACTACAAGCTAATTAGGCAAACCGCCATTGTTCGTACAAATAAGCTCGCCAAAATTCAGTAACAACACACCTCCACAGAATATCTAATTACTCGATCAAAATATGGCAACCGAAGCAAATTGCTCCTATCTGGCGCGGTCGCACGGACGGAAACTCAATCTTGATTGATTATGCACCCACGTCATGCATTATCCGGATACATTTCCAATTTGCCACAGAATTTGGGGCGGAGTACCATCCATCCATTCAGTACGGACAGCCGACTTGCCAACGCAGCCACTTGAACTGGACGGGAATCCACTTCGGCGAAGCAGTGTCCATTTGGTCAACTACGTAGCGTGAATATTGATGCCGATGAGAAATAAGCTCTTATCCTGAACTAGTGTTTTATTTGTGATGGTTTAAGCTTTGTCATAGTAATCTAGCTCGTCGTGGTCGGAGAACTACCACCACCACCGGCGACTAATCGCCGAACTGTCTCATCGCGCACAGTTACACAGTGTTAGTCAAACAAGAACACGGTCCACTAAGCAATCCGCTGCGAACGACGAGCCTCTTTTCTTCACTGGCTATCGGATAGCAAAGCGGCAAATCGCGGACGATCAGACTAAAGAGAGTCTCGGACGGGGGCTAGACACAGAGCTAGGTGAAACACGGGAAGCGACGAGACGCACGTTTACATTAAATTTTATTGCAAACACACGCAAGTCAAGCGGTGTGTCCGATTCGGAAAGAGACGGCTCGAGCTATAAACATATTTACAGAATTGAATGACCATAATTAAAAAATCGTCACCAAGGGAGTAGTTTGCAAATAAGCTTTATTTTTGAAACAGCGTAAATGTTGTAAATCTCCAAGTGATTCTACAGTTGTGATAAGATACAAGGTTTCTTGATTTCAAAAATACTTTGCCTGAGCTTTAGTTTCATTGGCCGCCCATCGTAGTTGCCAAATTAGATGTACATAAGGAATCAATGAGATGACTACTTGGAACTAACAGACACCTTCAGTGTACAAGTGCTGTTGATCTTCTATTCTTACAATTAGACGAAAATGACGTCCGTCACGTCAAAATACAGGTCATTTTTGGGAAGGGAAAAGTGATGCTGCAATCGGTCGCCTAAAGTAGATAGTAAGTACCATCTACGCGAGTTAATTCGGATGTCGAAGTTTTGCAACGTGACATGGGTTCACATTGGTACGTTGATTATGGAATGGTGAATGTAAAATCATACATCCTATATTACTGTAACGAAATTTACTCCTTGTGGTAGCTACTCAGAAGTTAAATCCACAGAGTTTACTACATTCGGAGACCAAACAGCCTCGGGCTGAAAGTCTCGATAAAAAAGATAATAATATAAAGAAAAATACTACATTGTTTGTACGAATGAAAGACTTTTCGAAAATGTATTGTTTACTTCTTCCAAACACAAGCTTGATAGTTCAAATTCATCCAGAAATGCCTCTACAAGGATTTCTCCAGCAATTTAGTCAGGGTTTCTTTCTGAAACTTCTTCAGAGTTTTTGGAATGTCTTTTAGGATTCCTTAAAAGTTTCCTTCCGTATTTTATCATGGCATTTTTCTTACTAAAGGGCGAACATGATGAAATTGCCACACAGAAAATATTGTATAACTTTTGATTGCGTTCGCCAAAATAGCTAATTTTTTTACCATGAATAGTATATTATTTGTAGCTAATATCATAAAATTTTCATTAAAATCGGTTGAGTATTGGCGGAGATATCGTTGAAACAAGGAAATTGCCACTTGAGAATCTTGCGCAAACAAACATTTTGGAAAATATCACTTTTTTGCCGTTTCAACGCTGGCGCCAAAAATACTGGACCGATTTCAATGAAAATTTTTGTGTACGTACTGTATGTATGTAGAAGTAGTTTGTCTAAATTTCATTCAATTTGATCATACCGTTAAAAGGTTATAGCCATATATGTCGCACTATGTCACAATAAGCAGATGTGATTTTTGGTATAGTGAAATTCAAACTGCTCTTACTTTGAAAGTACACAACAAAAATGGCTGAAATTTTCACTGTAAACAGTTTAACACAACAATTTTACACTGTCGAAGTTTTATAAAAATCGGGACAGTGTTATCAGTTCTACAGTCAAAATAGTGCACGCAGAACTAAAAATGGCCAAAAAGTACCTAAAATTTACCTTGAAGCGATTTGAGCTTTGGATATTTACTAGAAAAAGTACTGAACCGATTTCGATCAAATTTTTACCACTTAATTGATGTTAAGAATATCGAGTGAAATTTTCAAACGTTTTGATGAGGTAACAAAAAAGTTACAGCCTAAGTTATGATATCGACCATACATGCGCCAATACTCAACCGATTTTAATGAAAATGTTATGGTATTAGCTACACATAATATACTGTTCATGGTCAAAACATTAGCTATTTTGACGAACGCAATCAAAAGTTATACAATATTTTCTGTGTGGCAATTTCATCGTGTACGCCCTTTATTCCTCCATGAATTCCAGTCGGTGGTTCTTCCGGCGATTTAAGTATTTTTTCTGGGATTCCTCCTTGAGAATCTTTTAAGATTTATGAATTCCGCCCGATTTTTCCTGGTGTTTCATTCATACAAAGTTCTCTAGGACTTCTTCCAGAGGTTTTCCCGGAATTGCTTCTAGAGCAAACCCATAGTCCATCGCAGGATTTCGTAAGGAGTCCCTTCTGCTTTGCCACCAAGACATTTTCGTGGAATTTATCCCATTATTCAACCCGAAATCTCTACAGGAGTTTTTGGATGATTTTGCTCGATAACGTACGGTGTTTCTTTTGAGATTTCTGCCAAACGTTTTAGTGGGATTTTGCTCCGAGTTTCTACAGGAATTATTCCTGAGATTTAAACTGGAAATCTTCCAAGGATTTCTTTAGACGTTGTTCACAGGTTTTCTGCACGTTTCTTTCGGGATTTTTTGCAAGAGTTTCCTCTGTATTACTACCAGAGCCTCTCACGGGATTTCGTCCATGCACGGAAAGATCGATGTACACAGAGCAAGAAGCAACTTTCACGCAGCGATCGAAAAGACAAAAGATTTCATGCAAACTTGTGTGAAAATTCACGCAAAATTGTGTAACACCGGATCAGCACATATTTTGTGCTGATCCAGTCGTACGCAAATATGAGTGAAAAATCCTTTGTCTTTTCGCAAGTTACTCATTCGCTGTGTACTTTCGTTTTAGGGTGTGGTTTCCACTATAATTTCCTTAAGAAATTTCCGTGAGCTTCAACAGGAGTTTTCCTTGGCAAATTTTTTAAAGGTTCTTGTCACGTCACCCCCTGCAACAGATCAACTCTGGTCGATTTACTGTCGATTGACCATGCGAAGAGAAGAAATACCATAGAACGGTAGAATCAAAACAAACCGAGGTAGATGTTGATTTAGATCAATAGTGCAAACCATCTTGTGGTGTTAACAAATGGAATTCCTTATTCTAAAACGTATTTAGTAAATTTATATCTGGGATGATTTTCGGCGTGGCAGTCGCAATTGCAATCAAACGATGATTTGATTCGTTTTGGTAGTTATTGGGTATTTCTGTTATTGTTGTTGTGTTCGTTTTTTTTAAATCGCTTTGTGTGGAGTGTATGGAAAATGCTTGCATACATTGAACTAAGACATTCGAATATGACAAACCTCGAAAATAGGAAGAGCTGTTTGCCTTCTGTGTTATTTTTCTAAATTGAACCGATGCTGAATATGCTGAAGAATGTGACTGATTCTATGTGTATTTCAGAGTCGATTCCAACGTTTTTTAAAATAGTTTTTCGGACGGATTATGCTTCCACAAAGCCTTTCAAAATGAAAGCGATCAACACTTCAGGAAGCCTATTTTTTCAATGTTTAATGGTCAGTATATATAGTATAATTATCTTGTCTCGAACATAGAATTCCCTGAAGAAGATGTAATACACATCGAAACGTCGGATGAAAGAGAATATCTGATTGTTGGATTGCAATTGGGTTCTTTAGGGGTATCCGGATTATTTCATAATCGGATTCTCCGCCCAAAAATTAGTCAAAATCCAAAATTTCATAATTTTCGGAGTCCAGGAACTATTTTTAAAATGCATTTAAAGTTTGTATGGGTTTTTTTTTTTTGTTCGGATCGAACTGTCACTTTATCGATTGAACTGTCATTCTATCCACAAAAATGAAAACTGTTTTGTTAATTTAACCATCAAAACAAAGTTATCGGAATCCAATAAAATCACGTTATACTCAGAAAAATGAGCTCTTGCGATTAGGCTATACAAAATAGCAATATTTTATTCACTAAAGAACCCAATTGCGACTGCCACGCCGAAAATCATCCCAGATATAAATATACTAAATACGTTTCAGAACAAACGCGGTTTGCTTAAGAGAGTTTGGGAAACTTTCCACCCCCACAACAGTTCTCGTGGGATTTCTTTTGAAATTTGACCTGATAGGAGGATAGGAATTTACTTCGTCATATGCGCTAATTCCCGGCATATCAGATGGAAAATAGCGGATAATTAAAGATATTCTAACTAACCCTTCCCAATGAGCTTGAGCTTGAGCTTCATTGACCGCCCGTAGGTGCTACTCCAGTATCGCCAGACCAATTACACTCCTACAAAGCACCAATGCGATATCTGCTGCGGAATAAGCAGGCATCTTCAGTGTGTGAGCGTTGGTGATCTTCTATTTTAGGCGACAATGGCGCCTGCCACGTCAGGTTGCAGGTCAATGTGGGGAAGGGTAAGGAAGTGATGAATGCAATCGTTTGTATCCACGTCTGACCGAATATA
Source organism: Aedes albopictus (assembly GCF_035046485.1). Taxonomy (NCBI): domain Eukaryota; kingdom Metazoa; phylum Arthropoda; class Insecta; order Diptera; family Culicidae; genus Aedes; species Aedes albopictus. The sequence continues at coordinate 214,270,766 of NC_085137.1, forward strand.
CCTCTGCGTCAGCACAAACTCATGCGGGTGTCGGAGTGTTGGTGGGACTTGGTTGGCAGAGGGTTCACACATTGGTGCGTGGATACAAGGGTAAGGTGACAGAATTGTGTGTTTTTATTATTCTGAAGATGTGCGGCATAGTTCGCTTGATTGCATAACTTGTTGGCGCTATCTAATAGAAATGAGGCACTGTGCTGTGAAGGTTTGGAAGGAAGGGAAACGGCTTTTTCAACCAGTTCATGTTCTAGCGATGGCTATTGAACATGTGAATATACATGAGTTGTACACGGTGTTCAATAAGTTCGGATACACAATAAAATTGAATTTATTTCTCATCTGTAACTCAGATTTGCAAAGTGAAAGTATTAATTGAAAGCTCACATAATACTGATAAATACAGTATATATTTTGAAATAAACTGTCCTTTATCCTTTTGTAATAATTGCAAATGTGTCTCAAGTTCCTTTCGGCCGACACGCACGTCTTTCTTTGGCATTTCGACTAGTTTTTAACGGTAAGTAACGGTGTTAAGTTAAATCAAATTAGATTGTTGTCCTCAGCATTAGTGGTAGCAACTATGACCATACGAAATAATCTATAAGATTCAGATTGGGTGAAGTACGGATTCATTTTATCTTGATCTTTAAAATTGCTAAAATTGACTCTTTACCCGTTTTAATGATTTTTGTTTTGTTAAAAAGCAAGACTGCGTTATATCTCAGTTTAATCCATAATTATCTTTTCCAAAACTTGATTATATCCCTATTATGACAAATTTTAACCAAAATTGGCTTTATATAATGTATTTATGCCTTTTATATAGATTTAAGCACATTTTGACTAAACTTGCAAATTTATCGCCATATCATCACTGAAATAGCAGTGTAAAATTTTTGTCTTTTAATTTAGTTATTTCAATTTAGTATAGTGAGATGTAAACTCAAAAGTCAACGTTTTAGACTTCTGTAGCATGAGCAACTTTTTGGAAATTATACTAGCGTGCCGGAGCTATCAAATATTAGATACATCTAAGGCTTATCAAAAAATAGTAGAAAAAGACGTTATTCAAAATCATATGCTGCATTTGATCAGTAAATACATTTACTTTGGAAATCTGAATTACAGATGTGAAATAAATTCAAGTTATATGGTGTATCCGAACTTATTGAACACCGTGTATATATAGAGAGGAGGGGAAAGTATATAGAGAGATACAAAGTAGAAGGAAAGAGACGGGCCAGGGATTGAACCCAGGACCTTCTGCATATGAATCAGAAGCGGTAGCCACTAGACCACCAAGCCCGTCTATTCTAACTTTCCCTTCCCAATGACTCATTAGATGAAAGCAGCTTGGAAAACAAAAAGATGTAGAATAGAGCTGAAAATCGAATAACTACGCAAAATTTCACGTTTTAATTTCACTTCAAAGCAGCAGCTAGCCGAATTTTCACTTCATCGCCGTTCAATTTTCTCTTCAATTTTCTAGATTCACTCATTGAACTGACATTCTATTCACTCCTCAAAAAAAAGCTCTGCTGCATTTCAAAGTTGGAGTTCACTACTCCAGAACGCAACAAAAGCTGCTCATATATTGAAATTATTACCCCAAATGTTACCCATAATATTTTGGTCGTTATTCTAATGCTACATCTATCACAAATTCAAAAGTACCTAAAACACATGATTTGATTTGGATTGCGAAGAATTTGACCAACTTTTCGAATAAACACCTACGGTTAAAGCATAATGTTTGACCATCCTACGTACCGTAGTGGCACGTAGGTGTGCCGAGAATTGAATTTAGGTTGTGCCCAAAATAGACGTGGACTAGACCAGCGTTTCTCAAACTATGGATCGCGACCCACTGGTGGGTCGCGGGCTGATTTTTGGTGGGTCGCGCAGTCTTCAATAACTCATGTCGAATGTTTTTGCTAGCCATTTTCAATTTAAAAATACTTCTTTGGAGAATCCATTTCTAGAAGGGTTATTTCCAGAATTTCGTATTCTCCTTAATTTTATTCAAAATTTTGTATTATAAGTCTTGTCTAAAGTATATTGAATAATGAAACTACTGTCTGCGTCCTGAAATCGATTCTGAAACTATGAGTTTTCAATTCAAAGTTTTATGAAAAGAGTAAAATTTTAGATTTAACTTGTGTTCTGGAAAAAAAATGAGTTCAAGTTTCTGTTTGCAACAATAGAAATACCAAAAACCAGCAAAAATAACAAATTTCGACAAAATACCTTGCCTTTACCGAACTTCAGTAAAGCTAAATTTCTGTGAAATTCAGATAAATGTTGATAATCTGAATTTCAATAAACAAATGAAAAGTGATTTCAATAAAAATGGAAATGTATATTAAGGATATCATTAAAAAATTCAAGAGGACTCATCTGACCATCCAGCAGTACTAAATTGTTAAAAACTACTCGATGTTCATCAACTCGTTGTGAATAAATAATGATAACATTTTCAACCGATATTTAATTTTAAAGTAGATTTTAAAGCTCTGCAGAAGCATAGAGCCAGACTGGTTAAATATATTAGAAACTTGGAATCTTATTTCATAATTTTTAGACTAAGAGTTAACTGATGCTGTAAATTTGAGCACCTTAATCTTTCTTAGACTTTTCCAAAAAACTAATAGATTACTATGAATTAAAAAAAAAAAACAACTTTTTTTAGCCCTCAAACGTAACGTAAGTTTATCACAATCTATGAAAGTGTTTATGTGTGTTTTAAAAGGCATATCCAAAAAGAAATTACTTATTTTATAAATTTTCATGCTGGTGGGTCGCCAAATTCTGTGAAAATCAAAAGTGGATCGCAAGCTGAAAAGGTTTGAGAACCCCTGGACTAGACGGAAACATAATTCGAAGGACAATTATTCAATCTTATTATTTTAAGGAAATTCTAATTCTTTTACAATATTTCTTACATGATATGGGAGCTTATTTATAAATTATAAATTGATACCAAATTAGCCATGAGACGTAAGGCGAGGTGCAAGAATAAATTCAATCACTATTGATCGGTGCTTAGACAGACAAGAATATGATAAAAATCTTATATCACATATCATAGTTTTTTTTTGGAATTTCTACTAGAAGATTACTTCCGGTGTCACTCCAAGGTTGTCTCTCCGAGTTTTCAGGGCGTATCCTGGACTTTCTCCCATGATATACTTGCGGAGTTTCTTTTGCTATTTCTGCAGGAGCTATAACTGATATGCTTCATGAATTGCGTCCGCGATTTATCACAGAGATATTCCAGGCTTCTTCTCATAGTTATCTCCAGGATATCTTACACTGATGCTCCTGCGACAATTCTTAGAGTTTTCTTACAATCACTGTCAGGAATGTCTACCAAATATTGTTCCAGGATTCTGAGGTTTTCTTTTAGGATTTCTCTGATATTTTTTCTCTGACAAACTAGTGGAGTTCTTGCCTGCATTTTCCATGAGTTTTTCTCTTAACATCTCTTGGTATAATCTACCAAATTCTTTGTAAGAAATGGCCGGGAAATTATCAGAAAAAATCCTGTCGAAACCTTGCGAGAAATTCTGGAAAGAACCGTTGGAGAAATCTCATGAATAACCTCAGAAGAAACCACGAGAAGGCAAAGCTTAAGGAAATTCCCGGATGAACTCTGAAATCCTCAAAGAGGAATCCAGGGGGAACTACGTACATTCTCTGGAAGAAATCCCTGGCAGAACTTTGGCAAAAATCCCGTAGCAAACTGTTGAAAAGCCATCCCGGAAAACCATCAAGAAAAATTTCTGAGAAAACTTTGAAGAAATTTTGGAAGGGGCTCCAGAAGGAACCCTTTTTTTTTTTGACCGCCCGCAGTTGCAACTCCAGTATCGCCAGATCAGCTACACTCACACAAGGAACCAAATGATATAGCTGCTTGGGACTAACAGGCATCTTCAGTGTGTGAGCGTTGGTGGTCATGTATTTTAGGCGACAATGGCGCCTGCTGCGTCAGGTTGCAGGTCAATGTGGGGAAGGGGAGGGAAGTGATGATTGCAATCGCTTGTTGCCAACAGGCCGTTGAATCCTCTACACCTGCGCAAGCTCATGCGGATGTCGGAGTGTTGATGGGAAATGTTCTATTTTGGCACAAGGTTCATGCATTGGTCTAAGGATGCCAGGTGTAAAGTGATAGATTATGTGAAGATTACTGTGAAGCGGCACAGTTCGCTGGTTGCATAGCTTGTAGGCGTTATATGTTAGATTGACACTGTGCTGTGATGAAAATTGGAAGGAAGGGAAACGTTTTTTCTTTCAAATCCGTGTCTGGTTCTAGCGATCGCAATGAACATACTAACATACATGAGATGCATATGTAGGAGAAAGAGAGAGAAAGTAGGGTTATTTATAGTTGATTGATTGATTTGTCTTTATTAACCCTAAAAGGGATACCTGGGGTCCATTTGGACCCCAGCCGCCTTTCAGAGCTCGTCTTTAATGGAACACACTCAGCGAGGTGACGAAACTGAGGCCATGAAGGTTTCCCTTTTAGGGTTAAAGAGACTTTCAGCCCTTGGATGGTTCGTCTCTGGTTATTTATAGTGTTCGTGATAGATTGTGTGGTGAATAAGGTGAACAAGGTCAAGCGACACATCACGCTTTGGTTGCATAACTTGTACATACACTGTGCTGTGAGTGGAAGTTAGAAGGGAGGGAAACGTCTGTTTTTCAATTCGTTTCTGGTTCTAGCGATGGCTATGAATATATGAATATACATGAGGTGTATATGCAGAGAAGAGAGAGCGAGAGAAAGTGGATAGAAAGATACAAAGTAGGAGGAAGGAGACGAGCCAGGGATTGAACCCCGCGAGAAACTCTGGGAAACCTGTAAAACCAGCAGAAGAAACCTCGAGAGATACTTCTGCAGAGACCCCGTGAAAAACAGTTGCGGAAATCTTGAGACGAACTCTGGTAGAAATCCTAGGAACAATTCTCAGAAATTCCGGAAAGGAAGAAACTCCACGAGCAAATCTTTTTACTCCATGAGATATCCAGAAAAAAAAACTTTGGCAATTCTCCAGGAAAAACCCCTAGATAAATTCAAGGACGAGATCTGTAAAAAAAATTGCGAAAGAATTTAAAGAAATAAAAAAATTTCCACTTCACAACTCACATTCACACTCCTAACAAAGAGAGTGGTGTTTAACCTTTTTGAAGAACAATACTCAAACAATTATGAAGACTAAAAGGCAGAGCTCTTCTTATAAAAACCCATTGCATGAGGGAGGAACAAACGTGAATTGGGGAAACGGACCCTTCTGTACGTACACCCCCGATCAAAAGTTTGGGGTCACCCCCTCAAAAACATGTCATATTTTTGGGCCCATATCTCCGCCAATTTGCGTCCGATTTCAAAACCCTAGATTTCATTCAAAAGATAATAAGTCAAAGAAACTTTGAACATGATTTAAAAGAAACTTTTTCAAAAAAATTTGTATGAAAACTTAACCCAAAGTTGCAAAATTTTCTAAAAAATGAATATAAACTTACGGCAGTGTCGTTGGAAATCGGGTCGACCAAATTTGAAGATGAGAGCGATAGTATGACCCATTTTCTATAAGCTTTCAACTGCTTTTAACAGAACTTAGCTAAAAAATCTAGAAAAAAAGTTATTAAGTAAATTAACTCTTCATGTCATCGACCAAAAGTTTGGGGTCAACCCTCAATATGATGTATCAGCCGAAAGTTTGGGGTCACTTTCGTAAAACATGGACAAGTGATTTGGTGATATCTTCGTCATCTATTGCCCGTTGTGAAGATTTATAGATTCCAACGCAAATAAATGTTTAGGCTCATTTTCAGCGTAGGTGCGTTATAAATGTTTGTTTACTATGCAAAACTATCACCAAATGTGTACCTAACAACACAGCGTAAAATATTCACCAGGACGCGGTCTGGTTTTATATCTGTGGGCCCACGCAAGAAAAATCCACGCAACTAATTTTCGCGCAGGAGTCTAAACAGGTGGAATCTCCGCAATATAGTTCAATTTTAATTCTTTTTGGCTCATTTCAAAGATAATTAACTAAATTTACGTTTGATGTCTTTAACTTAACGTATTTAACGATTTTTGTATATAACAATGTTATGTAAAGTTAACACATTTCACCACACTTCAAAAAATGAGGCAACTTCACGTTAAGTTTTAGTATGTAAATTTCAACAAATACGTGTGGTTCAATGTCTATGCAGTAAGTATCATTCATTTTGTTTCAAATAAGCCAAGAAGAATTAACCCTCGAGCAGTCGCGTCTTTGACTACCTGTAGCGACGCCGCGCTCACGCTGTATACCACAAGCGTGCATTTTTCACTGTGCGTTTACTCAGTACACGACGTGACCGCTCCCGGGTTAAAATTGAATGAAAGATGACAAAGATATAAACAAATCACTTTTCCATGTTTTACGATAGTGACCCCAAACTTTTGGCCGATACATCATTTTGCGGGGTGACCCCAAACTTTTGGTCGATGACATCAAGGAATAATTTACTTAATAACTTTTTTTCTAGATTTTTTAGCTAAGTTCTGTAAAAAGCAGTTGAAAGCTAATAGAAAATGGGTTATATTACCGCTCCTATCTTAAAATTTGGTCGACCCAATTTCCAGCGACACTGCCGTAAGTTTATATTCATTTTTTAGAAAATTTGGCAACTTCCCAAAGTTTACATACATTAAGTTTACATACAATTTTTTTTGGAAAAGTTTCTTTTAAATCATGTTCAAAGTTTCTTTGACTTATTATCTTTTGAATGAGACCTAGGATTTTGAAACTGGACGCAAATTGGCGGAGATATGGGCCTAAAAATATGACATGTTTTTGAGGGGGTGGCCCCAAACTTTTGAGCGGGAGTGTAGGTACGTTGCACAAAGATTGCGATGCCCATTTTTTGAATGGACTCCCAGTCCCATGGAAAGTTCCCATCTCTCCGCCTGCCTCTGGTGCTCAGCCGGCTTACGTGAGCTAGCCGTGGTTAAACCCCATCCTAAATATATACAATAAGGGGCGCTAAATGGTCAAGAGAAACAAAACGACGTAGCAGCGATAATGTATACCAATTTTGCTTTTACTTGTATCAAATTTCCAGTGCGCCTTCGGCGCTGCATACATTTCTAGTGTCGCATGTGAAACGTACCTAAGCAGTAGATGAAAAAAATAACCAATATGTATTGGTTAAAACAATTTTGTGAAAATCATTCACATAAATGTTCCAATTAACACTTCTTTATTCTTTTAGGACGAAAAGAACTAGAAAAAAAAATAACGAAAAAGAAATAATAACATTCTCTTTATAACGTTATATTTATTCAATCGTCCACGATATTTCCCGAGCAGACCTAAATATTCAAACATTACCAAAAGTGGGATCCACTTTTATTTTTAGAAGTAGTATAGAATATCCACTTATCCGCGAGCGGTAATGGCGGCGGCGGGCACAAATAACCGATTCAAATTTTGACGTTTCTTGGGGATCGCAATCGGTTGGCGCCACTAAACGGTGGGTGAAGGAGTGAGAAGGAGAATGAAACTGTTTTAACTTTCCCCCAAGAAACGTCAAAATCGGAAGCGGTTGGATATGCCCACCATCGCCATTACCGCTCGCGAATAAGTGGATAGCTAGCTACCATTCACGGACAAAAAAGAATAAATATATAGGCAAGACTAACGCCTACCACGTCATATTGCAAATCAATGTAAGGAAGGGGAAGCAAGTGATGATGCAATCTCTCACCCTTAACAGATCATGGTGCAGCTGATTGGTAGAGGTTCACGTTGATGCGTGGATTGCCGTATGAATAATCGCTAGGTAAAATATAGTGTGATAAGATTACTGTGTTGGTGCGGTCTTTTGGATCTTACATTCGCTTTGTATGCAAATGGTCATGGGTTCAATCCCCAGCCCCATCTCTAAACAAATAACAGTTATTATTTCAAAGCAACTGTTTTCTGTTTTTTTTTTTGAAAAACATAAAAAAAACGAATTACCCAGAATATTGTCATTATTACAAGTTTAGAAATAGTTGAAGGATTGAAATATTTTGACGCAAACTCAACCAAATTGTAGCCAAATTTTGTTATCAGACAAAATCTTACATCAAACCAACTTCAATTTATTTCACTCGCTGATACCTCGGGACACCGCAGGGTACAGTGATTTTGTTGTGGTTTTGATTTCACCGCTACTTTCCACCACCAACGACGACGACGACGCCGACGGTGGTTTCTGCCAAATCATCTAATTTTGTGCAAATTTTGCGCTCCGTTCTGCACCTCTCTCTATCCTCTAAAAGCTAAACCATTTCATTGAGGCAGGCGCTCGGTTTTGTGTGCTGGCTGGAATGGTCGGATGAAGAAGACCGGGTAGAAGTTTTCGCGAATCACGTTTCTTTTTTTTGCAACTTGCGAATTTGAGTTCTTTTTACACCGGGTGCGGGGTTTCTCAGTTAAAAAGCGATTTTTTTTTTCTGCGGATAGCTTCATAATGTTACAAGAGGTGGTTGGTGGTGCTCGATTGCGAAAAATCTCCGGTTACTTTTTGGCTGATTGTAGCAAAACATTTGGATTCTCTCACGCATCACCGGGCTACCAATACAGCGACAGACATAGCAGTATACAGGTTCAAAGTTAGTTTATCGGTATCAATGTGTACTGTGTGCGCCCGAGCGAGCCGGTTTAATGCCATCATATCAGCATAGAATGGGGCACGTTTAGTAGTTCGATAGTTTATGTCGGATAACTCTAATAGAAGGAAGTTCAAAAAAGTTACGCAGAAGCGATGGAAATATCTACACGGTTCGCACTAGAAGTTCTTCAAGATATACTAGCAGAATGTTGTTAAAAATCGTCTGTATTACTAAGAAATTGCTGTTAAAAGTGAACGAAGAAACTATTTCCTACCGCAATCTGGTGTATTTTGATTGTTACGTATTTTTGTTGAACGTTCGAAAGCTATATCAACAAAACGTTTTATGGACATTCATAAAATACATCTGTTGTTAACTGCTGCACTAAATTAAATAGAATTTTTAGGTGAAGGTGTAAAGTTTGGATGTTTTTCTTTTCTTTAAGTAAAATAATTTTGAATTTGATTCACACACTTGAGAAGGTTTAGATTAATTACGTTACTTTTTGTTGTATAAGAATAGATAGAAAAGCGGTTTTGACTTTTTTTTCTCTTTTTACGCAAAAAGCTTTTTGAATTCGTTTAATTAAGTTTTAGTTTATTAAAATACTTCTAGTACTTGACTGAATGTTTTGAATGTATAAACCCTGTACATAACCTGAATTTGCTCGTGACTGATTTGTGTTAGCAATATAATTATGTATATTGACATTTTGTTTGTGTCTCGACCAACTCATTTGCCATAACCGACTTAGTGAGTGCAGTAATGACTCCTGAATATATGTATCTCAATTACACCGTTTTGACGAACCTAGATAGGCGCCAACTTACTCAAATCGCCTTGCGAATAACTCGTTGGCACAATTTACTAAAAGAATAGGGGGATTGTTAGAATAATTTTCTTAAAATGAAAATGACTTAAGCTCGATCACTTCGTTCGCTACAAGGTTGTAGTGCAGAAGTGATAGCGTTTTTGAAGTTTAAGTTTTGAATTTAAGTCGATTTTATTGTGAATTTCAGTCCTTTCGAGTCACGTACCGAAGGTAAAACGGTCAAATTGTGAATTCTTTGGTTTAAGTGTTCTAATTTTAATTTAAAAATCTTGTTGTGGGGCGAACCTGGTGTTATGGGAAGTAGAAGACGCGGCATTCCTCGCTCGGTCTAGTAGCAACCAAAGTACACGAAGCCGGGTCGCTGGGCTCTGTCACGTCCCTATTGACCTTTGGAGAATTAACCCGGGAAGCACGACACCGTTCGTGCTAAGCTCTCGTGGATGAAAAAAAACAGAAGCCTTCCGTCCAGCCACCACTTCTTCCGCACCGTAATTCGATCATCTAACCCGAGCTTAACCTGAATCGCTGCACGCTATAGCAGGAGTTACAGCGGCTAAGCCATCTGCCGCCATCGCTACCGAGGACGTCGAATTGAACGTCATCAGAGCGAGCCGACTTCATCGGCAACGGCCGGGAACTCCGCGACCAGGACAGCATCGGAGATCGAGACACTGCACCGCTACAAAAACCTGCGCAGGTACGTGGGAATTTTGTTCTTGGCCATGATTTGTTTCCCATAGTCTGTAGCTCCTTGTTACAGAAAATTCCGTTAGAGTTCCACTCTAATAAGCTTATTACTTCCATGGATAAATGTAATTTTTTGGTTTAAAGTTCTGAAAGCCAGTTGATTCCGTTTTGGGCATTGCTCTAGAGAATTTATCCTTTAAAGTTTATTTTATTCCGTTACCGTTATTTGGTAGATTGACCTTTCAGACTTCTATTCTTCAATTGCATACGTTTGATTTGAGTGGTATAAACGGGTTCAAGAAAAGGTTGCGGAATTTGGCGTACCTACCGGTTTGTCACGTTGGTATTTTTCTATAGAATATAACCGTTCACGAGTCCCCTGAGGGAATTGTCTCAGAAACAGTAGGGAAAATTCAGAAAAGACATAAGCGATAAAAGGTTTAGAAATCTGAGCAATAGCAAAATGTGATATTTAAATATAAAACCAATAAATCGTTTCTATAGGTCAAATCTCACTAGCTATCGATTTTTTTTATTTTTCTCTTTTATTTTAATCAAACCAATATCACATTTCGATTTCCCTTTGAAAATGAATTATCATTGGACAATTCTTCTTCTTGAGTTCCCATTTATTTCACAAAACAATTTCAACTTGATGCGCATTTTTTAAAATTTTGCTAAACAATGATATCCTCATATATATCCTCAACAACTCCTTCAGTCTCCAGTTAGCCTAGTAGTTAAGGCTATGGATCGCCAATCCGGAGACGGCGGGTTCAATTCCCGTTCCGGTCGGGAAAATTTTCTCGACTCCCTGGGCATAGTGTATCATTGTACTTGCCTCACAATATACAAATTCATGCAATGGCAGGCAAAGAAAGCCCTTCAATTAATAGCTGTGGAAGTGCTCAAAGAACACTAAGTTGAAGCGAGGCAGGCCAAGTCCCAGTGGGAACGTAGAGCTATAAAGAAGAAGAAGAAGAACTCCTTCATTTACTTTTTCTTTTTTTGACTCTACATTAGAGTGGGTCAACGTTGTATGGAGAAAATTTAAATTTGATCGCATCAAACAGGAACAAAGCTTTTACAATCTATATTAGAGTCTAAAACAACTGTACAAACTTTGGAAGCGATTGGTTGCGTCCCCGTATTCCGCATTGCGATTGAAATTAGTATGGAAGTTAGTATGGGAAAACGATTTATTATTGATGTTATTCCTTTGCATGTTAAATGTTAAGCACCACCGGGCAATATGTACGTTATAACTTTTTTCACAAGTGTCGGATCACTTTGCGGTCTTCGGCAAAGATTTTCAGCATATTGTAGGCTATACTTCAATGTTATTAGTTAGATCGTTTTAGACAAAAAAAATCAATTTATGAGAAAAATGCAAAAAGCACGTTTACCCATACAAAATTCCATACAAATTTCAACCGCAATGCGGAATACGGGAAGCAATCAATCGCTCCCAAATTTTACACAGTTGTATTGCACGCTAAAGGTATCAAAAAAGTTTTGTTCCAAAAAAACGACTTTGTTGACCCAGTCTACTCTAGATCCTTCCTGGAATTGGATTAGCGATCCAAAGCCTTTTACACTTTGTGAAATCCGCCGAAAAACTACGTATTACCCTGATTTATAAAGATATAACTCTGAAACTGAATCGTCCACTAAACGCACCCCACCCATTTCATAGTCTCCGTCCGCCTGACTTGCGGAGCAGCTTGTAGGAATGCTCACCACCGCCCGGCCCCGGCCCAATCAATCGGACTGGATGGCCGGTCGGTGCAGGCGAGAGCGAGCGGTGGTTTGGTCTCGCCGTCATCGTCGTCGGCCGATTCATTCCCCTTGCTGTATGAGTGTGCTGCACTCTTGCGCGCGTGTACCATCCAGCAGACAGAGAGAGCTCCAAATTGGCAAGGGCGTAGTCAGTTTTTTTTTTTCAAAATAGGGGACAATCGAGCTTAAATGGCAATTTCACTGGTTCCGGACCAATTGGCCGAACGCCGCTTGGCCTATGATTCAAAGAAGTACTAAATTTCAATGCTTACTAGTCCTTTAATGATTAAACTAGAAAGAATAGCCTATGAATAAAAGAAGGAAATATTTCTTATAATAATATTGGTAGCTAGAATGTTACCCAGAGTTTGCCTGCGCTTCTAAATTCTGTTGATCGGAATTCGACCAAACGGCCGTTTCGGCCAGATGTCATTCGGCCAAATGGCGTTCGGCCAAACAACATTCGGGCAAACGGCATTTGGTCAAATGGCCGGACACCAATTTCACTAGCTAGCTAACTCTCATTACTAGGTATGCTGGGAATAAGGTTTTTAAATTTTGGAAAATTTATTATTTTTTAAATTTTATACGAAAGAGCTCCTCTTCGATTTCGGTCCAGTTTGGCGTGCAGATTCAGAATATGGCGTTAACTCAAAACCACTTAAGAAGCCAATTGTTTCTATTTGGCCCGTTTACGGCACGAATGTAAAAAAAACCGGCAAAAAAAGCTCTCAGGTAATAACTGTGGAAGTGCACTAAACGAAAAATCTGGATATGTTCCAAGTTGGACATGTAACGCAAATCTATACCTTATAGGCTCAGTGTACTAGTTATGGATATAGCACCTCAAATTCGCCATAGTTGATTTTCAACCTTTAATGACGCAAATCACGAAGAAACATTCAAACTTCGTTATTTGCACAAATTATGATAGAAATATATCAATTTCCCTAACTTTTCGGCTTCCTTGCACCCTATTTCGCCAGTTATGGCTAATCCCATAAGGAATGCATGTAAATAGTGCGCAGTGGAACCCAAATTCACAATTATGTCCATAACTGGTACAGGGTTCCTATCATTGGCACACGCCGTAATAAATACTAAAAGTAGTTTTGGCTCGGTTTCTATATTTTTCCTGTAAAGTATGAAAACTAATCTATCATTAGACATATCGATGACATTCGTCGGTCTTCTTCTTTTTTTGTAGAAATAGTTTAGCTTAGGTAGTGCGATAACTGATACAGGCACCCTACTATCAAGTTAATATCTTGTTAAAAATTCCATAAGACTATCACTACGAATTCTATCAGGACTTTCCTTTAAAAAAGGACTTCAGTTTCGTTGGTACATACCATCATAAACTTTTCATACCCACCGAAGAACTTTCCAGCATCTTTTGATTGGTTTATGATTGAACTCAATAATAAGCTGCCAATTGCTTGTAAAACCGAAACACAACAAATCATTTTTATACGGCCACCACTTGCGAAACGTGGATACTTTCTCAGAGATTTGTTACAGTTTTATTGTAATTTCTAATATGGTTTGCAAAACCTTTTCCAGAGTGTTTTAGCCAAGAGACGACCTGAAGAGGTTATCAAGTGGTTGCGGTAGATGATTTTGAGTTTATTGAAAGCTTTATAACATTGATCATAAAAATATCTTATAGAAGAACAAAACAAAACATAAAATGTTATTTGCCAATCAATACGTGGGTATCCAGCAAGACAACACTTTGGTTGTCTAAGTTCTTTGTCTGGTATGATCTAGGATCATACGTTTTAGTAATTGAAACATATTTCACATCCCAACGCACAACATGATATTCTTCGTCTAGACGTCACGTTCTATCTGCTTATCAGCTTTCAGTGTTCATTAAGTTCTTGCACATATATTAACTGAGAGCTTTTTTGGGCCCCCTTTATCGGGTATCAGGCCCGAGAATTTTTATACGAAGATACTTTAGATTTCCATTACGGAACGTTCTTGGATCAACCAGAATTCAAACCCGTCGCCGTCAACATGGTCTTCCTGAATACCCTACGTTTACCACTTTGAAGGACTAGAAACGATGTACGAATGCAAAAATGGTCAATTTTCAAAGACAGACAGTTATTAGTTAATACCTGTGGAAGTGGTTCATGTAGAACTGAGATACGGAGCATGCCCTGCCCCTATTGGGATGTTATGCCAGAAAAAAGCAAAGTAGAAGGGTCAAAGCAGCAAGGGTTGCTTCAAAAGTCGTTGTGGCGGAGTTTAATAGACAAACAAACCTAATCCCTTCAAGCCACTCCTGGCGACGCTCATGGCGATGGGCTATGTATTTGTTTGTTGATGATGTTTTTCACTGTGCATATTTTCCTTTTTCTATTTGTTATACTTTTTTTATTTACGCTCTCATATCGATAGGTATATATGCGGAAAATATCTTTATCTGGAGCAATTTGAAATCGAAATTGCATGGTTGTCGTCAGTTCATCTTCTATCGTCTGTACAGTTAGGAATGAATCGTCATTGGATGTTTTTGTCAGGGGGATGGAACAGTAAGACAATTGTAAAAAAAAATACTCACCCTAAATGAATTCCCGTTCTCCAGCACCACTCTTCCATTGAGAGTCCCTCGATTGTATTTCCGATTGAATTAATCCACCAACACACCAGATCCAGAAACAGAGGGGGGAAGATGAGAAGGCAGGTATTTCGGTGTATAAACGAGGATTGCTTCCAACGATGAACGAAAACTACACTCTATCACAAACACTTTTGCTATTATTACTTTGGATGGCTATATGATAATGACGACACACGCTGAATGATGATAACTGATGATGGGCCACTGACTGCGGACTGGGATTCACCACGCACCGACTGTTGCCTCTTCCGGGACCGCGAGATTCACTCGGGACGATCGCGTCGCAGGATTTCCGCTTCTTTCTTCGTCGGTTTCCCGAACAAGCAAATTAGCATTCGCTGCGTACACTTATCTATTTCTTCTTCAACACATTCTGCACTATCAGTAGCGTGATCTCAAATGTGACTTTTCAGAACGGTGCGTATTCACATATCAGAGTGAAGAGCAATCCCATTCCATATAGCACGGAAGCTGATTGACACTTTCCTCCTTCGAAACTCACTCTCCTCTCAACGTTTACCGAAATCCGTAGACTGTTTTATCACTTATCGGTACACGAACGAACACTCCTGTACATCGAACCCAAACCATCCGAATCTCTTGCACCACTTCACACTTGTTGGGCGACCAAGCTGGAACTCTTCTATCACACTAACTGCAAACACTGTTGCTGCCCGACCATTCGACTTCTTGTAAGGGCTTCGGAGTCTTCTGCACACTTCAAGTTTGCTCCCATCCACCACAATTCCTGTGGAACGCGGCGACGAATCACATTAAAATATACAACAGGGAAATTAATACACTAATTTTGCAATAAAAAAAAAGAAAAGAGATGAAGAGAATAATGTATAGAGAGGAATATCAAACGACGACGACGACGGAATCAAATACACATCCAATCCAAGGTTAAACCCGGCGCTTCTGTCTGAGCGGCGCTGAACAGTGTGTTGCCCATTGGCGTGTGTCTTCATAACTGCTTGCCTGTGCCTGGTCTGGTTTGCTTGTACCCCACGGTGTGGTGTGCCCCATCGTCCCGGCCCGGTTCGGACAGGGATGCCAGGTGACTTGTGATGTTTTCGGAAATGGTTCTACGTCTCAGATTCTAAGCATCTAAATAATCAAAATATCGGGATTTAGCACCACATAAAAAGTTTAAAAAAGTTCTTCAAGTTTAAAGTTTTGTGGAGCGTATTGGAAACGTACCCCAAGTTATGTATATATGTACTTATGATCTTGATTTGTAACTGTGCGTTTAACAATTGTGTCGAAAATGTGTATAAAATATAAGAAGAAGTAGGTATAACAATAGCTCACTTAATCGATTTAGATAGTGAACATTTTATCTTAGGTTCAATGCCTGGTTCTCAATTTTCTCTTACTTTGTATTTTTCTATCTATAAAGGTAAGCTCTTTTTAAACACAATTATTTTCCAATATTCATATGTTCATATTCATATTACACCTATAAATTGGCATCTCGGGAACTGTGCCGCATCGTACTCACAACAAATTTAACACATAATCAATATATCATGTTACGCCTACCAAACGGCAATCTACTAACCACCGTGAATCTTTGCCAAACAACCATATCCCAATCACTCCGACATCCGCATGAATGAACATGCGTCAACGTAGTGGTACATATATGCGGTATTTTCTAGGTATTAAGGGATTGAGCCATAGTTTTCTTCTCCATTTCCCGCACTGGCCAGAAAATCTGACGTAACAGGCGTCTTTTTCGTCTAAAAGTAAAAGTTCATCAACATTTACACACAGGAAATGCCTATTACCCGGTCAACCAGTGAGAGATTTTCGATATCGATCGATATCGATTTGATTTGAATCGATGGCGATCGCTATCGTCCGATAAAGCACTATAAAGGAAATTCGAATCTGGTTGATAGGGTAGTCCCAAACGGCTAACTCACTGGTACTTTGTGTAAGCATATAGCGGTATAGCTGATCTAGAAATACTGAAGGGGCAGATAATCATGCTCAAAAAGCTCAAGCTGAAAAAGTATGAAATTCGTTCAAGAAGCTCTCCCAGATTTTATCCAGGCATTACCCCTGAAAACTCACCTGAAATACCATACAAAAAGTTTCAAATTTACAATGAAATATCTCTGACGGAGGAATGTGAAAAAATATAAGAGGAAAAATTTTAAATGTAAAAACCCGATTTAATCCACCTATGGTGAACAAAACCCTTCTTACACTTATTAAAATTATTGTTGTATCATTCGTATTTAACATATCTATTTTGTGTGATTATGCCTTTTGGTCATTCTAGAAAATATTGTGGATTTGGCATCTAGTGGATTGGTTTCCAAAATAGCATTATGGACCATGGACTAAACTGCCAGGCATCTCCTAGAATCTTGTATGGATTTCTTAAAAAATAGCTCACATATCCTGGAGTATTGTATGTTTCGTTAACTGCCAAAAGATCTTTAAACGATTAACAAATGGATTAGAAAATCATCGAGATACACTTTGTCTAATATCTCTTAATCAGTCGATTAAATTAGCTACGAAGTACTTCGTATTCATACACACTTAATTTAGAATGCCGAATCTCGGCTTACGAATGCCGAGTTTTGCACAGCCGAGAAGTCACTTAAATATTTTCATGAGATCTCAGCTTACAATTGCCGAGAATCAGTATAACACGCCTTGTTGCCAAGCAACCAACCATCTTGTTAGCTGAGTCTCGGTTAAAATTCAGAAACCGAGATTTGCACGGCCGAGCTCGTGAAATAAAACTGAGTGTGTAGTTATGGTGTAAAAAGGACAAAAGTGATATATCTACTTTGCTAATCAGTTTTGGAATTGAAGGTGGTCAGAATCATGAGATAAACCATGTCAAAGTACTTCATTTTAGATGCACACTAGCGCCACATAGCGGCGGAATTACGCATTAAACTAAACACTATTTGACAGCCATAGACCTTCAGATCAACTTTGCTGAAGAAACGAACTTTCTAGGAGGTCAGAATCATGGGATAAACCATGTCAAAGTATTTCGCTTTAAATCAAGCTTAACTTTACTAAATACCGTATCTAACAAAATTCACGAACGGAGAAAATCGAAGGGGAAGTTCGCTGTTCCCATAGCAACTCATTGAGAATTTTAGAAACGTGGTATTTTTCCACAAATCATCCCCAAAGGTGAGTGATACATGTAGCCCTCAACAAAATTCAGCGCCACATGTGAAAATCTCTTTTTTGTTTACATATGTTACATACGGTGTTTGGTAAAGTTAGGATTGAAATGCTCACTAGCACCACAAAGCGGTGGAATCACGCAGTAAACTTACCACCATTTGATAGCCATAGACCTTCTGATCAACTTTGCTGAAGAAACGAACTTTCGGGGAGGTCAGAATCATGAGATAAACTATGTCAAAGTACTTTGTTTTAATGGCACATAGCGGCGGAATTACGTATCAAACATTCCACCATTTGAGGGTCATAAACCTGCTGAAAAACTTTGCTGAAGTTCCAATCACGGTGCTTCATTTACCGTTGTTATAAAAAAATATATACCATCAAAACCTGAAACGCCATTCTCTTTCTTTATCATTCCTACACCTCTGGACAAATTTAAGAAAAAAATCGTTAGACGAAATTTTGAGTTACGCCCTTTTAAAGGGCCTAACCCCTAAAAAATCAGGGTTTCTATAGAAAACCATGACATTTAATAACAGAAGCATGCCTTGAAGTCCCCCTTTGAAGGGCCTAACCTCTAAAAAATCAGGATTTCTATTGAAAATCATCATATTTCATAACAGAAGCATGCTTTTGTCATCAAAATATGAAAATCCATACTCTTTTTTATCATTCCTACACCTCTGGACAAATTAAAAAAAAATCGGCAGGCAAAATTTTGAGTTACGCCCTTTTAAAGGGCCTAACCCCTAAGCAATCAGGGTTTCTATAGAAAACCATGCCTTGAAGTCCCAAATTATAAAAAGTATCATAAATAAGGCTTCAATTCGATACTATGCAGTAATATTGATTGCATTTTGTATTAAAATTAGCCATTACGCCAATATAAGGGAAGTATTCTTGAACCTGTAAAATACGGACGTTGTTGGCTTCATTTACTATTATGGCCAGAACAATATACAATGAAAAACATAAACGACAGTTCATTCATTTATATAGTTATTGTACACCTCTAAACTAAATTTCAAAAATAATGTTGGTCAAATTCTTCAGTTACGCCCATTTGAAGGTCATAAGTGCTTATAGTTGAGTTATTATAAAACTTAGATTCATTCAATCATGTTATTTCTTTGATAGTTAAATTTAGAACTATCATTACAATTGATCATCTCAATCCTTATTTTTGGATGTTTATTAATTCAGTTTTGAAAACGACATTCACTTTATAAAACTAACGAATGACAAAGGCGTAACTCAAAATTTTGTCTAACGATTTTTTTTTTAAATTTGTCCATGGTGTAGGAATGATAAAGAAAGAGTATGGCGTTTCAGGTTTTGATGACAGAAGCATGCTTCTGTCATGAAATATGATGATTTTCAATAGGAATCCTGATTTTTTTAAAGGTTAGGTCCTTTAAAAGGGCGTAACTCGAAATTTCGCATAACGATTTTTTTTTTTAATTTGTCCAGAGATGTAGGAATGATAAAGAAAGAGAATGGCGTTTCAGGTTTTGATGTTTTTTTTATAATAACGGTAAACGAAGAACCGTGTCTAAACTTTGCAGAGGGTGCGGTTTTTGAGATATAGTTAAGTAAATCATAAGGTTCTCAGGTGATGCCAAACTTTTTGGGGTGCTGCAATATTCAATTAGGGTGTTGCAATACTGGTAGATGCGATTCCATATTTATGGCGGGTAGTGTATATATAATTAGACAGGATTCAAATAAAAAAATATTCCAAAATAGTTTTAAAATATTCCACATCAGCCAATTGAACAGCCAAAAATTAACATAATGAACATAATAGATATAATAATCTATAGATAGATACAATAATATATATGATTATAATCTCTGGACATAATAGATTACAAATCGTAGATTTGTACAATGAAAAAAGTTCATGTAATCTCAATAACGGTTTGGATCTCAACAGATCTGATGCTGTCTATCGAACCTCAAACAGTAAGTCATGAAAGATTACAAGTCGTAGCTTTCATTATGAATGAAGTTACCCGTACACCCGTAGACTTTAGGATCTAAACTCCAGAACCTTTGGATGGCCTAGGACACGGAGACAAATTTCGATCGTTTAAAACAAAAATATTCATGTTTATTCGGTAAACTGATAAAATATTTAAAACTAAAATATTAATTTTTAAAACAAACTCAATTACATATTGATTTCTACAGTACCCATTGAAGAGCCCCCCGTTCCGCCGCCGAGAACATAAACAAAACTCTCAAGTTCCAGCTGCAGCACCAAACAAGATTTCCTCTTGCAAAAAAAGTCAAGTTTCACCAAAAGTTTCCACGAAATCCCATTGATTTCGGGAGCATATGCTATCTACATGATGTTGGCATTGAAAGTGCCACGCGGGAAATGGGTTTTCCTAGAAAAGGAAATGACTTACTTTGTAAATTTGATTGGAAAACAAATATTTCCGTAGGGCCGACCCGCCTCAAAAAAACAAAAAAAAAAAATACATTTGTTTCTAACATAACCTGTCAGACGATGCATGTTTGTTTCAAAAAATGGATTGAATTTGCTTCAAATGTGACGTTCGATTTGCTCCAAACAGTTTTATTTTTGTTGCCAGAATAAATTGAAAATTTATTTGAGTTTACCTGAAATATTTTTGATTTTACCATGCTTTTTTCTGCGTGGATATCCCGACTAATCTGAAACTGTCTATTGACCTTTCAAAAGACTTACTGGGCATAATAGATTACAAATCGTTGCTTTGTGTAATGCAAGAAGTTACCGTTACAGCCGTAGACTTTAGGCTCTAAACTCAAGAACAAATTGGATGTCCTCGCATATCCAGAAAATTACACTGCATCATACTCTACCTTTTTTATGCTGTTAAGCACCAAAACTACAGAAATATGTAGAAAAACTCAATAATAAAGCTTGGAGAAATTCCGGCTTAAAATTTAAAATCCACATAAATGAAAACCGCGTTTATTTAAAAATCCGCGTAAATTCAAAAATCCGCGTAAAAAACCGCGGTGATTCAAAAATCCGCGTAAATGAAAACCGCGTTAATCCAAAAATCCGCGTAAAAAAACCTCGTAAATAAAAACCGCGTAAAAAACCTGACTGTATTCTAATCTAGCCTTCCACTTTGCACGGAAAGTGAAATGTTCACTTGGTGAAGACAAAACTTGCCATCTGGCATCCCTGGCATTCGAAGAGGAACCTTTTACCACAGCACGGGATGGAAAGAGAAAGACTCCTTCGCAAAGTCTAGTCGATGAATATTAAGGGGCCGCACACTAATTGCGCAAATCTTCATCTCTGATTTTCAGCAAAATTTTCGCATAGTATCTTACATATAGTTTTGAAAACACTTTACCTCGTGTAGCGTTGAAAAATTGTCATTTTTTCATAATACTTGCATGACCTCCCATAGTTCAGAACAACGTGCCTACAGAGAGAGAAATCAAGTTGAGAATGAAAGCAAAAAAATATGCAACAAATTTTTTCTTCATTGGTTCTTTCCCCTCTATCGTCGTCGTCGTCGTCGTCCAAGTATGGTAGAACAACGACGAGAGCGAGTGCTATCGCACGCGGGGGAGCAGCAGCTGGCTGGTGGAGCATATAAAGTGTAGGTATAGCTCGCTATAGATGGGTGTATCGAGTTTGGTGGTCACTCACTACAAGGCACATCACATCCCACTAGGAAACGGCACCACTCGATTAGAAGCAATTGCAGTGGGCTGCAGATGGGCGAAGCAGATTGAATTGACACGTTGTTAAATGAGTGGTGCAAAGTGTAGCAAAAGTGTCCTTACATTAGCGTTAAGAGCATAGGCGTAGGATTTCTGTGTATGCTAGTTGCGATGGAATTACATGATATTCCAAAATGTATTCTAAGTAAGACATCCTGGGTCAGAAACTTTGTCCTTCATTAATTTGAAGGAATATGTTGCGAAGCAGGTGTAAGTCCATTGATTACACTTTAAATAAACACTAAAAAGGTTGAGCTAGATCAGCAGCTAATGGGAGTAACAGACATTGATTTTAAGCAATCAGAGACTTTCCATTAAGGCCGGACGGGACGGTGGTTGAATCGTCCGCCATTGCTCTGTTGTTTGTAAGATGCAAATCTCAACTTCTACTTCATATTATTCGCTAAAAATTTGATCGTTCATTTGCTCACTTGCGGTGCACAATCGACTAAAGTTTCAGCTACGTCAGTGCAGTGGAAATTGATATTTGCATCTTCAAAATCGTGAGGCAAATTATTAGAAAGAGAGGGAAGATAGGAAAAATTACACGTCGTCCCGTGCGGCCTTAACTACGTAGACTTTTAGGGGTCTAGGTAGTTACTTATAAACAGCACCTAATTGTGACTGCTGCATCATAACCCAGGTCAATGAGAGGGATTCAATGGAATTGATAATGCATTCGCTCGCCCACTACAGATCATAAAATCCCCTGCATTTGCGCGTATTCCTTGTTGTTAGTTGTAGTGAAAAGGGTTGTAGCAACAAAGCTTCGCTTTGGTTAGCAAGTCGCCGTTTATTGGACACAAGCAAGTGCAACTTACAATAATGTGAAATATTAAAGCAAAATATCTAATGTCATCACGATAAAAGATTTTACTAGTAGACTTTCTTATTCGGTAATTTCCAAAGTTAAATTGTTTTTCCCGTTCAGCCCACAGCGTTGGGCATTGATTTAACAAAGCATTAAAATTAAGAATCGTTCCAAAACGATGAAGGAACGTGTCCGGACTTGTTCTGCCATGTAAGGAAGATGTGTTGCTTTTACTTGCGCTAGGTCTCCCAGACTTCCATTCCTTCAACCCTGCTCTGTGTTAGTATTTACTCCTAACCAACCCAATTTCGGGATAGAGTGTACAAAAGAAAAACTTACTGGCACCGCTTCACTTTCGGAAATAGATCAAACGGTCAGCGGTAGCATTGTCCCGTTGTTCGTCATTGTTTCCTCGGCGCTGGATTGCACTGCACCGTCCATTGGTCCGTCCGTTCGTTGCGATAAAGTTGACCATCACAGCGCGACCGGAGATTGCAACGCAGCGAAAATTGACTCCACCACCAGCTTAGAGACACACCACCATAAAAGAAGTCTAAGTAGCTAAGGTGTAAGGACCGTGGGTCTGCAATCCTCACCGGTCAATCTATGTCCCAAGTATTGTTGGAGTGCCAGCAAGTAGAGGAGCCAACTCCTACTCATTGCCAACACTGTCCAACGACCCGCGTCCGCCGCCCTTCCGTCCTCGTCATAGGTCGTCGTCGGCGGATAGCAGCAGAAGGACCGACCGACCAACCAAAGGAATGGTTAGGAAGGGTGGTAACAGCACTGAGAACGCAGAGAACGAGGATGAGGATGACCAAGTCAGTCAGTCGTCGCAAAAGAACAGGAATAGTGGCATTCCGTTTCGTTCTTTCTCCTTTCTGCTATGGTTTAGGAGGATCCGTTGTCGTCACCTCAACGCTGTTTTCGTCGTTCTTGGTCGGACGAAATGTAAACCGGTCGTAAAGTATTGGCGTTTACGAGGTTTATCGTTAAAATAGGGAATCGCGCCACTTGGGCGGTGGCTTCTATATTCGTCTGTTTTCCACTATAACTCAGTCAAATTTGAACCAATTGACACAACTTTTGGAATGTGGTGAGATAGGTATAACAACTACCCGTGTACTACATTTCAAGTCAATTGGTTCAAAAGTTACTGAGTTATAGTGGGAAACAGACGAATATAAAAGCCACCGCCCAAGTGGCGCGATACCCTATTGAAGAAATCCTGAAGAATTTGTCTTTATTCTTTTCTAAATTTCCACGAATCTAGAAAAGTTTGTAATGGCTTTCCTGACCATTAAAATAGTCCTGCTAGTATTCCATAATCTTTGTGAATGTTGCTCTTATCAGTCTATTCAAGACAAAGCAATACCGGCAACGAAAATATTTTTCACAGTGTGATTTATAGTTTCCCGGATCCCGGGTGCATGAGTACTAGTATGGGACAGAAAAGACATTTCACTCCTGTACACTTTTTGAGCTCCATCTCGGCCCCATATTAACTGAGCAAAATTTTAGCTCGATCGGAGAAACTATATTTTAGCGCC
The DNA here is from genome assembly GCF_035046485.1 of Aedes albopictus. NCBI lineage: Eukaryota > Metazoa > Arthropoda > Insecta > Diptera > Culicidae > Aedes > Aedes albopictus. The sequence continues at coordinate 214,294,619 of NC_085137.1, forward strand.
AGCCATTTTAAGTTTTCATACGATTTACTATGGGGAAAATCACTTTTTTAAAGAAAAAGCGCCACAGGTTTCCCCTTAACCTCTAAAAATAAATCGATGAATGATTTCTGTTGCAAATTTTACAAGGAACCAACCCTCCGAAGACCGCAAAGCGATATAAGGCACGTAGAAATAGTTATTGGCTGAAAACCAAATAACAAGGCAACGCCATTTAACACGTAAGGAATAACAATAAATAAATAAAATTTCGTAATTTTAACGATCGGGGAAGATTGTATGTCATTCCCCAGAAACCCATTCCCCAAAACGACATTCCCCAGAATGCCGTTCCCCAGAATGATCCAATCCCCAGAAATCCATTCCCCAGAAAAAAATATGAAAACTAGTATTTTTATGGGATTTTATATGGAATGTTAGTTTTCAGAGTTCTAGGTCATTCTACCGAACACCAGAAGAAGACCAGAACACTTCGGTGTGTATATCACTTATACATCCTCAAAAATTAAATATCATAAAATAAGAAGAAGGGTGTATTTTTGTAAGACTATAACCATTATGTCAGTCATGTTTATCAGTAAATTTAACTTTCAAACATCTTCTTCTTCTTCTTTATGGCTCTACGTCCCCACTGGGACTTGGCCTGCCTCGCTTCAACTTAGTGTTCTTTGAGCACTTCCACAGTTATTAATTGGAGGGCTTTCTTTACCTGCCATTGCATGAATTTTGTACCTTGTGAGGCAAGCACAATGATACACTATGCCCAGGGAGTCGAGAAAATTTTCCCGACCGGAACGGGAATCGAACCTGCCGTCTCCGGATTGGCGATCCATAGCCTTTAACACTAGGCTAACAGGAGACCTCAACTTTCAAACATGTCAAATGAAAAAAAAAAAGCTCAAACAATTGTCCACGTTCCAAAATAACCCAAAAGAACAGCATAATAATTGAAGAAGGGAAATTTCCTATGAAAAAAGTCTGCCAATCTTCCGGCCGCAATTTTGAATGGCGGTTTTGGCAGTACTAATTTCGTAAGGGTAAAAGTTTTTGTCTGAAATTACCTTCCGTCAGTCGCGCGGTTGGCCATTACCGTCAGGAAAGCAATGGTGATCGATCAAGCGCGAGGTGTCAAATTCCAGTGCGGTAAAATTCCGGAAGGGTTTTTCCACAGTTACCGAATCCCAACCGTTAACTGCTGTGAGGGAAAATTCATTCCGCTGGACAACCTTTGTTCAACAGAACACATTGGACGAAGAATCTGTGATAATTGAGTCCCTGATGAAGTTCCTACATGCGACCGAAACGTTGGACGAAATTTAATAGCAGTATTTGAATTTTGTCGAGACTGTAAAAGCCATTTTGAAGTCTCATTACCGTCAGCACCCCGCTAATGCTGAGTACAAAAAGCGTGATTCTTTCAACGTGTTGCACAAAATACAACAGCGCGATCACTTGAGGGTTAGAGAAACTAAATGGTTAACAGTTCGAGAGGTCGCTGGGCTAAAAATGCAGTTCAGACCAATCGGAGAAAAAACAGGTAATTATAAGAAGAAGAAAACAATTAAGATTTAAAGTTTAGCTGTATGTTCGCCAAACAACTTCGTTACAGTTTTAGATGAAGATAAAATGAAGCCACTCCTTGAATTTGCAAGGGCACCTCATGACGGTTTGCGCTGAAAATTTGTTCAACTTGATATCCACCGGTAATTTGGTGCTCCAGTAAATTGTTGATGTTTCTTGGTTATATCTTTACCTTAGCTTTAAATAACAGCCTACCATAGAAAAGAAGGAGAAATCTTCTATACAATAAGCAGTTTGCCCGTAAATACAGTCAGGTTTTTTTTACGCGGGGTATACGTACCGAGTAAAAAAAAAACTCAATTCAAAATTCATAAAACCGCGTAAAAAAGTCTCACAATTTCTCGACGAATCATGCAAAAATAAGACGATGAACATTTTTTTTTGTATGGAGTTTTCAAACCGCGTAAAAAAAGACCTGATTGTTAACTACATAACACGGCACCACGAATGAACAGCCTTTGATAATTAGAATGAACAATCTCTGATGTAAAATTTAGCAGCTTGACCGCCAAAACACTATTCAACAATTAAAGTAGAAGAACAGTGCACTAAGGGCCAGAATCGCAATCTAGCGGAACTAAATTAATTACTCCTGAACGAAGCATTTCCTACACATGGTGTCTTCGACATTAGCAGGGGCATCTATTGCTAAGAACGTAGTAGTTCGCAACTCGTCCGCATAGGTGGCGCCACCATCTAACATCTTTGTTTTACGTCCTAGAGACTTGGCGTCTTCGACAAAGTTGTTTATTTTGGCAAAATTAACAACTCTTTCTCAGACGTCAAAATTCCACAGCCTACTGTTTTCAAGTTATTTAAAAAATAAAAACTAATCAATAAAAAACAGTTTTTTAAGCTAATTTTGACCTTTTTACCAGAAACCATGTGAGTTTAAATTTTTTCCTAATGCATATGTGTCAAGCCTATCACATTGTACGGGAATATGTTGAATATTATCATTTAAAATTTAAAATAAAAATACAAATTCGAGAAAATAGTGTGAATTTCAAGCCTTAATATTTCACAAAGCGCAAAAAATCGCAACATCAAATTTTCGGCAAAAACGAAGCAATACTAGGTGAACATACTGCCAAAAATTTGGAGAGGTGTTTTTTGGTGTTTTTGAGATAATAGCTTTTTGGTAACAGTATAAATATTAGTAATGTCAGCATGTAACTTTTTACTGTTACACATTAGAGAGTTTATGTCTTCGAAAAAGTTGTTCATTTTGACTAAATAAACAACTCTTTCTTAGACGTCAAAACTCCACGGCCTACTGTTTTCAAATTATTGCATATAAACTAGATGTTATTGATAAAAACTGATAATAAAACACATTTTGATGCAATACTATGAACTATTTTTTTATTGTTTTTACTTTTACGATACATAGAAGTTTAAGCAAATGTCAGTTTACTATTGTCAGCATGGGTCAAGATATCTTTTAGTTTTTTGCATGTTAATTTCAAAGTGTTTTAAGCTTAACCTATTTTGTCAATCATTTTAAATTTTAGAGCGCGAAATATCTTATCGAAAGCTTGTGAATCTGTTTCTGGATGGAAAAGGCGTTGATCGAAGATTGTGAAACAGAAGCTCCACAAAACTGACATATTCATGACCTACTATGTATCGTAAAAGTAAAAACAATAAAAATAGTTCATAGTATTGTATCAAAATGTGTTTTATTGTCATTTTTCATCAATACAATCTAGTTGATATGCAGTAATTCGAAAACAATAGGCCGTGGAGTTTTGACGTCTAAGAAAGAGTTGTTTATTTAGTCAAAATGAACAACTTTTTCGAAGACATAAACTCTCTAATTTGTAACAGTAAAAAGTTACATGCTGACATTACTAATATGTATACTGTTACTAAAAAGCTATTATCTCAAAAACACCAAAAAATACCTCTCCAAATTTTTGGCAGTATGTTCACCTAGTATTGCTTAGTTTTCGCTGAAAATTTGATGTTGCGATTTTCTGCGCTTTGTGAGATATTAAGGCTTGAAATTCACACTATTTTTTCGAATTTGTGTTTTTATTTTAAATTTTAAATGATAATATTCAACATATTCCCATACAATATGATAGGCTTGACACATATGCATTAGGAAAAAATTTAAACTCACATGGTTTCTGGTAAAAAGGTCAAAATTAGCTTAAAAAACTGTTTTTTCATTGATTAGTTTTTATTTTTTTAAATAACTTGAAAACAGTAGGCTGTGGAATTTTGACGTCTGAGAAAGAGTTGTTGATTTTGCCAAAATAAACAACTTTGCCGAAGACGCCAAGTCTCTAGGACGTAAAACAAAGATGTTAGATGGTGGCGCCACCTATGCGGACGAGTTGCGAACTACTACGTTCTAAGAAATAGATGCCCCTGCTGATGTCAAACAACTTTGGCGAAGACACCATGTGTCGGAAATGCTTCGTTTTGGAGTAATTAATTTAGTTCCGCTAGATTGCGATTCTGGCCCTTAGTGCAGTGGGATCATTCTGAAAAAAAGACGATCAAAACCTCTAAGAGCCGTTAGATGACATTTTAGCATATAGGTGTTTTTGGAAGATATGTTCAGAAAAATCTTCTCTATTTTTTTGCATATTCACTGCATGGTAAAACTGTAGGGTGAACCCGAGCAAAAAAATATTTTTTCAAAATATAGTTTTAAAGGGTAGATGTCTTCAGCAAAGTTGTAGAACATGTAATTTCAAGTAACTTTGCTGAAGACACCATATAGCTTGGACTTCATTTTTCGGGAGAAAATATGAAAGTTTTAAAAAACAACCTCAAAATCAGTTTTTTTGAACTTTTTCATGATTGTATCGTAAAATTTCAACGTGAAATGTTCTACAAATTTGTAGGTACTACTGAAATTCACTATCTTGCCGAAGACACCAACTCTGTAAAATTGAAAATTGCTCCAGTAAACCATTTTTTTTTGAAAAAAATTCACTATTTTCACTATTGAATATTTTTTGAATAGGCACTTTTTGGCAGCCGTGCTATCGAAAATAAATGGTTCATTGTGTCCAGAATAGACCAAAATTGACTTAACAATCGGGTCTGATAAGGCACTTTGATATCTGATGCTATTTTAATAGTCATTTTCAAAGAAAATATTCACGAATCTCATACAACCTTTCGATATTACTTTTAGTTCATCCGAGTAGTAATTCTGAATAAAAAAAAACAAGTCATATAAATGTAGGCTATTTCAACTGTTAGTGTCATTTATTTTGAACTACAAATTTTAAAGAGGGATTTCCTCATCTACGATTTTTTCTCAAAAAGGCACAAAACCTTTTTATCTTTTCAAAAAAACGTTATAATATAAACTTAAAACTAAAGGCTCCTCCGGAAAAGTATCTATAACCGAACCATGATCTTGATGCGGATTTGTCAAGGGATGAACCAAGGTAATATGTCTAAGACGATGAAATTTTGAACATCAAGGACAGGAATCGACAGGACGGACGCAGTTCTTTAAAACTGGAAAAAAAATTTACAGAGTTTCAAACAGCATAACCAATTTCAATAAAATATCTGTGAAGAATTTTCATCATGATGAAAGATTTACAACCTAGAATATCTCTAATAGATACTGGCTATTTCAATGTGATGTAACAATGTTTCACTCGTTTTATTTTTATTTTTTTTTATTTTCAACACAAAACTTGTATTTAGAGGCGTTCATTATATTTTCGCCTTTTTAGTTTTTTAACCGAAGTTATAATGTTAACAAAGCAAATGAAAAAAAATGTTATCATGGTTTGAGTTGATTGATTAATGTATGTATTTTAACATAAACAAATGCATTGAGAACAGTGAAGACAATTGTCAGACAAAAGAGGCATAAAACAAGCAACAAAGAAGGTGCGACGATTACTCTTTATCCCTACTGGTAACAGATAATGACATGATCTCGAATTTTTTTGTTGCAGACAAAACGGAAGCTGAATTTGTTGCGTACTTTTCAACTCGTGAATAATCAATTATTGCTAACCCAAAGTCGAAGCTGTTTGATGATAGAGCTTCACCAGAGTTGCAGTGTTTACCGACTCGAAGTTACCGTTCGAAAATCGCAATGCAAGGTATAAAAATCTCTAAACTCGTGGTGTACGATGTTAATCCCATTATTTTCAAGTTGGGACAAACTTATGTCGCATGGGTTTGTTTGTCGCAACAAATACAGGTTGCGACATTGTCACTATTGTTGCGCGATGGTTGAATTTTGATTCACTGATTGAGAATAGTAAGAAATCAAAGCTTGTTTTTCTCAGAGATGGCGCCACCACATTAAAAGTAATATCATTTTTCTTGTATGGACAAATCGCTGGCTTGCACTTGTTCTGCATCACAACGATTTGTACCCTGGGGCAAAAAGTTGCAAATTAGAAACAAAATCATTATACCTATGCGTTTCTTCCGGATTCATTACAGTAACAGAGAATTTTTTACGCCACCATACTAATTACAAGCTGTTTACTTCTTTTTTTCTGACTGGCATTTTCCACCCGTGCTGCGCATGATGTTTCCGAGTGGATAGGTGCAGGCGGCGCTGTATATGTGGAAAACACGTGGAACACGAGCGCCATCTATGATTCCGTAGCGTAAACTTTTCTGCTTGTTTACACTGTTAGGGTTCGTTCAAATATTACGTAACGCTAAGAGGGGAGGGAGGGGGTCCAGCGCTATGTTACGCTTCATACAAAATTTCAAAATTTCCCATACAAAATTTGTTACGTGGGGGAGAGAGGGGGTCTAAAATTGTCAAATTTTGCGTTACGTAATATTTGAATGAACCCTTATCATGTTTACCGCATTTATCAGAAAAGCGCCTCTACCGTCACTCTAGCAAAAACGCAGCTGATTGCTTGCCATTGCAATAAAAAATTAGGGTTCGTTCAAATATTACGTAACGCCGAGGGGGGAGGGAGGGGGTCTAGCGTTGTGTTACGCTTCATACAAAATTTCAAAATTTCCCATACAAATGTTGTTACGTGGGGGAGGGAGGGGGTCGAAAAGTGTCAAATTTTGCGTTACGTAATATTTGAATGAACCCTTAGATAAAAAACACAGTTTTTAATTGGTGTTAAAAACTCATCTAAATATTCACAAAGCGATATTTTTTGTCGGGTATTCAATGTAAAGTCAACCACAGTGTAAGAAATGTAGACTATTTCAACAAGAATAATATTTGGATTAACAAATATTAATTTCGAAAAGTTTTCGTGAGTTTTCAGTTTGTATTATGTGATTTGTATGAAATTTGTGAATATTTTCTTTGAAAAATGACTATTAAAATAGTATCAGAAATCAAAGTGCCTTATCAGACCCGATTGTTAAGTCACTTTTGGTTTTAATAAAGCATTGAAATTTTGATAGCACGGCTGCCAAAAAGTGCCTATTCAAAAAATATTCGATAGTGAAAATAGTGAAAAAATTGCAAAAAAAATGGTTTACTGGAGCAATTTTCAATTTTTACAGAGTTGGTGTCTTCGGCAAAATAGTGCATTTCAGTAGTATCTACAAACTTGAGAACATATCACGTTGAAATTTTACTATATAATCATGGAAAAGTTCAAAAAACTGATTTTGAGGTTGTTTTTTAAAACTTTTATATTTTCTCCCAAAAATGATGTCTAAGCTATATGGTGTCTTCTGCAAAGTTACTTGAAATTACTTGTTCTACAACTTTGCTGAAGACATCTACCCTCTAAAAATTATTTTGAAAAAATATTTTTTTACTCGGGTTCACCCTACAGTTTTACCATACGGTGAATATGCATAAAAATAGAGAAGATTTTTCTGAACATATCTTCCAAAGACACCTATATGCTAAAATGTCATCTAATGACTCTTAGAGGTTTTGATCGTCTTTTTTTCAGAATGGTCCCACTGTGGCGGCCCATTTAAAAATAAAGGGAGATTCTCAGATGAAGTTAGCAGCTATGCCACCAATCAATTCTGTAATGGTATGTGTAGGCAAACACTAATGCAACTACCTGCTTAGTTACTTCTCAATCTATCTCAAACTTGATATTTATCAAAATGACTTTCGGTCTAAGGGCTGCATGCCATCAAAACATTATGCCTCAACGATTTCCTTTACCTCCCAGACAATGACAGTTAATTTAACCGCCATACCCGTAATATCCGCTGTGTCTTTCTCAAACTTGATGCCGGTATTCGAAAAAAAAAGCAAGAACAATTCTGGGGCATGTCCTATTCTGGGGAACGGCTTTCTGGGGAATGTCCCATTCTGGGTAATGGGATTTTGGGGAATGGGATTCTGGGAAATGACCTACAACCATCGGGGAAGGCTTAAAACTTTTTCCACGAACGTCGCATTGCTTTGCGTTCATCGGTGGTCTGATTCCTCGTGATGTTTTCTACAGAAATCATTTATCGACTTATTTTTAGGGATCAAAGGGTGACCGCAAAGTCTGGTTTTTCTGATTTTTTTGTGGCAAAACCATGCTTGCCCCCCCAAAGTTGGCGCCTATGCTTGCGTAAATGCTTGCTTGCTTGTTTTTATATTGATTTGCTCTGTTTAAAAAAATACAACCGCACGAATTCGCATTCTATTAGGTATTTCTCCTGAAATACATTCTGAGGTTTTTCCAGCTGATCTCTATGAGACATTGCTAGAAGTTCTTTTTGGGATTCCTCCAAGAGTTCCATCTGAGATTCCTCCGGGAGTTCCTTCCAGGATTCCTCCAGAAGTTTTTTCTTGGATTCTTCCAGATGTTCCTTCCGGAGTTTCTCCAGTTCTTTCTGGATTTTTTCCAGGACTTTCATCCTGAATTTCTTCAGGAGTTGCTTCTGGGATTCCTCCAGCAGTTTCTTACAGGATTCCTCAAGGAGTTTTTTATTTCAGGGATAATTCCAGGAGTTCCTTCCGGAATTCCTCCAGGAGTTTCTTCCAGGATTCATTCAGGAGTTTTTTCTTGGATTCTTCCAGGAGTTTTTTCTTGGATTTTTCCACGAGTTCCTTCCGGGATTTCTCCAGCAGTTCTTTCTGGAATTTTTCAAGGACTTCCTTCCTGAATTTCTCCAGAAGTTCCTTTCGGGACTCCTCCACGAATTCCTTCCGGAATTCTTCCAAGAGTTGCTTCCCAAATTCATCCAGTAAATCCTACTGAGCTGCCTCCAGGCGTTTCTTTGGAGATTCCTCCAGAATTTCGTTATGATATTTCTCAAGGAGTTCCTTCCGATATGCTTCCAGGGATTCCTTCCGAGATTCCTCCAATAGTTTCTTCTGGTATTCCTCCAGGAGTTCCTTCTGAGATTCCTCCAGGAATTCCCTCCGAGATTCCGATTCAGGAGTTCCGTTCGAGACTCCTTCAGGAGTTTCTTCCGGGATTCCTCCTAAAGTTCCTTCCGGGATTCCTTCAGGAGTTCCTTTCGAGATTTCTCCAGAAATTCCTTCCGAGATGCCTCCAGGAGTTTCTTCCGAGATTCCTCCAGGAGTTCCTTCTGCGATTCTTTCAGGGATTCCTTACGGGATTCTTCAGCGTGTCTTCTGGGATTCACCCAAAAGTTCTTTCTGGGATTACTCCTCCGTGATTGATCTGATGTGTTATAAATTATGATCCAAATGAATAAGGGCTGGGATTCTCAAAGTGCACTTTAGGAAGTTTGCACCTTTTATTTTTATCAAAAACGGCACCAGTCAAATCCTTGCAGTCGATTGGGAAGGGGAAATAGTGTGGTAATTGTTGTTGTTAGACACGCTGCATCACCATAAACATCACGGGAAGGGTATTTGCTAGTGGAGAAAATGTGAGGATCTGTGAATTTCCTTTGGTTAGATATACGATCTATGTATTTGGGATAATTGCAGTGTTTTAATGGGGTTATTTTTGGGTTCACGCATGTGTGCGAGAATGCCATAACTTGTAGGCAGTAGGCGTTATACGATAAATTGAAAGTGGATGTGGAAGTTGGGAGGAAGGAAAATTTCCACTGAATCAAATTCCATCCATCGCGCGAAAATAATGGCAATTTCACCATCTGCTATTTGTTGCGATAACCAATGTGACATAGGTTTGTCCCAACATAAACAGAAAAAAAATAAGAGATTTTTAAACCTTGCATTGTGATTTGCGAGCGTTAATTTCGAGTCGATAAACACTGCAATGCTGTTGAAGATCTATCATCAAGCAGTTCAGATTTTGGGTGAGTAACAACTCATTATTCAGGAGTTGAAAAGTACGCAACAAATAAGGCTTTTGTTTTGTCACAAATAAAAATCATGTCATTATCTGTTAGTAGTTGGGATGATTGCCACATCTTGTTTGTTACTTGTTTTGTTTATCTTTCGTCCGACAATTTTCTTCTCTGGAAACGGATTTTTCAACCCGTTTTTTGTTCTAGCGATAGCTATGTATGCTGAGTTATATACTGCCGTGAATCGCATATCATTCCCATATTTGCTGGATTTCCTATGCAAATGGGACAAATATGCGATTCACGGCAGTATATGTAGAGAAGAGAAAAAAAAGTGGACAGAAAGCATACGAATACACTGAAAAAGTTATTCTTTCATTCGTCTCAAAACTAGGTAATTGACGGAATATGTATCCTGCTATCAGTTCAAAAACTTTTAAAAATTCATACTTTTAGTTGTTTGATAACATCAATGTAGACTGGATTAATTTTCAATAACATTAAAACATTAAAACAAAATTTTGAAATAAATTTCAATATCTTCCCATTAGTCAAAATTACTCGCATTTAATTAAGACTTTCCGAGACTGCCACTGATTTGGTCGCTCGTTCCGCTGTCTATCAACCACCTTTTACCACCACCGCCACCCATTCGCACCAAACGAACCAGGCCAGACTGAACCGAACTAGTACCAGAAGCAGCAGCAGTAGAAGCTGGGACTGGTGGAATATTGTTTGGGTGGCTGTGGGAGAAAATGTGCGGAGAGCGACCAGCCAGCCTAGTGCCAAGCCAACCTGCCAAAATGCAGTAGAGTGTGCGAGAGAGGAATATCGGAAGAAGCACGTAAGTACCGATATATACCCACCATCAGAGTCAGTGGTGCCAGGTGTCGGTGAAGCGTATAAGACTGCAGCAGTCCTATTACGAAAAAGTTTGCTAATTCAATGAATGCCGCTCGCTGATGCTTCTCTAGCTTCTTGGGGAGGAATGTGAGATTTTGAAGATTGGAAGCTGGCTGGACGAATCATGAACTCGAAAATATTGGATTTCGTTGGTTCTGTGTGAAGTTAACACCGTGTTGTTTTCGTCGAAAAGAGAACAGGACATAAAACAGTTACTTCCGGCATGCATTTCAGATCGAAAGTCACACTCTTGAAAATATGGTAATTTTTTAAGCTCTCATTTCCAGCAATGGAAGAATGGTCAGGTACCCATACAAGGTGAACAGCATTTTCTGAATTCAGCTTCTCGATTTGAGTTCGACAAACGATAACTAACTTCGACATAGAATTGCCGAAGCAAGGGCTTTAATAGCAGCCTGATTATCTGAACAGAAGTATAATACTTTGCCCATTACGTGTTGCTGAAGTGCTGATTGCAATTCGCACTAAGAGCAAAGCTTTGGCCTGAGAAACGGTGCAGTGTCTACCAAGTAAGTAAGGCTGATGTAGCTTTAGCTCACGAGAGTAGCCACCAGCACCAGCTCGACTTTCAAGAAGGGAGCCATCAGTGTAACATACGATGCCGTCTGAAATACTTCTTTCCAGATATCCAAATGTCCACTCTTTCTGGGAAGGGAATTTCGTGGAAAATGTTCTACATGGAAAGTTACAAACAATTGTAAGATCACTTGAAGAAAGGACAATTTTGTCCCAATGCACCAAAAGTGTAAACAACGATCTGTGTGTTGATCTACGGTTCACAGGAGTTTCCTCTAGTAAACCGAATACCCATTAGGGTCAATTACAAGAAAGTGCTTTTTGTTAAAGATGAATGTGTATTGGGTCAACATCAAAGAGAACTTCGAGCGCTGCCGTGCACACCAAAAATCGATTGAGGGTTTCAGCAAAATTTTGCTGAATTTTGCCGAGCTGAAGGTTTCAGTAAACATTTTGCTGAAATTCAGCAAAATTTTGCTGATTTGTTCAGTAAACTCTGCTGATCACCAGTAACGTTTTTCTGAAATTCAGAAAACTTTGCCGAAAGTTCAGCAAAAAAAATTTGCTGAACCCTTCAGCTCGGCGAAATTCAGCAAAATATTGCTGAAAGCATTTGGTGTGTGGGAGTTGAAGCGAACGCTCCAGACATCCCATCGCCATTAAGCACATTCTTTGGAGATGGCCGCAATTAGATTGACAAGACATTTATAAACCAGTAGTGGTCGAACAACAGTTGTGTAAATCCATTTTACTGGCGTGATATTGGCGACACCAACCATCAACTACCTGAAGAGTGCTTTGCATCAGGTCGAAAAGTATTAGAACCATAGACTTAACAGTAAGACATAAATGTCAGGAACAAGTTCAGTTCGATTTGTGACGCCAGTTTTTCCCCCACCTTTCCCCCAGAAAAAATCGCCCAATACTGGTTTTCTTAACGCGACGCTTCTAATGTCAGTTGGCTCCGCTCTCAACAAAGCAAAACTGAGTCCGCCAATTTAGTGACCATGACAATGAGCGAACCGCTTGTTTATTTATTAGGTCATTAGGCATTAGCTACATGATGTCCTCGAGCGTTGATAGCTAGTTAAACACTAGCTCAATAATCTCGACGTCCATGGATCGATTCCAGTCTGCATAGTTTTGAAATCTTTTTACAAATTTATGTTACTAAAAATTTGTCATTACAAGCCCAATCAATTTTCAAAAGGTATCCTCGGGGCCCTGCTAAGCCCCGGCCAACATCAGGAAGTGGTCCTAATGAAAATTCGGTGTACATACAATCACCCCATTTGCCCAAGTCATCTTGTGTCGGTCAGGGACTGATAACTCCTACCGATCACCGTTGTCAGTGTTGGTCATCGACCGATAGACCCCAGATAGCACTTCGCATTTATGAATTGTAGAGGAGACCATTCCCACGTCACCATCCATCGTCGATTTCATCAATAAAGAAAGACGCTGGTTCCCACTGGCCGAGTACGGGACCAAACCAACCGATCCCGAGCTGGCCCGGCGAGGAGATTCCGGCCACACGGTAGTGCAGGAGCAGCCGTGTGGGCCATCGCGAAGGACAAAGTGTGCAGCAGTGAGTACCAACCATTTCTCCGGAACGTAATGTGTAAATAAACATCTTTTTTTCTCGTTGTCATGGTCACTAGATTGGCGGACTCAGTCTTGCTTCGAACAAAATAGGCGGAGCGAACTGACATAGGGCAGTGCATGAAATCCTAGCATGAAATTATCTCTATCTCTTTCACTCTTACAGAAATTTTGTAAACAACAAGGCCACGAAACGTCAAAATCCCATACAAAATCAAAACAGTGCATTGCCCTATTGAAAACGTGGCGTCAGGATCACCAGTATTGGGCGAATTTACTGGGGGAACGACTGGCGTCACAACAAATTCGCCAGTTTCGTATTGATTGTTGTTAGAACCCTTACATACCGACAAAAATGTTAGGTAGTCGACACCATAACTAGGAAAACCGCCTCAATAGCGTATCTGCTACGAGATTCCACAAAAATAAAATGGTGACAAGACTCCCAGTTGGCGGTATCCAGAAATGCTAAATAACCTAATGAATCACTGCTTGACGCAATGTCGAGAAGAGATATCGGTTTTTGAGCATATGGTAAACCCAATTTGGAAATCAATGGAGATATACCATAACTCCGTGCGGCTTCCAATATGGCATCGAAAGGCATGTTGTCAAGAATACCTTCGATTCATAAGAAAACACCTAAGCAGGATTGCTTTTGAGCGAATGCCTTCTCTATATCATAAAAAAATGTATAAAAGAGTCACAGTGGTCTTATCAGATTGGTACTCATGTTGGTTCACATGAAGAGGCATGTTAGCTAGATGAACATCACGAATGTTATGATCGACAATGCGTTCTAAGCATTTTAGAAGAGGAGAAGTCAAACTGATAGGCCTGAAACTCTTTGCTTCTTCATTTTTATTCCTCCCCTGTTGGGCAAATTAAGCCATTGCGTCCAATAAGCTGAACTTTTGTGGCATGTTCCGTTTTTATATTCGCATCTAGCTAGCTAATTACCATGTGTCGAATAATCAGCGCACATTGGAGTAAATCATATAAAAACCTGATCATAACTGGAAAAACTCAAAATGAAATAATTGGGTTTTCCGTTGTGTTTTTGCCAAGTGTACAGGGGATACTCAAAATAACTGGGACAGGTAAAATTTTCACTTTTCAAAAAATGTTCAACTCGCTGTAACTTTTCGAAAAGGGCATCAAATATTCTCAAATTTTTACTGTAAGTTCATCAACTAGTTGTGTATCAGTGGACAAAATTTGGTAAAGATCGGGCCATTCTACACGAAGTTATGAAGATTCTAGAAAAAGGTGTAATTATCCGATAGCCAACTTTGAGCTGTTATATCTCCGGATTAAATGAACCGAATGCAATGAAATTTTGATCATTTATGACTTATATAATGAACTTTGAAAAACAGTTTACCTAATTAGAAATTATTAATAAGAAAAAAAGTTATGGCGATTTCATTTATTCTATGTTTTTTTAGTAAATTTAAGTATTTTTCATATGCATCCCATTACTGTTTCAATTTAATGCCGGCTATTTGGTTACTTTCCTTTAAAACATAAATATATTCAAGTCAATTAGAGGGAATTATAATGAACTATAATTACTATCTCGAATTTTGAAACGATGATGAAGTTTTGAAATAATTGGTGATATATTAGAAAAATAATCCAATCGTAATAATTTTCTTTCGTGTGAAGAATTTTAAGTTTTGTCAAAAGTTTTTAATGGCTCATTATATAAGTCATAAATGATCAAAATTTTATTGCATTCGGTTCATTGAATCCGGAGATATAACAGCTGAAAGTTGGCTATCGGATAATTAAACCTTTTTCTAGAACCTTTATAACTTCGTATAGAATGGCTCGATATTTTCCAAATTTTGTCCACTGATACACAACTAGTTGATGAACTTACAGTAAAAATTTGAGAATATTTGATGCCCTTTTCGAAAAGTTACAGCGAGTTGAACATTTTTCAAAAAGTGAAAATTTTACCTGTCCCAGTTATTTTGAGTATCCCCTGTAGTTATCGTGTAATTGTTCGACAGCTAAGCAGTGTCCAAATGTTTTGTTTACGCTTATCAGAAGAGGTTTAGTGAAACTGGATGTCAGCCGTTTTTTTGATATAACTCACATCGCGTGCAAGGTTTGAGCGTACAAATTGAATAAAATTGATAGTCAATCAATTCAACGATGCAGTTTGTTAAAGAAGGTTAATGGTGTTATTCTGTTAATTAGAAACCCAAATAAATTGACGTTAAATTTACATACAATATATGGAAATATTGAAAAAAAAAATTGATGGAATCCTTTACCGTACATTCAATATGAAATACGTTAATTTTCCGGCTGTTTCCGGAAAATCTGCTTTTAGTGTATGAGAAAACTATTGTTCCTCTTTCAAATGCAGAAAGAAAACCTTCCGGATGATTACGATTTCAAAAGTTGCAACACTTTGAAAAAATCGTGATAATTATATTATTATATGATATTATTTGCCCAAAATCACTATTTGGCCCTCTGAACGTATTTTTGCTGAAAACTAGAATTCAAAAAAAGTAAAAAAAAAAGTTTAAAATCGGTCAACTGGTTCAAAAGCTGTGATTTTTTGAAAAATTTCTGTTTCGAAAAATTTTGTTTTTTATAATCATAAAATTGGTCACCCTAATGATGAAATAAAAAAATACGGGTCTAATTATTTTCGACAATCTACAAAACCACCAAGTATCACGATGTCCGGAGGCACACTATATCAATATTCTATGGAATGGTGGTATTATTATAAAAAAATCTCGTTGAAGTCAGTTAGATTGGTTGTTTCTCACAGCTGGGTGAATTTATTGTTATAAAATTCATTGAAAACTATGAAATACGTTTCGTTAATAATTTGGGTTGTATTTTGGTTGCGAAAATACGTCAAAATAATTTTGATCAGTTTTGATGTACTAGGTGCTCCACTGTGCAGCGTTTGCCACGACGCGTCGTCTCACAGTCAGGTGCAATGGAATTTATAAACCTCAAGACCTTCCCAGGTTCTGTAGGGTAATTGATCCGATAATGGAGGAGTTAAGCGCTGGGTTCATGTTTAAACCACAAGTGTATCGCCCCAAGCAAACTTTTTACATGGATTGAATTGAAAATAATAAAATCCATCCTTAATCTACTGGAAAATGACGAAATATTGCCACTTTGATGTTGTTATGAGCATTTTATTCGTTTTTATCTGAAAGAACATTGTGTTCCTAATGTTGCGGTATGTGTTCCTAATGTTGCGGTATTTTGTTCCTATTGTTGCGGTATCCCATTGAAATCATATGGGATACCGCAACATTAGGAACACTACCGCAACAATAGGAACACAACAGCAAACGCATTAAGGAAAATATTTTTTTAAAATAGGTTTTTGGGCAAATATTAAGCAAACAAATGGTGCAATCTCATAATTTAAGCACCATACATCTATTAAAAATACCTTTTGGTAACATATCAGTCGAAAAAGTGCTCAATTGCCATTACCGCAACAATAGGTACTACCACAACGATGGGAACAATTACCTTAGCCCAGATCTCACTGGGTTGCAAGCAACCACTAAGTTAGAAATCTTTGCCTGCGCGTGTATAAAGCATCAAAATTGCAAAGCAGATGTTTGATGCTCTGTATCACAGAAACGACAAATATCACTCTGAATCTGACCAACATTTTTCAAGTGATGCCTGCTCGGGTAGTGTTCAGTTACTAGGCCAGCGTATGTGTACATAGAGCTCTCTTGTTGAGCTCTAAGAGCTTTTTGGTTTTATAAGCATTTGGTGTTCTGAATAAATTGTTTTGTGTGATTGCATGTTTTAATATCCATCCGATTGGATATCACGCTCAGCCTATCAGTAGGTCGGCTCCATTTTTATTGTAAAATTTGAAATAAAGTAAAATGGTTCTGGGCCACCACTTCTAGCGAGCTCGCCTACCATTTCATTCCCTTCAATGCCACAGAGACCTGGAACCCAGTATAAGTTTACTGGCACAGCCTGCGCAGTAAAAGAATGCATTCCCAGACAAGCATCGAAGTGCATTTGTAAGCACACAATGCTTTTAGTGCAGCTTGACTATCTGAGAAAATACAAACAGTAGCATATCTGTATTTTCTCTCACGGCAGATATTAAATATTTTGTGCATTTCAAAATAGCAAGAATCTCTGCTTAAAACATAGCACCGTGGGACAGTGTCACATCACCACTGAAATGTTTATTCCAGGGCCGTAGATACCTGTTCCTGTTTTTGTACTATCTTTTGAACCATCTATATAGAATTTATCCTTGGCAAACAGTGTGGCCTACGACCTCCCAATATGCGCGTGTTGTTTCGTGCAACTTGTAGGGAACATGATGGTTCTCCACAGGCTTCATCCATTCTTTAATCATTTTTATTACTGGCCTATTTTGGAAGTATTGTGGAATGCTCAGGTGACCAACAAGATCGCCTGACATAAACTTTTCAACGCTTTCAAGTTTTAGCAATTCCTTTTTTGCTTCTAAACGTACTCATGCAAAGGTAGAAGATTGAGGATCGCATCTAGAATTTGTTGAAGTGCTGCGCATCGCTCTTGTAACAGCAATGGACGTAACGCAAGCTTTGATTGAGTGCTAGACTCTTGTTTTTACCACTAGACAAACGAAGCATACATCACTTCTGGGCAGGTTATAGCAGTATAAATCCACATTATCATTTTTGATTCCAAGGCTCACTTTCTCCCAATAGTTTTGGAGCATAACCAAAACGCACTTGTTGCCTTACTGATCAAGGACTTAATTTGAGCTCTACAATTCAGTGTGGCATTCAGAATCAATCCTAATTATTTGACCCGATCACTAGGATGAATTAGTATCCCTCCAAGCCGAAAAGCTCTTTTAGGTAGATCTTCCTTCTCCTAATGAAAAGGACAATTACAGATAATCGTAGAAAGAACAAGCTTTTCATTCGCGCTACCGCAATATTTGATGAAATTATGTTTCATAACAAATCCGGAAATCAAAACAAAAACAAAAATAGAGTTGCCAATTTTCAATGAGCATGGTGGTGTAGGGTGACCAGTTTGTCGAATTAAAAGTTTACCCCTGTTATACGACAACAGTCGGTGCCGTATTAGCGGGGTAATACGGTATGTCTAAAAAAGCGCATAGAGCTATTTCTCTAGCTGAAAACGTTTTGTCTACTTTTGTTACATAGAATATAGTGCCGTAACCGTTGACTTACCAGATTGACAGGCAAACTGGAAGTCAGATAAAGGGATACTCTTTTATGTAAGAAGAAATGATAAAATCCTTCAAAACCTTTTCCATAGTCTTCAACAAAACTGGAGGAAACTAAATAACCTTTATGCTTTCGGATGTGTCTCGCTTCCCCTTTTTGGTATAAAAAAACTTTTACAAGTCTTATTTTGATGGAATGTAATTCAATCTTAAACTAGTTTTGAACATCTCTCGTGATTTTTGCAGAAGTTCATCCAAAGAGTTTTTGATATTTCTCGTGGGATTTCCTCCCTGAATTTCTCCTAGAGGATTTCAGAGTTCCTCCTTGAATTTCCTTAATATTTCCTCCCGGTATTACTCCCAAATATTTTTTATCCGAGATGTCCCAGTTTTTCTCAGGATTTCTTCGGAAGTTCCTCTCAAGGTTTCCCCAATTAGTCTTCACGGAGTTTCTCGCAAGATTTCATCTGGATTCCATCCGATGTTTCTTCGGGAATTTCTTACAAGAATTTCTTCTTAAATAGTTATCCCAGGAAACATTCTGAGAAAACATCCCTGTAAGAGCACCGGGAGAAATTCCACAAGGAGCATCCAGAATTTCGGGACAATTTCTCGGGACTTCGGGAAAAGCTGTGAAAGTAATCCCTAGAAAACCATCTCAGAATCACTGCCAACAATGTGGTAAAAAACAACGAAGAAAAGCTTGAAAAGGCTCTGAAAGAAATTACGGCAAGAGCTCCTTGAGAAATATCAGCAATTGCTTCTGTAGAAATCCCAGAAGGCACTCCCGAGAAAAATAAAAAAAAACTCCAAGAGACATCCTAGGACCAACATCGAAAGGAATCTTCTGAGGATAGTCCCAGGAGAAACTCTGAGCGAAATCTCTGGTTAAACATCAAAAGAAATCCGGCAAGAACCTTTAACAATCGAGATGAGCCAGCCCAGGGCGGAAAATCTCCCAAATAAAAATAATATATTTTTTTCTGTTAGGTTTCTAGCTGCCCTCTGAATAGAGTTGAAACCTCTACACTAGACCCGAAGATAGAAAAGAGTACGTAATCTTTCAGAAGCAGTTTGCCAGCCGTACGCAGAAAATGATATCCATTAAGACACTGTTGCAAACTGACTCAGAAAGTTACGGCAGAAGATTGGAAAGTTTTCAATTGGTCAGTCAGTCAGGACTTGCCTATGTAGTGTTATGGTCACACGCTTTGTGTTTGTCTTCTTGTTTGATTTTGTGGTAAGGTTCAATGTTTTTCTTCTCGTTAAGTCAGTTGTCGTATGTTTATTTTTTTTTCATTGAATCAATCGAACCCTGTATGTTAAAATATAGTCGATCCTGTCAAATTATTTTTTTGATTTCGTTAATCGTTTTCTACTTCTCGGTGTTCATCTCTTGTGTCCTTAAATTGTCATCGGTCCAAAACCCATAGAAACATGTAACTGGACTTCTGATATTTTTCTGTTGGTGTCATAATACCATCTAAGAGATAAACAAAAATACGCCAAGTTGGTGAGTTGATTGTAACAAAATTTTAAAATAATAAAGATTGCATGTCAACTATTGGGTATTCATTCCCCTACATATACTAAAAAGTATAATAATTTAATAAAAAGTGAATAATTTGATGAATAGTTTGTTCAGAACATAGATAGGCAACAGAAATATCTACAAAAGCACGACAAAAGATTTGAAATCGGTCAAGCGGTTAAAAAGTTATCGAGTCCCAAAGTCATTTTTTTGTAAAAAAAAAGAAAAAAATAAATTAAATCTTGAAAACCTTATATTTTGCATGACTTTGGAAAAATTAAATGTTCTACAATTTTTTTCGAAATTTAATTTGTAAAATTCATAAAAAAAGATTGAAAATCGGTTGAAAATGTTATGGCACTTGAAGTGAAACCACCTTTTTATTACTCGAAAATTCAACTTTGAGGCGATTGCGCCACCTCTAAATCTTAGTATTTTTGGCTCAAACTCAGAGGTTTCTCTTTTTACGTCATTTGAATCCAGAAAAGCCTACGAATTCCAAGTTTCAACAACTTTTGAAAAATAAGCCGCAGCCTACTGCGATGTCATGTGCAGCAGTTGTCCCATGTTATGGGAGGTATGCACTTCAAACGGAATCGCTCAAGTAATTTTCGTTCAGTGCATTATTTTTCCGTAATAGGAATGGTCAAGAAATTTAACACAGCAAGCTCCATTTGATTTGACGTTTCGTTTCAGCTCCGTACTAGGATCCGGAATAAAGCGACGCTTTATTATTTCTTGAACGATTCCTTGCCTGAATTTTACACGCATCGAGATAGGCCAAGAAATTCCTTGCGATCAGCGTACTACCCATTAATAAGGATTCCCAGAGAATATGGGACAACTATGCTGCAGTGTGGAAGCACAATCGAAAAAAAAACCTCTGGAAACAGTTCTGGAATCGGAAAACAGGAATTCAGGAAGATTTTCATGGAAGAATCCCGGTAATTCTGATAGGAATCGGGAAGAATCTCTGCAAATACTTCAGCAAGAATTACCAAGAAAAACAGCGTGAAAAATTGGGAAGGAAAGGAGTCTTGTGAGAAAATCTGGGAGGTAATCCAAAAGGTATTTCTAAATAAGTTCCAGAACAAACCCTGACGGAAACACCAGGCTCACAAGGTTTTCAAGATAGAAATTTGCTTACGAAAATAAGGTTCTTGAACTAAAGCCACTTGGGCTGTTCCAATTGGCATATATGTGTGCAAAGATTGATCGTTGATGTTCTTTTATGCTGAAGATTGATTTGAGCTATCCTAACTGTAGCCACAACCCAAAACAGGCAAGATTAAACTCTTCACAATCAGAGCACTACAAAGAACAGCGGCAATAAAACCAGATCGGTATCGATTGGAAAACGTCAAAGGCGAGGACACACAGAATACACAGTGTAAACGCAAACATTTGAATGAAAAATTATTTTGACCAAAAAATTGCTGTACGGACAATTGTTTGATACACTGTAACTCCTGAATAATCCAAATAGATTTGAACAAACTCGTTGTCGTTCCGAGGATTCTTATCAGCGTAGAACATCCGAAACAAAACCACAAAATTTAATCCATCCTGACATACTAGCAGCACTGATTCCCTGTTCAAGAGTGATTCCTGCCTGTTTGATATTTTTTATGCGATCAGTCCTTCCCGACTCGAATCATTTTCCCTCCTGCTCACTCTTTCTCACCCATCTTCAGAACAAGTTGCGTGTCTCCTCGTACTTCCCATCCGTCCACTCTGGATTCTTCCCGCTGTTCATCCATCCATCCATTTGCGGTATCCAGACGTCGAATCTTTTGGGGGCATTCTTCATCATCTCCACATGCTGCCCCCGGAAGATCAGTATGTCCAAACATCCTCCGCGGAGGAACTCCCGGTTCGTCCGCATATCAACCACGGAGAAATTTTCCTCCGCACAAAAAAAAAATCCATTTCTTTTCCTCTCACACGTTTGCACACCCGGGGCGGCGCACACAGGCAGGCAGGCAGGCACAGGCAAGCAAAAAACTTCACTTTTCGGCTCTTTCAGCAGGATTTTCTTCCTTTCCACATTGCACACACTTTTCTCTTTCTTCGCCTTTGCTAAACTTTCTTCTTCGGCACCTCAGCAGAAAACGTCAGGAAAATCTTCTTCCACCTTCCAGATTCAGGGCACATCCGATTCTCTCCCACCGCCACACACAGAATCGTTCCACCGGATCGGATGTCCCCGTGAATCCGACCAAAAAGCAGTGACTAATCCGAACACTAACCCGCGTATCCAAATGGGGACCAGCGACACCGAATGCGATCAATTTCCTCGAAAACTCCTCCTCTGCACGATGATCAAAGCCAGTAGGTAAGTAGTAGCACTTCCAAATAATTCGATCTCGCGGATTGATGAACAAGCGACTGAGCCACGGTTTAAAATGGAACTGAATGAGCACTAGCAAGCACCGCAGAACCGACGACACAAGCGTTTTTCGACGGTGGAGTGAAAGAAGATCCGATTTTTCTGATTGCTTTCCTCCTTTTCCCACTGCTGCTGCGGCGTATATCGTATTTCGCAGGACAAAAATGCCAGACTGACGGATTGAAACGGAACGACGAACGACCGACCGACCGCACGTAAACGAGAATGCGACGAATGCTTCTTGCGCGAGCGAAGGCGTGTTTGGAACTGTCAAACAGTTCGACTTCACGCGGATCGACAGCTCGCGCAAGCAGAGCGGAAAAAATGACAGCAAGCGTTAGCGGATTGACGTTCGAGACCCCGTTTGCGATCGATGGGAAACGCATACGGTAACGTATGGTAGTGTTAGAAAATTTTGATCGCGATACGGGAAGGGCATGGACTGTTACAATGCACACTAATAAATTTCTAATCTCCTTCGAGAGAGACACGCAGAAAAAAAACCTTGTTTAAAATATAGATAGTAGAGTAAACATAGATCCGCGGACACCGCTAGATGAGTTCCATAGTGCTGGCGCCTTGGGCTGTTTCTGCTGCACACTGAAAAAAGTTTTTACATTGTTTTCATCTGATTTTCACATGGACTGTTTCCATACGCGTATCCATTGAATTTTATGGGAATATCACATAGATTTTGCGCAGTTATGTGATTTTCCAATAGAAGTTATGTGATTTCCTAATGATTTCCATAGACCGTATCGATTTCATGTGAAATATCCAAAGAAATTTTCATCGAAAAATCCAATAACAGTTATATAGCCAAAGTAATGGAAATTTTCCATGTGATATGTGATTTATTTTTTCAGTGCAGTGATAAAAACAGATACAGTCCGGATTCGCTGGTTGGGTCACGCCTGCGCCCCGATTAGCGAATAGTGTTCGTTCGTCGGGGCAACTGACAACTGATCAAAATGCTCTAGACACACGCAAGTGACGAGAAATACGTCACGGAACACTCACATACTTACGTAAACGTTCTGTATACAGGAGCTGTGATGCGACGGCGGTCAGACGTCAAACTCGTTTTGACATCTATTTTGACATTGACAGCGCTTTTTAGTTGGGTTTTGCCCGAGGTTTTGCCCCAACCAGTGAACATTCAACCATCGAGACAGCCCATCTAACGAGCTCTCAACGAACGAATCGTCACTGTATTTCATTAACTAAAAGGAAACTGTTCTTCTGTCTCAATCATTGCTGTAGAGGGCAAAACGACTATGTCATATGTAATAGAATCCCTGTAATTACATTCTGATAAACCACTGATAATGCATTTTAGAATATATTTATTCAATATAAGAAAATTAAAACACCCTTCGCACACTACTCATATGCTAATTGTGGTTTCCAGCATTATTGACATGCGATAGCAGGCAACAGAAAAGAGAAAAGGTCATCTCTAAAAAGGTTTTGCTGAAGAAAGGCGTGGATCGGTGGTTCAAACGGAGATTAAGTTGGTCGGGAGTCGAACCAGAAGTGTTGAAGATTGCTAGAGTTGACCGTAAAGTCTCTTCTTGATTTCATTTGTTTACCATTAGAGTCTAGCTTTTATAATTGTATTGTTAGAGCAACCTTTGATAGTTTGTACATTGCATTTATTCTGTTTTTGCAGTGTTGAATTATTGAATTATCGTATATCACCTTTTAATGCACCCTAACGTAAAGAAAAAATGTAATGCATCAATACATTGATAATGCCAATCTAAAGGATTATTGCATGAGAAGTGTGGATTTACTGCATTTTGCATTGGAAAGGTTGATATTCAGTCTAATTCGTGCAATGATCTAATGCTTGTGGTTACTTGGGTAGTGTTCTATAAATTTATCCAAAAATAATTTTGTGAGAAATTCAAAAAAAAAAAAAGATTGAAAATCGGTTGGAAATTGGAAAAGTTATGGCACTTGAACTGAAAACATCTTTTTATTGCTCGCAAATTGCGATTGCGCCACCTCTAAATCTCAATATTCTTGGCTCAAACTCATACATTTCTCATTTTATGTCATTAGAATCCAGAAGAACTTACGAATTCCAGGTTTCAACAACTTTTGAAAAATAACTCGCAGCCTAATCCAGAGCGAATCCCTCTTCTCTTACGCTTGAGTGCTTTCCCGGTGGTTTTTGTAACCGACAGGGTCTACGCCACGGTCGACCTCCCCTTCCGGAAGCCATAGCGTACATTGCATTGCATAGCATAGCAGACCTGAACATCTCGGGAGCCTCTGCAATAGCTACTTTTAAGGCCAGGCTCGGAACGCTAAGGGACTTTCCAATCTCCGCAAGTTCCACTTCCACATCGGTGACTCTCTTCTCATCGCCAGCCCTAGTCCACGGCTGTCCTACGAAAGGTGGCCAAGGAAGCGGAAAAAGCCCTTCGATGATCGTCTCCAACATATCTGAAGATTGCTCTGTAGGAGGCATCACCCCATGGGCTCGCATTGGCACTCTGACAGAGACCCTCAATGCAGGCCTTTTTGCTTGCTCTTATCTCAGTCTTCAGCGCGGCTTTTTGCAGCGACAAACACCACCCGCCGTTCGTTTCGCTCTTCCTCCGATCGAGCTGGACTCGCCTAGGCATGGTTGTAAAGGCCCTGAGACAGAGACAATCTGTGTAGGAGATGTGGAGGTGAGGTGGAGGTGGTGGGGTCTTCAGTTAGCCTTAGATAAGGCTGTGGATCGCCAATCCGGAGACGATGGGTTCGATTCCCGCTCTGGTCGGGAACTTTTCTCGACTTCCCTATAGGCATAGTGTATCATTGTCCAATGTCCATGCCGAGGTCCATGCCTTACAATGTACGAATTCGAGCAATGGCAGGCAAAGAAACCCGTCAGTTAATGTTACAACCTGGAGTTCGGGGTGGCCGAGACACATTGTAGGTGTAAACGAATAAACAAATTAAAATGTAACTTTATTAACATGAAAGATTACATTACAAGACGCGACACGTATGTACAAGATGACGACTACAATACTTCTAATCCTAATGTCTGCCTTTGTGCTTCAACCGATCGCATATTGAAATGCTATCGGTGAGCAAGCAGAGCGGCGAGAGACGCGAGACTGTTCAGTGGTTCTCAACATCTCCCCCGCTGAATCGTTGCCGATGTAGCACCATAACAGCGGTCTTCGAGCATGGAAAGAGCGATGATGGTGGATGGTGTTTGTAGCATGGCCGGTGATCGAGTTGACGAGGACTGTTGGACGAAACTGATGGCTTGATCCTGATTTCACCTTGCGTGATCATCCACTGGAAGACATCACTCAATACCGATGCACGTCCGCTTGTTGAATCCATCCGGTGCCCGTTGCGATCCAGCAAATGTTGAACGAATTTCGCATCAATCTGGTGGAGTCCGACGACAGATTCAATTGCTTCGGTCGATGGGTGCTGAATGAAGATAATGTCTGCTTGCCTACGTGGTTTGACGTTAAATGCATTGAGCACCTCTGCTGCATGTGGGCTTTGCAGAACGTATTCAAATTTAATTTCAATGCCATCAGATGTAGGTACGGCAAGAGAAATTTTCGATCCTTCTTTTTGCTGCTGCTGCCGCTGTTGATGACGATTATCACAATTACTCGTCGTCGCCGTTGTCGTCGGTGGAGGAACAAACAGCTGGTCCATTGAATGCTGTTGTTCATTTACCGCCGTAGTGCCGACAGTGTTTTGAGGCGATGCTTGGTACGGTGAACAATCTTGTGATAATGCGACGGTCGGGAAGGATTGTTGTTGATGGTATGTTTGTCGCGTATTCCAGTACAACCAAAATGATTGGAATATTTGGTTTATTGCTTCCACATTACTTTGGTACTGGCGCTGCAGAAGCTGATGCATCTGCTGGAACTGTTGATCGATGAACTGCTCTCGATCAAGCGGGAAGCAGACAGCCGAAGATTGCGGTGGTGTTTGCTGTACCACTGGCTGTGCGTTGAACAATGGCGAACTGGTGAATGGCCCATTGAATCCAGCCGCCGGTTGATAGTGATGGTGGTGCTGCTGAGGATGAATTTCCGCGGGTTGAAATGATGACGAAGATAGTGATAATGATTGAGTGTGTTGGTTCCGGTGTGTTGATTCCAGAACCGGTGAGTGCAGCCACTGATCCGCTTGATACTGATGCAGATCTTGTCCAGCCAATGACACTGGATGCTGGAGCTGGGATTGATCACTGCACACGAAGTACATTGTACCGTCCATCTTCTCCTCCGCGGAAAATGAACGCGTCGCGATTCCTCACTGCACGCACGGGTTTCTCGTCGCCACTGTTACATCCTGGAGTTCGGGGTGGCCGGGACACATGGTAGTGTAATGAAACTCCAGGTGTAAACGGAAAACATATTAAAATGTAACTTTATTGGACATGAAAACTACATTACATTGACGCGACACGTTAACACAATGACGGTTACAGAACTTCTAAATCTTAATGTCTGCCTTTGTGCTTCAACCGATCGCATATTGAAATGCTATCGGTGAGCAAGCAGAGCGGCGAGAGACGCGAGACTGTTCAGTGGTTCTCAACAGTTAATAACTGTGGAAATGCTCAAAGAACGCTAAGTTGAAGATAAGACAGGCTAAATTCCAGTGGAAACGTAGAGCCACAAAGTGATGAAAAAGATGTGGTGAAGGCCATAAGATAAGACAAAATTATCGGGACAGGCAATATTTTCCCTTCTCAAAAAAATTTCAAATAGCTGTAACTTTTCGAAAAGTGCATCAAATATTTTCAAATTTTCACTGTAAGTTGATCAACTATTTGTGTATCAGTGGACAAAATTTGGAAAAGATCGGACTATTCTGCACGAAGTTATAAAGATTCTCAAAAAAGCTATAATTATTCGATAGCCAACTTTGAGTTGTTATATCTCCGGATTCAATAAACCGATTGCAATGAAATTTTGACCATTTATGACTTATATGATGAGCTTTGAAAAACTTTTGACATAACTTAAAATTCTTAACACGGAAGAAAATTATGAAGATTAGATTATTTTTCTAATAAAACACCAAATTTGCTCAAATTTCAACATCGTTTCAAAATTCAAGATGCTTATTATAGTTCATTTAAATTTCCTCTGATTGTCTTGAATACAGATATGTTTTGAAAGAAAATTACAACATAGGCGGCAATTCATTGGAAAAGTAATGCGATGCATATTAAAAATAGACCAATTTACTACAAAATCATAACATTAATGAAATCGCCATAACTTTTTCTCTTGTTAATAATTTCAAGTTAAGTCAAGCGTTTTTCAGAGCTCATTATGTAAGTCATAAATGGTCAAAATTTCGTGTCATTCGGTTCATTGAATTTGGAGATACAACAGCTCAAAGTTGGATATCGGATAATTCTACCTTTTTTTAAACGCTTATAACTTCGTGCAGAGTAGCCCGATCTTTTCCAAATTTTGTCCACTGATACACAACTAGTTGATCAACACACAGTGAAAATTTAAGAACATTTGATGCACTTTTCGAAAAGTTACAGCTAATCGGACATTTTTAGAAAAGTGAAAATTTTGCCTGTCCCGATCATTTTGTCTATCCCCTGTACAAGGCTACACGAATCCTCCCATTAAGTGTTTTATTTGTTCTGCGAAAAGCAAACACCCACTGCGAGGCCCAAGGTACCCGACCTTGAAAACGCAGCCCAGCAACTGGTATGTCAGTATGTTGCGGAGTGGGGGACGAATATCACCATCATAGCGAACCCATATCGATTACCTGCCGGTAAAGACAACTGGATCGCGGATGGTTCCGGAGAATGGCGATGATTTGGTCGACGGATAAATACCCCGTCCAGAAATTTGCGTCTACTACTTACAAGGGCTTCGTGGTTGCCAAATGGGGTCATATTTTGTAGCTGTTATGCGCCTCCATGGTGGTCAATTGAGCAGTTCACGTAAATGATGTATGTATAACGACCGTGCCTGGGCCGAGGGATGGAGAAACCGTTTCACGAACCAGCGTACACTGGAGCGAGGTAGAAAATAATTCGTTCTCGACTGAGAAAGCCACCCGAAACATAATCATTTTGGACCTGAAAAGTTGATTTAAGAAATTTAGTGTCTTCGATTAAGTAGTTTGGTTTGTTAGAACCCTTCTTTTGGAAGCTGATACTAACGTGATTAATCCTCCAAGAAGGGAGAGTGAAGTTATTTTTTTAAGGTGACGTGTTTATATCTACAGCAAAGTTGTTGGGAATGTCATTATTAAAAACTTGTTGAACAACTTTTTGTTCTATCTGCTCAATTTTTAGAGATATGGGCAATTATATGTGAACGACCCCTTAAAAACAGTTTATTTGTTGTAACTGTAATATTCCGGAAAATGATGACACAAAATCTCTCTATTACAAATAATACTCGTTTATTATTCTTCTCGTTACACTTCTTATATTTCTCCTTCACCGTCACTGTGCGTGCACTGAACGAAAACTTCCGCCATGAATTGAATGATTTTTGCCTCATCCGAGCCCCATGCCTATTTTCAGACAAGACTTGGATGATTTTTCATTCGATTCAGCGTCCTTCAAAACCAAAACAATTTGAATATTTACCCTTTTAAAAAAGGATGATTGTCGTTACTTCTTAAGAAGTCAATATATGAATGATATTCATTCATTTTCCAGTCCAATTTGATATGGGGTCTATTTTTATGTACTACAATTTTTTAGCTAATGAAAATAAAAACTGAAAACACTAATTTCAAATAGAATGCATCACTTTATTCATTTATTCCTAAATAAAACGTGCGTGCCGCCCTCGGTGAATCCGGACATATCGCTTGATATCATTATGTTCGCATACATCCTGTAAATAAATATCAATTACTCGCCCAATCATATTTGAAAAATCATTTTATAAACCTTAAATAATCAATTCTTACCTTGCTTGACGTGTGGACTAAATTTTTTTGTATTTCCTCCACCAATGGATCTCTCCGCAATAAAACAAAAAAACTTTTGCAAACTCCAACTTCGCCATACTGTTTTTTTAAGAAAGACAGATGTTGATCTAAAATTGAATGATTTTCGGTATAGGACATAGATGGAAATGCTTTCAGATGTTTTTGAGATGATAATCAGTCACAACAAACCCCAAGCAATAAATCCTTTATTATCTGAGCCAATTTTAATATTATAACAGGATGATGTTTATTCGGTAGCACGCAGTAAAATCATTCTGCACTAAAATCATTCAAAACTCCGATTCTGCAGATTTGAACCATACCGAATGAAGAATCATTCTTCGTACGGCGGGGGTTTTCGCTCAGTGTGCTCTCGCCGCCGTTGCTCAACACATTCTACCCATTCTACCTGCCTGCATGCTCGTTCATCGTGTCATTTTCAGGTCTACCTAACAGAGCTGTGCGCTTTCATCAAGGGAGATAGATTCATGGTAGGTATACACTTTCTCACAAGGTACGACTCTACAACCCCCCTTAAACTTTCAAATTTTAGTGCGGAATAAAGTCCCTGAATCGCGATGGCTCTGATCTTAACCTAGCTGGCCTTCCTTTCGATTCTTGTTGCAACGTTCCTTCGTCGTTAGTTGTTGAGTTAGATTCAAGCTTCTTTAAGTGTGCAATGTTACGTCTATATTCCTTTCCTGACTGTTTTGACATTATAGTAACATCCGCTCCTTGCTTCTTAACTACCTCGAATTCTTCAGGCGAATAGTTAGCATCAAGTTTGTTATCTTTCTTCATCCTTTTTGCCAATACAGAATCCCCCATCTCAATCGCACTCTCCCTAGCTTTCCTTTTACCGTCTGCATACATTTTTCCTTTCTCCTTCTCTAGTGTATCCCGATCTCTCACCTCTCCATCCTCTATCCGTTCTACCGGTACTTGAGGAAGTTTTGTCCGCATTATACGACCAAACATAAGTTCTCCTGGTGATTTTCCAGTTGTTGAATGATTAGTCGCATGATATGTCAGAAGGTATTTACGCATCTCTTCTCTCCAATTCTTTCCTAGTTCCTGTGCTATCCTCAATCTTTTCAATAGCGACCGATTTTGCCTCTCCACTTCTCCATTCATCGCGGGCCAAAACGGAATCGTGTTAACCAGTTTGATTCCATTGGACTCACAAAACTCTCGAAATTCCTCACACTTCTCACTGAATTGAGGTCCGTTATCCACTCGCAGCGTTGCTGGAAGTCCAAAACGACTGAAGATGGTCGCCAACTCAGAAATAGTATCTGCTGTCGTTATCGATGTCATCTCCACAACTTCCATGTATCGACTATAGTAATCCACGACCACTAATAAATACTGACCTTCTGGCAGTGGCCCCAGAAAATCAGTGGCAATATCCAGCCATGGCTGGTTAGGAAGTTCTTTCCTAATCATTGGCTCAGGTGCGTCCGGTGCCGAGACAAGCGTACATCCCTGTTGGTCAATTTTCGGCCACCACACATTAGCTCGAAGATGACTTTTCATTAGCCGCATTCCTGGGTGTCCTTCGTGAGCCACCACCAAAACCTTTTCACGAAGCTTTTCCGGCACGATGATTCGGTCGGCTCTCATCAGGACATCATTTACCGTGCACAACTCATTTGAAACAACTCTGTATGCCAACGGCAAATTCTGTTGATCTCCCTCTTGAATCTTCTGGATTAATTCGCATATTTCATCATCCTGTCGGCTCTCCTGTTCAATGTCCTCCCATTTCAAAGCTGACGCATTTGCTGCTGAAACTGCCACCTCGCGAATGAAAATCTCTTCCTCTGGATCAAATGGAATTGGTTTCACTGTTGCCAAACGTGAGAGAGAATCAGCTATGTTTTGGCTCCCCGGAATGTGAACAATCTGGTAATCAAAGGACTGCAATCTCAATACCCATCTTTCTATACGTGCACATGGCTTTGAACGAGGCGTGAACAAATATTCCAAAGCTTTGCAGTCGGTAATCAAATCGAAAGATGTTCCGTACAGGTACATACTGAAACGTTCCACGCTCCAGACTAATGCTAACGCCTCCTTCTCAGTTTGGCAATAACGGTGCTCTGTCTCAGTCAATGATTTTGATGCATACGAAATAATTCGAGAATCACCAGTGCTATCTGTCTGGATTAACGCAGCACCAAGTCCATTTGGGCTTGCATCTGCTATTACCGACGTACGATCGCTGGGATTGAAGAAACCAAGGCTCGTTTTTGCACCTAATAGATGCTTGATGGCTTCGAACGCAGTTTGCTGTGCAGGACCCCATTCAAATTTGATTCCTTTCTTTGTCAGCTCACGAAGTGGTTGAGCGATGTTGGCCAAATCAGGAATAAACTTATTCATGTAGTTGGCAAGCCCAAGAAAACTCCGCACTTCAGTCTCCGAGGTTGGTGGGCGAAAAGACAAAACAGCATTGATCTTCGACAACGATGGACTAATACCTTCAGGTGAAATATGATGGCCTAGAAAATCTAACTCCGACACACCAAAGGCACACTTGTCCCAGTTAATCTCAACACCTCTTTCTTTTAGCCTTTTAAGCACCTACAAACAATAAACAAATGGTTTACTTCTTTCTTTTATTTGTCAGCTCAAATCAGTTTTCAAAGAAAAATTAATAAAAAAAACGAAATACACTGAATTTACTCTACCTTTTGCAAATTCCTGTCGTGCTCTTCTTTGTTTCCCCCTTCAACGATAATGTCATCCAAGTACCAGTGGGTGCCTTCACATCCGGACAGTAATTCCTCCATTACTCTTTGGAAGATCTCTGGTGCAGTGACCAGTCCAAATGGCATCCGTTTGAAACGAAACAGGCCCCTGTTCGTTATGAAGGTTGTGGCATCCCTTGAATCTGGCGCTAGTTCCACTTTTTATTCATATTTTTTTTATTCATATTTTATACATTAGTTTACATGCTTACAACTATATATGTACATAATTTCAATATCTAGTGCACCATCCAGTGAGCAGATAGCTCTTTGAAGGAGGTGCTATTCTTATTCTAGTGCGATAGTTTCATATTGACATTAACATATTCTTACAAAAGTTCATATTGGAATTCACTGCTTTAGTAACAATTCAATTATATAAGATATAATACTTCATTTGTGTCTTAATTTACGGTAAATTCAGATAGAAAAAGTTGTGATTCGTACAGATAGTTTGTTATTTGGCTAACAGAGAAAGTGCTCAATTTGTCGCTTGAAATGTAGTCTTAATTGTTTTTGGAACGAATGACAGGTATTACAGCTTTTAATAAAAGTAGGCAATTCGTTATACAGTTTACTTCCGATGTACGTTATCTTTTTTCGACCAAACTCAGTTCGAGGACGGGTGAGATAAAAGTTTCCTTCCCGTCGAGATGCTCTGTTTGCTTGAAGTATTGAAAAACTGTAATTGTGATGGAACAGTTGGTTTGTAGAAATTTTGTGCATTTGAAGCAAAATTTGAATTTCGTAAAGAGCTTTTAAAGGTAAAATCGATTCAGAACATTCAGTGTACAGTTGCTTTGAGGGGTACAATATGGGTTTTTTAAAAACTGTTTTCAAACATCTGTTCTGAATGACCTGCAATTCCTTTAAATTGGATTTGTTTGCTGCACCCCAGTTTGCAATAAGATATGAAAGACGCGAATGGATAAGAGCAAAATATATATTTTTCATACAAACAGGAGGCATAAATGCAGAGATTTTCCTCAAAATTCCACAAAGCGAACTAATTTTCTTTTTTAGCATCTCGATATGAGGTCTCCAACTCATAGTAGAATCCAATATAAGACCCAGAAAAGTGTATTGAGTGACTTTGTCTAATATTTGCCCTTGAATAACTACAGAGCGATGGTCTGGAACAGTTCGCTTCGGTGAATGAATCAGCATGTATTTAGTTTTCTTCAGGTTCATTGATAACGCATTTGCTTTAAAATATTCCAGTAGAATTTCTGCATCATGTTGAATAAAACGTAAAATTGATTCACAGTCGGGTCCTTTGTAAAAAATACATGTGTCGTCGGCAAAGAGGCGAAGTTGTCCTCGTAAACGAAGCTTTGACAAATCGTTTATAAAGAGAAGGAACATGATTGGCCCCAAATTGCTTCCTTGTGGAACCCCTATACAAATCGAACGCATTTCGCTTTTATTAGCGCCGATGGTTACATATTGCTTCCTATTTGACAGGTAACTGGTAAACAAATTTTTCACAACGCCTCTGATACCGTATACTTCCATTTTCGCGACCAGTAGGTCGTGATCAATCATGTCAAATGCCTTCTTCAAATCGATAAACAACGTTCCCGCATATTGCTTGGCATCCAATGCATCGTAGATGCGGTCAACTAAGTCACACGATGCTGTCAGAGTGCTTGATCCTTCTCTAAAACCATATTGTTGCTCGAACAAAATATTGAAGCGAGTTAAGTAATCCATTGTCCTTGACACTAACAGTTTTTCGATAATTTTATCGATGATGGATAACGTGGAGATGGGACGGTAGTTGTTTAAGTCCCTTCTACTTCCCGATTTAAATACAGGTACAACTCTAGCTATCTTCAAAGAATCAGGGTATTGACCCGTGTCTATTATTTCATTGAAAGTATCAACAATAATTGGTACAAAAATATCGAAATGCTGCTTTACGAAACTGACAGGTATGTTATCATAACCAGCTGCCTTTTTCGAATCTAACTTATGAATAACCTGAATAACTTCAGGTCTCGTAGTAGGACTCAGAAACATAGAGTTTTGCTCATTCGGTAATGTCTGCATACGAAAAATATCGCGATCACTGTCGATTCGAGTTGCCAAATTGGTTCCAATGCTACTGAAATGATCGTTGAATATACAACAAACCTGCTCTTCGTTGTTGATTACCCGGCCGTCTTTCTCAATTTCATAGGATTCCCCATGCTTTGTCCTTCTTCCTAAGACATCATTAATAACATTCCACGCAGACTTTTGATCGTTCCCACGCAACAACTTCTGATAATAATTTCTTTTGCTATAGGCTTTTTTCTTACTGAGTAGTCTTGATACATGATTCAATAGCTCAACTGTTCGTGAATCGTTCGGGTTTATACGCTTCTTTTTAAGGAGTTTTTCTTTTTGCTTCATTAAACACCAGATGTCCATTGACATCCATGGGCAGTGCCCTTTGACTTTAGCATTGACTTTAACATTTTTCGAGCTATGATTAAGGCAAGAGTTATAAGAATCAATCAAATACACCAATTTATCATTAGCAGCTATATTCTGAGGTATTCTACTAATAGAATCTCGAAATAATTCATCTAGAAGACGGTGATTTACAATTTTTTTCTGCAGTAGCATGGATGAGGATTTACAATGTATATTAAGTGTGGAAAGTAACAATGAATGATCGCTAAAATCAACAACAACTGTTTCATTAACAATACCACTAACAAGAGAATCAGAACAAGCCAGATGGTCTAACACATTGCCGCTTGCAGGTCTAGTTACATCAGTATTCATTACAAACACATTATAACACGAAAGAAGTCGCTTGTACTCACACACTATATTGTTGGTAACAATATTAGTTGGAATGTTCATATCGCCTACAAAGATACAATCACAGCCTTTAGGTATATTTGCCAACATGTTCTCAATTTCGAAAAAGTATTGTCGCACATCGAAACTAGGAGGTCTGTATATCGCATGAATGTGGATAGGTGCACGCTGCGTATCAATACAACAATATATATGATGAAATCCACCGACAACAATATTCCGACGGACATCTGCGGTTAGATCACTTCGCACATAAACAGCTAGACCCCCATTAGACACACTTCTACATGAAAATATACCCTCGTAGCCATCAATTTTGTACAGTCCAACGCAGTCTTCAGTGATCCACGTTTCACAAAGCACAATAACATCAATCTTCAAAGCATACCTACGCAGAATATTTTTAAAGCCATCAAACTTCGCGAGATCATTGATTCCTCTAATGTTAAGCTGAAGTATTCTGAATGATTCATTAACAGACACATAACGATTTATTAGCCAATCATCAATACATTCGTATAACTTATTACAAGCCATTTTTACTATTAAAATACTGAAACTGAACAAAAACAAAACATTAACGCCGCTTTGGAGCTGGCCCAGCCTCAGGAGATGAGGAGCTATCCCGTGCCAGACGTTTCTGATTGGCCTTCCTGATTCTATCCAGATCCATCTCACAGCGAAAAATCTCGACCTTCACCGACTCATTTTTCTTCATAAGAATCGCGCCGTTTCGCCCAGACCAAACAAATTTGAAACCAGCTTCAACCTGAATATCACGCGCCTCTTTTAGCAATTTGACCCCATAGTTTGTTAATTCATCACGTAAAACTACTGCCTTTGAAGAGTCAGTGAACGTAGAATCAACTTGGTTTAACAAAAGTTTCCCATGGCTTCTCTTCTTGTTGAACAAATTCTCCTTTTCGACTTCACTTCTGAACGTAACTTTGATCGGAGCCGGTTTCATATCATGTTGACCACTACTTTTAACCAGACGTCGCGCCTCGACCACAGTCTCCTTCTCTAGCTCGTATCCCACAGCAGCAGCAACATCACAGACAATTTGTTTTGGTTCTTCATCTCTTCGCATTGGAATTCCGAGCAAAACAGCATTTCTTGCTAAAGTTGTTCGATTGATCCGATCAAAATCCATCTCCAAACTGCTCAGCCTAACATTCATCGACCTATCTTTCTCGTATAACGTTGTGACATCCGATCTCAAAACCCCCTGGTCGGACTTCAGCGATGTAACCTCGGAGAAAAGGTCATCTAACTTATCGGACAAAAAGTTTTGGAACTTCTCGATATCGCCCATGGTGCTCTTCATACTCATTA
Organism: Aedes albopictus; assembly: GCF_035046485.1. Taxonomy (NCBI): domain Eukaryota; kingdom Metazoa; phylum Arthropoda; class Insecta; order Diptera; family Culicidae; genus Aedes; species Aedes albopictus. The sequence goes on from NC_085137.1 coordinate 214,330,417, forward strand.
GCTCCGTTTTTGTTTCCCTCACTTCTAATAGTACAGTCTGCAGTTCACGCAACACTTGAGATTCAGTAGAAGCGATACTTAGTTCTCTGTGGTGAAATTCCTGACATTGTAGAGAACAAAAATAGGGTCGCTCACGGATCTTTCGAACGGCATTTCCAATGATATTTTTGCATTTCAGATGCTCACATTTGTGGCAATATACACATTCTACCATTCGTTTCATGTCACTTTCTTCCTTGTCGCAAATTATGCATATTGCAACAGAATCAGCCATAGCGAAAGGTTTCCAGATTGTATCAGTGTGTACTGTATCACAGACCGGCAATACAAGTAGCAGATGAAATATTTCACTTCGGTTCGTAGCGACACAATGAACGATGCGACTGATTGTTCTTAGGTTCTTATCACGCAAAATCAGATGCACTAATTCCCGTAATTTGCTGTTATATTGCCACCAAACTGTATCGAATAATATTTTATTTCACAGCGAAGAACTGAATTCACGGTTCTAAAGTAGACTAACTATTTTATGAAATCTACAACAGTCCAAACTAACGATATTTTTTGGTGTTATATAACTTTCGCACTATTTCACAGCAGTGTTGCCAAATAACTTGGTGAAAAGCTACGCGTATGTCGAGTTTACTCCATACCTTACCACGACCAATACGAGCCAAGTATTCTTCCACTACCGGCATCGGAAACCGCTCTCGTACAACTGCCTCATTAACACGCCTTAGATCCAAGCATAGCCGTGGTTCTCCAGATGCTTTTCCTACTACCACCAATGGGGAAACCCAGGTCGTCGGTCCTGTTTTCGGTTCGATGATATCGCGACGTAGCAGCTCATCCAATTTCTCGTCCACTGCTTTTTCCAAATGGATTTGGACACGCCGAAGAGGTTGAAACACTGGCTTTATATGCGCACTGGTCCGGATGTGCGCTTGTACTCCCGATATCTTGCTGAAAGGTTTTTTTCCTTCATCAACCTGATTTATATTTAATCCGACCTTCAGAACACCAAGCTGTTTTGCTGTGTTGTCGCCGAGAATATCGCGTTGTCCACCTTGCACTACGAAAAATTCAGCTTCAACTTTCTTCATGCCCACAACAATCTCCGCTTCGAAAGATCCAATTATGATGAGAGGCGCATCACTGCCGTAACCCTTGAGCACTTTTGAACAACCCTTTACGGAACGTTTTACTGAAACCTTTTGCTGCTTCATAGCTTCCCATGTCGCTGGTTTTATGAGGTTTACGTCGGCTCCTGAATCAACCAACAATTGAACAGCTACGCCTCCAATATTCCCGGGAATAACGTTTGAGTCATTACCTCCGTAAAAAGCATAGTACACCTTGTTATCCGCTTCTACATTCTGCCCTGCCTTCTCATTCGGGATCTCCTCAGTGTCCAATGAATCCTCAACTTGATTGACTCGTTTAGCCTTAAACGGCGTGCTTCCTTCAAATCGACGCTTTCGGCATGTCTTCTCGAAATGACCCAACCGACGGCATCGGCGACAAGTTCGCCCTTTTGCCGGACATTCATTAGAGGCAGCGAAATGTCCTTGTTGTCCACAGGCATAGCAAGTTTGATTGATCTGTCCTGACGAAAATGATGGGACACTGGTACTACGATTCCTCTGTCGTGTTGCATCCAACTTATTCGTCAGATATCGCGTACGTGTAATTGCTCGGTGTTTATCCCTAACGTCGTATACAGCCGATTCCCTACTCAGTCCAGAATCTTTCAGGTTCTTCATCTGTGCCTCTGTACCCTCAATGCTACCTGCTATTTCTTCGATTTCCTGCAAGCTCCGATCCCTTTTCAGAATACTCTTCCTCAGCTCATCAGATCGACAGTTCTCTACTACTACATCGATCAAATAAATCTCTTTTAAAATCTCGCTGACCTCACTGGAATATTTCTCGAATCCACAATTTTTCGCCTGTTGACGCAAACGAACTACGAAATGCGAAAATTTTTCATCGTTCATTTGCTTCAGCTGCCTTAGTTTTCTTCTTTCAATGACATACTGTCGCCCGGCTTGAAAATATGCATCGAGAAGTTGAACTGCGATATCGTAGACTCTCGGTTCCGTGGTTACCATTGGAACTTTGTTATGGTCAGGTAAACTTCTGAACACACGTTGTAGATCGACCCCTCCCAAATGTAGTAGTTTAGCCTTCATCATCCGTTGATCTGTTATCACATATGCCTCGAAATAGCACTCCAGACTGCCTTTCCACTCCTCCCATGCTTGCGATAACTTGCTTTTTTCAATAGCCTCACAACGAAAAGGTGGAATTTGCCGAGCTTCCTCCATCTGTGAACAATATGCTTTCCATCAGCCTCATGAACATTCTTTACTGGTATTATAATTAAATAGCATCAAGTCGGATGAAGGCTGCCACCGTAAATAAATCGAAATTAAATATATATATATATATATATATATATATTAATACCAATCAGTGTTTCATACTGTTAAACCCAAAAATAAAACAATACAATCATTTGTGTCCAACTTTTATTTATTATCATTCATCGTTTTATTGTTTTCCTTTTCCCATGAACGCTTCTGGTTGATTATACTTACACACTTCATCATCACTTTACAATAATCTCATAGACCTTTATACAATATGTTTTACTGTTATTTACCACGCCACTAATTAAAGATTTCTGTCAAATAGCTCTCCATCACGCTACTGGTGATTGACATCCAACATATCTACACATATTCATTGACCGCTACTGGTTTGAATTTATCCTTCGAACTTTCCTCTAGTGCTTCTACCTTTTCCTGTGTACGCTTCTGGTACAATCACTTAAAACATCTTCCATCAATGACTCCATGACTCCCAACTTCTCCTTTGTACGCTTCTGGTACAAGTACTTTATCACCGTCTTCCATCCAAGCCTCCATTTTTCCCAACTTCTCCCATGTACGCTTCTGGTACAAGTAACTTATCACCGTCTTCCATCCAAACCTCCATTACTTCCAACTTCTCCCATGTACGCTTCTGGTACAATAAATTGAACACCTTGAACGCCACTGGTTCAAATCATCCTTCGACCAAATTCTCCGTAATCCACTTTTATGTACGCTACTGGTACGAATTCACAATCTTCAAAACGTTAATCTTATCTCCCAATAGAATATAACAAAATAAAGTTAAAACAACCACTCTTTGAACCGCGCTTTGAACGTAACTGGCTCAATCGTCCTCCACATGCTACCCCTCAACTAATCCACGCTTTGAACGCTCCTGGTTCATCCTCCTTTATACACCTGTGGTGGATCAAGTCAATGTCTTCGCTTTGCCTAGCACCCTTCCTGATACGAGACTACGAAGTTGGAAAGAGATTCCAACTCTGTCGCACTGATGAAAAACCTCCACAACTGTCAGAATGTGCGTGGAAAACAAAACAAAAAAATATTTCCCTCTCGCACGTAAAACCTCACGCACTTTCGACACCCCACCCCTCTCCATCACACCCACTGTTTCAATCATCGTCGTCATCATTATGTTTCGCAATCTCATCTCCGATAATAGATGATACTCAATGTATTATGCTTTTGGTCGAAATACGAAGTGAATGAACGTGCGAAAATTGATTTTTAACCTACTTAGAAACGTCGCAACTCAATTTGGATTAGTGCATATTGTTGCTCTTAATTAGCTTAATGATGCGCAACAGAAAAAATAGATTCAAATTTACTTCGCAGCTGCAACTTCGCATGTGCTTCTAGCGACGACTTCGATTTGGTGGTGCGACGATAATACAAAGAAAATCTAATCTTTCTCCCGTGTTTAGCCAAATTGAACATTTCCCCTTAGACCACACATGTATCCGCCTCGCTTGTATCGGAAGAAAACAAAAAAAAAACACACACTTACACTTCACCCCTTCATCGAACTTGCAGCATAAACCTTCATCCGACCGACGCCATTTTTTTTTCTGCACCAGCACAATATTTCTTTGCAATGCATCAATTTTGTTTCAACGTAATAAACTCATAATCTACTAACCTTTCTCCTCGTCGCCAGGTTGTAATATTCCGGAAAATGATGACACAAAATCTCTCTATTACAAATAATACTCGTTTATTATTCTTCTCGTTACACTTCTTATATTTCTCCTTCACCGTCACTGTGCGTGCTCTCGCCGCCGTTGCTCAACACATTCTACCCATTCTACCTGCCTGCATGCTCGTTCATCGTGTCATTTTCAGGTCTACCTAACAGAGCTGTGCGCTTTCATCAAGGGAGATAGATTCATGGTAGGTATACACTTTCTCACAAGGTACGACTCTACAGTAACTTAGATATTTTTGGAAATCACATTTTCATTTTGGGGTAACTTTAATAGTATGTACTCTGAAAAAAAAAACGCATCAAAGCTCAAAAATTAATAACGGATTGAAATCTTAGGAGTATTACCATTACGAGAGAAGCCGTGTGGAATATACCAGTTTGATTTTTTTTTTGTTAAAACACGAAATTTTCTATACATAAAAGTAAAATAGTGAAAAAATCAATGTGTTAAGGTATCAGAAATCATCATCTATGTGTAAATATATTCTTAACGGTGAATCAACATATGATTACATGCTACGCATAGTGGGCACTTTATTTGAGTTGTTTTGATTTTTTGTAAACTAATTTTGAACACAACAGTTCTAAGGCATTGCATATATAGGCGCTTATCGGTGTATGGAGAATCCTGTACAAATTTACAAATTTGATTGAAGTTCATAAAAAAAAAATCGTCAAGAAATTCAAGACGAGTGCTGTGCTCTACTTTGAACTATGTACCGAGAATAAGTGGTTATTAATTGAAAAAAAAAAATAGTCGAAACCAAGTTGTAAAGCAAATTGTTTGAAGGGTTTGACAAATGCCAAAAATATCAACATTTTTAACGTTTTTCCCAAAAAGTTTCATATAAACTCGTTTTAATAAAAATACGTCTAAGTTTCACTTTCATATTTATTTTTTGATCTACGCTTAACTTTTTCTTGAACAGGTTGAAGGAATCATAGTTATAAGCTAAACTCTACAACGTCTTCTGCACTACCAAAGTTACCCCGTTTTACGGTACTAAGTTTCCTCGGCTCCGAACACGTCACCAGGATGTCAGAAAATAACCCGGTAAAAATGGTTCTCGTTGGTAACCTGACTGGTAGAAGACGGCGTGGCGCGCAATGAGCGAGATGGATCGATCAAATGGAGGACGACGCGACCTGCGGATGCTTCGCAGAGTGCGTGACTGGAGACGCACAGCCATGACCGAGTTGAATGGAGACGACTCCTACGCAGGGATGGGAATACTCACTTTCAGAGAGTTACACTCACGCTATTTTCTCAGCTCAGAAGCGTGCAATCAAAAAACGATGTATGGACGACTTTTGCCTGGTGATTTTGTCTAAAACTTTGCCAAATAGAGTAGGGGTCGCACACGAATCCCAAAGTCGTGACAGAACTGTGAAAGCGACTCTCCACGAGGTGAGTGTAATTTACATTCACCTCGTGGAGAGTTGCCTTCGCAGCTCCCTCACGACTTTGGTATGCGTGTGCGACTCCTACTCTATTCGGCAAACTTTTAGACAAAATCATGAGGCAAAAGTCGTCCATACATCGTTTTTTGATTGCACGCTTCTGAGCTGAGAAAACTACAAGTGAGTGTAACTCTTTGCAAGTGAGTGTCCCCATCCTTGCTCCTACGTACAGCAGAGGACACTCATGCCTTAGCCTGACACGTACGGTAAGTAAGACTCAGGTTCTGTCGGGCCATGGTTGCTTCCGACAATATCTACACCGTTTCGATCATGCGAGTTCTCCCGAATGTCCGTTTGCGCTGATTTATTTTTCACCTAAAACATGGGGGGAAGATAGCATGCTGGCGTTTAGCCAGTTTCCCGAGTGGTCCTTACCACTTCCTTTGTCCTCTGCGGATCATTCCAGAGTAGACACCACGCTTGTTTCCAACTGCACAGCAAGTAGCAAGAACTGATACCGCGTCCACAGTGATTTTACCTTCCCGTAAGCGAGGCCCTATCAACCAGCACACAGAAGGACGTGCTGACATGGGGCCCCCACCTACCTTGCCGAGGACCCCTTTCCAATCGCGGGCTCGGATTCAACCTAGTAGACCGATGCCACGACAGTAACGCTACCAGGATGTTCTCCCCACGGTCACTTAATCGCTGGCGTTGTATGGGTCGATTTCGACCGTAGGGCATTGGTATGACCAACGTAGCCGACTCCGAACCTTCGGACCGCCTCTTCTATAGTGTCTGCACTAGCCATTCTCCGAGTCCACACACCACTTCCTCTGTAGTTCCAAAACGATGTGGGGGTGATAGCTGTTGAAAAGGTTCAGAGGAATCGTCTTTGCAGTTGGAAGCAGGTTAGACGAATACATTTGTAGGGAAATTGACTTCAACGTGTAGAAAAATCCAGGCTGAAATTGCACTGTCAATATAAAATTCATGGAGCACCATGCGTCTCCATATGGAATTGACAAACAATTTGCAATTTCCATCACTAAAGTTCCCCATCCGAAACGTACATCACGTAAAAAAGGCTAATGAAAACGACAAATTTTGTGTTAGGTAGTATCAATGATCATAATCGAAGAAAACAGTAAAACTTTAACATGTGATATCGGTGATATCATAATTCACCTGAGAATAATTACATCAATTGGCACTACACAAGCATACCACCATATCATAAACCAATTTTCCCAGCATCCAAAACTGAGCATCGCATCATCTCTGCTCTCGGGAAAAGCTTCTCCCGCCTTCTTGCAAGACAAGCATGCCGCTACATTGCGCCGGAGAATCGGATGCTGCCGGCTGAGATCACGAGACGTAGCAAGGCACAAGGTAGGTACCACGGTACCACCGTCTCGACTCCCAATCCCAACCTCAGCTAAACAAGCAAGACGATGACGACGACGTCGGGTCGGGTCGAAGGCGACGACGCTCGCTCTCGACTCGAGAAGCGTGAACAACAAACATCGAAATATGGAAAAACAGAATCACCGCTGGCTCCTTCGAATCATTTGTCTTCCGAGCTCGGAACGGCAAGCATCGTTTTGCGTGGTGCTCGATTTCAGATTCTGAGATTCTGTGGTCAAGAGTTTGGTTGGTGTTCTTTGGTGAAAGCTGTGCGTGTTATAAGGGTTCGTTCGCGATCCGTTCGAAGTTCTGAATAGTTGCGTTCTACAGGTTGATCTAGAAATCTGACGATCCAGTGAAGACTACATAGACTGTTGCGGGTCCCAAGGTGGACTTATATGCTCGCAACTCATACCCCAGGCGCCGTCGGATTACTGCTCCTAATTGCGCGCGCGAAGAAAGCGGCGATTGATTCAAAATAAATAATAAACTTCATTTGGTTCGGGATGAAACAGAACTGCGATCGGTGTCTGTGCAAAGTGCGATCGAGTTGCCCTCACAGGAAGCTCCCAGTGGAAATGTTTTGCTTATTAATGTAATTTCGAGTGATTTAATTCAGCGCCAACGTGTGTGCGGATTGACCGGGTTTGGCGACGACGTTGCGGTTAGTGATGAAGTTCAAAACTGAAGAAATCTGAAAACAGTATCATTAAATAGCATTGTGGAGTTCCGTTCCAGTAGTGACCAGATCTATGCAAAGATAAGCAACGGATTTGAAACACTTTTAATCGATCTTGCCGGAAAGACGGGAAGCCAAAAGGGAGAAAAACGAATCAAAACAATTTATGCCATGGTTGATGTTATAATTTGCTATTTATTGAGAAACATAAATAAAGCAAATTGAAATTTGAAATCATAATCGACTGGCTAGGATACTTTTTCATCTGGAAGTGAAAAACGACTGTCCTAATGGGAAATCTCAGCTGAATAGTGGTGGAAAAGCTGATGTTAAATTTCAGAAATTATGATCGGAAGCATGATTGATTAGCGACTCACGTGTTGGCTACTAATAGTGTTTGAAATTTCAAACGGATATTTATGTACGACGTGGAAGAACTAAGCGAAGCTAAGGCGATATTCATCCAAGGCAGTTGTTTGGTGTGAAAAGTGATTTGTTTTTGGAACAAGTTGTGTGATTTGGTGTGAATCATTTCCAATTGGGAGGTCATCGTTTAAATACTTCGCTGGATCAGATATACAAAAAAGGTAAGAATAGCATAGCATAACATACAATAGGATGAACACTTACACAAATCGTGCATGGGGCAGCAAAGATGAGGTGTTCAGATTAAAAGTGGTCAAACCAACGAGGGTAGACGGTATATCCATTACCATTTCAGAATTTGTTACTATCTACAAAAACATAGTTCCACTCATCTAAACAAATCTAGTCCTCACAAGCATTGCAGCATTTATGATGATAAGTATCATCAATTTATAAAGCGTCCAGACCTGAAATAGCTTCCGATTGATTGAATGACAAAAATAGTAAATATTTGATACTTATAACACAGGTCATGAAACACTATACAAACAATTACACTAGTTTACAAAATAAAACGAAAGTCGTGAACTTCTGTTAACGACCAAAATTTTTGAAGCAAAATTTAGTACTGATTTCGAAACCGTGCTTCAACAATTTTTAAGTAGAGCACTTTATGAGTTTTAGCTCAATATCGAGGTTTACAACTTTAAAAAATATGGAATTTATTAAAATTCAAATATCTTGGGTTTTGTTCAACCAATTTCAAATCTTTTTCCATAAATTAAAAGCTGAATACAATACCTTTCGATCATCTGAATGCAGGTTTTGCTTCAGATTGATGAAATTCAAGATATTGGCGAGTTTTAGGGACGATCTCCTTAAATTTTAGCCAAATTTCCAAAAATATATGAAGAAATGTATTTTCTTCAATGAGAAAAAAACAATCACACGACACGACGCGGAAACAGGACATAACACTTTTTGTTCTTACAAATAACGAAAAAAGGATATAAATTTACCTTTTTTAACGACCGGTTTCGGGTTTGTTGTCACCCATCATCAGGACGATGTCCTGATGATGGGTGACAACAAACCCGAAACCGGTCGTTAAAAAAGGTAAATTTATATCCTTTTTTCGTTATTTGTAAGAACAAAAAGTGTTATGTCCTGTTTCCGCGTCGTGTCGTGTGATTGTGATATAGTTCTTACGTTGCACTAATCTCAAAAATATGAGTGAGAAAAAAACAATCTAAAAATTCTTTCTCAACGTTTATTTGACATATCATATGTAGGCGAGTTACAGTAAAAAATTCAGCTCAATCGTAGCATTGATTACGGAGAATGAGATGTGTGAAGTGAGCGACGTTGCTTAAAAATAGAACAAAAATCGATTTCAAATCATCAACCTTGTATGGAAAATCGAAAAAATTTCCGCTCTACTGTAATCTTTTTCCTTCATGTTTTCGAACTCAGGGCATGATTCTACACCAAAAATGATCATCAGCTTACCGAGTTCAAAAATGCTGTAAACTAGTGTTATTGGAAAGAATCTCTCCAAGTTCCATTCCGTCGGATGATCGAACCCACGCCTTGATTTCGATTTAGAGGTTTTATCTAATTATTGGCTTCTTTAGCGGTGTTGAGTTAATTCCATATTCTGAATCTGCATGCCAAACTGAGCCGAAGTCCAAATTTTCATGGATTTCAGTGCCCGGGAACCTATTGAAAAAACAATTTAAAGTTTGTATGGGAGCGATTTGTCAAATCACCCCTCGTCGCATTTTGTACTAGGCGGAGCTGTCAAACAGTTACCCAGCTGTCAGAAGGTGATTTGCCAAGCACCCTTGGCAAATTTGTACCAACTAGCTTTTATAACTAAACGCAACACAATGAAATTGAATGTAATAACATTAATACTAAAAGCAGTATGTAACCCTTCAGCAGTCACGCTGATGTATTTTGTACAATACGTTGAAAAAAGCTCGCCTGTTCTACACAAATCAACGTGGTGCTGTTAGCGGTGGACAATTTCTGGAAGATTTAGGATTTTAGGATTACTCGGGTATTGTTTCCTCTGGACCTAAGTTTTTTTGGTGATATCTACGAAACATTCGTAAGAAATTATAGCTCTTTTGAGGACTAATCCAGAATTTTCTTTTCTTCAAACAACGTTTTCCAATAGATATGGAAACCCGTCCGAAGATTTTTTTTTAAAAGTCTACATAATGTCTTCCATGACTAACTGGAGTTCTTTCAGTAATTAATCATCCAGTTTGTATATGCTTATTGGCAATCTTGGAATGTCCTTGACCTCTATTCATCTAAGAATAAACCTTTAGTTGAATTATTCCGAGTACATACTTGTCGAAATCTGTTTTCATATACTCATATACTGCATATACTCATCTCAGAACATAATCCTATAGAAATGTCAATTGACGTTTTCCCGGGAGGATCCTTGGAAGAATTTTTGAATGTATTCTCATAAAAGCCTTGAAACTATCACTGAAGGAAGCCCTCAAGTTATTTCTGCGAGAATTCCTGAAAGAAATGCCTAAAGAAATTCTTGAAGAATTTTGGTGCAGGTATTTTCGAAGAACTCTCAAATAATGGAATTTTTGAAAAAAAAAAATCCTGGAATTTATTCAAAAAAAGATGTCTGGAGAATTTTAAGAAGGAATTTCTAGAAAAATTCTTGGTGCATTTCCTAAAGAAATTCCGGGAAAGATCCCTGGAAGAATTCCGAAAGAGTCTTTCCTGGGTGAATTCCTGAAGGATTCCCTGGAGAAATGTCTGAACTCTGAAAGCACTTTTAGCATATAAGTTCTTATATGTTTGAATTAAGTCACAGTGACTCCTACACAACCAGAACCTGCGGTGCCGTGGGTGACTCTTTTGTGGCATGTGTGTTGGTTGGAAGAATCACTGGTGGACTTATTGTAAGAATTTCTAAGGAAATCCTTGTGTAAATTTCTGAAGAAACTACTGGAGGGATTCCTGGAATAATTTCCTGGTTCCTGTATGCTTTTTTTTTTTTTTTAAATAACTAATAGTCCAGACATTCTTGAAATTATTAAAAAAACATCATCAAATTACCCTGGAAACGTTCTTGGGTACATCCCTGAAATAAAGAATTTTTGAAATTTCTGAAGGAACTTGTTCATGAATTTTTGAATTGATACTGACAGAAATTCCTGAAGAAATCACTTCAGGTGTACCTGGAGCAATCGCTGGGAAAAAAATTAATTCCCGTCACATCTTCTACGGGACACTATGGTACATAGTATGGTCAAATAATATGTTTTGACCGTAGGTGTTTACACGAAAAGTATGTCAAATACTTCGCAATCCAAATTAAATCATGTGTTCTAAATTTGGTTTGAAATTGAGATGGATCTGTGGAACAACGTTCAAAATGTTTCAATTTATATTTTTGTCCACCAGATCATAATACGTCATCACAGGGCGTCATCACAGTGCAACGAAGAAACCATTGTCTGTGATTGTGAAATACGATGCTTCGTATGCATAAAATATGCGAAGACAACTGAAAACAAACATTTTTCCGACGGGAAAAAGCTTTTGTTTTGATGAATTGAACAGCCTTTGTTGCATTCTGCAGCAATGAAAGCTAACTTCGAAGTGTCACAGAGCTTTTGTCGGGTGTGAATTGAAGGTTGGTTCAACAAGTGACAGCAGTTACGCCCTTTTATGCAGGAGATTTAAAAAAAATCAGAGTATGCAGAGGATTTTTCTCAAAATATGTGTCTGATTTTTTAATACACTTAATTCTGTTTTACACGACTTTTTTACACACTTTTCTCGAAGTTACGCGACTTTTTTTTACGCGGTTTTGTTTTGCACGACTTTTTTACGCAATTTTTTCCTTGGATTTTTTTGTGAGATTTCTCGAAGTTATGCAAACTTATTTTCCATGAACTTTTTTTTTTGCGCGGACGTATCCATCGCGTAAAAACAGAATTGAGTGTAATCCGTACTTTGTAAATGTTCATGTTCAATTGTTCAACTTACGTAACTAATGTGCAGCCGATTCTTTTTTACAGGGTCGTTTTTGGCTATAACTCAGACAATTTTTAATCAATTCACAGGAAAATTTGTACACATAGAGAAACCGTCAGTACAGTGTACAAAAAATTAAATCAACAGGTTCAAATTGACTAAGTTATACCAAAATCACGACCTGTGCAATAAGAGAATTGGGTGTAGGGAAATTGGTGGTAATATGAACACCCTAAGCGACTGTCGTCATTTTCAATAGAAATATAACAAGATCTTTTTTTAACCTGCTATATCGTATACGGTGATATATTCTAAGAATTCTGGAAGAAAATATTGATAAAAAATACAATTTTCTCATTTGATGTTCGATTATAAAAATGCAAGAAAACAGAGTCATGAAAAATGGTGTGGGTAAAATGAACATGTCTTCAAAAACTAATTTAAATGATAATTTGTGGAATATGCAATTATTCAAGCATCTGTAAAAAATATGGTTTTTCGGAATAAATTAATAATTTAAAAGCGTAACATATTTTCCCTTCACAGTTTGCTCTAGTTGTGTTATATTAGGCGTCGTCCACAAATTACGTAATTCCTAAAGGAGGGGGGGAGGAGTATGACAAAGCGTTACGGCCCACACACAAAAATTTTAGGATTTTCATACAAAAAAGTGTAACGGTGGGTGGAAGGGGGAAGGGGTTAACTAATGTCGATTTTAGCGTTAAATGGATGCTGCCTTATGTGTTACAGATTTTAATACACCGAGTTTGCCCAACATTTTATAAAAAAAAAATGGATATGGGGGTAAAAATGGATCATTTTACCCCCAAAAACGTGTTTATTTTGAAGTTGTTCCTAAAATTTTATTAAAAGCATAACCTGTTTTTTTTCCAACTGAATACTATCGTTTGGGAGTACATTTTTTTGTTAGTATTTACCCAGTAATTCATGCCGTAAATCCACTTGAGATTCCTACAGGAATTTTAGTAATCTTAGGAATGCGTCTGGCATTCATTCGGGAATTTTTGAAAAAAACCACCAGGAAGTCTTGTTGGAATTCCTCAGCCAATTCCTGCTGGTAATCAACCAGGAACTCTTGGTGGACTCCTACGAGCAATTACTGAAGAAATCTCAGCTAATATTGTTTGAGAAATTCCAGCAAGAATTCCTGAATAAAAAATAGTAGGAATATCTGAAGGAATCCTAGCAAAAAATTCAAGTGATGTTACAAGAGAAATTCCTAAAGGTATCTTTGAGAAATCTCTGGAGAAATCACAAATTAAACTTCTATAGGAACCCTTGGACAAATTACACGCAGCATATGTAAAGGAATCCTCGGAGAAAGCTCTGGGTCAATCTCAGCATAAATTTTGAGAGAAATCCCATCATTAATTTGTGGAGGAATTTCTCAAAAGACTTTTCCTTGGATTCCTCCAAAAGTTTCTGTGCATTTCTCCAAGAATTCCATCAGGACCACTTTTGTGAAAAATAAAACTCTAGAATGCCCAGCCCACAGGAATTTCTACATAAGTACCTTTTGCGACTTTTACAGGTTTTTCTTTCAAAACATTCCTCTACAAATTTCACTTTAAATTTCCCCAAAAATGCATGCTATGTTTAATCCACAAATTCCTTTATTATATTTATCTAAGAATTGTTTTGGAGTTACCTCTAGACATTCTTGTTGGGATTCATTGAGTTATTAGTTAGGGAGTTAGGGTTCATCCAGCAATCACTACTGTAACTTTTCTATGGGTTTCTCCAGAAATTCACCCTGAAATTTTTTTCAGAAATTCTTTCAGAATATCGCTTGCGCTTCCTCCAATAATGTATATAGGGATTGTTTCAGAAATTCTTCTTCGTTTTCTTATTGAAAATCCTCTTCACATTCCCTGTAGGAAATTATGTTGAAATTGCTTCAGATTTCTCGGGGAATTCGTGGTGAGAAACCTCTTGGAAGTCTTGCTAAGATTCCCATGGAATATCTCCAATAAATATGAATATTGCTCTTAAAAGTCCTGCAGGAATTGCTGGGGGATTCTCTGCAGATATTGCATGGGAATCCCAGAAAAAAATCAGGAGGACACCTACCTGAAATGTCTAAAAAACCAGAAGCAGTCCTGGAGCAATTCCAACAGTAGTTCCTAATATATTCACAAGAGGATTCTTGTAGGAATTCTCAGTAGGAATAACTTTCCGAAGAAATCCATGAATAAATTACAGCAGGAATTACTGGAGGAGTCCCAGCAAGAAATTCCTATTGGTAATGAAAGAAGAATTGAGGAGTCTAGGTGCGAAGGGATGTGAGTGACCATTTTGTCGATTTTGAGTTGAGCATATAAACAAATCTTATAATTTTAAGCTTTTAGGAACTTTTCCAATATTTTTTTTCGATGAATTACAATAAATCGGAGAAAATTGGGTCGATGTTGAATCTATATACATTTTGCATGGGATGAAAAATTGTTGAAAACTTTAAACCTCATTTACTCGAAAATTGATTTTTGTCACTTACACCCCTTTGCTTCTAACCCCCTCAATTCTTATGTGAGTCCTTGTAGAAATTTATGGAAGATCCCAAGAGGAATTCCTGCAGTGGCGATTCCCTAACCTCAATTCTACCTGTTCAACAAACGTGGATTCTTGTATTTTCTCAATAAATTAGCATGTAACTTGTAGAAAACGACGAGAATAGCCGTTTACATCCATTTTCAATTTGAATCAGAACCTGAACTCTCCGCAACATCAAGTTTTAGGGTCGTTGAACAGGTACAAAGTGAGGTTACGAGACGCCACTGTATTTCTGAAGGCAATCCTCTTGGAATTTTTTCAAGGAGTTTTAAACATATTTTTGTACATATTTCATCCGTGATTCTTTCAAGGACTCCTCCAGAAATTTCTCCAAGGTATTCTATAGAAATTCTTGCGATTCGTTTACAGATTTCTTCAAGGATTCCTTAAGATTTTTTTCTAAGAGTAGGTGCCTACTAGCAGAAACTCCTACTAGAATTTCTCTAGGAATTCTTGGTGGTATTTCTTAAACATTTCCAGAATTCCTGGAGGATTCTCAGCAGACATTGCTTGAGAAATCACAACAAAACTTCATGGTGGATGGTAGGGTAGGACGGGGCAAGATGAGCGCCATTAGGATCACGAGGAGTTTATTGAAAGTGAACGCATTTTTTCAAAGTACCTCTCAGTAGTTCTTTTCTATATCATGTTTTTTTTATCACTCATTAACATGACAGGATTCAAAATTCACAATAAAGATGATTTATTTGACTATACCAAAAATATGTTTTATGGTCTAGACCAGCTAGCAGCTGCTCGAACATAAAATTTTCAATGTTTTCAATATTTTACCTTACAATTGACCACACAGTAAATGATACGCAACCAAAATGTTGCAGAGGATACGGAACCTATGTTTTAGCATTACTGGGTGAATTACTATAATTTCTTAATGTTTTCTGTATTCCCATCAGGAGTGCTCATCTTGCCCCACTATAGGACAATGACTTAAATCCTATAAATTATAATGATTTTGTTTAGAAAATATTTCCTAAGGGTTCGTTCAAATATTACGTAACGCTAAGAGGGGAGGGAGGGGGTCCAGCGCTATGTTACGCTTCATACAAAATTTCAAAATTTCCCATACAAAATTTGTTACGTGGGGGAGAGAGGGGGTCTAAAATTGTCAAATTTTGCGTTACGTAATATTTGAATGAACCCTAATCTAAGTAAAAATGTTTTGCAGTATTCTAGTAATGTTGGCTGATAACAAGAATTATGGTAAAAATTTGATTCTGGCTCATGAACCTTATTTTGTTCTGATCATTTCTTAAAAGAAAATGCTAAAAATCCATGATATTCACTAATTTGACGATATTTTTCAATTCTTTCGTTATGAACTATCTTTAATCAGGGGTGTACACACAGGATGAACTTTATTTCAACGGATTATAAAGTTGTTCAAACAAAAATCGTCATTAAAGTAGTAAAACGAAGGGCTGCTCATTTTTATATAAAAAAAAAACGAAACAAGAAGACAATCAGCCAGAGGCGGCACACTTTTCGTTTGACGAAAAGTTTCCACCAACTGGAGCGGGAATCGAACCCACATGTCGTGGCTTACGATATGCCTAGATGACTGCCACCGCTAACCGCACGGCCATGATGGCCCGGGTGGCCATCTTGCCCCATTTTATCCTACTAGAAATTTCTGAATGTTTCCAGCATCACTTCTGGAGAAAACTAAGCAATAATTCCTCGTACACTAAGTGTACTGGAAAGGCTATATGTTCACTAGCCTGGTACACGCTTTATATGGGAAAATATAAAAAATGGAAAAACTCCAA
This sequence comes from Aedes albopictus, assembly GCF_035046485.1. Lineage (NCBI taxonomy): Eukaryota > Metazoa > Arthropoda > Insecta > Diptera > Culicidae > Aedes > Aedes albopictus. Next base: position 214,346,752 of record NC_085137.1, read on the forward strand.
CTCCTGTATACTTTTTGAGTTCCATTTTGGTCCCATATCAACTGTGCAAAATTTCAGATAGATCGAAGAAAGTATATTTTAGCGCCCGCCATTCTTAGTTTTCCATACGATTTACTATGGGGACTATTTACTTCTTCAAAGAAAAATCGCTTGAGGTCACCCATTGATCCCTAAAAATATGTCGATGAATGATTTATGTAGATGACTTTACGAGGAACCAGACCTCCGAAGACGGCAAAGCGATGCGACATTCGTGGAAAAAGTTATTAAGCCTTTCGCGATCGATAAAATTACGAGATTTTATTGTTTATTGTTATTCCTTACATGTTAAACAGCGTTGGCATGCCATTCGGTTTTCAGTCAATAACTTTTTCCACATGCTTCAGATCGCTTTGCGGTCTACAGAAATCATTCATCGATATATTTTTAGGGATTAAGGAGCAACCTGTGGCGACTTTTCTTTGAAAAAGTGATTTTCCCCATTGGAAATCGTATGAAAACTTAAAACGTCTGGCGCTAAAATATAGTTTCTCCGATCGAGCTGAAATTTTGTACAGTTGATATGGGGCCAAAATGGAACTCGAAAAGTGTACAGGAGTAAATTGTCTTTTTGTGTCCCACGCTAATGTTCACTCCAAAAACGACTTTTTGATAGAAGGTCCGGAGGGACGAGTCACATATACCAATCAACTCAGCTCGACGAATTGAGGTGATGTCTGTGTGTGTGTATGTGTGTATGTGTGTATGTGTGTGTGTGCGTGTGTGTGTATGTGTGTATGTGTGTGTACAAAAAACTCACATCACTTTTTGGTAGTAAACCTCAACCGATTTTAATGACCGATGGTTCATTCGACGCGGCATATAGTCCCATTGTTTCCTATTGAAAATGGTTCGGATCGGTCCAGCCGTTCCGGAGTTATGGCCATTTAGGTGTTCCGGACCGGTACCCTTGGGAGGGGTCAGCCATGAAAATACAACAAACCCATGCATGCGACACATCAAACAGCGGCATTCCCGATAACCTGATGAACGGTTAGCAGGAAAACAGTATCAGACCATATCTGAACCGGTAGTGTTCCGGAACTGGTTCGGGGGGGTCCCGACGGAAGTGGCCAAATATAAAAGAGAACCAAACCCATGCATGCGACACATCAAACAGTGGCATTTCTGATAACCTGATGAACGGTTAGCAGGAATACAGTATCAGACCATATCTGAACCGGTAGTGTTCCGGAACCGGTTCCGTGGGGTCCCGACGGAAGTGGCCAAATATAAAAGATAACCAAACCCATGCATGCGGCACATCAAACAGCGGCATTTCCGATAACCTGATTAACGATCAGCAGGAAAACAGTATCAGACCATATCTGAACCGGTAGTGTTCCGGAACCGGTTCCGTGGGGTCCCAACGGAAGTGGCCAAATATAGAGGAGAACCAAACCCATGCATGCGACACACCAAATCACGGCTTTTTCAATAACCTAATTGACAGTTTGTCAGCAAAAAGTCTCAGACGCACATTTGGGAGAACCGGTAGTGTTGAAGAACAGGTAACGTGTGCCCCGCCGGAAATGGTAAAATATAAAAGTAAACCAAAATCATACATGAGGCCATCCATTAAGTACGTCACGATCCTAGGGGGAGAGGGGATTGTAAAAGTGTGACAAGCTATTACCCCCGAGCAGTCGCGTCTTCAGCCACCCTCAGCGATACTACGCACACGCTTTGTACTACAAGTGAGCTTTTTTCATGGTGCGTGTACTCAGTACACGATGCTCCCGGGTTATGTATAGGAAAAACCCGTACGAAGAGGGGAGGGGGAGCTTCGAAAATTCCCAATTTCAGCGTGACGCACTTAATGGATGCTCACCATGGAACACATCAATTCGCGGCTTTTTAGGCAGCCTGATAAACAGTTGACAAGAAAATAGCCATATCCATATAATATTTGGGACAACCAGTAGTGCCATGGAATTGGTTCCAGGTGTCCGCCGGAAATGGTCAAACGTAAAATTGAACCAAACCCAAGCATGCGGCACTTAAAATAGTGGAATTATGAAAGTTAACAAAACCAATGTTAGCAATACATCAAATGGTGGTTTTTTTTGATAGCCTGGTAAACGTTGGGTAAGATTAAAAGGGAAGAAATAGTCAAAGCATTCATATATGTACAAGAGAATAAAATCGTAACCAAAGTAATCTCATCAAAGCACTCCATTTCAAATTCCTGTGGTATTAATATAAAGCATCAACACTGAATAAAGTTTTTCCAATCGTCTTTTGCGTCTAAAATTACTGTGCACAATTTGGTTCATAAGGAGGTCAAATTTTACATGAATCGTATTAAGCAAAGTGTTCTCAGGATCGGCTTATGTCGACGTAAAGATCATTAGTATATATTCGACGAGAAAGGCGCTATCACCACTAGGTGGATTAATCTGGGTTTTTTTTTTCGTTTTTATTTTTGTGTATTTTAACTAGTTGCTAATTCTACACTCACATGCATTTAACGAAAATTTCATATTTGATATTTTTTTTTACCTGTCTCATGCATTTATCGAAGATTTAATATTTCATTTGATTACCGCGATTCTTTTCCCAGAGGTGCTAGTATTCAACCGTTTTGACGTTAGCTAGTGTACACGTTGCAAAAAAAAAATCCAATGAACAATTAGCATTAAGTCAAATACAAATGAAAAATAAGTTCTTCAATCGTAAGAGACTTCCCAAGTAGCACCTGCAACTAAAATGGAAATGATCATCGTTGCAAACATGTTGCAACTGAGTTTTCATGAAACAAACAAAATTAAAACCTAATAAAATCCTGTTGTTAAAGTCAAACTGAGGTATAACATTTTTATAATAACTAGCAAAAATGAAAACAAACGTCATCATTAGTCGAAACTTGCGAAACCAATTTGTAACTGAAGTAAAATCTGATTGTTTCAATGAATCTTAGTTACAACCGTTTACAAACCAAATCAACAAAAACATTGATTCTGCTTGTTATAAACATGTTGCACCTGGAACTTATTTAAAACATAACGAACAATTTTGACAGGAGAGATAGAAGTTCCAAAATGTGCGGCAAAATGTTTTTGTGATCCTGAAAAATATAAAATGCACTATAAAAAAACCAAAATGTTTCAAGAATAACGAAATCATGTACAAATAAAATGTAACTTTTACTTTAAAAAATTATCGACATATTCCAAATTTTATAAAATTAAAGTGGTAAAATAGAAAAAAAAAAATCTGACTGGAAGTATTATATTGACCCAAAAAAAAAAAAATCTGCCTCATTTTCGCAGTAATTTTTACAATGGGTTTACATTTTTTACATAAAAACGTGAAATTTTTCTTACGTAATAAATGAACAGCCTCTTGTCGACGTAAATGGGAAGAACACGTCCAAGTGTCTGCTTTTTTGGTTATGTTTGTCCTACACGGAAAATTCAAACTACCTTATTTTGGGTCAATTTTACCCTAAAATGAGTATACCAAATTGATTAGTTACCCAAAATTAGGCTGTTTTTCCTCTCTCCCCTCCGATGTTATCGTAAATAAACAAAGAAGCGTCTATCCAACGGGGGTCCTTGAGGCCAATAAGCCAATTTTGAGTAAATATAGATTTACCCAAACTTGGATTGAATGAAGGTGGTCTTGGATTGTATTTATTTACTCTTAAGTATATTTTTAGCTGGAGGTAAAGGCAATTTACCTTGCGTGAGTTTTATCGATTCGCTCAAATGTTGACTTATTGGGCCGAACTATGGGATTGCGTCAAAAGAATTTAATTTTGGGTAGTTTGCGGGTCCGTGTACCGCGTGCAGCATTGCTGTACTTTGTCAATACGGATTCCCATAGACATGATTTAGTAAATAGTATCCTTCTAAATTCTGAAATTTATTTTCAGCATTTTACGAGTGCATTAAATAAGCTGCTGAAATGCACTCCGTCAAAGCAATATGGCGAGTTAATTTTTATCACAAATGCCTAAATTTTCACTTGCAAAATGATAGGTATACTGAGGCGCGTTGGGAATACGGAGCCAAAATGCGTGACTTACCGATAAATCTGGAGCGGCACACAAATTGTCGTTCTTGGTCAGCCTTATTTGCACTATATTTGTGCACACAATTATTGATCACATGAACGAAACTCTGGGTGCATAGTCACTGGCAGTGACGAATGTGGTGACTAGCTGACTAGTTGTCGAATCGGTCACAATTTGTAAGTCGACTATAAGTTGTAACTTGGTTATAATTCGATTGCGTATTAAAACCGTTTATATCACGAATGGATGTTTTATATTGGCTCCACCTCTTGCGCTTTTTTAGTTGTAATTTAGTCGTTAATAAGACGATTGGTTCAAATGGTATAACTTTCAATATAGTTGCATACAAATTACAGGAACTTATTTATGTCCAAGTGTGTTGCTTGGGTACTCTCTCACTTTCTTCTAATAGCCAATAAGTTACCTGGTCGAAATGAACATCGCATTATGATGGAGTTGAGTAATAATAGTATGTAGTAGAATACAGTAGACGTTCGCTCGGTGCAAACGCTTTAACTGCAATGCTTTTTAACTGCAAGACTGCTAAGTGCAACAATTTTGCAGTTATCGCACCGCTGTCTGTCAAAATCAAAACGTCAACAGAGCTGCGATGATTTTCGGATGCACTGTAGCTGCATTTCAATGTTTTTGAGTGCATTTCGGCTGCATACAACAACAATTGACAACCGTTTGACGTCTGTCAGTCATTGCAGTTAGCGAATTTCATTCGGTAACTGACACGTAAACATGTTGCATCGAACGTCTACTGTAGTTATGATGTTGAAAGTTCCTGTCGCGTACACTACATGGTGACCGTAACAGTACTTTCACGGTCGCCATGTAGGGAAATTTTATTTGAGATTTAACAATTTCTTGAACTCTATTAGTACCATCGTTGGAGTGACAATGGGTCAAAGGGATGAGATTAGGTCAAAACATTAATCTGAAATATCCCATCATACAGGGTGGCAACGTAGAAATGATACACTCAAAATCTGATGCAAAATTCAAACAACATTTAATTTTTCAGCAAATTCATTTTTAATAACACAACAAAGTATTAAACTTACAAAGTATTTAGTTCAATTAGAATCATTCCCCTTTGTTTTGAATTACGGCCCGCAGACGCTTCTTGAAGTTATGACAAGTCGCACGCACCTCTTCGCCCGGCATTTCATCCCAAATTTTTACCAAACGGTTTTTGAAGGTATCCAAATCCAAGTTCTCCGCGTCGCTCAGGTTCCCTAGCATGTATTCCCATATACAAAAGTCCAGTGGGTTCAAATCGGGAGACGGAACCAGCTATTCCGATGAGCTGATGAAGCACGGTAAATTTTGCTTGAATCACTGTTTAACAACCACTGCCTTATGCGTTGGTACTGAGTCCTGCTGGAAACAAAAACTTTCTTTTCCAAACAGTTTCTTAGCACTGGGGAATAGGTGATCTTTGATGCCGTATTGTAAAAAGTAATCTTTGTTAATTTTTATGTCCCTGTCGATGAACAACAATGGTAATTGGCCTTTTGTTGATATGGAGCCCCAAACCATCACCGCTGCACCGATATCATTGAACCTCTCGTTTGTCGGCAGGAATTTCACGAATACTTGCTTTATACACACGATCATTTTGTTTATTCAGAGACGCTTCCAAAGTAAAAAAAAAATCTTCTGGAAAAAAAATGTTGTGAGCAGCGTGCGTCTTGAGCAGAACGTGAGATCTGGCAACCCTGTCGGAAATATTCGTTCGAGTCAATTCGTGAATCCTTTGTTTCTTAAAAGCCCCATATCTGAGATCCCGTTTCTCCAAGCACACTTGTTTTCAATGCAATAGCATGAATGGCAACGTATGGCTTCCAAACTAGTGTATTACTTTCACGTTGCCACCCTGTATATTGTGAATATCGAATTAAAAAATTATGGTGACATCCTCGTAGTTGCAGCAGTTCCTGTTTTGATTTGATTTGATTCCTAGGGCAATTAGTTAATTTTTGAAATATCGTCCAAGAAAGTTTGAAAATAAGGACTTTTCAAAATGTCACTTATGAGGCTCGACATCACACTTGTAGGTGGATTGACACTTTTTAGAATCTCAAACTCATATCCATCATATACTATATTTTTGGTAAGTAAGGTATTGGTTTCCTTATTAAGCATGTGGCTCCCATTTTCATCCTACTGAGAATAAGGAATTTAATCGCTGTTTTGTTTTGTTCCTTTTTTGTATTTTTGTTAGAAGTGAGCACGCATGAAACCAAAAAGAACGGAATCGGTGCTGTAATCGCTTGTTTTCGAATAGGATGAATATTAGAGCGAGAGATTAACCTGACCGGAACTTTATCAACTTGTTTTGTTGCCAATGCGGGACAAATTCGGTCCCCTTGACCCATTCTTACCTCCTCGAAGGGGTGAGAATGGGTCAATTTGAATACACTTGTAGTTTTAAGGAAAATTGAAGAACTCCAACCATTTTTTCCTGCTGAATTTCTACAACGATTCTTCCAAATAATTTTCTTAGAGTTTATCCAGTCATTACCGCTGGAAATCCGCTTTCTCAGGAATTGAGTGCATGGAACTCGTGATTCCTTCTCGTGTCGTCCACGTCTCATGAAACTTATCATATTACTATCATACTACTACATATCGCTATTAGAGTAATATAAATGATGATAACATCCTTTTCAGGAAACTCTATCCTAATATCCAAAACGAATCAACAATCAAACAACTCAAATAGCGCCACGCATCAGCAAATTTCCGACGCGCCAAACGATTGTAAGGTGTTTTGCTTACAGGCTCGAACTAGCATAAACTAAATTCTCAAAAACGGCGGGCGTGTGAAAGTTTTGGCAAACGAAAGCAATCAAACACGTGCTTTCGCATTCTTCCCCCTAATATCACATTTGTTCGAACTTCTTATGATTCCAAGTTCCAGAACAAAAAAAACGCGAACGGCGTGATTCCATTTCGCCGTCGCTGCCGCTGGTCGCCGGCACGCCAGTTGATCCAAATGCCCAAATAGGCGATAAAAACCGTGCAGTGGAGAACATAAAAATAATAAACAAAATAAACAAACCATCATAATCCGCACAACTAACTGTTGATATACACATAGCTAGTAGCAGCTAAGTTCTACTATATCTGAGCCGCCGCGCCGGGCTTTGGGTCGACGATCTCGATATCCCGAAAAAATGGGGGCGGCGGCATATGTAAATGGTGCTCGATCGAAAATAAAAACCAGTGATTTCGAACCTTCAAAGGTTTTTTTGTTTATGCCAGGTCATGAGCATGAGCATGAGCGAGCAACCAAGCAGACAGCCCCGGTACAAGATTTGATTTCCGACTGTTGGAGAACTTATAGCTTCTTTAGTGTATGTAGTATGGCGGGGTATTTGAGGGAACAAAAACCAATCGTCAGCTGATTGGCGCCAAGACACTGACTGGATGCTGAAATAAGCTGAAATAAGAGTAATATATTCAATGGCTTTGACATTTATCAGTAGTTATATTTGACTACAGTCGACTTTCCACATGTCGATGTTCTACATCTCGATATTTCTCCCTATTTCGATGGTTTGGTCGGTCCCTTCAATCTGCATACATTTTACCTTTCTACATGTCGATATCTCCTCATTTCGATATCTCTCTATCTCGATGCGATCTCATTGGTTTTTGTTCTGGATTATCTCTCCATATCTCGATATGCCCGTTTTTACAGGTTACTAGATCTCGATTCTTAACAAAAACAAGCAAAACATTCTGGGAAGGTAAAGTGACATCTGTTTGATGATGATTAACCTGGGCTTGTTAGGGGAATATCTGTAAATAAAAAGAAAATCGCGTTAAGTACTGTTCCTTTGAATTCCACTAAGAATTTGCATCTTTTGACAGATACGTATTTCGACCTCAACTGTAAGGTCGTCTTCAGTGTCTTGTACTTGACTCGACTTCAAGTCAAGTACAAGCCACTGAAGACGACCTTACAGTTGAGGTCGAAATACGTATCTGTCAAAAGATGCAAATTCTTAGTGGAATTCAAAGGAACAGTACTTAACGCGATTTTCTTTTTATTGACATCTGTTTGTTGACCGTTTTTCCTAGTTACGGGCGGGTTTTCAATCTAGTGTGCTTTATAAATTGGATCTTGAATTCGATCTCTCCCTATCTCGATGGTCCCTTCAATATCGAGATGTAGAGAGTCAATCTCTGAGATTGCTGTGTGCGTTCAAGATGCAAACGGTGCCCAAATGCACTCCAAACGCGGTAACACAGTAGTGTTACCAAAGGCAACTTAGCAACCATAGCCAAAACCATCGCCAACCTAGGATTCAAAAGCTCCCACTGACATCGGGTTACTTGTTAGAAAATCTTACCGCATTTGGTGCTCCCGCATTTGATATTTGCATTCTGAATGCACACAGCAATATTTTTATTCTTTTAAAATAGCTAAAAATGAATATACCGTCAAGGCACCATTCACCGTGGATCTAAGAGGATTCGGAGCATTTGACACCAGTCTTATAAACATTGTTGGTGCCGCTTTTAATTGCCTTCATTATAGGTTAAAATTAAAGTAATATCCACAGAAGTAGAAAAAAATTCACAAAATTTGGTGATATAGTACATTTAGTAAGACCAAGCCCACTCATGGGCTCAATCAAGCGTTTTAACGTTAAGTAGAGCCCCGAACAAAGAAGTGAACCGCACCGGTCGCTGCTAAGTAAGGCTCGAATGCGAAAAGTTTACGTACGGTTCGTAGCAGGGCTTAGAATATAGAGACACGCAAAGTACGGTCTCTATCCGTAGGCTCGTGCGCTCTCTCGCGTTTAGCTCTCTGGGTAGCGTAAAGAGGAGACGAAAGAACATGAGTATGGATTTGTTGCCAGGTATATAGTTTCTAGAGAATGGTTTTCTTGTTTTGTATAGGTAGGAATTTATTTTAGTATGCATCAAATATTTTATTTTTACTTGCTTTGAAATTTTCAACCAAACAATATCATAGATCGTTACATGAATAACACAACAAATTGTCTGACATACAAATGTGATAGAGTGACAATACAAACGCGAAAAATAATAGGTTGAAATTGACAAGCTTTGCTTAAGTATGTTATGAATAAAGTTTTCCCTTCTTCGCCAATTCTAGGATCATGCATAACGAAAATGTATTGATTTTCTTATAAAAATAGTTACGATTGTTCATAATCACACCTTTAGTTTTTGATTTGAAGAAATGTATAGTGATTCAGTGAGTTTTGCTATTTTAACACGTACATGTTTGAGCCGGGGTTGCTACGCAGCAAGTAAAGTTTGGCTTCGCACATTTAGAAAAATGTCCAAATAAATAACTCGCGAAGCTCGTTCCGACAAGTTCCAAAATTATCGTCATCCGTCGCAGATTCCGGTGAGAAGATGTGCGTATTTTCTAACCCGGAAAGATACCATTTGACGGTAATAAGTGACCACAAGGTTTTCTTTCTTCACTTTCCGGGCTGAGATCCCCCGCTTTGAAAGAGCTGTGCCTCGCCTTTCGTTTTGTCGTGAATATTTCGAAAAAGGCAAAGGAGTTTTGGTTTGATTGCTGTTTTTGAAAATGGTGGTCGTCAGTGGGTGTTTTTTTAAATATAAATTTAAAAATATAAATTAAATAAACGAGACATTAGGAAGAAAGTGTGTGAAATGGGTAACTTCACCCTTGTAGAAATAATAAGGCAAAGCAGAAAAAAAATCAGCGAAGACCCCATGCGAATAACACCGATCATACAGAATAGGAGGTTCGACATTAGATCTATATAAACAACCCAACAATTGGGGAGATCTTTCCAATATTACACATTTATTCACAGCTCTTTTATCCACATTTTCATATATTTAAAACATATTCATCAACATGTTATCTGGATCGTTTGGTATAATAGGTCCACGCATCCTTCCTCCCCTGTAAATTCGAGAAGTACCTTGCCGAAAGAAAATATTCTGTACTCCAAGTATTTCGAAGAATCATCTTTGCGCGCAAATACAACGCAGTGGACCTGGTCGCTCTGATGCATGTGTCATATCCATGATATGCTGCAAGCATCAATATTGACAAGAAAAGTAACACGATTGCTTTCCAGGGTGATTCCAGGGTGATTCCAGGGTGATTCCGTACTGGCTGCGTATGTATAAGATTAGATAAGAGTAGTTACGATTTCTCAAAGATGCTTTGACTGTACCTAACTCAATTCAGATATCATAGAAACACTTCAGTAATTTTTTTTGTAAAAACAAACTTTAATCATACCGATAATAATCTTAAAAAAATGTAGACGAGCTGCCAAGTTTCACCAATTAAAATAGGCGGTGTGCAGGACTGCCATATTATAGGTTCCTCGTTATAGAAAATGCAAGGTGTTGGATGTTAAAATACATCAATTGTTGTATGAAGTGTACTTTGACAAATACGCAGTCTACTTCAAGCGCATAGAATCTGCTTCCAACAAAATATTCATATACCAGCATCCAAAGGATCACAATATATATTAAGATTTCCGATTGATGCTTTGTAACTAAAAGGTTGTGACTGAGTATAGAATAAGCTGAAGTTAAAATACACGTTAATGAAAAAAGGTTACGCAAACTTATCGCAGACTGTTAGAAGACAGCTTCTACTATGACCAGGATTCAAAAATCTTGGCCTACGCGAAGTTGTAAAGGAGACAACTACGTTATAAATGTGTTGGAAATGCAAGGGTTGTAATTATTCAATAAACCTAATTATTAAAAAGATGCTCAAAATCTCAAATTCAGATAAATTTCTTGCGAGAAAGGCAACATGGATATCGAAGAGATGGATATTATTTTAGATAAAAATTCAACCTACAAGTCATACAGTAAGCAACAAACACATAATTTAAAAAAAGGTTGCTTGAATTCCGAGATTAAATACAATCATACATTATTGAGAAAATAATATCTTTAAACGCACCAAAACTGGTACAAATCTCCAAGGGAATTATTTATTTCAGTTCAATTTTTACTAACTGTTTTCAGTCTTATCCAAAACCCCTTCTTTCAAAATATGAGCACAGATTATTATACTGAATAAGATTTGCAATAACACCATAGAAATACACAAAATATTGCGATGATTTACAGAAGTGCAAAAAACCGATGGTACGGATAGAATAGAGACCACCGGTGCGCAAGGGCGACCGATCATTATTTTACTCACATGGAAACGAACGACCGGTGCGAAAATGGGTGGATAACGAAATTAAAAATCGTTAACGACGTGCTGTTGCGTGTGTAATATGAAGCCCACGAGTGGGCTTGGTCTAAAGGGTAGTAGGGTCGCCTAATTCCGTGATAGGTCACCATTCACCGTGGTAGTAGGGATCCATCGTGGGATCCATTCACCGTGTATGAGAAATTTTATGCAATTCAGTATCATAATTTACATTTTATATAACTCATTTTGGTATCATAATATCTATTTTTCCGAACAGCAAACACAAACATAGCACGCCCTATGAATAGAATGCAAAGCGTAGAACAAAAACTCGCTTCGGTGTTTCATCGTGTGGTTCGAAAACAAGAGACGATCGCTGCTGTTGGATGTGGTTGACTCTGCATTGAACGAGGATTGGCTTGAGTGGCTTTTGCGTGAATCGATTATGTTTTGATGGACTGCGTTTGTCGTATGAAGTGATGGTTAGATCGAGTGTCATTCGACATTGACCATCCTGAAACTGCACAACCCTGGGTCGTTATAGCTGAGACTTCTCCAGATATTTCTTCAAAGTTTGCTGCTGTATTTCTACAAGGATTCCTAAATAAATCTTAGAACTTACCCAGTAATTTCCACAGGAAATCCATTTGCGATTCTTTCAGGAATTCTTGCTGGGATTGCTTTAGGAATGCTGCTGAGACTCATTCAGGAATTTTGGTGTAATCCATCTGGAAGTCTTGCTGGGAATCCTCCTGGAATTATTGGAGAACTCCCAAGAGCAATTACTGAAGAAATCCCAGTTGAAAATGTTTCAAAAATCCCAGCAAGAACTTATGAAGAAATTGTAGTATGAATATCTGAAGGAATCCTAGCTGCTTTTGGAGAAATCCCTGGAGAAATCCCTGGAGAAATCCTAAGTGGCATTTCTTCGCGGATTTCTGCTTAAGTACTTTGAGGAAATCCTCTAGCAATGCCATGTGGGATCCTTGCAGAAGTTCCCTTTTTTTGGAATTTCCCCAAGGCCTGCTGGATTTCTTCATGTGGTTCCTCCAGAAATTTTCCTAAGGATCCCTCCAGGAATTCCTCTTGAAATTTATCCAAGCATCCCTCTAAAAATCTTGCTGGGTTTCTACCAATTCTTCTTGGTGGAATTCATCCAGCAATCCACCTGAAGATTTTTTACCCGAGGATTTCTTCAGAATTCCCTAGAAAATTTTTCAGAACTTCCTCTTCGACTGCTTACTGGAAATCCCTTTGAGATCATCTTGAGTTGTGTTGAAATTGCTCCTGGTATGCTGCTGGGTTTTCTCCAGGAATTCGTGGTGGGTTTCCTCCAGAAGGTCTTGCTGGGATCCATCAAGCAATTCCTACTAGAAATACTTCAGGAATTCCTGGAAATCTCTTTAGAGCATTGACTGCAGGAATGCTATCTCGAAATACCTGCAGAATGCTTGGAGAAATCCTCATATGAGTTCCTGAAGGAACCTCCAAGGAATTGGGTTTTTTAGGGGTATCCAGATTATTTCATAATCGGATTCTCCGCCCAAAAATTGGTCGAAATACAAAATTTCATTATTTTCGGAGTCCAGGAACTATTTTTAAAATGCATTTAAAGTTTGTATGGGAATTTTTTTTTGTTCGGGTCGAACTGTCATTTTATGGATTGAACTGTCATTCTATCCACGAAAATTGAAACTGTTTTGTTAATTTAACTATCAAAACAAAGGTATTGGAATCAAATAAAACCACGTTACACTCCGAAAAGTGAGCTCTTTCGATTAGGCTATAGAAAATAGCAATATTTTATTCACTAACCAACACTATTTCGTAGAGGAATCCTTGCAGAAAGGAATTTCAAGAGGAATCCTTGGAGAAATCCTAGCAGAAATTCGTTGCAGAATGATGGGTTTCTCTAGGGATGCCTGCTAGGTTTCCTCCAAAAAATCCTCCCATGACTCCTCCAGGATTTCCTCAAGGGAATCCGTTTCAATTTCTTCCGTAAATTTCTGCTATGATTCCTTCAAAGATTTCCTCATGAATTTCTTTAGGAATCGTTCTTGGAATACATCCAGTAAATAGTGGTGGAATCCCTTCAGGATTTTCTACTAGAATATCCTCGGGAATTGTAGCTGAGATTTCTCAAACCTTTTCAACAGGAATATATCCAATTATTGTTCTTGAGAGTCCTCCAGGAGTTCCTGGAGAAATTACAAACTGTTTCGTGGTGGCTTGTCAGTCTTGACAAAAATAAAACACTATTTATGTTATTTTGTCCGACGTTTCGGTCCGTTTGGAAGCTTCTTCAGGGACTCTGGAAATGTTTATTTATTAGTTGTAACATTTTTAATATTCGAGAAAACTTTCAATTTTTACTAATAGTTACAGTGTTCTCGTCCAGTGTGGTTCGGTAGAACCTGTAACTGTCGATTTGGTTCGAATTTCTGTCGGATACAAAAAATGGTGCGTAATTTTAATTTTCACCCACGCAATTTGTCTCGGTGTACTTACTCCCGCACAATCGCAGCCAAATTGGATGCCCTATCGGGGGAAACTCGTTCCGAAAATTAGCACTCCGGAATTTAGAACCTACTTCGAAAACGATCACCATTGCTTTCCGTGTGTCTTTGTGGTGTTCGTGTGGACTGTCGTGTTTGGTGGTGACTGACAAGCCACCACGAAACAGTTTCGTAAAACAGTCGAACACACCAACGGGAGAAATTACATGCAGAATAAGTTGTGTAGAGTTAAGCTTCCTAGACTAAGTTTGGATTTAATAAAGTCAGTTCGGATTCATCCCTCGAACCTACATGCGTTCTCCATGATATCACGTCCAAGATACGTTACAGTAGCAATTCTAGAGAAACTCCAGAAGTAACTCCTAAAATAATCTCAAGAGGATTCGCAGTAGAAATACCAAATTTTCAATGAAATCTATGAAAAAATTACAGCAGGAATTTATGGAGAAATCTCAGCAACAATTTCTAGTGCTGATGAAAGAAGATTCTTAGACGAATCCTTGCAGAAATTTCTAGAGGATTCGTAAGAGGAAATCAAGCAGGAATGGAGAAATCCCTCGAGATGTCCCAAGTAGAATTTTTCGGGGTATCCCAGCAGGCATTCCTGGAGAATTTCTGAAAGTTTTCTTGGAGAGTTCATAGAGGAACTATTGCGGAAAATTTCGGAAAAATCCCTGGAGGAATTCATGAGGAAATTCTTGGAGAAATCCCTGGACGATTAACAGGTGGAACTCATGGAGGAGAGCTTCAAGTGGACTCCCTATAGGAATCCCAGAGAAATCCTTGAAGGTATTTTTTCTGCGATTCTTGCCAACAGGAAGTTATAGAGAATCCGGTCAGGCATTCTAGAATTCCTCAACAAATGCCTGATGTAATTTCTTACATTTTTTTGTTGGGATTGCTTGAGAAGTTTCTCCCGGAGTCCTATACATGTACTTCTTGTGATTTTCCCATGGGTTTCTCCTTGGATTTCTCCGGAGATATCTCCAAGGATGCCTATGAAAACTCTTTTGACGATTCCTCCAGAGATTTCTCCAAGGATTCCATTAAAAATTTCTTTTAGAGTATCAGTAGATATTTCTACTGATCTACACACAATCTTAATTACCATCCAAACAGCTGGCAATTTGACCGTAGAGGCGCTACGTAAAAGTAGTTGCTATGTACACTCGCCAGCAGAAGCACCCATAAGTTATCACAAGCGATATCCCTATATCTTGGAACACTGATGTCTTGGGCAAAGTTGTTCAGTAGGTATAAAACAATCTGGTGATTCACCAATCAGTTGGTGATTTCGTCACTAGGTGGTGCTAGTTGACAAGTAAAGCTTCAAACTCCGCTATATCAGTTAGAAAAGCGTCGTCTTCGGCAAAGTTTCAATCCGGTGATTTAACAATAAGTCGGCGATTTCGCCACAAGGTGGCGCTGATCGTCAGGTAAAGTTTTAAACTTCTCTATCTGGGGATAGAACAGATATAAAAGTGTCGTCTTCGGCAAAGCTATTTAGGAAGTCAAGAGCAATCTGGTGATTCAACAACAACTTGGCGATTTTATCGCTAGGTGGCGCTAGTTGTCAAGTAAATTTCAAGCTCCGCTATCTCGGGATCCAGAGCAGATAGAAAAGTGTCGTCTTCGGAAAAGTTCTAGCTTTGATATTAGTTTCTGTAGCAAGCAGAAGTTTTTCGTGAGCAAATTGCTCTAGTTTATGTCCATCTACTGTTTTCCGAAGTCAAAGCATGACTTCAGTTAGGTCTTCAAATATTCTCGGAAATAGTTATGGAAGACCTATGGCTCACACGAGTCCCACTTAAGCAAAAGAATGTATTTATAGTTCGTCTTCAGTTTATGTTTATTGAACTCAAGGATTGAGTTTAATCAGGTCATTCC
The DNA here is from genome assembly GCF_035046485.1 of Aedes albopictus. Lineage (NCBI taxonomy): Eukaryota > Metazoa > Arthropoda > Insecta > Diptera > Culicidae > Aedes > Aedes albopictus. The sequence goes on from NC_085137.1 coordinate 214,362,419, forward strand.
AGATACTCAGGAATCTTAGTGAAAAACTTACTTGATCTGGTTCGCTGTAGTTTAATTCTTGTTTCACGGTCTACGGTTCTCTGGAGCAAGATCTGACTGACTTCAGCCAGGTCGTCAAGATTTCTGCTATACTCGTTAATTATACAAACATTATTCATATGTTCAAGTATTCGTGCCAAAACAGAGCGATGAATACAATAGACCACTAGGTATTTCGTGTGTTGTCCGTAGTCTCATGTTAGTAATCGTTTTCTTAAGTACGAAATTGGATTTCTCAAAGCATAATTCCGCTTTTGGAGGCAAATATTAAATCGATCCAAGTTTCAATGTTAAATTCAAGCGCGGTCATTATCCGTAACCATAGCCAACTCCATCCGCAAAACAACTAGCATTTTCATTGGTGTGCAAACAAAGATGCACTACAATGGTTTCCATCCAAAGAAACCGGATGCCACCCAAAAACCGCAATTCCCTTTTTCGTTGGCAACCGCATCCCGGAAGAACGCCATTAATCATCTTTATTTCATCCCGAACCCGAACCAAAACCAAAAACCCAAAACCCGCAAATGAGATCTTAATAGTGTCATCGATCAATACCTACTACTCCACCGCACCGCATCGCACTAGGGTATTGTACCATTTGGGCAGGTGTACCTATTTTGGGCACTTGCCGCTATAACTAAGTCAATTTCGAACCGATTGAATTGATTTTTTGTACAGAGTTAGATATTGTACGTGCCTAACTCTATACAAAATTTCAAATCAATCGGTTCGAAATTGACTTAGTTATAGCGGCAAGTGCCCAAAATAGGTACACCTGCCCAAATGGTACAAGACCCTACTTCCCGAAAGTGGCGCACTACTGCCACCCGCCGCCGCGGTTGCTGATACTTGTTTTGGCACATTAATTACTCGCCAGCGCGCGGTTCGAGCGGTTCGAGTCTTTCTCTATCCTAGCCCAGAAGAAAGCTCCATTAAATTATTGCCTCGAAATATGGGGGCAGGTAGATGAGGGTACCGTGAGCTGGGGGCCAATTGAATGGCTTTTCAAAACTACCAGTTCGAGAATCTTTTCTGAGATCATTATTGTGCCTTGCAAGATAAATCCGCGAAACGCGTTTGTCTTCTTCTTTTTCATCAAGTTGTCAAAATATGACCGCACCACTATGAGCGACCTGATGATCAGAAAATCTGCATGCGGCGCTTATATCAAATCCACATGCGGCTGCGGCGATATAGCCGCGAGGAGATGCACGCGATACAGACGCAATGTGGAAATGGAAAAGATGAAGCCGCATCCCGCTGCAGCATCATTAAATAATATCCCGATTATTAAATACAAAGCCGACGAGGTGATGCGTATGCGTATAGTGAATCAATGTCGCGATAAATATTATTACGATTTCTGGCCACCTGATTTGCCATTGTGTTAACTTTTGTTTTGATATGAATGGCCTGAAGGCTGCTGCGATGCTGCTGGGTGGGTGACAGTATCTGTTCGATTTTGACATTGCGTCGGTATCGCGGGAATCTCCTCGCGGCCATATCGCCGCCGCCCAATGTGGATTTATTATGAGCGCCGCAATATTGAAATTTATAAATTACCGTCGTTGGGGTGACAATGGGTCAGAGGTGCGAGATTGGGTCAAAACATTATCTGAAATATCTTATCAAATTTTGCGAATATCGAATCAAAACTTTTATGGTGTCATGCTCGTAGTTGCCAACAAGTCCCACCAAAAAAATAACTTTCTAAAGCAATAGGACATATCGGTGAAGTACTAGATTTGTAGTAATGAGCTGAATTTTAGTATGGTGAGAACGTCTCTCCGTTTCTGAAATGAAATGGTGCAAAAGGCGTGGGTATTATGATTCCTTGCCTAAGTTGATGCTGTTTGAGCAAAACTTTGGGCAACAGTGTTGTTGTTTTCTCCATTTCTTGCAACATAAACAACATAGTTATCCAAAGTTTTGCTCAAATAGAATCAAATTAGGCAAGGAATTATAATACCCACGCTTTTTGCACCATTTTATCACAGAAATTGAGAATTTACCTTCTCACCATACTAAACTTCAGCTCATTACTACAAATCTAGTACTACACCGAACGTGCCCCATTTGTTAATTTTTAATAAATCATCGAAAAAGGCTTGAAAAATAAGGCTTTTTTGAAATGCCATTTTTAAGGCTCGTTGAAAAATCACACTTTTAGGTGGATTGATACATTTTAGAACCTCAAATGCATATCCATCATATAATATATAATTGGTAAGTAGTATCAACCTTGTCCAGAACTTTATTGACTTGCTTTGTTGTCAATGCGGAGCAAATTCGGTTCCCTTGACCCATGCTCACCCCCTCGAAGGGGTGAGAATGGGTCAGAAAAGAAACAAAAGTTATCAAACAATGAATGTGGTAGTATGCATTTTTGACCCTTTCTCACCCCTACGACGGTAATGTAAATTTCAAAACGACACATTTGGAGTGGTAATGGTTTCGTATTCAGAAATAAAAACTGTAAAACAAAAACGGTACAGTCATAGTAAGATGGAACGAGCTCATCAGTTTATTGCATCCACTACAACTAAACAGCCACGAAGCATTGCCGAGCGACCTAAGTTGAGTAGTATCCCCCCAGTTTACGGTACCAATTGCCCACCTCCTCCCATGCAAACTCGATCGTTTCTTTTCAAGTTTTGGTGGTATGAGGTAATGCTTTTTTACGATACGCCGTGCGCCTCCACGTGCTCCGCATAAGGTTGCGAACGACGACGGAGAGGAGAGGCTTTGATTGTCCCCATCTTACACTTACCTACTGCCTGCGCTTCTCGGTGGCGGGGAATGACCGCTCCATTTCTATAGTTCTTGTGCAAGTTGGGGCGGCGCGTGCTCCCACTCTGACAAAAACCACAAACAACGATCGCCACACGAGAGCCGAATGAGGCTCGTCGCATAGTTGGAGCGCTCGGCGTTCCCCCATTTAGCCCCATTTGTTAATGGGATCAAGAGATTGTACGAAATCTGTTGATTCGGTGCAATAAAAAAAAATCGGTGTATGATTTAAAACCCATGGTGACTCGAAGATTTGCAACTTGTGATCGCAGTGTTTCTCAATCATTCCTGCGCCATACAATGCACTGGTGACAAAATAGATCATTTGCTGGTAGAGAATCCTCCGAGACTAGGCACTGAAATCTAGCCATGTCTAAGCCACTACTTCTCACGTTGAACAACAGTTACTCGTTCCTGGAAAGGAATCTGCTGTATCTAGCTACGCTAATCCCACTGTTTACTTTTTGCGTTAAACATCTCATTACCTTCATGGCTCTCCTGAAACTATTCGTGCTCACGCCACTCGTGTTTACTTTTAACGTCGAGCAACTCCAAGAGCAACTCACTCCCGGCAACGAATCTTCTGAATCTAGCCGAGCTCACAACATTGCTCGTTGACCAACTTGCTTCTGCTGAGGAATTTAGTGAATCTAGCTGCACTCATCACACTGTTTACAGTTTAGCGTCGAATAATACACTCCCGGCAAGAAATCTTCGGAATCTAGACGCGTTCACCGTTCCCCTCTGTTTACTTCTCGCGTCGGACGACTTACACCAGGCAAGGAATCTGCTGTATCTAGTCACGGTTATGCCTCTGTTGACTTTTTGCGTTGAGCAACTCGCTCCCGGTAAGGAATCTAGAGAATCAACACGCGCTCAAGACTCTGTTCACAGTTTTGCGTCGAAAAATTATCTCCCGGCAAGAAATCTTCTGAATCTAGCTGGGCTCACGCCACTGTTTACTATTAAAGTCGAAAAACTCACTCCTATCAACGAATCTTCTGAAACTAGCATCGCTTACGTCACTGTTTACTTACAACTGGCTCTTGGAATGAAAGCTGCTGAATCTGGCAGTGCTCACATCACTGTTTACTTTTGGCAAGGAATCTTTTGAATCTAGCCGTGCTCACGCCGCTGCTTATCTTCAGGGTCTAACAACTCGTTCCCAATTAGCCTCTGCATGCTGTGAGATTTCGACTTTTACTGCGAGCACTGTGTTCAAAATTCTTGTGAGAGTGAGCAGGACAGCACCAAAACAGGGCTCGCAGTAAAAGTCAAAAAAAACAAAAGAATTTTGCCAGCATACACAGGCTAATAAGGAGTCTACTGAGTCTAGCTGCGCCTCATGACACTGTTTACAGTTTGGAGTTAAAAAATAAACTCCCGACAAGAAATCTCGCATTAACGCGATTATTTACTTCTCATGTCAAACAACTCATTCCTGGAAAGGAATCTGCTGAATCTACCCACGCTCTCGTCACATTTTGCTTTTCGCGTCGAACAACTCCCTCTCTGTAAGAACTGTTCTGAATCTAGTCACTCTTACGCCACTTTTAGCTTTTCGCGTCAAACGACTCGCTCTCTGCAAGGAATCTGCGCTGAATCTATCTGCGCTCACGACATTGTTATTCCATGCATGGAATCATCTAATTTTAAATCGATTGTGCTCACGCAACTGTTTGTTGTTTGCGTCGAACAACTTACTCCCGCGTTCACGCCACTGTTTGCTTTTTTAAATATTAGAAAAGCACCACAAAAATTCGATTTCCATTTTTGAGTACTCTGCGTTAAGGTAAGTTTCATGTTCCTAAGTAGAGTGCTCAAATAAATTTCCTCCTTTTTCCGGAAGTAATTTTGACATTTGTTTAACTGACAGCATTTTAACGAAACGATGCTGTAAGAAGGATGTGAAGAATAATAAACTGACAACTCCTATATGTAGGGTCCACTTCCGGAAGCAACTCTCGCAACGGCAAACTGCAGCTCTCCAGTTCAGAAGCTTTCTCCGGTCGTTCGGATTCACCAGACTTCCCACAGGTTCGCTGTCCGTCGTCCGCCGACGCTCCACTTTATCGCAACTGTCACTCTACACGCTCATTCGTAACTGCTCAATTCGCACCATCTACACACTCAATGTAAACATAGAGAGTGCATGCCAGTACAAACCCTACACCATAGGAGTTCCTTGTGGAATCCATGACGACTTTTCGCGATGGGGGGGGTGACAGCCAAAAGTGTGGACACAGTGTGCGTACAACTTAACAATGTTTGATCAAGTGTCGTCGGCGCTTAACAAATTCTTTTGTGTTCAACTGTCACCTCGATCATCGGATGTCAAAAACACATGATAAACAAGAAAAATCAGCTGATCACATCTGTCTCATGGATATCCTTATTCCATGAATAGTTTTGTTTTAGAAATGCTCCAGTTTTTTTTGTTATGCTTCTGAAATTCTTCAAGTAGTTTCCTCAGGAACTCCTCATGTCACTTCTTTAGGGATTTCAACAACAGTTCCGTTTGAGATTCTTACAGAAGCACTTTCTGAGTTTACTTTTAGAGTTCTCCCAGAATTCCTTTTGTGATACTTCTGAGAATTTACTCTAGAATTGTCTCAAGCAGTTCCTCAAGAATTCATGTGAGTTTTCCAGAAATAACCCTGAGAAGTTCTTCAGGGGTTTCAAGAGAATCCCTCTAGGATTCCTTATAAAATTCGTTATGAAATACATTCATGGCTTCCCTAGGAATACTTCCAAGAAATATACAGGGTATTTCTAGAAATTCCTCAAGGATTCCGCCAGCATTTTTGGCCAAATCCCTCCAGGGTTTTCCAGGGAATTCCTCTACGGAAAATCCTTCATAAATGATCATAAAATTCTCTCTAGAATTTCCACGAAATTTGTTTCAGAAGTTCACCGAGAATTTCTCCAAAAAGTCCTCTAGTAATTATGCCCGGAAACTCATCCAGCAGTTCTCTAAAAATATTTGCCAAGTTTCTCACAAAAAAAATCCTTCAGAGTTCCCCAGGGATTTCTTCAGGAGTTTCCCGAGAACTCCTTCAGGAATGTCCCCAGGAATACTTCCTCCAGGAATTTCTACAAGTGTTCTCCGGAAATTCTTGTAGTAGCTCCCCGGAAATTACTTCATGGGTTCCCCAGGAACTCCTCCAAAACTTCTCCGAAAACACCCCAGGATCTCCCCGGCAATTCCTCCAGGAGTTCCCAGCGAATTCCCTCAGGAGTTTTCCGAGAATTCCTCCAGGAGTTCCTCAGGAATTCCTCCAGGAATTCCTCGGGAATTCCTCCAGGAACTCCTCGGAAATTCTCACAGGAGCTCCTCGGAAATTCTCACAGGAGCTCCTCGGGAATTCCTCCGGAAGTTCCTAGGGAATTCCTTGGGAATTTCTCAGGAATTCCTCCAGGAGTTTTTTGGAGAGTTCTCCTGAAAGATTTTTTTTTGTAACTCCTGGAAATATTTCAGAAAAGCTTCTGAATAAATTCGTTTAGAACTTCTGCAGGATTTCCCAAGTAACTCGTGGAGAACTTCCCGAGCATTTTCTAGAATAAATCCAGGGAAACTCCTTAAGAAACGCTCGAGGAACTCCTGCAGGTATTCCCGAGAAACTACTGGAGAAATTCCTAGGGAAATCTTGAAGAGGAATTCCGGATGAAATTATGAAACAATGTCCGAGGAACTTCTGGAAACATTGCCAGGGATCTCCTGGAATCATTGCCGAGGAACTCCTGGAGAGATTCCCGAGGAAGTCCTGGATAGCTTTCCGAGGATTTTTAGAAGAACTCCTGAAGGTGATCCCGTGAAACTCCCGGAGGAGTTCCCGAGGAGCTCTTGAGGACATTCCCGAAGAACGTCTGGAGAAATTTCTGAGGAACACCTTGAAGAATTCACATGGAACTCTTGGAATTCACTTGAAACTCTTGGAACTCTCATGGAACTGTATAAAAACTACTGAGGTCTGCTAAGAAAATTGCCGAGCAATTCCTGAAGGAATTCGCGGAGTAATGGAGGAATTTCGTGGAACAATTTCTAGGAACTTGTGGAAGATCTGCTGGAAGAATTTTCGAAGAACTTCTTAAGAAATTTTCAAGGTACTTTTGCGGAAATTCGCGGGGACTTCCTGGAGATATTTCCTGGGAACTCGTGGAGAAATTTCTGAGGAAGTGCTGGAGGAATTCCCAAGAAACTTCTGAAAAAAGAATGCCGAGGAACTCCTGGAAAAAAATCCCGAAGACCTCCTGAAGAAACTCCTTGAGGAATTCCAATGGAGCTTCTGGAGGAATTTCCGAGGAACTTCTGTAGGATCTCTGAGAGAACACCTGGAAGAATTATATGAAAGAATTCCTGGATAAATTCCCAAGAAACTTCTGCAGAAATGTGGAATTCCTGAAGAAATTACCGAGGAACTTCTGGAGAAAATCCCGAGGAATTCCTGGAGCAACTCGAGTGGACCTTCTGAAAGGAACTCCCGAGGAACTCTTGTAGGAATTTCCGACGAGCTCCTTGAGGAGTTCCCGTGGAACTCTCTGAGGAATTCCAGGTATTCCTGCAGGAATTCTCTATCAACTCCCGGAAAAATTCCCAAGAAACTGCAGCACGATTTTTCGAGAAGCTCCTGGAAATTTTCCCATGGAACTCCTGGATGAATTCTCAAACAACTTCTGAAGGAAGTTGATCTTCTGGAGGAATTTCTGATAAATTCCTAGCGATATTCGCAGGGAAAGTATGAATGAATTCCTTAGGAACTCCTGGTTAAAACTGTGAAGTGATTCCCAGAAAAATAGAAGAACTTCCGGAGGAATCTTAACCCGACATCTCAGGAATACATTAGTTCATTCTTGAATTCTTCTGACTGTTACCACGCCAATTTGTTCCCGATAAGAAACCTCACATGATTCCAAAATCACTAATGAAATTCTTGCCTTACGGAAACCTTAGATTTCTTCGGATAAACCTGATCAATATTTCCGAGCATTTGGTTATGTTCCAGCTTCTTCCCAGCAGTATTCTTATATTTTTCTGCCGCCTTTCTCTGAAGCTTTCCAGAATTACTTATTTCTGTCCCGTATTGGTATTATAGATTCTTCTCGGAATCCAAAACCTTACTTACATTACCGATCAGGCTAAGGCCTCTGCTGTACATACATAGTAGCCGTCTCCATTCCACTCGGTCCATGGCTGTTTGTCTCCAGTTCTGCACTCTGCGTAGGGTCCGCAGATCGACCTCCACTTGGTCGACCCACCTAGCTCGCTGCGCTCCACGTCTTCTTGTACCGGTCGGATGACTCTCGAAAACCATTTTAGTCGGGTTGGTATCCGACATCCTGATGACGTGACCCGCCTACCGTAGCCTCCCGATTTTCGCGGTATGGACGATCGTTGGTTCTCTCAGCAGCTGATGCAGCTCGTGGTTCATTCACCTTCTCCAAGTCCCGTCTTCCATCTGTACTCCGCCGTAGATGGTACGCAACACCTTCCGTTCAAAAACTCAAAGGGCGCGTTGATCCTCTGCACGTAGGGTCCATGTTTCGTGCCCATCGAGAACTACCGGTTAACTTCGTGTTACGGCGAACTTTATTTGATCGTAGAGTTCTGCGGAGTCCAAAGTAAGCACGATTTCCTGCCACAGTGCACCTCTGAATTTCTCTGCTGGTGTCGTTGTCGGCGGTCACCAGTGAGCCCAAGTACACGAATTCTTCAACCACCTCGATTTCATCACCGTCGATAGAAAATCGGGGTGGCGGGCGCGGTGATTCCTCCCTGGAGCTCTTTGCCATCATGTACTTTGTCTTCGACACATTAATGACTAATCCGCACGGTGTGCTGAAACACGATTATTATCGAACTTGCATGAACCTAAAATATTTTTTCGTTAGAAGGTAGCCTTAACAGCGTAGAAAAATATTCTGAAGGGTAGAACATCTTTCATCGGGGAAAATTGAAATAAAATTGATTTTAGTATTTTACCATTTTTCTCATATAAGCCAGTGTTACGTAAAAACAGTTAAGCCAAACTCCTCTTTAAAAGCAACCATTCCAATCATAAATTTTATAATCCATATAGTGAAACAAACGTAGAACATTTTACAACGAATTACAAGTTGTTTAAGACATTCGTTCTATGTGACCAGCCCACTTAAGTCTGCCAAAATTCATATATCAGATAATTGATTAGCGCATAAATTGCATGGCCTCTATGTGAAGATTCTGCCTCTTATCTCCTGTTTGATTTCACTCAAACATATCTCTGAAAAGCTTATAGGATGCAAACAATGGTCACAAGAAGATAAACATTAACCAGTTTACCTTCTTGACACTATTTAAATAATATCTTTCGTGAAGAAGTGTGGTTACGTTATGAAAATATTGACAGTACATAATTGGGAGATTAAGTTGGATCGCTGACATACTTCATTGTTACTTAGATTGAGATACTAATAAATAAGACTCATAAGATTGGCATAGTCAAATTTTGTTCATTACATGTTTAACATTTACGTACAATTGTTTTCCGTAATTTTCATTAACATTTTGCAGCATTTGGTGGGGCAATGGGGGTGCAAGTCAGTTCAAAGCCGAAGACAAGAAGGAATAGTGGCCTAATTGTCTTTACTGACCATACATACGCTATAGGATAGAAGAAGGATATTTTGGTATGGGGTTAGGGTCGTAGTAAAATATCAGTGCTATTCGGCTTCAACATAATTTTAAGGCTCAATAGTGAATCTCTTTCCTTCCAGAACCAAACAAAATCATCCACAAAATGACAAGCAAGTCATATGAATAAAAGCGTCCAATAGTTTATTTTTTCAAATACAACTCTCTGACTGCCTCAACCACCCCGGAAAAAATATTCCTTCAGTTTGTAAAAATAGTTTACTCCTAATTAATCCTTTGATCGAATTTTCCGCGTGGTCTTAAGGTTTCACAACTAGTTAACGACACTGGAATAACCCCATAAAAACGCCATTCATATGTAAAAGCCTTGCTGATAAGACTTTCCTGTTAGGCAATTCTCCCATATAATGTTTGTTTTCAGAACTTTGGCAAGCTTAAAAAATCAAGGTTACATAATAAAGAACGCATTAAATATAAGGTTCGAATTCTCATAAAATGAGATAATCTATTTGCACTACAACACCATTGAAGATAATACCCATTGACTGATTGCAGAAAATGGAGAAATCTCCCTTTTCCTCTTACCGTAACCCGGGAACGTGCCCTGTTGGATTTCTAAGGTCTCGTAGAATATTACAAACTTTCAATGGCATTCCCACACACTAATCCACATTGCCCATGCAGGGGTCTGACTGGGCTTATCACCCCAATATTCTCACCAACTTGGAATTATATTTTCCCGGCACCTAAATGACTTCGACAAATGGCCGATGTATCATGCAGCACCATGATCGGTATAACTATATCAGTGACTTAAAGATCTGATTTTTACAGACTGTTTACCATTGCTTTTACATTCACCTATTTTAATCAATCCTGCAAAGCACATCGGCCACATGCCTAAAATCAAAGCTTCCTGGAAGATATAATTTATGTTTCAAATTTCAAAACATGATATTGTTTTCAGTAATTGTTTTTAAGTTTAAACGGTTTAACTGTATTTTCTTCTGTTAATATATTGTAACTGTTGCACGCATACATTGAATGCTTTCGTTACAACAAATGTTATTAGCAAAAGGGAGGCTCTAGAGTTATCGTTTTTCTCCATTTTGTATGTTTTCACAATGAATCTCTATGCGTTGGCCATGTAAGCAATTCAAAACATGAAATTTCACTCGATGACATTACAACACTTCCCAATTATATATTTAGTGAACGGAATACTGTACAAAGCTGAAATTTTGACTGATTACTAATTAAAGTTGACTTAACAAAATGTCAAATTTTCAAGCTTAATACAACTTTTCGTATATAACATATATTTAAGATATATGTTTAGGAAGCTTCAGAATCCGACATTGGATAATTGAGCCTGACCAATATAGTAAGGGTCAAATTGTGGGTTAGATCTAAGCAGCGTTCTAGTCTATAGAACCTTTTCGTCAAACGGGAGGTTCTATAGATCACTTATGTGTGTTGTTCAGTGCTGAAAAAAATATTTCGTCATATCTAAATTCAATCAGCTACAGCTCATTTTAGAAGCTGAACCTGAGAATATGGTAAATGAAAAACTTGTGCGGCTAGACCAGTTCTGCAAGAAAGTCACGGAAAAAACTATATTTTTAGAATATTTAAGGTAAATGTCATGGACTACCTTTGAAAAATGCCAAATGATATTCACCGATATTTAGCATATTTTCTGGTTCAACTTCTAAAATGAGCTGTTGGTGCTTGAATTTAGTTACGACGAAATGAAATTTTCAGCACTGGTGTTGTTCATCATCATTCTATGTAGGTTCTGGCTGCTTTTTGTGTTCGTAATGAATTCTATAAATTTCGGCAAACTATGATGGGCCGGTCACGTAGTACGAACGCCAAGAAAAGTGTTCCAATTTAATATGAAGACCATTTTAATTGTTTTACAATAAGAGCTCAAAGCTTTTATTATCATAAGGTTGATTCGTTGAGCATGTATGTTCATTAGTTTTTGTGCTGCATACTACAACATATGAGCAAAATGGTAAACTACTAAAATCAATTTTATTTCAATTTTCCCCGGTGAAAGATTTTCTACCCTTCAGAATCTTTTTCTACGCGGTTAAGGCTAACTTTTGGCGAAAAAAACATTTTAGGTTCATGCAAGTTCGATAATAATCGTGTTTCAGCACACCGTGATCCGTTTCGCCTGGCTTCATTCTTTAGTCAGATGTACGTTTCCACCATCGTCTCAAATTTACGAACTATAATATCAATATTGCTTTTTTTGCACCGTATTCGACCCCCTGCAGAAATTTTTTGTCACACCACAATATGTTCCCACCAGTTTAAGCATACAATGGTTCGTTTCACTGCTAGAAATTTTAAGCGTCGGTTACACTTTTTGGGTGGTGCATGGAATAATCGGTTTGTTTACTTGCTACTTTCCTTGGTGTTTGACGTGTGAACAAATATTTTAGACGATTGAACATTTGCACGGTAATCTATAAAGCAAAGCAAGAGGCAATATCATCAGCGAAACCAAGCAGCTGAACGGACTTCGTGAAAATCGTCCCACTCGTGTTCATCCCCGCTTTTCTTATTACACCTTCTAACGCAATGTTGAACAGCAACTACGAAAGACCATCACCTTGCCGTAACCCTCTGCGAGATTCAAAGGGACTCGAGAGTATCCCTGATACTCGAACTACGCACATCACTCGATCCATCGTCGCCTTGATTAGTCGTATCAGTTTATCCGGGAATCCGTATTCGTGCATAATATGCCATAGCTGTTCTCGATCGATTGTATCATACGCCGATTTGAAATCGATGAGCAAGTGATGTGTGGGCACGTTGTGTTCACGGCATTTCTGCAACAGCCGGTGAATGGCGAACATCTGGTCCGTTGTAGCGCGTTCACCCTTGAATCCAGCCTGATATTGCCCAAGACTCACAAAATTGTTCTTCCCGGAATCACAAATATTCTCAGAGAACTGAAGTTCTTTTGAAATTTACCGCTAGAAATATCTCGGGTTTTGCCGCAGCGGCCGTTTCGCGGATTTTTTAGTACAAGCCACGCAATAGTTCCGCGTTTCGTTGCCGGCCCCATTGTTTTTCCCGCTATACTATAGAGCGATACGGCTAAACACTTTCGGAACAGTAGAACTATCAGAAGTCCGCCAAACTTTATGAAAAAAAAAGTTTGAAATATGTAATGCTCTTTGAGAACCACTACGCCAATAGACCAAATTATGAATGAAAGAAAAAAAAACCACCTCACCGTACAAAACAACTGTTGGTTCATTCATAAAAGTGATCACGAGACAAATATTGAGTGGTGTGGTGTGGTACACTTAACAAGTCTCCCACTCGCTTGATTTTTTCCTCCTTTCGCTACCTCTCTCTCTTCAATCTTCCTACCTAGGTAGGTACTTATACTGGTTTTGTCACAAACTCCGGACCCCGGAACCCCCTTCTCGATCTTCCTTTCCCACATGCTGGGAAGCTTTGGTTTTAAGTTTTGACTAGGCGTTGCACGATTAGGCCAGAAACTGGCAACGGCGACGACGATGGATCACAGAAATTTATTTAGAAAACAAACCCCCAAGTGGAATCGGAAATTTGTGAGTGGGTTAGTGATGCGATACAAAAATGGATGGAGACGGTTTATTGACTTGGTTGGAAATGTACGTCGTTACTCAGAGTCCGATGATCAAGTGGACGTTCTGTGGAGATCGGTTGGTGTTGAATGTGGTTTGATTTTGTTTGATAAACAGAGGCTTATTAGTTGCAGTAGTGCTATGGATTGCAGTTCTACGGATTTGAGGATGAATGACGGGTTTACCTTATCGGATGAGCAATGTTGTTGTCCTTCTAGTGACTTACAGTGTATTCCCAAAGTATACTTACTCAATGTTTTCATTTCGTTGATGTACTCAATCATCATTGCGCCAACTTCAGTTTCCTGAATCTCATCCACTCCTCACAACCTCGATAAAGTAGGTAGTAGTCATTTCCATTTCTTCGATCGATTCACCGTAGGCTTCCTGCATAATGTCGTCAGCGAAGCCGACGATCTCCACCCCCACCGAGAACTCTAACCTCAACACCTCGTCGTACATGACATTCCATAACACTGGACCCAGGATGGAACCTTGCGGGACTCCTGAAGTTATGGAAAGCACTTCCGACCACGTATGTGTCGTAAACTAGTACTCGATTCTGGAAGTAACTTCCGAGAATCTTGTGCAGGTACCTGGATATCTCCAGACGCAAGAGCGCATCGACAATAGTCGCTCAACTGGCGCTATTGATGCGTTCCTTCCAGAATCACTACTGCACAGTAGTGAATCCCCCTTCTCTTACGCTGGAGCGCTAACTTTTGTAACCGACAGAGTAGCGTATACGGTCGACCTCCCCTTCCGAAAGCAGGACTGGTTGCTCGAGAGATCACTTAAAACCTCGGTGTGCCTCAACATTCTATTGAGGATGATCTTTTCGAGCACCTTCTTCGTCGTGTAGATCAAGCATAGTCCTACGAAGTCCTACGAAATCAGGCCAAGGACTGATCATGGCATGGAAAAAGGCCCTAGATGATCCCCTCCAACATTTGTGGAGATTGCTCTGTAGGACCCTTTTAACTTCTCGTCTTGGCCATCACGATCTTGTAGGCATCACCACATGGATTCGCATTGGCACTTTGACAGAGACCATCGAAGCAGGCTTTTTCGCTTGCCCTTATCTCGGTCTTCAGTGGCGAACACCACACGTCCTTTGTTTCGCTCTTCCTCAGATCATGCTCGCTGCATCTGCCGCCTAGCCGTAGGTAAGTGCGGCGCTGGTCTGCAAACGCTTGAGTCCACTAGTAAGCCTCCCATTTCTAGGGTGCACTCGCCTAGGCATGGTCACATCCCACACACGAAAGACCACCGCTACTAGCTCGTTGCCATCTAAACCAAGTAGGTTTTGTTCACGGTGGAACGCCTCCCTAAATTCCCCTTCGTCGAACTATGATGTCTTCCACCTTCGAGGGCTTGGCCTTGGCCTAGCTGCCTCTTCCTCTACCCACTGTTATTGTAGTCGATACTTTAGCGAATCGCCAGGTGATCGCTGTGTCCATCGTCCACTCTCCAGTACGGACTACTTGTTAGGCCAGGACTCCGCACTGTTCCGACTACATGTATTCTTGGTACCGACTCTAGCGAGATCTGTCCCTGCTGGTTCATAAAACGGCTTTCCCATTCCGCAGCCCAGGCTTTGAAGTCACCCTCTATTATCACCTGCCTTCGCCCTGTCAGCACGGTCATCCTACAGTCCAGCATCTACGTGAACTGTTTGATCGACCACCGTGGAGGTGCATAACAGCTACAGAAAAAGACTCTGTTTACTATGGTGACCACGAAGCGCTCATAGGTAGTAGACACCAACTCCTAGACGGGGTATTTACCCGTCGCCCATATAGTCGCCATTTTTATGGAGCCATCCGCGACCCAATTGCCGTTGCCGTCGGGTATTCGGTATGGGTCTGTCATGATGGTGATATCCGTCCCCCACTCAGAAACCGCCTGACGAAGCAGTTGCTGAGCCGCGTCATTGAACCACCTGCGTTACCTGCACTGTGATTTAACTACTGCGGCTTTCGTGAAGGCCTTGCACCTTGGACCACCCGTTGGGTCCTTGATATTCGCGAATTTCCCGAAACAAAACAAACACGTTGGTGGACTCGCACAAACATCTTCTACACAGCTAGCTCCTTCCAAGGCATTTGCAGTGCCATGACTTGGGTCCTGGTCCAGATACATGAAGTAAGTCCCCAGTGTCACGTGCAAGGTCAGTTGGCATACTGACCAGCCCACCTTAAGCTTCTTTTCTTTCACGGACTCGTTAGTGTCCGCCATAGATAGCTGTTGCAATGTTACCTGTGGCCCTGCCGGACCCTTCCGTAGCCGAACGTCTGCGTTGGTCACATGCACCTCGCATTGTTGTCGCAGTGCCGGGACGAGCTCTTCCGCGTTAGTGATCTCGTCTAGGGTTTTCATCAATGAAGTCACTTCCTCAACGCCCTCGCCAAGGACCTCTTCCGCCAAACTTTTCTGGGCGGCGCCCTTACGCTCCTTGTCGCAATTAGGTTCGAGGATCATTTCACCTGTACGAATACGTCTAATACCGCGCACGTCGTCTCCCAGTTCCACGAGCTTGACGTCGCCCATCATCGCCTTCCAGCCTTCCAAGTACTCGGACTCTTCAGTCTTGACGACGAGCGCGTCACCATTCTTGGGCTTGACACCTACCCTCCTATATTTCTTATGCCTGGTGTTCCTACGCTCCAGCACCTCTTGCGGTTTCTTCTTTATCTTCCGCTTCGCATCCGTTCTTCGGTGTTGGAGATAATCTCGAATTAACTCTGACGGCATTGACGGATTTCCAAGAAAGTTTTATAGATACTTTGGGAGAAATTTTAAATCTATTTCAGAAAAGACGTTAGGTTCTGGGGAGAATTGTGGTAATTATTGCTTAATTCGGATGTTTGTGGGACTTCAAGCAAATTTCGATGGAAATGCTAGTATTGTCTACATTACTGAATATTTGGATTCCTCAAGGACTTTCTCGCGTAATTACTCCACTGCTCATAACCGCATAACAGTAACATTCGACAAAAGTAGGCATTGGAGAAACTGGAGCCCAAAACTTTTTCTTGTATGGAAATGAACCGGAAATAAAAAAAAAAATGTCATAAATTCAATGTCATTTTTCTTTTCACAATCTAAGGCACTTCTTGTATGCCAGATAATTTAAATAAATAAATACAGGGGATAGACAAAATGATCGGGACAGGCAAAATTATCACTTTTAAAAAAATGTTCAATTAGCTGTAACTTTTCGAAAAGTGCATCAAATATTCTCAAATTTTTACTGTGAGTTCTTCAACTAGTTGTGTATCAGTGGACAAAATTTGGAAAAGGTCGGACAATTCTTCACGAAGCTATAAAGATTTTTGAAAAAGATAAAATTATCCGACAGTCAACTTTGAGCTGTTATATCTCCGGATTCAATGAACCGAATGCAATGAAATTTTGACCATTTATGACATATATAATGAGCTATGAAAAACCATTACCTCAACTTAATATTCTTAACACGGAAGAAAATTATAACGCTAAAATTATTTTTCTAATAAAACACCAAATTACCCAAAACATCAACATCGTTTCAAAATTCAATATGCAAATTAAAGTTCATTTAGTTTCCCTCAAATTGACTTATATATAAATGCGTTTTGAAGGAAAGTAATAACATAGCCGCCAATAAGTTGAAAAAGTAATGGGATGCATATTAAAAATAGATCAATTTACTAAAAAATCGTGAACAAAATAAAATCGCTATAACTTTTTCAGTTGTTAATAATTTCAAGTTAAGTCAAATGTTTTCCAGAGTTCATTATATAAGTCTTGAATTGTCAAAATTTCATTGCAATCGGTTCATTGAATCCGGAGATATAACAGCTCAAAGTTGGCTATCGGATAATCTTATCTTTTTCAAAAACCTTTATAACTTCGTGAAGAATTGTCCGATCTTTTCCAAATTTTGTCCACTGATACACAACTAGTTGAAGAACTTACAGTAAAAAATTTAGAATATTTGATGCACTTTTCGAAAAGTTACAGCTAGTTGAACATTTTTTGGAAAGTGAAAATTTTGCCTGTCCCGATCATTTTGTCTATCCCCTGTAAATTGAACCTAACCATGCAAGATGACACGCTTTAAAGCCAGTCTATTTTTCCAGTGTGACTGTTATGCGATCACATTTGTCAATGAGACAAAATGACTTGGTTTTCATTTCATAAATCCAAGAACAAATTTTAAAATTTTATTCACTTTGTCGAAAGAACGTGTGATTTACTGACCATCCTCGATATTAACTCAATAGCAGGGATGCCAGATGATTTATTTTTAAAATCTGTATCACACTTTTCAAAAATCTGTATCCCATACAAAATTTGGAAGAAAAATCTGTATTTTATGCAAAAATAAAAAAAGCCCCTATTGCCGAGAAATCTGTATTTCATAAAACTAAATCTGTACGCATGCTCAAAAATCTGTATATATGGCATCCCTGCTCAATAGCAGCAAAATATGTTAATGTTACAAATATGGGCAGTTTTTTGTGATTCTTCGTGAAGTGCTTTCTGGAATGAGACCTTCATCAGTTCACGGGAAGTCCTTTTAGAGCAGGGGTTCCCAACCTTTTTGAGGTGGCGACCCCCTTTAAGCATTCTCAAAACATCTGCGGCCCAATGAAAAATTTTAGAAAAAAAAATGAATTAAATGAACGACACCGAGTTTTTTGGGTACAGTGATGTAGCCAAGAATTTTTTGTGGGAGGGATTTTCGACGATCAATGATATATTTCTTTTTATTCGGCACTCTTATTTCGTAAACAATGATGTCATATGCATTCAATTTGAGTAGTGCTGAAAAATCCCTGTCCAAGAGTGATGGGTTTGACGATGGCTTATCAAGCGTCGTCATATAGTGAAAATGTGTTTAAATAATTTCAATTTTAGTCTTTTATAATTATAGATTAACTAAATTAAATATAGTAACGAAAATTAGTGAAATAGTAAATGGAATAGTATTTGAAAGTAACTAGGTTTTGAATTAAAGCATTTCTTTACAAAATTAAACTAAAATAGAATCTGAATAATCATACCATTGCTTTATTGACTTTAATTTAAACGCTTGATTTGTCATGCCTCCAGCATACGCTTAATTGCTGTCGCATGATCTAACAACAGTTGATTACGCGCAGTGCTGGCGGGACCGACAGGGCTTATTACCAGTCTATACTAACCCTCTAACTACTAACAAGACTGGGAAGCCAACGATCACTCATTGCACTTTTGATAGTAGTATTAGTAGTAGTAGTTAGCAGTAGTAGTAAGAGTAGTAGTAATAGTAATAGTAGCAGCATTTTATTAACA
Organism: Aedes albopictus; assembly: GCF_035046485.1. Classification (NCBI taxonomy): domain Eukaryota; kingdom Metazoa; phylum Arthropoda; class Insecta; order Diptera; family Culicidae; genus Aedes; species Aedes albopictus. The sequence continues at coordinate 214,380,842 of NC_085137.1, forward strand.
AGTTGATTCGTACTATTCTTTTTCACTTCTTCGAAATTATTTTTATAGCAACTATAAACTCAGGAGTGGATAGCATAACGACATTGATTGCAGCAGGGTCCAACCTTATTATGTAATGCAAGAGTGCATATGGGATGTCTCTGCATTACTTATATCTTCTAATTAAGACAGGACAGGGTGATAAGAAAATCGCATTAGTGAATGAACAATTTAGAATCTAAATTTTAGATGTTGAATGCTGTTAACTCAAGAAGTTCACTGGTGCAGGTAGAAAAAAAAAACTTTTGAATCTCTCTATTTCTTAGCATAGTAACAAGAAACTATATTTAAAACTGAATATAAATTATGCTCTCTATGATGCTCAACAATGCTATAAACAGAATACTAAAATTTCCGGGCCGCCATTTTGTGGAGTTTGGCGGCCCACTGTCTTCTTGTCATTTCAGGTTCATTTTCTACAACGCGTGGCTACAAAGAGTGAACAATACCATCGTCTAGGGGGCATTTTGGAGCTAAATTCGGTGAGTCTGTTCCATTATATTTACGCTGTCATTATTTTAAATTCACTATGGATAGTTGCGGCCTTTTTTTGCATGCATATTGTTATGCTACTGTTTGTGCACATTTGTTGTTACCCATATTTCGTGTATTTACTCAACTAGCACTGTAAAGTTCGTCACTTCGAGTGTCGGCCTAAATTCTTAGTATTCATTTCATTAAAACTACTATTGTTGTACAGTCCACATATTTGATGTTGCCACTATGGGAGAGCACGTTGAGCACCGGTTTGTCCACATCTGCTAGAGCTTTTGGCTGGTAGTGGGTCTGGTTTGCAGGTTTAGCGGGGGCATACCACAATTTGGGAGTGTGAGGGGGGAGGGGATCTCTGCATTGAACTCACTACTCATCAATTCCGTGGGGTATCTAGAAGACAATTGACGATAAGATTGGAAAAAAGCTTGCAGTTGGGAACTAGACTAAAATAGTGGCCGATAGAAAACAACGCGCTAGACAGCATTATTATTCATTTTTTTTAATATTTACCCATAGGCTTTTCGCCGGTTGGCAGTACAGTATTTAGCTGCGTACGAAGATACGGATTAGTTGGTGTACAGATGACAGGGTTCTCACGGGAAGTGCTTCAAGCGAGGCTTACATAACAACTGACAATAAAGAAACCTATTTTCCTTGACTTTCTACGCAATGGACATCTGACCGAACACACGTGTTTTCGTTAATCTCCTAGGCATTATTAGTGCATGACGGAATAACTAGCAGGACACAGTTCCAGACGTCTCTTTTTAATAACGATATTCAGCATATTTCCAATAAAACTACACTTCAATAAAGCAAAGACTAAAGCTGCTATGATAGCACAGATCAGAATGACTTAATTGACTTATTGACTACATATTGGAGATCTACTTCGAATAACTGACAAATTGACAAGAACCTAACTAAATACATGGACCATACTACAAAAAAAAAACAATTGACAAAAAGAAAAAAGGGGAAACTTTTATTAAAACTATTTTTGTTCAACGCAGGCCAAAACAGTGTCGACTTGGGCCACGATATGCCTACGTACTTCTGTGTGTTGAAACAAAAATAGAGGCTCATAGAAGCAATCGTAGGGAAAGGGTGCGGTGTTAGAACATAAGCACAGTGTGCTACCGCCGTAATCACTATGAAAAAAAAAAAAAAATTTGAGTAGTGCTGAAAAATAGCGGCGCAGCCGAAAAATTTTTCTTCTAAAGGCGTTTTATACTGAAAATTTGTTCCTCAAATTGTGGCTTTTGGGGGTAGCGGTATACAAAATTGAAAATTGGTATAATTTGCACAAAATAGAAAACAAATTTAACAGTTTTTTGGTAACATCGTGGCCCCCCTGGACTGGCTTCACGGCCCCCCAGGGGGCCGCGGACCACCGGTTGGGAACCCGTGTTTTAGAGTTTCCCGAGAATTAGTCTCGGCATTCTTCCATGAGTTCTTCGAGAATTGCTCCAGAAGTTCTTCTGGAATTTCGCGGGAATTCCTACAGGAGATCCTCGAAAAATCCTCTAGGAGTTCTTCGGGAAATCTTCTAGGAGTTCTTTGGGAATGTCGCCAGGAAATCCTTCTTCGCGAGAATTCCTTCAGGAGATCCTCGACATTTCCACCAGGAGTTCCTCGGCAAATTCTCCAGGAGATCCTCTGAAATTCCTATAGAACATCCTCGGTAATTCCTCCAGGAGGTATTTTTTGGGAATTCCTCCAGGAGTACATCATGAATTCCTCCAAGAGTTAAACGGGAATTCCTCCAGGAGTTCATCAAGAATCCTTCCTGGAATTTTTAATGAGTTTCTCGGCAATACCTTCAGGAGTTCTACGGGAATACCTCCAGGAGACATTCGGGAATCCCACTAGAAAACCCACAAGAAAAAAGGAATTCCCGATGAACTCCTGAAGGAGTCCCCGAAGATCTTCTTCTTCTTCTTATTCTGCTTTATGGCTCTACGTCCCCACTGGGACTTGGCCTGCCTCGCTTCAACTTAGTGTTCTTTGAGCATTTCCATAGTTTTTAATTGAAGGGCTTCCTTTGCCTGCCATTGCATGAATTTGTACATAGTGAGGCAAGGACAATGATACACTATGCCCAGGGAGTCGGGAAAATTTTCCCGACAGGAACGGGAATCGAACCCGCCGTCTCCGGATTGGCGATCCATAGCCTTAACCACTAGGTTAACTGGAGACCCAAGATCTCGAGAAGGAATACCCGGGGTACTACAGGTGGAATTCCCAAGAAACTGCTTGAAGAATCCCGAGGAACCTGGGTTGGAACCTGGGCTGGAACTGGATCAGATCACAGTTGCAACATCAACCCGATTCAGGTTCGCTTGTGCTGAAATTCGTTTGACATTTGTTTGTTTACACATTTTCCGCCGATCCAGTTCCAACCCAGGTTTAAAAACGAATTCAACATTTAGGAATTTTCGTGGAAAACAGGAAAAATTCCAGGGAAATCCTGTGAGAGCCATGCATTATTGCTACAGGGCACCAAAAGCCCTGTATTTCGTGGAAATTCTGGAGGGATTTTTTTTGGATAATTGATGTAGTTATTCTCAGTCCAATCATGGAGAAATTTGCAGGTCAATCCTGGATAGGTTTTATCACAAATGCTGCAGGAACTTTTCGGAAGTTTCTTAAGGAAAGAAAGCCACGGAGGGATTCCCGAGAAATTCCTGGAAATATTCTCGAAGACTCCCTAGGTAACCACTAAGGACTGTTCTAAGCATAATAATGGTCATTGAACAGCTTTTCAGTGCTTAAAAGCTCTATATAAGCATTCCTAATGCTTACAGGCACTATGATCAGTAAGAACTAAAATAAGCCCTGCATGCTTCTATAAAGCCTACAAGCTCTAAAGAAGTTTTTCAGTGCTGTCACTGTCACAGGGCTTAAAGTACATGACGTTTATATCAATCAAAATTGATTTCGACCAAAACAGACTCAAGTCTGTCATGACTAATACATTTCAACATTAATGTTAACGGATCGGGGGAACAGGATCATTTTTGTTGTCATTCGACGAATGTTGCTCGGAATGCTATTGTTTAAAAGATAATGGAATATTTCAAGCAAATGTGGTGATTCCATACATGATTCTCATAGTTTATTAGTTCTACAAATTCCAGATCCGGTTGGAAAACGTTGCGGAAGAGAAGCTGCAACGTTTTCCGACCATTTGTATACATGTTGCTTCTCCTGCATCTCTTCTCTTCCTGCATTCGTCGTCACCAAATTGACCACCAAATCATCATCTTCCCATATCATTTTGAATCGTTGAGATACCCAAACTATTTTGCATGGCTCAAATACTAGTTTGATCACACTGATTCCATGGTGCATCGGTGGAGCAGATGGAAAACGCAAATGGACTTGGACTTTCGATCAGGAACCTGGAGGAAAACAGCTGAAATCTGGGTCATACAGCAAGAAAGTAACTTCTGCGGAAGCAAAAGAAATGAGAAAAGAACAGGAGATAAACAAAATATTTTTTTTTCTTTTTTCTTCGTCTAGCTTTTGACAACTCCCGGTCCAGAGACCTGGTACGGTATATCAGGCCGTATAGCAGCTGGGTACTAAAAGTGACATTTTTTCAACGTGTTGTACACAATACAACAGCGCGATCACTCGAGGGTTAAGAGAGCTCTTTCAAAACACTCGTTTGTAATGTATATAATACAATATCATAAAATCCAATACTAGAAGCTATCTATCAGAGCATTTCATGTGCAGGAACCAAAGAAACGAAAGGCTACGACACTTGAACAGGACATATACTTATATTGCATGGTTTTCGGGCCTAAAACTCTAATTAACAACCATCATCTTGAATTTGGAGCCGCCATCTTGGATTTTCGACCGCCATCTTGGATTTTAGATAATTGTATATTCTGGGCTCCATTTTTGAAGTCCAGACATTTTCCCTATACCAAATATACCCATATTGCATGGTTTCAGAGGCTATATTGAAGCCGCCATATTGAATTTGGAGCCGCCATTTTAGATTTTAGACCGCCATCTTGTATATTCTGGTCGCCATTTTTGGAATCCAGATTTATCCGCCCCATTCCAAAAATACCAATATTACATGGTGTTAGAGTCTGAAACAGCATTAAAAAGCCGCCATCCTGAATTTAGAGCTGCCACCATGAATATTAAGCTGTCATCTTGAATTTTGGGCCGACATCGTGGAATTAATGGTCTCCAGTGTTGATTTCCACACAAAATTCGTCTACCATGCTAAACGTTACAAAAAATCGCCGCAGTTTGATGTGTCGCATGATGAGGCTTGGTTTAGATTTATATACGGCCAGGTCTACTAGTGCTAGTCCGGATCACTCAAATGGCCATAGCTCCGGGACGCTTCGACCGATCCGGACCATTTTTAATAGCAAACATGCGGTAACATTCCGGTTCGATTCGAACTAGAATCCAAAAAAAATCGGTCAATAGAAAGTGTCTTAAAAGTGAGTAAACTATTTTTGTACACAGACATACATACACACATACACACATACACAGGCCCGGATTTAAGGGGGGGCAATGGGGGCAAGTGCCCCGGGCCCCCCGATTGAGGGGGCCCCCCAAGAATCCCGAAGCACTATACATATTTTGTTCAATGAACTTATATAAAATACAGTTGTCCTAGAGTAGTTGTTAATGGGTTACCAAAAGTATCGAGATTATTTCATAATCTGAAATTTGATTTGAGAATAAATCAAAATCCTAAACTTCATGATTGTTTGGTGCACTGCCACTATTTTTAGAATGGATTTACAGTTTTCGTGGGATATTTTCTTCGATATGAGATGCCATTCTAAAACCATAAAACTGTTTTGTCAATTTATTAACGAATGCAAAACAATTAAAATTTAAAGAAAAACAACAACTAAATGATTCAATTGTTTCTCCAGAGAGGTATACAATATTCATCAATTGGATAAAAAGAAGTTTCTTGTTAATTTTGGTGCACACGAGTTTCTCTAAAACCTCTTGAAAGTTTTCATTGAGTTCTGTATAAAAATTAAAAACGTTTCTTAACAAAACCAAAAATGTTCAGAGTAAATTAAACGATGTTTGTGTATCAATAGAAATGTCATTTCATTGATAATTCAACAATTCAATCACTTATTTGACAATGATTGTGCATGCTTCTGTTGATTATACGATTATATTCTGAAAACACCTACATAATACCCATCTGCCTCAATTCGTTGAAGACAGATGTTTTTATGGGAAAGATATGATAATTATTCCAGAGAAGTTGAGGAAATTCGGATCAATTTTGGAAACCTAGCTTCCTAAAACATCTCGGAGCAGTGCTTTTACATATCTATATTTAGGGTTTCACCGACATTCTCGAGAATTTATTGCTATAGTTGCCCCCTAAAGACCTAACTTTTTTCAGTCTAAGTCTTGAAGTACTCGTAAAATATTGCAATTGCAAAAAACAGTAAAAATTTATAAAATACGAATTACAGAACATTGACAAAAAAAATAATATAAGGTTTACATCTTTAAAATCTTGCTTTTGGGGGCCTACCCTAAAAAATTTGCCCCGGGCCCCCCGAAGCCTAAACCCGGCACTGCACATACATCATCTCAATTCGCCGAACTGAGTTGATTGGTATATGTGACTTTGCCCTCCGAGCATTCTATCGAAAATTCGTTTTTTTGAGTGAACATATAGCCTTTAAGTTCACTTCGGTGTACGAGAAAGGCAAAAATAAAATAACACAACGCGTAAAAATCAAAAAGTCATTTAGCAGAGCGTTTTATATGCATAAACCATATAAACGAGGGACGATAGACACCAAGGAGGCCCATGAAAAAGGGGAAATTCTCAGGATGAAACGTATTATTCACCCTACATTGATAGCGACTCTTTTGAGAGAATTCTTTCAAGACACTCGTCAGCAGTGCATATTGAAAAATTCAAACTATCAGTGCGAAGAAACTACGCTACAACTTTTGAAAAATTCAAAATCGCTTGGCCGGGAACGTAGGCAAATATCGTTTTCGATTTAGATAATGAGAGAGATATGAAACGAGCTCACCAATAAAAATTCATCCTTGTGTTCACCCGAGAACAAAATCGAGTTGAGCGCCAGTGACAGTGCTCAAATGGTATTGTATGCTCGTAATAGAATCTCACGAAACCCTCAACATACGCGAAACGAAGAGACACTGCACGGATAACACAAGGGCAGTTGGTCTACTATACCGTTGAAAATCATTCCTCATAGGTAATGATCACTGCCCTAACAGTCATCTCAGTTCAGTGATATTTGTTTCCCAGACCGAAAAGGGTGACAATATTTCCCTATGATTGTGTCACTAATTTAACGCTCGTCTGAGCAGCAGATCGCCAATCTGCCGCCGCGCCGCCGCCGTGCCGCCCATCCAGAGCAGTCAGTCACAAATCCCTCCAATCACCTCCCGGCAAATGACTCCCGCGGGACCGTAAAATCCATGTGACCTGCCCCGTGCCACACTATTCCTTATCCGTCGGCGTCGCGTCATTTTATAGTAGCGCGGGAGCTCCTCCCTCACTCCCACTTCCCGCTGGTGATTCTTCTGATCCAACCTAATTGAAGATGTGTAGCCCAGCATCAGCAGCAGCAGCGCGATCGTCCGGAGAGGCACGACCCGGCGCGGCGTGGCGACGGCGCTCCGGCTCGTTTTGATTGACTTTTCATGATATTTAAACATTCAGTCATGTTTTCTCTCATATTTTATTTCATATACCTACGTCGTTATACCCTACCAACCGATACACCTAAGTAGAGGTATACCTTACAAACGGCTCACACATGCATCTCAGCAGCCAGAGGGAGAACCCCGCAAGCAAGCAAGTAAGCAGGCGAGCTCGGCGGCCCTGCTGTTCGAGCGAAACTCTTGATGGCGCCATCACAAATTTTACGCTCCTTGATGGAGGGCGCCTGCTGCCGGTCGGTCGGCCGGCGGTGCGCTGGGACCTGGCTCGGCTCCGTGGCGAGGATTGCGGTTTAGTGGTTAAACTTTTTGGCTTTTACGATGTGGACTCTCTTTATCGTGCGGTGGTCACTTTTTTTTGTACTCATAAAACCCGAATCAATTTGATGCGACTCGCAAACGGACAGACGGACGGACAGACAGGACAGGGGATTACTTGTAAGATTTGGCCGCAAACTGCCCGGGGGAAGTTGGGGGTGTATCTGTCACGGAGATATCTCTTGGTCGAATCGTACGTATGCTTGAGATTGAGATAAGTCAAGATGGTTGCGTTTTTGTTGAGATCCAGCCGTCAAAGGGTCATCAGAATACAGTATGAGACCATTGTGAACTTTAGGCGAGCCCCGAATCGTAACTTCCTTCGTACGTCTATGACGTCGTTCACGGTTCCTGGATCTAATCGCACGGGAAAACAACGAAGGGATTGAGAGGGAACGATCATGCGCCAGACTAAGCTGACAGGTGGCATTTAACGGCTCGTTAGACGCTATCATATTCTGGCGGTGATTAATTGAACTGTTCAGCTGAGTGATAATTGTTGCAGTCGCCGGTAATAGATAGCTAACGACACATATAACACTGTTTTGCATGGCTTAGACAAAGACGTGAGCTGGCTAATCGATCATTAGTGGATACAACTTCGTTACTCCTATTCTTGACGTAATAATCAACACATTAGATGATCTGTTGGGAACACCAAACGAGGTTTAATAGAATTCTATTTACTTCTCCTCCTCGGGTCCACGGGTTTCTTAAAAAGAAATCTTTCAGGAATTACTTCAATGATTATTTAGGAAATTACTTCAAGGATTGTTAAGAAAGTTCGTGTATGTATTTCTTGAAGCATTTTTGAGGGCATTCCTCCTGAAATGTTACCAGAATTTCCTTCCCGGATCTTATCCGGGGTTCTGCTATACATTTCTAATGCACTTACAGGAAATTCTCCAAAGATTTCATCAAACGATGTAATTCTTGGAGATTAATGATAGAGATTTGTAGTTTTTTTTTTTGGAAAATCCGATAAGACTTTTTATTGAAAATTCAGAAATTTTTCAAATATTTGTATTTGAGACTTTATTGGCAACGTAGAACACCCTCAACACCATGAAGTTTGGAGAAACGAAATAAATGACATATCAATTGGTCGGCGTTCAGTCAGAGTGAACTTTTCGACGTTATATTGATGCAGATGTGTCATTATATAAAATAATACACTGGAACCTCTTTTTATGCACATAGCTGGGACTGCATAAATTAGAAATGTGCATAAATTGAAAAAGGCATAAAAAGAGGGGAATTTATGCATAAATTAAGTTCGGGCTTTAATTAGAGAATCTAGTTCGCGAGAACAGGTCTTGCTCCTGGGCAGTTGTGGTGGGGCTAAGGGGGTTTCCAGAAAGTTCCTATAGAGCCCAAAAAGGGGGTTCCAAGGGGCTTCAGGGGCGTTTTAAGGGGTTGTTTCGGAGGGATTTGAGCAGCCTTTTAAGGATGTTCTGACAAAAAATTTTGGTGTTTCCATGGGATTACGGAGAATTCTGGGGTATTTCAATAGTGTTACGTGGGTTTCAGAGGCGTTCCAAGGGGCTTTAGGGGAAATTCGCGGGATCTCAGGAGCTGTTAAAGGGCGTTGTAAGAGGTTTGAGGGGCGTTTTAAGGGTTTTCACTCCGTCCTGAAATGCCTCAAATATCCCCCTTAAACCCCCTGGGGACCCCATGTCACGCACCTGAGAGGCCCCAAACCCCCCTAAAACTCCTCCGTAACGCTTTCGTAACGCCTCCTAGTCACGCCGAAAATGGTCTGAAACATTCTGAAATGCCTCCAAATCCCCCTTAAACCCCCTGGGACCCCGCGCCTGAAGGACTCCGAACCCCACGAAAATACTTCGTAATTTAAGTAACGCCTCTGAATTCCACCAAAAATGCTCTGAAACGTCTTGAAATGCCTCCAAAATCCCCCTTAAACCCCCTCGGACCCCATGTAACGCACATGAGAAGCTCCAAACCCCCCTAAAACTCCTCCGTAACTTTTCGTGACGCCTCTTAATTCCGCAGAAAATGCTCTGAAACGTCTTGAAATGCCTTCAAAATCCCACTTAAATCCCTTCAGATCCCATGCCACGCACCTGAGAGGCCCCAAACCCCCTGAAACGTCTTAAAATGCCCTCAAAATCCCCCTTAGACCCCATGTAACGCACCTGAGAGGCCCCAAACTCCCTTATAACTCCTCCGTAACGCTTTAGTAACACCTCTTAATCACGCCGAAAATGGTCTGAAAAATTCATAAATGTCTCCAAAATCCCTCTTAAACCCCCACAGACCTCATGTAACGCACCTGAGAAGCTCCAAACCCCAAAAAAACTACTTCGTAACGCTTAAGTAACTCCTCTGAAACCCGCCGAAAATGCTCTGAAACGTCTTGAAATGCCTCCAAAATCCCCCTTAAACCCCCTCGAACCCCACGAAAACTCTTCATAACGCTTAAGTAACGCCTCTGCATCCCACCGAAAATGCTCTGAAACATCCTAAAATGCCTCAAAAATGCTCCTGAACCAAAACCCCTAAAAACGCCTCTGAAACTAGCCTAAAATGCTCTGAGAGTCTGAGACTTCCTGAAATGACTCCGAAACCCCCTTAACACCCACTCGGTCCCCATGTAATGCACAAGAGACCTTCGGAAACACCCAAAAGCGAACCTGTAACCTTCCTTTGCTCTCCTCTGTAAACAACCCTTGGCCACCGTTGCAATAGTTCCCATCATTATTAAATATTCTTATGCACAATATTGGTTCTGAGTAGCTTTCCCTCTTTTTATGCAAGGCATAAAAAAAGGTGCATAAATTAAATGTGCATAAAAATAACATGCATAAAAAGAGGTTTTAGTGCAATAGTATTTCTGAAAATAATGCCAGAGATTAGAAATTTCAAGTGCTTGCAGGACATTTTCGCGAAATCATTGAAAAACAGATAGTCCGGTCTGAATTAACGTTCTAAAAGCTGAACTTGGATATGGGTTACGTTCTTATGTATTCATTTAACCTTCGTTAAGAATAGCAACATGGGTTTTATGTTCTGGTATGTTCTAGGTGTTAAAACTGTCCCGTAGTAAAGTCTTTTAAATCTACAAGAATAATTTTATTTGTTTTCGCCATAATCTACTGGGATCAGTGAAGCTCTTGAAATGTCACAATGTCATTTATAGACACTATAGGTATATACCAGGTCACTACCTTGGAGTTCAGAACTTCGGGTCTACACTCGTAATAGTAGCCATGTCTGTTATACTGAGTAACGTTGCATTATCAATCGCAATTACTGGACCAACATGAAGTCTACTAGAAATTATTATATTATTCTCACAATGAACTGTAACATTACACATCCAACTGTAATCTGTAATCCTTCTGGCATTTCATGAGTCATTCAAAAATAGTTTTGAGATATTCCAGATCAACCAAATTACTTCGGAGACCATAGCTTCAGGTCTTCACTGGTGATATTAGCTTTTGCCACAACGTTAAGTATTATTACATAATCCACTGTATTGACCAAAGTATTTCGAGGAACAATAAGCGTTGTTATATATTTTTAGGATATTATGGGACATCCTTACTGTTATGGAGCTTAGTTGATGAAAACAACCCTTATAATGAGGTGATTTCGATTTGGATAGTAACGTTACACAAACAAATAGGATCCATGAACCTCTTAACTTTCATGGGCCACTTCACCCAAGCAACACACATGTTATATAAAAGTTACGACAGCGCAAGTTTTGGTTGTATAGAAGTTTGTTTTACGTTATTTCAACACAATGTTAGAATTACGTAAAATAAACTTCTATACAACCAAAACTTGCGCTGTCGTAACTCTATTATAACATGTGTGTTGCTTGGGCATGATAGTTTTGAGATAGTTCCATCAGAAGCTCAACCGTGTGGGATGACTCCAGCTGATCTGATGATATCCATTCCATTCAGAAGATTTACTGGACGTGATGGATTACATATCGTGGCTTTGTATAATGAACATGGTTACCGTTACACCCGTAGGCTTTAGGATGTTATCTCAAGAACGGTTTGGATGACCTAGGACATCTCGACTGATCATAACACTGATAATAGATTACAAATCGTAGCCTTGTATAATGAAAGATGTTACCTTTTCACCCGTAGATTTCAGGATCTAAACTCAAGAGCAGTTTGGATGACCTAGGATATCCCGAATGATCTGATACTGTCTTTTGAACATTCAGAAGGCTTAGTGGACATGATAGATTAGAAATCGTTGTTTTGTATAATAAAAAAGGTTACTGGTGTATTCTTTAGGATCTAAACTCAAGAATAGTTTGGATGGCCTAGGATATCCAGAAAAAATATTCTGTTCTGCATAAACTACAGAAAAAGGTAGGAAAAAAAATACACTATAAGAACGCTTGAAAAAAATCCGGCTTCAAAGGGTTCAAGAAAATTTTTAATAGATTCTTCTGAAAATCGTTCACGGGTTTTTCCAGGTATTCCTCCAACAGGGATTGCTTAGGATGTATTCAGACGTTTCTTCAGGGATTCAGGATTTTTTTTCGGTAATGTTTCAGGGATTCCTCCAAAGATTTTCTCAGCAATTCCTGCAGCAATAGAAAATGCATTCCTTCGCATTTAAAAATATGTCAAAAAATTCATCTATGAATATTTCGCAGAAGGATCTCCAGCTCATTTTGGTATTCTTACCAAGGATTCCTTCAACAGCTCATTTTTCAGAATTTTATTCAGTGGTTCTCTGAAGAATTCATCCAAGACTGTTTTGTTTCTGCTGGATTTACTGTAGGAATTCTCCAGGTAGGGTAATTTTCCAATTGTTGCACAGCTAAAAACTCGCCTATTGTTGCACACTCTATGTAGGGTGTGTGTACCAATTATGGCACTACCTAAGGAAAGCTATTTATACAAAAATAACGAGAACCCCAACGAATGTCATCAACAAGTTAAAAGACAGTTTAGTTTCCATATTTTACAGGAAAAATATAGAAACGGATCCAAAACTAATTTTAGTGTTTATTACAGCGTGTGCCAATGATAGGAACCCTGTACCAGTTATGGCTACATTTTTTTAACTTTGGTTCCTTTTCGCACTATTTGCATGTATTTCTTATGGGATTAGCCATAATTGGTACACTATGACGAAAAATGGTGCAAGGAAGCCGAAATTTTAAGGAAAACGATTTATTTCCACCATGATTTGAGGAAAAAGTGAAGTTTAAATGAGTGCGACTATCTTTTGTGAACGTGATCTGTTGTTCACAATTTTTTTCTTGTTGATTTACATCGTTAAAGGGCGAGAATCAATTATGGCGAATAATTGGTGTTATAGCCATAATTGGTACACTTACCCTAATTCTTATGAGGTGTGCAACGATTGGCGAATTTTTAGCCGTGCAACAATTGGAAATTTGCCCTAGTACTTGGGAAATTTTTTGTGTACTAGTCGCTTAAGGAATTGTATCGAAAATCCTTTTTAAAATTCCTCAAAAAAATATTGAGGAACTTTTTTGGGAATTTCGCAAGTAACTTTGTCTGCAACTTCTGTAGACATTTTCGAAATGATATCTACAGAAATTTATCTACGGATATCTTCCGGAATCACTTAGGAATCTCTTCAGAAATTTGTCATGCATTATTTCCTTGGAATTAATATGGTTTCTTAAGAGGTTTGTACAGGCTTTCATCCAGAGCTGAGTTCAAAATTTTCTTCATGGTTTAGATCTTCATGGCGAAACTCAGGGATTTTCTCAGGCATTCATTCCAAAATTCATCCAGAGCTGACCTATAAAAAAATTGTAGGTGTTTTTGTCCAACAATCTTTCTAGAAAATTTTCAAGAACTGTTTCTGGGAAGCTCAGAAGGCATTGCTTTAAATGGGTTCCTTTAGGGATTCTCTCTAGTATTGTTTAAGCAATTTTTGGAAAATTTCTGATGAAAATCCTGAAACAATACTTGCAGGAACCCCTCGATGGAAACCCAAGAGATGTTTCTGACGGAACCGCAGGAGCGATTTCTAAAAAAATCGTTTGAACTCTTGGAAGAATTTGCGAAGGAACCTCAGTAGATTTTTTGAAGTATAGAGATATTTCTGGAAAAAACTCCATGGAAAAACTGTTGAAAAAATATAACAATTTCCTCTGGAATTATTTTTGGACGAATCCGAGCAGCAATTTCTAAAACAAAAAATTTGGAAAAATCTCCAGTAGAATACTCGTCGGTATGATATATCAGGAAGTACTTTTGAAAGAATCTCTGGAGAAATATCTGAAGAAACCTCAGGGAAATTCATGAAAAAATCCCTGGAGAAATTTCTGTAGAACTTCATGGTGAAACTTAACGAGAAACCGTTGGTAGAATTCCTGGTAAAGTTTAGAGTGAAATTTGTTGAAAACATCCTAAAGAAACCTTTTAGATTCGAAAAAGAGGATTTTCTGAAAGTATTTCATGAAAAATCTGCGTACGTATTTCTAAAAGAGTTCCTGCAGAGTTTTTTTTTGGGGAAACGCGTAGATTAGTTTCTGTCTCCAGCGTGCGCAGTTTTTCCTTTTTTCTCACTTACTCTCGCAAACAAACATGAGAAAAAGAAAATTGAAAAAGAGAATGCTTGCCCCCTCTATTATCTCGCTTTTTCTTGTGTTTATCAAAAAATATGAGCGAGAAAAAAATTGGGTACGCTGGCTTCTGAAACGTTCCCTCAAAAACACTCTTGAGACGTTTCTAAAAGAGGAGGACTTACAAGCACTCGGAGTTTTCGAGCGACGCGTGCTAAGAACGATCTTCGGCGGTGTGCAGGAGAACGGTGTGTGGCGGAGAAGGATGAACCACGAGCTCGCTGCACTTTACGGCGAACCCAGCATCCAGAAGGTGGCCAAAGCCGGAAGGATACGGTGGGCAGGGCATGTTGCAAGAATGCCGGACAACAACCCTGCAAAGCTGGTGTTTGCAACGGATCCGGTTGGCACAAGAAGGCGTGGAGCGCAGAGAGCACGATGGGCGGACCAGGTGGAGCGTGACTTGGCGAGCATTGGGCGCGACCGAGGATGGAGAGCGGCAGCCACAAACCGAGTATTGTGGCGTACTATTGTTGATTATGTCTTGTCTTAATGATGTTGAACAAATAAATGTATGTATGTACGTTTCTAAAAGAATTTCTGTTGAAGCTAAAAGGAAATATTCACTGAAAGTAATAATGCAAGAATCTCTGGTGGAATTCCTGCAGTAATTTATGGATGCTTCCCTGAAGAAATTTTTGGACACATTTATGCAGCCATTTTAGAATCAGTAATTTTTGAACAAATCTCTTGTGGACTTCTTGAAGAAATACCTGTACGAATGTTTGAAGAAGTTTCTGGAAGCTTTTCTTTAAAATAATCAATGAAGGAATCCTGAAACTTCCGAGCGATCACCATTCTGAATGCTGGCAACAAAGTGCTATCTAAGATCATCTTCCGGCGTCCATCATAAAATGCAAAGAGGGATTTCTCCAGGACCTTCTATTTTTATTGAAATGTCTCCGAGGATTTACCCTGGAGTTCTTTTACGAATTGCTTTACACTCACTTGCTATTTTCTCAGCTCAGAAGCGTGCAATCAAGAAACGATGTATGGACGACTTTTGCCTTGTGGTTTTCCAAAGTTTTCCAAAGAGAGGGGTCGCACAAGCATACCAAAGTCGTGATAGAGCTGTGAAGGCGACTCTCCACGAGGTGAGTGTAATTTACATTCATCTCGTGGAGAGTTGCTTTCGTTGATGCGAAAATAGTAAGTAAATGTTTCCATCCCTGCTTGATAGAGCGTGGTTACTGGTTATGATGTATTTGCCTAACGATCTTTTTGTACGGTGTTTTAGCATGGCTGACAAATTTTGTGCGGAAATCAACTTTGGAGACCACAAATTCCACGGTGTCAGCCCAAAATTCAAGATGGCTGCCCTAATATTCAAGATAGCGGCTCCAAGTTCAATATGACGGCAAATTCAAGATGGCGACTGTTCAATATATGTAGTTCTGGGCTCTAAAACCATGCAATATGGGGTATATTTGGTTGGGGGGAAATATCCGGAGTCCAAAAATGGCGTCCAGAACAAACAAGATGGCGGCCTAAAATTCAAGATGACGGATCCAATTTCAAGATGGCGTTTGTTTAGTGAAGTAAAATCCAGAATATCTAAAGATGGCGGCTCAAAATTCAAGATGGCGTCTGTTTAATGAAGTTTTAGACTCTAAAACCATGTCAAATTTTGTATTATTTGCATGATTGCAGAAATTTCTGTTTCAATTGGTCAAATTAATAGTTTGTTACCGATTTTGATAACAATGGAAAAATCAACCCACTTGCCAGAGGCGAGAATTAATTCCAACTAACCACCCACATCAACCCACTGTGAGACTTCGCATGGAGTACTAGAATTTTTGTCAACACTAACGCCAAAAACCAAATTCGCTCCTGCCGGGCGAAATTCACGGTTGTAACACCAGGTCCGGCGGCGAAAAGGCGAAGAACGAAGAGAAACGAGAGATGCGGAAAAACCAAGAGGATTCGGGATCAGTCGAGTCGAGTCCTCCAAGCAAACGAGACGATATTGAAAAAAAAAAAACGATCGTGACAAAGGGAAGATTTGGAAGTCCCCACGTGTGTAATTCGAAGAGGACCCCGCGAGTGCCCGCGAAGTTGCGTCGATCCGGTGGCCCATTGTCGGGAATTACCTACGGCCTGTTTGGTGCCCGCTGTTTTTGTGAAGTGAGTGCGATTCGGTTTACCCGGTGCGGCGACGCTGTCTAGTGGATCAAACTCGTAGGTTGTTGGCCGCCGCATGAAGTCCCTACGGCCACCCGCCGCCTGGTAACACACCCAGGACGAAGACAATAATACCACGTGGACAGTTATCCACAGCAGATCCCTATCCGGCGCTTGGAGGCCGCCAAGTCTAAAAAGTTCCGTGCCCAAACACGTTGTCAGGGAGCCACCTGCTACGCGGACCAATCGTTCGCCACGAGGGCCCAACCAGCGTCCAAGAACCCTTTCGACCCCTCCGGCCCTCCAAAGGCGCCCAAGCACCAACATCAGGTAGCCGCGCCGGCTCACAAGCCAGGAACCACCTCGTCCACGACGGGGCCTCCACCAGCGTCAAAGAACGCCTCCGAATTCGCCGGCCCATCAGGGGCGTCCGTGCAACAACCTACAGCAGCCTCGCCGGCCCACAAGCCTGGATCCACCGGCTACGCGGACCAATCGTCCGCGACAAGGCCCCCACCAACGTCAAAAGAACCCCGGCAAGTCCACCGGCCCGCCAAGGGCGTCCGAACACCGACATCCGGCAGCCGCGCCGGCCCACAAGCCTGGAGCTCCCAACTACGTCCGCGACGAGGCCTAGACAACGTCGGAAGCACCCCGGTAAGTCCACCGGGCTGCCCCGGGGCACCCGGGCACCAACATCCGGCAGCCAACAAGCCATCGATCCTGGAGTCACCTCTGGAACGCTAGTCCGCTTGGATTCCGCCTAAGCCCATGCCTAGCATCAGGGCAGCCTCTTGGAGTAAAGGTATGTCTCCGTCGCCCCTTCCTCAAAGGGCCCCAACAATAGGTATCGGCCGCAACGTCTACTAACCCTAACCACTAATCCCAAAATGGAAAAAAATAATTAAAATGTAACTTTTCATGGTTTTAAAATCAATTATTGAACTCTGGTACTTGTCCTTGCATCCGCAATTGCGTCGATTATCCCTCGTATCATCCATTTCCGCTTTTGTTAATGTCCCCTAAGCAGGTGATGCCGACCCTGAGAACCAAACCCACGGTGAGCTAGTTTGGGACGTTCGGACGTCCACTGCATAGGCGTGTGGACGTCATCCGCAGTTACAAGTTTTGAGTTAAAGTTAAGTTTTGAGTTAAAGTTAAGCTTTGAACGCAGTGTTTAAACCATAGAGACATAGCACAGACAAAGAGATAGTATTACAGATATTTTTAGATTTTTTTCAAATTCCTTGGCTTTATCGGTTTTTACAAGTAACATTGAAATTTACTAGGTAGTTCAATAGCTCCGAGAATTCTCAACCACCGGGAGCAAACTTTTTCCCACACAAACTCATCTTTATTCAGCTCACACACCCTGCTTCAAGACCCCGACTGTGCGTCGGAATTCTTTCCCACCGTAAAGTATGTACTATAGTTTACAACAACGCGAAATCTTACCAATCAATACAATCCAACGCAACGGAAGGACGAGTATGTGGCGTGGCGGCGTCGTACGTGGCTTTCTTTCCTGTTACCCGTCCATCTTTTACGCTAAATTTGCTCTCTGAAATGTCAACAAGTTGTCATGAGAGAAAATCTGAGCAGCACGCAATCTTCATCGTCTTCGTCAAATTTATTGCTGACTGTGTCCCCCAAGTCCCGATGGCAATTCCGATCAACTCAAGAATACACATCTATAGCAATGCATGCTGTTGAACGCCTGACGACCTGGCGCTCTGATTTCTTACTCCACAATTCCATCAATATCGCACGCCCCTCCAGCCTATCTCAGCATAAACACCCCAACTCTCGGCGGGACGAAAGCAGCAGCCATCAGTCGAGGAGATGCAACCACTGAAGCACATTTTAGTTCCCATCATGTGCAATTTGATTAAGCCCCTTTCCCGGATCTCCCATTTTTTTTTCGTACCGTACCTACAAATAGCTGGCTGAGATGGTGGCGTCGATGGTTGGATGACCTGTCGCCGCCCGTCGTCAATCGTCTTCCAGCAGCAACAGCCACTGTACCCCCACCGACCGCAGTCGGATACCACCGAGCCCGGTGGCGCTTAACAAGTTGTTTTCGATGCACATTCTTATTCTCGATCTCGAGATGCATGCGGATTCTCTTCGACGCCGTTGCCGGCTGCCGGCTTTGGGGTTCGGGGCTTTCCTCTTCCATGCGCGCAGCAGAAACGTGGATTTATTTTTGTCCGAGACGTGAACGGTGGCGTGCTTAGGGAATAATAATAGGAAATTGTCTACCTTTAGACACATATATTTTTGGGGTGTGCTAGTTCATCAATTCTTGAGGTTAGAACATATGGTTAGCAGGTTTAATAGTAACTTATTTATTCAAAAATATTGCGGCATATTCAATGAATTTCCTGACCTCTCACAATACATCTAGAGATATCAGCTACCTGTGGCGGATGCTAAAAGGGAAGCTCAAGGTGAGCTGGTCAGTATGCCATCTGACCTTGCACGGGCTATCGGAGATTTACTTCAAGTGTCTGGAACCAGGGCACAAGTCATGGGTCTGCAAGACCCTAACAGGAGCTAGCTGTATAAGCGATGTGGCGGCGAAGACCACAAGGCACAAGACTGTACGAGTCCACCCACGTGTTTGATTTGTTCCGGGATATCCGTGGACAGCAAACACCCAACGCCAACGGGAGGTCCAAGGTGCCCGGCCATCAAAAAAGCCGCAGCTGACAAATCACAGTGCAGGAAACACAGCTGAATCTGAACCACTACTGTGACGCAGCCCAGCAACTGCTTTGTTAGGTAATTACTGAGTGTGGGTCGCATAGCGCCATCACAGTCAGTGGACCCATACCAAGTACCAGCCGACAACGGCAATTGGATCTCGGATGGGTTCAGAAAAATGGCGGCGATATGGACGACGGGTATATACCCCGTCCAGGAGTTGGTGTCTACTGCCTATGAGGACTTTGTGGTCGCCAAAGTAAACGGGCTCTTCTTCTGTAGCTGTTATGCGCCTCCGTGGTGGTTGATCGAGCAGCTTATGCAGATGCTGGGCTGTTTGATGATCGTGCTGGCAGGGCCAAGGACGGTGGTAACAGCGAGTGACTTCAATGCCTGGGCCCTGGAATGGGGAAGCCGTTTTTCGAACCAGCGGGTTCAGATCATGCTAGATCTAGAGGCACTGGCCATGCTAGAGCTAGATGTTGATCTGGCTAACGTCGGTACCAAGAGTACCTTTAGTCGAAACGGAGCGGAGTCAATTATTGACGTTACTTTTTGTAGTCCTGGCCGAACAAGTAGTTTGAACTAGAGTGTAGACGATAGCTACACTCACAGCGATCACCTGGTGGTTCGCTACAGTATCGACTACAACAACAGCAGACAGCGGTTAGAGGAAGAGGTGGCTAGGCCAAGGCCAAGCTCTCGCAGGTGGAAGACATCATACTTTGACGAAAGGGTATTTAGGGAGGCGCTCCGCCGTGAGCGAAGCTTACTCGGTTTAGACGGCGACGAGCTGGTAGCGGTCCTCTCGCGTGCTTGCGATGGGACCATGGCTAGGCGAGTCCACCCTAGAAATGGGAGGTCACTGGTTTACTGGTGGACTCAAGCGATTGCGGACCTGCGCCGCGCCTGCCTACGGGCTAGGGGGCGGATGCAGCGAGCACGATCTGTGGAAGAGTGGAACAAACGCCGGGGGCTGTTCACCGCTGAAAAAGCCGCGCTGAAGACCGAGATATGGGAAAGTAAAACGGCATGTTTTGAGTGTCACTGTCAGAGTACCAATGCGAATCCGTGGGATGATGCCTACAGGATCGTGATGGCCAAGACGAGAGGTGCAATAGCTCCCACAGAGCAATCTCCAGAGATGATGGAGGTGATCATCGAGGGGCTTTTTCCGCGTCATGATCCTAGTCCTTGGCCTCCTTTCGTAGAACAGCCATGGACTGGGACTAGCGATGAGGAGAGGGTCACCGATGTGGAACTTGTGGGGATAGTTAAGTCCCTTAGCGTAGGTAAGGCCCCAGGTCCGGACGGAGTTCCGAACCTGGCCTTAAAAGTAGCTATTGCAGAGGCTCCCGAGATGTTCAGGTCTGCTATGCAGAAATGCCTGGACGAGGGAGTTTTCCCAGAAGCTTGGAAGAGGCAGAGCCTGGTACTATTGCCAAAGTCGGGGAAACCACCCGGAGACCCGTCGGCATATAGACCAATATGCTTGATTGACACGGCGGGGAAGGTGCTCGAAAAGATCATCGTCAATAGAATGTTGAGGTTCACCGAGAGCGAAAATGGTCTTTCGAGCAACCAGTACGGCTTCCGGAAGGGGAGGTCCACCGTAGACGCTATCTTGTCGGTTACAAAAACCGCCGAGAAAGCACTCGAGCCTAAGAGGAGGGGAATTCGCTTTTGCGCGGTAGTGACTCTGGATGTAAGGAATGCATTTAATAGCACCAGCTGGTCTGCTATTGCCGATGCGCTCTTGCGTCTGGGGATATCGGAGTACCTGTACAAGATTCTCGGAAGTTACTTTCAGAATCGTGTACTAGTCTACGACACGGAGGTGGGTCGGAAGTGCTTTCACATAACCTCAGGAGTCCCGCAAGATTCCATCCTGGGTCCGGTGTTATGGAATGTCATGTACGACGATGTTTTGAGGTTAGAGTACCCAGTGGGAGTGGTGATTGTCGGATTTGCCGACGACATTACGCTCGAAGTCTACGGTGAAACGATCGAGGAGGTAAAGTTGACTCCAACCACTCGATCAATGTTGTGGAGGCGTGGATGCGGTCCAGGAAACTGGAGCTGGCTCACCACAAGACAGAGGTGACGGTTGTTAACAACCTGAAGTCGGAGCAGCAGACAGAGATCAGTGTAGGAGAGTGCTCTATCCTGTCAAAGCGCTCCGTCAAACACTTGGGCGTGATGATCGACGATAAGCTTACCTTCGGTAGCCACGTCGATTATGCCTGTAAAAGAGCCTCCACAGCTATTGCGGCACTGTCCCGGATGATGTCCAGTAGCTCTGCGGTGTACGCCAGTAAGCGCAAGCTTCTGGCTAGTGTTGCTACGTCCATACTTAGGTATGGCGGCCCGGCGTGGGGCACCGCGCTAAGTACTGAATGCTACAGACGGAAGGTGGAAAGTACTAACAGGCGGATGTGCCTGAGAGTTGCGAGCGCGTAACGTACCGTGTCACACGACACTCTCTGCGTCATTACTGGTATGGTGCCTATCGGCATCCTTATCATGGAGGACATGGAGTGCTTCGACATGCGTGGCCCAAGAAGCATACGCAAGCCTGCTAGGATGGCATCCATGGTCAAATGGCAGAGCCGCGTGGGACAGTTCCACCAAAGGAAGGTGGACCCATAGGTGGATTCTGAGGGTAGATAGTTAGATTAACAGGCGCCATGGGGAAGTAACATTCCATGGCCATGGCTGCTTCCGGCAGTGCCTACATCGTTTCGGTCATGCGGGTTCTCCCGAATGTCCGATTTGTGCTGGTTTAGAGGAAACGGCGGAACACGTTTTGTTCGTGTGCCCGCGTTTCCGTACAATTCGTGGCCGCATGCTTGTCGCATGCGGAGAGGACACAACTCCGGACAATCTTGTCCTGAGGATGTGTAGCGATGAGTTTGGCTGGAATGCTGTTTCAACGGCTATCACACACATCGTCTTGCAGCTGCAGAGGAGGTGGCGCGTGGACTCGGGAAATGGCTAGTTCAGATGCGGTACAAGATGTGGTCCAGGGGTTCAAAGTCGGCTTCGTAGGTCATACCGGTACCCTGCGGTCGAAATCGACCCTTACAGCTATCCAGTGGCCGTGGAGAGGAAGTCCTGGTAGCGTTGCTGTCGTGGCGTCGGTCTACTAGGATGGATCCGAGCCCACGGTTGGGAAGGGGTCCCCGGTAAGGGCCGGGGCAGGTGAAGGCGCTGCTGTCAGCATCCTTCTGGTGCAGCTGATAGGGCTTGAAAGGTAGTGATACCCTTGCCTTCAACAGGTCTGATCAAGGGACTGATCATGTTGCACGTTAGCATCAGTTCTTGATGCTTGCAAAACAGTTGGGCGCGGGTGTGGTGGTTGACCCTGCCCGCCTTCCGAGGACAAATGGAGTGGTAAGGGCCACTCGGGAAACTAGCTAATCGCCAGCATGCTACCGGGATGGACTCTCCAAAGCGAGTCATCGATGTTCGTTGCTGCAAGCTACGCAGCTAACCTTGAGGGTGCGATATGCACCAGCCCCTGACGCAATGCCTTCTTGGTGGTTCCGGAGAGGCGTAGGGTTTGGTGACCATGGGAATGAGTGGGTTGAGGAGAGAGTCCTGGTTTTTACTGTTGTAGAAGACGGCCTTAACCCCACCATATTACCCAGACCTTCCTGTTCGGGTGTCTGTAGAGCAGATTTTCCCTCATGGTTCAGAAGACAAACAAAAGATCCTGTTAGAGGCACTGGCTATGCTAGATGTCGATCTGGCTTCCGTCGGTATCAAAAGTATCTTTGGTCGGAATGGAGCGGAGTCGATTATCGATGGACGCGACCATGATTGGAGAACTGTAGCCGAAAACCGAGTGTAATGGTGACTCAAAATTGTTGTCTAAGTTTTTTTTCTCAGTTTTATGTAGAAATGAAATGGGCTAAAGCACTTTAGTATTACGCTGCTTATTACAACCCTGCAGTATGCATTTAATTAGTACGAACGATTAGTATTAGTACCGAAAACCAACCGCACAATCAGCCCTTCTCACTGCGCTCGAAAGCCGGTGGTAGTAATGATCCAATCCAGGGTGCGCGCCCAAATTCAAAGTAGGGGCAGATCGAGATCGTTTTCCCCTCCGGCGGCGGCGGTAGTAGTCTCGAGCGCGCAGCAGCAGGTCGTTGTTGTTTTTGAACACCTTCTCTGGGTTCGGCGGGCAGCCGGCTGGCGTCGCGTCTTCACATTTGGCCTCTCGTGCTCCGAATAAAACCCCGCCATATCAATAGGTGTGGAGGTTGTGGTTGGTGGCTGGCTGGCGTACGCCGTTGCCGCCGTGGTCCCGATCATCGTCGTCGCCAGTGGTTCAGTGAGCTGCCGCCACCACCATCATCATCATCTTCATCGTTCGCCCATCCATCCATCCCACTCGAGAGGACTCTGTCGCCAAGGGTCTTCTGAAGATGCGCGCGCGCAGCTTTTTGGCTATTTCGACGAATCGACCCACTAGGTGCGTTTGACAATCCAAACAGGAGATGACAATAGAAACGATAATGCTTGTCAAACGATTTGAGAAATTCGCGTAGAAAGTACCCTGATACCTCTGGACAGAGGGAACTTCTGTTCGCACAAAGAAAAAATCTTGATAAATTCACACAGTCGCATTGTAATGAATCATCGGCAGTGGGCGAGCGAATGCACCAACAACTCCTTCTGTTTCAGAATAGAAAGAATGGCAAACATGATAAATGCCTAAAAGTACTAGAACGTAAAATCCATAGAATGTTCAAAGCTAAACATCATGAATTTTGCATTTTCTGTATGATATTGAAAGATTCACCCAAAATTTGTTACCATTTTGTTCCCATCACCTGCTCGAGTATCGCCCAACGTAAACCGGCGACGCTGCCGCCGGGATCTTGACTGGACCCGGACGGAGAGCCACAACAAATGTAGAAAAGGGAGTGCGCGGCAGCGCGAAAGAATCGTGGCGCGGCTTTTTGACGCAGCGTGACTTGCCGTGGCGACGACGAGTTCGGACGCCTATATGCCGGGGGATCGCCACCGCCACGTACTGGCTGGTCGGTCCAGTGAGCGCAGCCTCAGTGTATTTATGAGTATGATATCAGAAATTAATTTTTCATTTTCGATACAATTATTTTATAAATAAATAATGGAAATGTATGCGGAACCGTGGCCTTTTGAGGGTGTGAGGGACGATGTGATGTGGTGATAGATGGAAGAAGGGTTGTTGGCGCAAGCCGGTTCGATTCGGTCGGCCGATCGGTAGGTAGGTGATTCGAGGTTTGCGTGATGAAGCAGTCAAATCAGACGATAATGACGATGGCGCGATGACGGTTCCGCTGAGTTGAGCATTTATTCGTACGTATCGAAATGAGTGATGTTTTGATGGTCGAGATGGGGAGATGTCGGGTGCATTCGAGTCGAAGATCAGCACCGTTTTGCCGCGGGATGAGCAGATGTTACGACGAAAGTGCTCCGTTTTGAACGGCCGGCGTCTGGCTGTTGCTGGAGTCTGGGGACACACCACACACGGACAATATGAGAGACGGCTCTCCAGCGAGTTTATCTGTTTGGAGTCACGCAGATTGTTGATGTCGGTTGAGTAAGTTAAATGTGAGACCCTATTACGAAGATATAGTGAAACATTACAAATGCATAATAAAATATAACATATTATAGTGGAGCACTACAAATGCGTAATAAATTAGGACATCATCACATTTGAACATATACAACGCATACCATATAGGGTATTGGATCCCCAATTAAGCATGTGGCTCCCATTTTCATCCTACGAAAAACAAAGGATTGAAGCGCTATTTGTTTCATTTCTTATTTTTGTATTTTTTGTCAGAAGTGAGCAGGTTTGACAATTCTTCTCAAAATCAAAAGAGCTTTGCAACATGCTCCAGAATGGGGTTTTGCTTCTGCCTCGTCGCGAGAAAGTTGATGAGCTTTTGGCAGAGAGCTGTTCCGTGAATTTGAGCATGTAAGTAAGATAAAACGTGAATGATTGGTGAGTAAGTGTTAATTAATTAGTGAGTCAGTGAGTAAGTGAGTTGGTAGGTTAATGAGTATGTAAGATCTGTTTCGTGGCTGCAGTGCATTAGTGAGTAAGTCTCACTTACCTTACCGATCAGGCTAAGGCCGGGGTGGCCTCTGTTGTACATAGTAGCCGTCTCCATTCCACTCGGTCCATGGCTGTTTGTCTCCAGTTCCGCACTCTGCGTAGGGTCCGCAAATCGTCCTCCACTTGGTCGACCCACCTAGCTCGCTGCGCTCCACGTCTTTTTGTACCGGTCGGATGACTCTCGAGAACCATTTTTGTCGGGTTGCTTCCGACATCCTGATGACGTGACCCGTCCACCGTAGCCTCCCGATTTTCGCGGTGTGAACGATGTTTGGTTCTCTCAGCAGCTGATGCAGCTCGTGGTTCATTCGCCTTCTCCAAGTCCCGTCTTCCATCTGCTCTCCGCCGTAGATGGTACGCAACACCTTCCGTTCGAAAACTCCAAGGGCGCGTTGGTCCTCTGCACGTAGGGTCCATGTTTAGTGCCCATAGAGGACGACCGGTCTAATCAGCGTTTTGTAGATAGTTAACTTCGTGTTACGGCGAACTTTATTCGATCGTAGAGTTTTGCGGAGTCCAAAGTAAGCACGATTTCCTGCCACAATGCGCCTCTGAATTTCTCTGCTGGTGTCGTTGTCGGCGGTCACCAGTGAGCCCAAGTACACAAATTCTTCAACCGCCTCGATTTCATCACCGTCGATATAAATTCGGGGTGGCGGGCGCGGTGATTCCTCCCTGGAGCCCTTTGCCATCATGTACTTTGTCTTCGACACATAAATGACTAATCCGATTCGCCTGGCTTCACTCTTTAGTCGGATGTACGTTTCCGCCATCGTCTCAAATTTACGAGCAATAATATCAATATCATAAGCGAAACCAAGCGGCTGAACGGACTTCGTGAAAATCGTTCCTCTCGTGTTTATCCTCGCTCTCCTAATTACACCCTCTAAAGCAATGTTGAACAGCAAGCACGAAAGACCACTACCTTGCCGCAACCCTCTGCGAGATCCGAAGGGACTCGAGAGTGTCCCTGATACTCGAACTACGCACATCACTCGATCCATCGTTGCCTTGATCAATCGTATCAGTTTATCCGGGAATCCGTATTCGTCCATAATCTGCCATAGCTGTTCTCGATCGATTGTATCATACGCCGATTTGAAATCGATGAACAAGTGATGTGTGGGCAGGCACGTTGTATTCGCGGCATTTCTGCAACACCTGGCGGATAGCGAACATCTGGTCCGTTGTAGCGCGTTCACCCATGAATCCAGCCTGATATTGCCCCACGAACTCTCTTGCAATCGGTGATAGACGACGGCATAAAATTTGATAGAGTATCTTGTAGGCAGCCCTCAGTAGTGTGATCGCGCGGTAGTTCCCGCAATCCAACTTGTCGCCCTTTTTGTAGATGGGACACACGATACATTCCATGCATTCCTCCGGTAATACTTCCTCCTCCCAAATCTTGGTAATGACCCAGTGCAGTGCTCTCACCAGTGCTTCTCCACCGTATTTTAGAAGCTTGCTTGGTAGTTGATCTGTTCCAGCGGCTTTGTTGTTTTTCAACCGGCTAACCTCCTCTTCAATCTCTTGGAGGTCAAAGGCCGGAAGTCTTTCGTCCTGTGCACATACTCCTAGATCTGTTACCACGCTACCTTCGGTACTTGCAACGTCGCCATTGAGGTGCTCATCGTAATGCTGCTGCCACCTTTCGACCATCTCACGCTCGCTCGTGAGAATTTCCCGTGATTATCTCGGCACATGTCGGCTTGTGGCACAAAGCCTCTGTGCAAGCGGTTCAGCTTCTTGTAGAACTTTCGTGTGTCCATAGCGCGGCACAGCTCTTCCATCGCTTCGCGATCTCGTTCTTCCTGCTGGCGCTTCTTCATCCGGAAGACTGAGTTCTGCCTGTTCCGCGCCTGCCTGTAACGTGCCTCATTCGCTCTTGTGCGGTGTTGCAGTTTTCTCATCCATGCTGCATTCTTCTCGTTTTTCAACTGTTCACATTCGCCGTCGTACCAGTCGTTTCTGTGATTCGGAGTCGCGAAGCCTGGTGCTGTAGCCGAGGTACTACCTATGGCGGATCGGATGTCCCTCCAGCCATCTTCAAGTGTAGCTACGCCAAGCTGCTCTTCCGTTGGTAGGGCCACTGCCAACTGCTGCGCGTAGTCTTGAGCACACAACTCTTAGCTGGCGGTCTTTGTCATCGCTTGACTCGTGGAAGCATGAGGTAGGAACTTGTGAGGACCTGAGCTATGTTGGACGCTTCTTGTCCTCTTTGTTGAATTACTGGTGTGTCTATGGGTACTCTTAAAGATTTATTGTTCTTCTTCTTCTTTATGGCTCGCCGTTCTCACTGGAACTTGGACTCTCTCTCTTCAACTTCGTGCACATCCACAGTTATTAATTGAAGGGCTTCCTTTGCCTGTCATTGCATGAATTTGTATATTGTGTGGCAAGGACAATGATATACTATGCCCAGGGAGTCGTAAAAATTCTCCCGACTGGAACGGGAATCTTACCCGCCGTCTCTGGATTGGCGATCCATAGCTTTAACCACTAGGCTATCTGAAAACCCCTTTTTTTTAATTTATTGAGCAGTTGATGAAAAGAAGGATCATCTCCCTATTATCAAAGAATTCGATGGTTCTTTTTCACTGCTCTTTTGAGAAATGGATGGCTAGTTTTTTCCCATTTCAGTGGATTTAATATTTTAGTAGTGAGATTTTTTTTGTTACTTCTTATTACTTTTTTCTGTTCTTTTTTCAGGTAAACCATCATGACAAATCTTCCAGCCACTATTACTTTTCTGTATGCTACGTCTTTTTGGATCACGTGAGTATGTTGACTAAGTGTACACTGCATTCCTCACATCTAGTTTATCACATTGAAGTTTAAAAAAAAATCAAGTTCATTTCCACAGCAATACAATCCAATACAATCAACGTGCGTTGTAGTTTATCTGTTACTCTATCGATTTGTATTTGTTTTTGTTTCGTCTCTGTTAAGGTTAAATACTTGTACTTTCTCGTCATGTGAATGGAATATGTACCCATTCAATAGCGCACTCACTCAGCTTCTCTACAAACGTAGAGCTAAATGGATTGTTTTTGGATGCTTTCCTAATTGACTGGCATGTCCATCTACACCACATACACATTCTATGCGTAGGAAGTACCCCTAGCTAGACGTATTGAAATGGAGTGAAAATTACCCCAGCAGAGGAATGCACATAGCAGCTGAATTCCAGGCTAAGCAAATAAACAGCATTGGGATAGGTTAAACTTGCATCGTTATTCTCCAATGCTCGTTGGGTTGATGGCTTGATGTACACACTAGACTAGGCCACATTTATATGGTCAAATATAAAGGTTGTCTAAATTTGATTGTATTTTTTTTAACTTTTATTTCCCAAAAACCCTTTAGAAATATGTACAAAAGTACTGAATCTTTTTGCAGGACACAATCGATTACAATCCCCAACGAATTTCACCACACCACTTGAAAACAACTTTTATATTACAACAATCAAGATTGCTGAACGTATGACCTCAGCAAACAATAAAAAATAGAAATGACTCACAGCAAACAAGCATCCACAGTTATCCCTCTCAACCGATTACTCCCCATACGCAGTTTCATATGAATGTAAGCCATCAATATGTTATTTATTGCCATTTCCCGAGCAAGTTTTGACAAACAGCAGTCGGTCGCTATTTTCATATCTGTTTGTTCACCTGCCCTGCCCTACCGTCACCTAGAACAAAAATCGTGAATTACCGTCCCTCGCTAGTCTCGAAGTACCTACTGGGTATGTCCGAACCTTAGGAAACAGAGAAACTCTCTGACAAGACAAGAACAACACTCCGGCAGTCTTCCACAACAATTGCGAATAAAAGACGGAATCGCCCTGACCACTGGATGCCATGCGGCTCGCGGAGAATATGCATTTCGGTGTGATTTATTGCCAATTTGAATAAATATTCCAAATCACGACCACGACGCGACGCGACGATTGGACGCAATCTGGGGACATTAGCAGCAAGCAGGCACCACTACTGGCTGAGATTAGGCAGATAGCGCGGCGGCGACGACAAGAGCAGATTGCAGTACACGATTCCAGCCAGATCAGTCAGAGTCCGTCAGAGGTTCATTGATGGAGCAGGTTGTCCCAAGCAAGACTGCGGGGAAGCTGTCTTCCTCCAGCTATATGTATTGAGATTGACACGGTCACAGGGAACAAGACACGGACGAACAGCGGACAGTGATCAACGGGTTGGAAAAATTTCCTTTCATTGGATAATCGGTTGGAACATTATAATCCCATTTATGTGATACGGGTGATGAATGGAGCATAGTGGGTAACATAGTGGTCAAAATAGAAAAAAAAATGCATATACATCTGAGAGTATGAATATAAATAGGGATATAAATAGGGATTCAGGTTTCAATTAGGGTTAAACCATTTGAAGTGCATCTTAAATACAAGCTTCTCAAAAAGAAAATGTTAACAGGAATTCTTGTATATTTTTTCCTAGGCAGCCCTGGAGTAATGCATGCAGAGTTCCGATAAGAATCTGCCTGAATTACCGGTGGAATTATCAGAGTGACTAGAAATATAGTTCAGTAAGCATTTCGTTAGAAATTCTTGGACAATTTCTGGTAAATCCCCTAAAAAAACTGTCGAAGGGTATCCCCAGAAAATGTCATGGAGAGATTCCTAGATTAATTACTATAGAAATTCCCAGAGCATAGGTTCCCAAACTTTAAGGTGTGCGGCCTTCTTTTGTCAGCAGACGTTCTTTTCGCGACCCCCATAGAAATTCCCTCATTTGATATCTGTTGCAGTAAAATATTCTACTATCTTTCGCGAGCCGGCGACCCCCCTGTTTGGGTACCATGGCCCGGACCCCACAGTTTGGGTACCATGTCCTAGAGAAGCCCGTAGAAAAAATCTGGTGAAAAACCCTGACAAAATGCCAAAATTACTTGCTGAAGAATACCCTATAGAGGCTCCACCCTGCAAATTTCGGAAAAACATGGCCTTCAGTTTTGTTTTATTCCAAAGGTTGTATCTCCAGATATTTCTGTGTGGTTTCCTTCTAGTAGTCCAACTGAGGCGGATTGGTTCCTTCAAGAATGCCATACTGCGATTGTACAGACATTACTCAAAAAGTTCTCAAAATAAAATTCCACTCAAAGAACTCATTCCACAGCGGGGGGTTTTCCAGTTGCATATCTCCATTGTTTTTATTTCGATAAACTTTAACAAATCCGGTATTCTTTCCCATTTTGTCTGACGGGTTCTGTGGGATATATCTCCACGAACGCCTTTTTATTTATAAAAAAAAGTATAGAAACTTTTTAAACGAGAAAGAAAGTTTCTCGTAACAATTCTGTTAATATTCACTTTTTACCGCTTGGTCTGATGTACAGGGGATAGACAAAATTATCGGAACAGGCAAAATTTTCACTTTTCAAAAATGGTAAAATAATTGAAACTTATTAAAAAATGTATCAAAAAATCTCAAATTTTTACTTTAAGATTGTATCTGAGAAATCATTGATCCTTTTATGGTAAAAACTATAAAACAGTAAAAACAAGCACTTGACTATCCTGGGCTACTTGGCAGCTCTCTACAAAAAGAAATATAAGAAATAACAAAAAAATCGAAGGGTAAGGTTTGGAATTGAAATTGTATGGCATCTGATATGGATCCACGATGAATATTACTCTCAGTATACATTTTTTTTCTCTAAAAGTCCTTTGAATATCCTCAAATATCTCGAAGACATAATCATAATCCAACAAACCGTTTTCTTAATTATATATATTTTTTTGAAAATAAGGTTATATTCATACGCCCTTTTCGGAAGTAAAGTGAGGAAAAATGATTGTGTGTTGAGGAAAAAGTAAATCATTCATGAAATCCGATGTATGAACAAAATCTCACCACTAGAAAATTGAAAATATCGAATAAAAATGGTATATTTTTTGTTTTTTTTAGGCTGGAAGTGCTCCTTTTTCAGTTTTGGAAAATATGCGATCGTGTGAGAGATTGACATCCAAGCCAAAAGAGAGATAATGTTGTGTTGGGTTTGAGGGGGGGCATTAAAACAAGTGTTATTCTTTTTTATCACAAATTTATCTCTCATTTTGTCGATTAAACACACAGTTTTGGAAAAAATGAGTTTTTTCGATTTTTTCAGACATAGGGTATTGGTTCCCTTATTAAGCATGTGGCTCCCATTTTCATCCTACGAAGAACAAAGCTCTGTTGTTTTGTTTCTTATTTTTGCATTTTTTGTTTTGGGAGCGTCCTCAATTTAGTGGACCCTCGATTATATGGACCCTCGATTTTATGTACATTTTTTTCAATATACAATCTGCTTAAATTTTGCAGTTTGTATTATGATGATTATAAGTCAACAGGGGTTTTCAGCCTTTCGATACGCGGAGCACTTCATATCAATAAATTGTTTTGTGGAGCACCCATAAATATCAACGCATACCTCATGACATTCTTAGTTTTATATATTTTCCTTAATCCCATACTTCCCTTTCCGACTGCGATATTTTTTAAAGATTCTTTAGTAATGTCAACACTAGTGGCGGATGCATGCAAACTGCTACTTCCTCATTTCTTTCTAACAAACTTCTTTCAACATTTCTTATGACATCCTCACCGAGAATTGTAATATATTCCTGATATTTTTGGTAGATGCCTTATACTATCTTGGCGTGTACTCAGCTGATTGATTTCCAAAATTTGTAGTAAATTCCATAAAAAATGGTCATTGTAATGCTCCAGATTACTGACAAGATGCATGGTAAATTATTTCCAGTGCTGTCGTGGTAAAATCAGAGCTGATTAGTCAAGGTTTCCCGATTTCAGCGTCCCTTCACTGGTAGATTCCTATGGATGACTTCCTGGAGGAATCTCTGCAGGAAGGAAATTTTAAATGAATTCCTGAAGGAATTTCTAAAAAAAAAAACAGGAATATTTTAAGAATCCATAGATAGATTTTCTGAATAAATTCCAGAACGAGTACCTGAAGAAACACATTGAAACCCCTCCTGGTGGAATACCTAAGATATAGTTGGAAAAAAATCCTGGAGAAATCCCCTATTATAAATCCTAAACAATTTTTTTAATCACTTTCTGGAGGAATCCATAGAAAAATTCCTAAAGGTATGCTTGAAGGAATTTCTAAGAAAATACATAGAAGAATACCAGGCGGAAATTGCGATAAAATCCATGAATTTCTTAAAGAATCTCTGCATGAAAGTCTTCCTGCCTTTCCATTAGAATCCTTATAAGAATCTGTACAAAAAAATCTGAAGGAATCCTTGGAACAATTTTTGAAGAGAAATGTCTTGAAGAAACTTCTAAATCTTGGGAATATCCTTAACCCTCGAGTGATCGCGCTGTTATATTTTGTACAACACGTTGAAAAAATCTCGTTTTTTGTAATCAGCATTAGCGTGGTGCTGCCGGTGGTGCTCATCCGCGCGAGTTACGGATGGTTAATAATCTCTTTTAGAATTTCTAATGGATATGTATAACTTGGAGAAAATTCTTTAGAAAGGTTCTGAGAAAACTTTAAAGTAATTCTGAATGTCTGATTCTCAATGTATTCGAGAAATTTCTGGAGGACATTCTAAAGTCTCAAGGAATCCCTAGAAGATTTCTACGTGGAGTTTCCAAAGAAGTCCAGATTTGTGCTTTTGAAAATTCAAAGTGTGGCTTCGTTCTATATTCACCTTAAAGGGGCCTAAAGTTGTAACGTTTTGCTGTTTTTAGTTTAATTTAATGGAATAAAATAAATAAATAGAATAAAATTTATTTCAATTTGTGTTGATAAAGAAATATTTTATTTGTTCGTAAAATTGGTCCATGCCTGTTACTTATGCTCATGTATGTCGAAGCGTTTGTAAAAGCTTACGTGATTTGAACTTTTATAGCATAATGCTAATGGCGCGTATCTACTTTCTGGCGAATTACAATCATACTGCAAATTTGTCGCCATGCATGAAAATCGCCATGCCGAAATAGTTGGCGCGATTTGGAATAATAGTTAGCAATTTCAATAGTGGGACTTTTGAAAAGCGGCACAGTTTCGAGGCGCAAACGACATTCTCACTCGGTCATTTCGCTACGAGTACGGCTGGAAAGCAGAAGTGTGCGAGTAAAGTCTAAATCGTTTTAAAGTTTCTTGAGTTGAGTTGATTTCAAGTTTGAGTTGAAGCTAATTGAGTTAATTACGTTGTGAGTTAATTTCGAATTGTCGAATAGTGGACCGAGGTCCGATATTTCGCGGTTTCTGCTGATTTTTATTGCATTACGGAACTAACTACGAAAAAAGCGCCCAGCGCTTTTTTCGTACGGCTGGTTTTTGTGAATTTCGTTCGGCAACCGTCATCGCCGAATCGGGGAACTTCTGGTGGAGTGTACCGCCATTTCCGTTTGGATCAACGCGATCCGTGTGCCCAGCGAAGGCCCGCCTCCAGTAGGCAGTTAAACGGAGGCGTGAGTGAAGTCGCTCGTCCATTATCGTAGCGAGGTTCTCCCGTCGGTCGCCAAAAGCCGAAAGTAAGGTCCCGTCCGTCAATCCCCGAGGACCGGAGTACGAGAGGCGATTCGCTGAAGCGTGTCGTCAATAGCACGCCGCGAATCCGATCCAAATCCGGAAAAATAGAGAACGTACCATTCCCCGCTCGGTCAGAGCAGGAATCTAAGTACGCGAAGCCGGGTCGCTGGGCTTTTGGTGCCTTTCTATCGACCGGAGGAGGATCCTCCCGGGTACAAGCGGCATCCGCCGTTTTTCCTCTCGAGTAGAACAATCGGAAGCTTCCAACCAGCCGCCACTCCCTCCGCACCGGTAATTCGGCCATACCGCACACGGGTCCTTCGTCATCGCTGCGCGCCAAATTGCAGCACGGTCACGCCGGCGAACACCATCGCTGACCGCCATCTCCGAACGTCGAAGTCGTCGCCATCTTCGAGCTACGTCCCCCGTCACCGAGCATCGTATCGTCGAAAAACCTGCGCAGGTACGTGAAGAGCTTTTTTATACATGGCCATGTTTGCTCTTTCCAATTCCGTATGAATACCTTCCGTCCAACACGAATGAATTCCTAGAATAAATAGTAGAAAGTTTGAAATTTCGTTTAGTTCCGTTACGTTTCACACCGCTTAATTGAATAAACATACTCACTACCTTACGTTACGTTTTAGTCCCGTTACTTCGCTATGATGAGTAAGAATTCCTTCGGTTTTCCCTAAGTATCTTTTAGCCTGTGAAAGAGTTGGAGTTAAATTTGCGTTCGAAGAAATTCTGACGTTTACCAAGAACCGTTCAAAACCGTCCCTGAGTGAAATAGTCTCTTGCAAAGTCGGGCAAATTTCAACACGACCGGTGGTCTCTCTTTGAGAGTGGCGCTTAAGCCACCGTGCTTTAGCCAAATCCTCAAGAATAGTTTACGAACGGTTACAAAGTGATCCATAAACTGTGGTCATTTTTGCCGATTCATAAATTGTGGGGTCACTGAAGTCAAAAATTTGTATGGGACCCAAAAACATGAAATTTATTTCGACAAAAAAAAAAATCGATATTCTATTAAAACCGATGTGGGTCCTTAACCTAAGGGCCAAATATTTGCATAGAATTGCGATATCTTTACTCGTTTTTGAGTATTAACAAAAACAACCGAAAATTCAGCTTTTTTGATCATTGTTTTTAGATCCCGAAGGAAACTTATCCAATTTTGCTCAATTACTTTCAAAAGAGTGAAGACATCCCAATTCTAAGCGCATTGTTGGCTCTTTAGGGTCCAAAAACAATCGGTTTTTACTAGAATCGCGTATTTTTTATTCGAAAAAAAAATATCTCATGTTTTTAGTTCCATACAATTTTTGACAACTTTAGGGACCACTTAGCCTTGGGATACGGACTTCAAAATTTGACATGA
The DNA here is from genome assembly GCF_035046485.1 of Aedes albopictus. Taxonomy (NCBI): domain Eukaryota; kingdom Metazoa; phylum Arthropoda; class Insecta; order Diptera; family Culicidae; genus Aedes; species Aedes albopictus. Next base: position 214,415,897 of record NC_085137.1, read on the forward strand.
TCGTTTGTTAGCTAAAACGATCATATTCCAACAACGAACTTAACACATGTCCATTTTTTGTAAAATAAGGAAATCATGAACCCATGATGAACAAATTCGCTGTGTCCAGTGCAACAGCTACATAAATATCACTATGTATGATAATTCCACCGTCTTAACTGGCTAAGGGTGCGCTGCGCAGGGCACAGATTTTCTGATTGAATCTAATTGACTTTCGTCTGGCTTGGTCACGGCTAATCCGGTGTCGTCGGCTTGCCATGTAACTGGGATTGTTATCATATCATTGCACTGTCTAATTCAATTACGGGTACAGCGATCCAATGTGCAATCCCTCTTACCAACCTCTGCAATAGCATTGCCTTTTGTGGCCGTTGTTCTGCACAGAAACATTCTTTCGCTGAGCTGTCGATGCCACCACAATGATTGATTCATTTCACCGAAATGCTCACACGCCTCAAATTTGAAAAATTGAAGTGTTTAGACTAGCAAACCACCCATCGATCGTCAATAATTGAGTCATAATGTGCCCATTCGACCGGGGTAAAATCGCATAAATTCGCCGTGCTGATTTTGCGATCTATCCTCATCATCATCATTGCGTTTTGTGGTATAATAAATTGAGAGGGCGGTTGTGTGGCGCTCGTGGATCGATTCCAGATTTTAAGTGGTTAGTGCCCCATGAACGTTTGCTTGTTGGCGGGATGATGACGACCAACAACGACGGCGGCTGTCTCAGCTCTCGGCGATGTGAGTTTTGGCTGCGGAATATTGTGACGCGAAGCGAACCTACTTCTAAATCACTTTCAAGCGGTTTTGGGAAGCGACTCCAACGATGCTGGTGGGTTGCAAATGGGACTTTTAACTACCTTTCCAAGAGCTAGTTGCGATAATGTACCTCTCGAAGAGGAACAGCCACCCACCTGCCTGCTGAATGAACTCGAAAACAAGCTGCACAAGCAGACTTTCACTTGATTACCTTGGCTGGATCATTTTTGTGGGAGAGATTTTATACAATAACCAATATTCGAGAGATAGTTGCTCTGAAGGATCTCGAGATGATCATTTATTTAAACGGAACAAGACGTGATATTCAAAGGACCAAGTTCAGTGGAAAAGGAAGGATGAAAGAGTTTAAACCGTTACAATTACTATCCTTCAAAGAAAGAAATACTGAATCGACTCAACTGCAAGTCCGTTGGAAACAGAAGACACGAAAAACTCCCACGCCTCGCAATGCGATCAGTCCAGTATGTCACGTACTGAACCTTGTCCTTCCGAGGAAATCATTCCGAAGCCAAACGAGCAAGAGCACGTTCTCGTTACGGCAATCATGGAACGTGGAAGCGCACCGGAAGCATTATCCGGAACAATTGCACTTCATGGAACTGGTCGAGCGAAGCGCACCTTCTCTTTGATCTCGGTATTCGTATATGGCCAAGGTGTTAACTGGGAACCTACTGCTTGATCGACCCTTTTTCTTCAGGTAGAGGGAATTACGAGAGAAAATAGATCGGATAAGGGCCGAATAGCAAACAAAAAAGTTGTCACCCGAAGCGCAGGGATTCATTCAAAAACAGCAGTGATTAGATTTGGGATCTGGTAGAGGCGCTGTACACCTTGCATCGGCTTAAGCCGCTGTGGAATGTGTTTCCCCGCCGCATGATGGTAGTCGGTCTGCTAAGGTAGAGGAGGTGCAATATTGTCACCCCTGCTGCATGTACAGCGCAGGGGCGTTTCCGTTTTATCCAATTGTTTAATCCTGTTAGCGTTCACGTGTTTCTCCATTTGTGATTGGGATTAGCCATCAGCAGAGCGAGAGATCGGGGAATTTGAGCTGGGTTTTGCGATTGGAGACTTCCGAGAATTTCCGAGCTATTTGAGGTGGGCTGTTTGATTTGATGATTGAGCTTCAATCAATACGGAAGACGCAGATGGGAATACTGAACGTGTTCGTCAAATTAGACGTTGAAAACGTTAACTCTATGGGAGATTGTTTGTGAACTAGTCTGTTTGTCTGTTTTGGAGGTGATGCAAAATAAATAGATACAGTCATGCGGTGTAAAGCTTGTCAGAGATATGAAGATATTCGTCATAAGTAGGGCTTTAGAAGATGCTCAAATATTATTTCAGGAAACCTCAGATTATAATTATTCATAGATTCTATTATATCTTTTTTTATTCTCCAGTCACTTAACCTAATTTATAGCTCTTTTGTCCACTAGGGCACTTCGTGAGGGAAGATTGTACAGCGCCTAAATGTGTTCTACTGTAATTCTACCATATCCAACTGGTTGCCGTTGCGCTGCTTTCACTTTATACCCTATAGAATGATGAGCACGAAGAAGCTGATGTGTGGCTGTTGGTTGTTCTTGTTTCCAATCCGATTGGGGGTCCATTATGAGTTGCCGTTCGCCGATGTCCATGTATCTGGGTCAGTTTCAGCCATGGGCTCAGAAGAGGGTCAGTGTCAGCTTCTCTCAGGGGGAAAGAGCAAATGACGAAAGTGCCGGGCTGGGATCGAACCCATGACCATCTGCTTATGAAGCAAACGTGTAGCCACTACGCCACGGGCCCCGGCTGTTATATCTTTAAAGTGGCTTAATTTCCCCAACAGGGGAGGAAAAAAAATCTTTAAAGCTGATCATCCAATTGTCTATGCGTAAAAGAATGAAATGTGGGAAATTTCATGTATAATTTGGAAAACTTAGAGTTGAAGATGGAGAATCTTCAACTCTAACTGGTGTAAAACAGGTTTTTTTTAGTTAATTTCAAATTTTAAGTTGAAATATCTTGAAAACGGTAGCTTTTAGGAAGTTAATGAATACGACCATTTTCATTCAAAATAAACCCAAGAATCATAATCTGTATTCCAACTCACACGATTTCTCTAAACAACCAATGTTTTGAATATGCACTCTTCAAAAACTTTTTCATACATTTTTTCTACATCGTATGTTTTAACATCAAGTTGTTGCAGAAAAAAAAAATTACAAAAATAAAAAAAATCTACAAAGCCTAATCAATGTCCTAAAACTTGTTCTTAGACATTTTTTTCATATAACCATCGGATTTCAAGATACAATTTTTCATAATATTATGTATGCGAAAACGCTTAGGACAGCGGAAAAGTTTTAGTTTCCTATTTTAAAAAGAATTTCAAAGTTTCATTCGAATCATGAACCATCAAGTCTGGTCGATCGGTGATTTGGGGTAGAAACACTCACTCCCAAATCTCTGTGAAATCTCATACAACGCTCCCGAAATCCCCGAGAATCCCATAAAACTCTCCTTAGTTTTCCTGACACTCCCTGAAACTCCGCTTAGACGTCCTGAAAAGCCCTCGAATCTTCCTGAGCAGGCTTGGAAAGCGTCAGCGTCAACACGGGTCCTCAAGCGAATTTTACAGAAGTGCCTCTCTCAATGTCATCGAATCGGGAGACAATGTCCAAGCGAGTCTAACAATATTCGCTCATTTTTCGGTCACAACGGAGCGTGACATGGTTGTAAACAAGGCAATTACTACAACTTTCATTGATTTTGTCGTTGTTTAAACCCTTTAAAGCATGAATGTATGTCCTCTCTATCTGTTAAATACAACGGCTAGCATAAATTAGCTTGGACCAGGTGAAAATTTTAATTTCAAGACAATATGAAAATTTCCGTCATGACGCTTGACCATTGCAATATGACATGACGAAGTGCGCGAATGCTCGTTTTGTCTTGTGACGATGATTTCCAACCTTGGCCCTGAGATTTCTTTATGACTCCCCTGATTCCCCTTGAGGCCTACTGGAATCTTCTGAAATATCCCCTTAACCCTTATCCTTCCTTGATACATGTTTGACAGACGTCAAATGACTAAAAAATCATATCTCTGTCGTTTCTGGGCCGATTTTCAAAATTTTTAATCAAAATGACCGCTAATTCCGACCTAGTATTCGTCAACGACACCACTCTGGAAGGATGCGACATCGTCAAAGCCGCTGAACCACTTTCTAACTTGGACGCTGATCATCCTGCTTTGGAAATTAAACTTGGGTTGCTCAAGACTGTTTTCGAAAGTATTGCTGAAGTACCGTCCTTGAATTTTAGCAAAGCAGATTACGAGGGACTTTGCCTAGCTTTGGAGCAACTTGACTGGGGATCACTTGACAACTGTGACGACATTGATGATACTGTTGACCATTTCACTAACTCAGTACGCGACATATTGCCAGGTTTCGTACCGTATAATCGTCCAGCACCGAAGCCGCCCTGGGGAAATGGTCGTCTTCGGAGGCTGAAGCAGCAGCGATCGAAGTACCTTCGGAAATATAGCAGAACACGGTGTCCTTTCACTAAAATTGAGTTTTGCAGAGCTAGCAATAACTACAGAATTTACAACCGCTTCCTGTACAAGCGTTATATCCTCCTCAAGCAAAATGATCTAAGAGAGAACCCCAAACGCTTCTGGAAATTTGTGAACTCGAAACGCAATGAGGATGGACTGCCTGTGGAAATGTTCCTTGGGAATGAATTGGGTTGCTCCTGCTTGGAGAAATGCAACCTTTTCGCAAATCACTTCAAAAGTGCGTTCAATAATTTTGAAGCATCGCCTACCCAAATTGTTCATGCCTGTAGAAATACGCCCATTGATGTTTGTACACTTCCCCAACTTGTGATAACCGCGCAGCAAGTGAAATCCGCTGTAAATAAGCTAAAATGTTCTACTTCGACCGGTCCTGACGGCATCCCTTCATGTGTGTTGAAGAAGTGCATTAATTCTTTGGTACAGCCGTTAACAGTGCTTTTCAACATGTCTCTACGACAGCAAAGATTCCCAACAAGCTGGAAAATTTCGGAAATGTTCCCTGTACACAAGAAGAACGACAAACGGAACGTGGAAAACTACCGCGGAATAACATCTCTTTGTAGTTGTTCGAAGGTGTTTGAGATTGTCTTTAATAACATTCTATTTGCCGCTTGCAAGAACTACATCTCTCCAGATCAGCACGGATTCTTTCCTGGGAGATCTACGACTACAAACCTAGTTCAATTCGTCTCTTTTTATGTACGAAACCTGGATGCAGGTGCCCAGGTTGACGCAATTTATACGGACCTAAAATCGGCCTTCGATAGAGTAGATCATGGGATATTGCTAGCGCGGCTTGAGAAAATTGGACTACATTCGAATATTGTCGGGTGACTATCTTCGTATTTGAAGGATCGTAAACTGGTTGTGAAAATTGGAGCTGATTACTCGGAGCCATTCACTAATCGATCTGGTGTGCCGCAAGGAAGCAACCTCGGACCTCTTCTGTTCTCTGTGTTTGTAAATGAGCTGTCCTTCATACTGCCACCAGGAGTTCGTTTGTTCTACGCCGATGATGTCAAGCTATTTCTCGTCGTAAAATGCCTCCAGGACTGCGTCACCTTACAACGACAACTTTACTTGTTTGTTACATGGTGCAATGATAACCAAATGACGCTTAGTACTCATAAATGTAATGTCATTTCGTTCCATCGTAAAGTCAACCCGGTAATACATGACTACAGTATCGCAAATGAACCGCTCGAGCGAGTTTCTCAGGTGCGCGATTTAGGTGTCACTCTTGACTCAGCGCTTACTTTCCGACTGCATTATAATGATGTGGTCTCAAGGGCCAATCGACAATTAGGATTTCTTTTTAAAATAGCAACTGAGTTCCGTGATCCTTATTGTTTGAGATCACTGTATTGCGCCCTGGTCCGATCGATCCTGGAATCTAACGCAGTTGTGTGGTGCCCGTATCAAGAAGTTTGGAATGCCAGAATTGAAGCAGTGCAAAAAAGATTCATTAGGTACGCTCTCCGTGATCTTCCGTGGCGAGATCCCATCCATCTGCCGCGGTACGAAGACCGTCTACAGCTTTTAAACCTAGACACGCTTGAAAGAAGAAGGAAAGCTACTCAAGCTGTTTTTGTTGCAAAGATTCTCCTAGGTGAAACAGATTCCGGTTATATCTTGTCGCAACTCAACCTGTATGTATCAGCTTCAACCACGCAATACGCTTTACGGCATGCACGATCCAGTGCGGTTTATGTCAAATTGCTTCAACGACATGTTTGATCTGTTCGATTTTAACATATTCGCTGCTACTTTCAAACGTAGATTGTACGATAGGGTTTCCAATTAATTAAGCTATTTTGTATAGAATTGTAGATTTGTTTTTAGTATCTGATCATTGTTAAACTATTGTATTTACTTTTTTATTTTATGTTTGTCATGTAAGGTTTTATTGATTCGGTATGTTTGGTTATCTCTACTGTCATTCATAATATAAGATATAGGGTTTTTATGCCTATTAGAGATAGCTAAACGATCTCTAATAGGCTTTTCCCTATCAGGCTTCATTAAGACTCACAGTCAGATGAAGCATAAAATAAATAAATAAATAAATAAATAAATAAATAAATAATGGCTCTGCATTCTATATATCTGGAACAAAACATGTCATTGGTCACCATTGGCGGAGCCAGCATTTTCTTTTTTCTTACTCACTCTCCTAAACATACACGAGAAAAAGAAAAATAGAAAAGGAGGCAGCTTGCCCCCTCTTTCATCTCGCTCTTTCGCTTGCATGTTTGGGATAGTGAGTAAGAAAAAAGAAAAAGCTGGCTCCGCTAATGTTGGTCACATGGTTCCGAAATTATTCCGGGGTATCGTGGGGTAGGTATTTCCCGGTACGCACGCTAAATTCAGCCGATACATGCCCTCCGACATATCAAATTTCATGAATTTACAAGTTCATTTTTGTCCATTTCGGACATTTTTGGTCACATTGACGACATTCCAAATCTTCCGGGCACCTGTTTCCCCCGGGGAGATCACCTAAAATGTCAATGAGTCAAACTGAAATCACATATAGCACCCCTCAATCCTTATAAGACCCCCGTGGGCCCCCTAAAACTTTACAGAGGCGCCCCTGAGAATCTCCAGAAATGCTTCTGAATCCTCCTGACACCCCCAGAAATGCCCCTGAGACCCCTTGAAACGCGTTGAGGTCGGCTTAAGGTCGCCTTAAACCCCTATGCAACAATTTGAGACCCACTAAAACTCCTCTCAGACCCCCCTGAGAACACATGAAACCTACTCAAGCCTCCCCGAAACGCTCTGAGATCCTGTGAAACGCTTCTGAGATCCCCTGTATCGCCCCTTAATTTACCTTTAACATCCCTGGAACCTCCTGATACTTCCAGAATCATTCTGAGATGTCCAAAAACTCTTCTAAGACCACGTGAACTACCCTGGAACCCCCTGATATGCCCTGACTGCCATGATGCACTGAGATAACATTGAATGCTCCTGAAATTCCTGAAACTCCCATGGATCTCCCTAGGACCTCCTTGACACGCCCCTTAACCCACTTGAGTCCTCCTGTGATCCCTTAAGGCGAAACTGGAAGCATTTCCTCACTTTTTGGTTTTTGATTTTTTATTAAATAACGAAGCAATATTTTCAAAATCGGGTTTCGTGCACATGTAGAGTATGGATCAGGGTATCTTCTGATTTTTTTTGAAGTGGAAAATGTTTTTCGTTTTTGCAGAAACCATTTTTGAACAAAATTTCACAAAAAAATGGTTTCTGCGAAAATGGAAAACATTTTCCACCTCAAAAAAAAAAAAAATCAGAAGAAACCTTGATCCATATTCTACATGTGCACGAAAACCGATTTTGAAAATATTGCTTCGTTATTAAATAAAGAATCAAAAACCGAAAAAAATGAGAAAATGTTTCCAGTTTCGCCTTAAAACTCCCCTGAGATCCCATGAAGCCCCCGAAACGTCATTAAACCACACTGGAACCCCCTTAGATTCCTGAAACTCCCCCGATAATCTCTTAAACATCGCTAAAACCCACTGAAATCGGTTCCGGTCAAAGGGTCATTTGGCCCAATGTCTCCAGTTAGCCTAGTGGTTAAGGCTATGGAGCGCCAATCCGGAGACGGCGGGTTCGATTCCCGTTCCGGTCGGGAAAATTTTCTCGACTCCCCGGGCATAATGTATCATTGTACTTGCCACACAATGTACAAATTCATGCAATGGCTGGCAAAGAAAGCCCTTCAATTAATAACTGCGGAAGTGCTCTAAGAACACTAAGTTGAAGAGAGGCAGGCCAGAGCCGTTGTTCCCCGCATCAGTCTAACTCGAAAGAACAGCCTATGATTCAAAGAAGGAATAATCTTTGATAAAATATTGGCAGTTTCAATGCCAACCAATCCCTCAATGTCATTAGAAAGAATAGCCTATGATTAAAAACCCGATTTAATCCACCTATGGTGAATAGAACCCTTCTTACACTTATTGCAATTATTGTTGTATTATTTGTATTTAACATATTTATTTCGTGCTATTGACTAAAAGTTCTAGAAAATATTATAAATTTGGCATCTAGAGAATTGGTTTCCAAAATATCATCATGGACCATGGGCTAAACTACCAGAAATGCCAGACACCTCCTAGAATCTTGTATGGAATGTTTAAAAATAGCTTACATATTCTGGAATATTGTATCTCTTGTTAACTGCCAAAAGATCTTGAATCGATTAATAAATGGATAAGAACATCAGCGAGATACACTTTGTCTAATATCTCTTAATCAGTCGATTAAATTAGCTCCGAAGTACTTGGTATTCATGGTTATGGTGTAGAAAGGATAAAAATGATATATCTACTAAGTTGATCAGTTTTGGCATAAGCTAGTTATTTTAGCTGTCCGGTTCTTGCATTTTTCCCACAATATATAAATTCAAAGCTTTCATTTAACATATTGTTAGTTTTCATAGAATTCCTGTTTATTTGTAATTTGCTATTTATAATTTTGTTGAAAAAAATAACCTGCTATAGTATACACTATATATGAGGTCAGCATTACAAAGAGATATTAGCTTTTATGTATTTGAGGCAATTGCATTTTCATGTAGAGCTACTTAAGAAACCAAATTTGATCATTAATAAAAAAGGCTTTTCTTATATACATTCCATGATATTTTTGCTACTGTTTATTAAGCTCTAATATTACAAAGAGATAGTAGCTTTTATGTATTTGTAGCAATTGCATTTTCATGTATAACTAACTTGTGAAACCAAATATGATCATAAAAAATCTGTTGACAGACGGCTGAGAAATTTATTATGATACATTTTATCAAAAATCTCTCAAAAGCGTAAATTTCATTACTCCTTAGTACTCGTGGAAAGATATCTCGGAAACAAAATGTCCAAACGGCATGAAATTTAATAGCATACTACTAGGATGCTGTAGCTTTCATTTGATGCTGAGAGAACTCAAATCGATTGACACACGGCTGATTCATTTATTATGAAGCATTTTGTCAAAGACCTCTTAAAAAGTTAAGTTGTATTACTCCAAAGTACTCCCCGAAAGATATCTCGGTTACAAAATGTCCAATCGGAATGAAATTCAAAAGCGTTCTTCTAGGGTTGCAGTAGCTTTCGTTTCGGGCCTTAAGAACCCGAATCGGTTGATAGACGGCTGAGAAATTTATGGTGATACACTTTGTCAAAAATATCTAAAATAATTAAGTTGTACTACTCCCTAGCACTCTTTGAAAGATATCTCGGTAACCGAACGTCCAATAAAAAAAAATCAATAGCGTTCTACTAGGATGTAGTAGCTTTCGTTTGGGGCCTTAAGAACCCGAATCGGTTGATAGACGGCTGAGAAATTTATGGTGATACACTTTGTCAAAAATATCTAAAATAATTAAGTTGTACTACTCCCTAGCACTCTCTGAAAGATATCTCGGTAACCGAACGTCCAATCAAAAAAAATTCAATAGCGTTCTACTAGGATGTAGTAGCTTTCGTTTGGGGCCTTAAGAACCCAAATCGGTTGATAGACGGCTGAGAAATTTATGGTGATACACTTTGTCAAAAATATCTAAAATAATTAAGTTGTACTACTCCCTAGCACTCTTTGAAAGATATCTCGGTAACCGAACGTCCAATCAAAATAAAATTCAATAGCGTTCTACTAGGATGTAGTAGCTTTCATTTGCTTCCAAGAGAACTCAAATCGGTCAACAGACGGCTGAGAACCGTGAGTGACATTTTTTTGTAACATACATACACACAAACACACACACATACACACACACACACACACACACACACACACACACACACACACACACACACACACACACACACACACACACACACACACACACACACACACACACACACACACACACACACACACACACACACACATACACACACAGGCACATACAGACATTTGCTCAATTCGTCGAGCTGAGTTGATTGGTATATGTGACTCGGCCCTGCGGGCCTCGGATCGAAAGTCGGTTTTCCAAGCGGTATTTATACCCTTCTTATGGGTGTAAGAAGGAAAGAAATATTTTTTATGATCATAGTAGTTGGAATGTCAAAAAAAATTATGAATTCATTCGGCCAAATGACCATTCGGCCATATGGTATTCGGCCAAATGGCCGAACACCCCTGAAATCGTGTGAAATACCATTGAATGTTTTATAAAAACCCCCAGCACATCCCAAAACACGTTCAAGCCTACAGTAATTCCGCTGAAACCCATTAGAAATCCACTCAAAATCCGATGAAGTTAACAGTTGTTTTTTTTCTCCTCCCATGTTGGGGAAAGTAAGCCATTGCGTCCAATAAGCTGAACTCTTGTGGCATAAGTATAGGTTAACAGTTGTATTGCTAGAAAAAAAAACAGCCTTTTAATTAAAAAGGGGAAATTTTCCAAACAGAAAGTAGTAAGAGTAAGAAAATCACATAACTGCCATCTAGAAGACCAGCCGTTGCCTTAAAAATGGCCAAATTTCTTATATAAGAACTACGGTTTCGGTCACAAGTCAAGATATGTCCGTTCAGCCTAGCGATGCTGGCTCTGCTACGCTAAATATACTGAACTAGAATCCGAATTCCGGTTTATTTGTGTGTTCTAAAATCTTGAAAAAATATTTAAAATACCATGATTGGGGTTTGATTTTTTTTAACTGATCATTAGGCCGTCCCTTATTTTGCAAAAATTGGAAATGTTATAAGGTCATTGTTGGAAAACGATCGTTTTAGCTCAGAAATGATCGTGTCAAAATTTGAAGTCCGTATCTCAAGGCTAAGTGGTCCCCAAGGGGCCTAAACTTGTCAAAAATTGTATGGAACTAAAAAAACATGATTTTTTTTCGACGCAAAAAATACGCTAAATGTGATTAGAATTGCAATATCTCCACTCGTTTTCAAGTTATTGAGCAAAGTATGGTAGGTTTTCTTCGGGATCTGAAAAAATAACCAAAACCGTTGATTTTTTGCTATTTTTAGCCAATAACTAAAAAATCAGTGAAGATATCGCAATTCTAAGGGTCCTAAAATCATCGGTTTTAGTGGAATAGCGGATTTATTTCGTCGAAAAAAATGTCATGTTTTTTTTGTTTCATACAATTATTGACAACTTTAGGCCCCTTGAGGAACCACTTAGCGTTGAGATACGGACTTCAAATTTTTACACGACCATTTTTGAGCTAAAACGATCGTTTTCTAACAACGAACTTATAACATTTGCAAAATAAGGGACGGCCTACTAGTCTAGTCTAGTCTAGTCTACACATACACAGCCATTCATTGAAAGAATCCTGGAAAATGATAGAATCGACTAATTCTACCATTTTTCTTGTCATTATTAATGTTTGCAGTACATTGGAAATGCATTACAAGCATTAAAGCGACCAGGCCTACTGTGCAGCGTTATTGTTTTTACAATAAAGCCATTAAGTGGGGACATTTCGTACCAACCGCACTCAGCTTTTGAGGAAGCAAAATAAGTGAAATTATGGGGGTGACGATGCTAAGAAGGTTAATGTCACCACTTGGTCCTTCGCTTCCTGGGATGGAACACAGGTATTTGGTCCGTGTCCTGGCCCTAATGCCTAGGCTTAAGCGCCTTTACTCGCTCTCTGAAATGAAACAAACTAGGTGCGAGGGAAACGTTGCGTAAACAAAAATTAGTTTTCGAAGTTTATAAATGCCCCCTTGAGGAAAAAAAAGAAAAAGTAGTTTGAAACGGTCTCACCGATTCATCTGGAAACTGCTGTTCCTCGGTGTTAAGAGGAACGTCATTACAGCACAGTCAGGCTTGCTCCTCGTCTCACCTCCGTCGCGCACAGAGTCAGTCAGCATTGGAACACAAATCAGCACCACACCCGTCCAAACACAAATTGTCACACGATGATAAATATCACAATTTTGAAGTAGTTTCGCTTTAATCACAGCTCTCACGGACAACTGAAACCGGCACCGCCCAAACACTCACGATAAACACGGAAAATGAAAAAGATTTGCAGGATTTTGGCACGAAAAAACTTAATACTATCACGAATTATTCTTTTCAAAACGTTCCCAAATCGACAGTCCAGACAAATGTCACGCGCACTTTCCAAAGAAAACACTTCCGGATGGCGTAGCTTTATCAGTCCCCTGCCCCACGCGGAAAAACGCGAACCTTTCGAAACTTTCACTTATGTCACCGGAACTACAATCACAGTATCTACGCAAACACAACTCGTCCTAAACCTCGCCGGATGGCGTAACACCACCAGCCGTTTCACGATTCGGAAGGGCAATTCCAAACAACGCGGAACCGAGAAAAACACGACAAACGATTCGAAAACACCGCAAAATAAGGAACGGCCTACTGATCATAAACTAATTAATCAATCAAAGAAGGATATTCATACGTACCTTACCGATCAGGCTAAGGCCTGGGTGGCCTCTGCTGTACATAGTAGCCGTCTCCATTCCACTGTTTGTCTCCAGTTCCGCACTCCGCGTAGGGTCCGCAGATCGTCCTCCACTTGGTCGACCCACCTAGCTCGCTGCGCACCACGTCTTCTTGTACCGGTCGGATGACTCACGAGAACCATTTTAGTCGGGTTGCTATCCGACATCCTGATGACGTGACCCGTCCACCGTAGCCTCCCGATTTTCGTGGTGTGGACGATGGTTGGTTCTCTCAGCAGCTGATGCAGCTCGTGATTCATTCGCCTTCTCCAAGTCCTATTCTGCAAGGATATTCATATATTTATTATTAGTCTTAAAAAATGGGAATTAGTAGCGTGACGTTGCAACGTTGTACCGTCACGCTAATCATCCCCATTTTTAACATACTTCGGCACCAACATTTCAAAAGGGCGTAACTGCATTTTGAAACAAACCACTCTTTCACATCTGTGGGTCATATATTAAGTTTCCCACGAAATTCACAAACATTACTAGACAGAGAAATTGCTCTTCTTTCCTATACTGGTGGTGATTTGCATGGCGGCATTGAAATACGATCTACAGATGTGAAAGAGGGGTTTGTTTCAAAATGAAGTTACGCCCTTTTGAAATGTTGGTGCCGACTTTCCCAATGATAACTTACTGTTCAACAGATCATACTTATTGGAAATTTTACAAGGAATCCGAATACAGTGGCGTTTCGGTTTTATCACTAGTCGTTTTAATCACTACTCGCCCTAATTCACGGTTTTCTATTCGATTTTATCACGATTTTCATTTCGTTTTTATCACACTTGTTTTAAAACACTCCGAAATCAATATGACGTCAATACAGTACTGTCTAGTCCACCAACACAGTTAAAAAGTATGAGCTACGAATCATATATTTTGCAGATGAATGATTTTGAATAAAAAATTACATTTATTTCTCGTTTCGCCAAATTCACTGTTTCGTTTATATCACGGTAATTTTTTTTTTGACCGTGATAAAACCGAAAAACCACTGTATGTAAAAATAGTTCAGGTTTTGCAGTCGAATTTACGAGTTATACTAGAACATATGTCATAAAAGGCGTCAAAACGTTGTAACGTCACGGTAGAATGTGTCAGTATTTTTTTTGTAAAATTTCTCAAAAAGTGTTTATGGGATTCCTCTAAATGAGTTTGTATGACACTACTTGATTACCTTCTGCAATATATTGAGAAGCTTGGATTGGGATTCTTCAAGGATTTTTATTTGAGATTCTTCCAAAAGTTCCTTCTGCACTATGATTCTTCTTAAATTTCTGTAAGAGTAGTTTCTATGGGAATTCCATCAGTTGATTTACCGGGAAATTCCTTCATGAGTTTTCTTTGGAGATTCTCCCGAGATTTTTTTTTTAATTTCACATGATCGTGTTTCTTTTAAGATTTCTCTTGTTAATCTTATATGATTTTTCAAGGTAAGTTTTTGAAATTCCTTCAAAAGATCTTTTGGAGTTGTTCTGAGATTTCTTCCAGGATTTCTCCGAACATATTCCTTAGTATCAAAAAGGTAATCTCAAAAGATTTTCTCTTTGAAATTCCTCCATAATTTCCTTCAGGAATTCGTTCAGGCTATTATTCTCTTTGAATTCCTCCAAGAGTTCCCCCGGGGATTCTCGGGGAACAAATTTAAGTTTTCTGTAAGAAATTTCATTAGGAATCCTTCTAGTGCCTAGTTTTCCCTGACATTTATTTAGTAATTCTTTTACAGATTCCTTTAGGAGTTTTTTGTAGGATAATTTTAAGAAACCTTATGGAATTTTTATATGTAACCTCTTGTCCTTCTTGGTATTTTTCGGCTTTCAGTCACAGAAAAGCGTTGAGCGTTGTTCCCAAAGTGCCAAGTGTTGTGACTCGAACTGTGTACCCACCCACCATTTCAATCGAGGTGCTAGGGTCCAATGAAACAAGTGCGGTGCAGAGAAGAAAACACATTCCGCCGTGTGATCAACACGAATCGAAAACAAGTTAATTCACATCGAGCCCTGATGAAGATCCCAACCACAGGATCGAAACGTTGGCAATGATCTAAAATAATCAACGCTTTTCTGTGACTGAAAGCCGAAAAATACCAAGTTTTACGTAAATCCAGTCATACCCCGTAGAACTCTTGTCCTTCATAACTACTTTTGGGTTCCCCCCGAAGGTTTCCCCACTTGGATCCGTTTAAGAATGTTTCTGTGATTCCTATAGGTAATCCCGTAGAGTTTCGCTTCTAAATACCTGAACGAGTTCTGCCTGACCCCTGCGATTTCTTCATGAGTTCCTTCTGGAATAAACACATACTCTTTTATAAATTTCTCCTGAAGTTTCTATAGAGAGTTTTCTGATATACCAGAAAATCTTATATTTAGAAGGCACAGAATGTTGCAAATTAACAAATTGAGAGATGAATTTGTGAAAAAAAATCGTCACCAGAAATTTGGATCCCTTATGAAACTCGTTCTTGGTTTTACTCAAGAGATATTTTTGAAATTCCTCATGGAGTTCCTTCTCAGATTCACCCAGATGTACTTTCTAGATATTTCTCTAGGCTTTTCTTCAGAAGGTCCTACGGGAATTCTTCTACAAACTGATCTGAAACTCCACCAAAAATTCTGGGAATCCACTTTTTCTAGAGTCATAGTCCCTAGAGAAATCCCATGATCAAATCCTGGATTGATTCCCAGAAAGAACTCTCGAAGAAATCCCTGACTAAACACATTCAGACTGCCTGGAGGAGCTGAATCCCAAGAAGAAATAAATAAAGGAATCTGGATCAAAACTATGAATTCGTGTAGAAACATCAGAAGGACGTTTTGGATAAATCCCCATTGTACCTAATACAAAATAGGAAATTATGTTTTTTTACAGGTCGCTAGAACTTTATTTTTACACCCAAAATTAACTCCAAATAGATTTATGATATTACCTTTTGACAGCTGGATGGTGGACAGCTGCACCTTATGGTGATAAGCTTCCATACAAACCAAAGTTCATTAAAATTTGTTATAAGTTTTGCGTGCAGCGAATTTCGCCTCAACTTACGGTACCTTCCATGTTTTTGCCTATCTTGCACTCGACATTTCTACTCCATTGCGCAGCTAGAATTTGCGATGATATAATTTCGTGTGTTTACAACCTCTTCTGAACGCCTGCAGGTGTAACTTCGTCGCTCGGACCTAGACCAGCCACACCGACCCGCAAGTCTTGGATACCACACAGTCCAGCAGAATTCTGCTCAAAACTCCCACCTTGCTCCGAAATGCTACTCGAGTGCGCAACTTCACACTGAGGTGTCCCATCCAACGAATACCTGCGACGACGACGGATTGAAGTAGGCAGCAAGCAATTCACCGCGAACGCAGCACCACACAGTCAATGTCCGTCCATCGCGGAATGGATTGCGTAATCCAGCGCAATGTTCCGAGGGTTTCGTTTTTAGAGCTACGCGCGCCTCCTCCTCATCCGCTCTCAAGTGCGATATTTTGTATTGTTTTATTCGGGACTTTCCGCTTTTTGCGGGTAATTGTTTTTGAAATGTGGCGTTTATTGCGGTGCCAAACGGCTTTTCGTCGAATAAGGGGGCGCCTCTATGTGATCAAGTTTTAATATTCCAGGAACTCCGCAATTAAAGTCACGATCGCATCATCAAGCGACTCTGCTGTTGGCTCAGCGCTGAACTCCAAGAAGGTGAACGCAAACAGCCAGCGTTTTATCGTACCATTCTAGCCGAGATGAAAAATGGGTCTAACCTGCGACCTTATTTATCATAAGCATTCACGGCATTTCCGCGTCGAAGGGTGCGGATTATCGAACCTTTCGTAGAATGTTTGAGATGTGTAGACGGTAACGACAACTTTGTAGGAGAATAAGGAAAGTTGCACTTTCTAAGGAAAGATTCAGTTTTTTTTTTGCTTCGAAAAAAAAACATAATAACAAAGAGTTGCAATATTTTGGAAGAGAAGTTCCAAATATTCAGCAGATGTTTCAAAACTCAATCAATTATTAATAAATCATAGTCAATTAGGCATATCGTTTTATCTAATAATGCATTCTATACCAATCACCCCAACCACATTGACATGATTAATGTCACCTTAAGCTCTTTCATTTGCCACAAGACATCACCGGAAAAGGTCCCCGTTCCTCCGTTCTTCCGCCTATCACACCACCCGGCAAACAACCAATTTTCATTCATTAACTTTTCAAGTCGCAATTCAAAAAAAAAAACAGAAGAGTACAACTCTCTCGATCATCGCCTACCCAACCCGATCGTAGCAGCAGCTTCCACATCTCCACCACCACCACCACGATCACCACGGTCTCTCCTCAACCAAACAAACAACGCTTTTGACACCTTATAAAAACAAATCGGCTTTGTGTCGCTGTTGTCGTCGTCGTCGTCGACATCGTTGTTGCTCGGTTTAGTTTTGTCTGCCCACCTAAAATCGTTTGCACGCGATCGCAATCGTGTGCCATGGTGCTCCCTTCGCGATCGCGCGTCGTTGATCGGCTGGGTGACAACCGTTGAATGGGCTCTTTTGGCGGAATTCGTGGGATTAGCTGTAGGTATGTTATGTTTTGTATCTTGGATATCAAGCGATTTTGGCTATCTCCACTGTTTGGCTCATTATATGTACTAATTGCTCATCATTAGATTTCAAACTTTGTAATTTTTGTTGTTTTTTTTTTTAATAGGAGTATTAAATACAGCATTGTTTTCTACATGAACCGCTAAGTATTTTTACTGGGACTGGGACATCCTTCAAAGCCAACCGGAGGAGAGAAACTCCTTTCTCGACCTAACCCTAAGCGTTCCCATTGCCACGAGGACCATCATCTTCCCGAGACCACCAGAAGGTATTGCTTCGGAGAGAGGCTACTGCAGTTCGCATACTCAAGATCAACTGTCCAGCCATTTTCAACGGGCCCTGGCCCAAAAGCATCCAAGTTAGGTGTAATGCTACTTCTCCAAAGCACCTGCTAATCCAACTATTTACCTTCGTAATAAACTTGTGGGTCCAACTACCTTTCGTGGAACTATCCCTCGCAAGCTACCCTTTGATCATCGAAGCCAACCTAGCAGTCCTACCTATGCCCCTAATGCGGTGCATTTCAAAGCACTCTATATGCTCTCCGATGAGGTTGCCGATAGGGTTACTTTACTTACTTTACCGATCAGACTAAGGCCTGGGGGTGCTTCTGCTGCACATAGTAGCCGTCTCCATTCCACTCGGTCCATGGCATGGCTATGTGTCTCCAGTTCCGCACTCTGCGTAGGGTCCGCAAATCGTCTTTATCTTGGTCGACCCACCAGCGCATCTCGTCTTCTTGTACCGGTCGGATGACTCTCGAGAACCATTTTAGCCGGGTTGATATCCGACATCCTGATGACGTGACCCGCCCACCGTAGCCTCCCGATTTTCGCGGTGTGAACGATGGTTGGTTCTCTCAGCAGCTGATGCAGCTCGTGGTTCATTCGCCTTCTCCAAGTCCCGTCTTCCATCTGAACTCCGCCGTAGATGGTACGCAACACCTTCCGTTCGAAAACTCCAAGGGTGCGTTGGTCCTCTGCAGGTAGGGTCCATGCTTCGTGTTCATAGAGGACTACCGTCTAATCAGCGTTTTGTAGATAGTTTACTTCGTGAGACGGCGAACTTTGTCCGATCTTAGAGTCAAAAGTAAGCTCGATTGTCTGCCACAATGTGCTTTGTCTGCGACACACTAATTGTAGAGGTCCGGTCCCTGCCGGAACTGGAAGCTAAACCCGTTTCTGGAATCCGGATTCCAATGTTGTCACTTCGTGCTGCTGTCACACACTCCGCCTCTAATTCTACACTCCCGCGCTTTGTCTCTGACTCTTTCTTCCATCAATGTACTATCATTTTCAGGTGCGTCTTCCACACACATGCAGTAGTGTTGGTGAGCACAGTCCAAGACCCTACATTAATGACTAATCCGATTCGCATGGTTTTCTCTCTTTAGTGGGATGTTCCGCCATCGTCTCAAATTTACGAACTATAATATCAATGTCTCCAGTTAGCCTAGTGGTTAAGGCTTTTCTCGACTCCCTGGGCATAGCGTATCATTGTACTTGCCTCACAATATACAAATTCATGCAATGGCAGGCAAAGAAAGCCCTTCAATTAACAACTGTGGAAGTGCTCAAAGAACACTAAGTTGAAGCGAGGCAGGCCAAGTCCCAGTGGGGACGTCGAGCCATAAAGAAGAAGAAGAGGAAGAAGAAGAAGAAGAAGCAGAAGAAGAAGAAGAAGAAGAAGAATAAGAAGAAGTAGAAGTAGAAGAAGAAGAAGAAGAAGAAGAAGAAGAAGAAGAAGAAGAAGAAGAAGAAGAAGAAGAAGAAGAAGAAGAAGAAGAAGAATATTAATGTCATCAGCGAAACCAAGCAACTGAACGGACTTCGTGAAAATTGTTCCACTCGTGTTTCTCCCCGCTCTCCTTATTACACCCTCTAACGCAATGTTGAACAGCAAGCACGAAAGACCATCACCTTGCCGTAGCCCTCTGAGAGATTCGAAAAAAAAAACTCTCTGAAAGTCCCTGATACTCGAACTACGCATATCACTCGATCCATCGTCGCCTTGATCAATCGTATCAGTTTATCCGGGAATCCGTATTCGTGCATAATCTGCCATAGCTGTTCTCGATCGATTGAATCATACGCCGATTTGAAATCGATGAACAAGTGATGTGTGGGCACACTGCATTTGCGGCATTTCTGTAATACATGGCGAACATCTGGTCCATTGTAGCGCGTTCACCCATGAATCCAGCCTGATATTGCCCCACGAACTCTCTTGCCATCGGTGATAGACGGCAGCATAAAATTTGAGAGAGTATCTTTTTTTTTATTCTTAATCACTTAACCTAATTTACAGCTCTATTGTCCACTGGGGCACTACGTGAGCAATTTCAATTGACAGCTGCACCTACATTTTGTACAGCGCCTATATTCTATTCTACTTTATCGAACTGGTTGCCTTTCTGCTG
This sequence comes from Aedes albopictus, assembly GCF_035046485.1. Taxonomy (NCBI): domain Eukaryota; kingdom Metazoa; phylum Arthropoda; class Insecta; order Diptera; family Culicidae; genus Aedes; species Aedes albopictus. The sequence continues at coordinate 214,435,716 of NC_085137.1, forward strand.
CTTTCACTTTTTCTACTATATACCTAGTAGAATGATGAGCACAAGGATGATGATGGATAGCCGATGTTCCTTTCCAGTCCGATTGGAGGTCCATTATGAGTAGCAGTTCGCCAATTTCCAGGTATCAGGGTCCGTTTGAGCCATGGGGCTAAAGGGTCAGTGTCAGTTGCTCTCGGGGGAAAAGCAACTGACGATAAATTGCAAGTGCCGGGGCTGGGAATCAAACCCATGACCATCCGCATATGAAGCGAACGTGTGACCAACTACGCCACGGGCCCCGGCTAGAGAGTATCTTGTAAGCAGCGCTCAGTAGTGTGATCGCGCGATAGCTTCCGCAATCCAACTTGTTGCTCTTTTTGTAGATGGGACACATGATACCTTCCATCCACTCCTCCTGTAATACTTCTTTCTCCCAAATCGCCCAAGTAACAATTATACTTTTGTGGCAATCCTGAAGTAATTTCCAAGATTGAATAATAAAACTTAGCAATAAAGCTCTTTGTTCTGCAAATCCGAGATAAAATAGGCATAAAATATCCATAAGACTAATCTGGCCCACTCTTAAGGAGATCTTCAAGGCTGCTTTTGAAGACTGCTTTGAAACTAGTTGTATTTATGTATTAACACTGATGATTGATTATAAGAACTTCATAAAACTTTAACAAGAATAGCTTGAAGCATGTTGATCTTTTAGCTGTCTTTCGCAAAAGTACTAATAGTGCATGATAAATGAAATTTTTTACCTCAGCATTATGCAGATGCGAACTAAGTTTGTTTAATGGATGAAATGTTAATTGAACTGTGAATTAATTTTCATCAAATTGCTAATGGCTAATGCATCAAAATTGCCTGACAGATCATTTATGACAGGGAATCAAAATTTTCCGTGCTATACCCACTTTGTCGTTGATATGCCTCCCAAAACATGCGAAAATAACGAAGCGCCTCAAAAATAATATCATTCATTATTATACGAAGACATAAATTTCCTATAAAAACAAAAGGCTACGCCACTTTTTCAATTCTTTCTAAACATGGCTGCCGTTCCAAGCGAACAAATCTCATGCAGCTGCCATCAATTGTTATTACCTTTAATCCAAACCATCTCAAAACAATGATGGAACCAAGTCGCCTTGCATGAAATCTACAGCATTTATTGAAGATTGTTTTTACTAGTGATGAGCTTAAGGCAGATTTGTTCGTCTTAAATGAAACTTATTCGTTTTATTCAAGAGTAACAGCTTTTGACAATTGTTTGTTTATCTTTTTGGAGCTAGAAAGTTGTTTCTGTACATTTTGCGTCAGGAAGTGCCAATTCTTTTATAGTTTCGTCTATTTAATAAGTGCATTTCTAAAACTTACTCGTATTACACTATTTAGCATAAGCACGAGAAGAGTCACAGTAAGTACCCATTTCATTTTCGATTCAAGTTACTGTGGTCTGTGTGAGTAACTGGCTGAAGGTTGGACGACCTCAGCAAGCTACTCGCATTTTTGATTGGCTATAAAATGAATATTTCGTCGATATGATTACTTTTGAGCACCAAAACGGCAAAATTAACAGTGAGCAAAAATGTTTGAGTGTTTATATTTGCATAAGAAAGCCAATTTGTTGCATAATTTATTATTTGAAATAATAAGATTTTATTATTCCGCTTAGTTCTTGTTCCAGACTAGTGGCTCTAGCTCAAGAATTGAAAGCTTTAAGAAGTTTTTAAAGGAGATTAACTCAGATGAATTGTACTTGAATAAACGAAGCATAAACTTTTAATAAAGTTTGTTGATGTTATGTGTTGAAAATAACTTCAAATACGTCTTAAAACTTATTATAAGATCAAATGCCTTAGGGAATCAAGTTGTTTTATGCGCGATTTTCAAAATTAACTTGAAGAAAACTTAAAAACCGCATACGAACGGAGATTATTTTCTCTTCATAAAAACAACTATAAATGTTTCATGAATTCTTCATGCTATGATAAAGCTTCTATAAAAATAAACAAATCTAAAAAGAATTTAAATTGTTACTTGGGCGTGGTGCTGACCCAGTGTAGTGCTCTCACCAGTGCTTCTCCCCCGTATTTTAGTAACTCGCTTGGTAGTTGAGGGAACGTCCATAAATTACGTCACGCGAAAATTGCCCATTTTCAACCCCCCCCCCCCCCCCCTCCCCCCTATGTCACACTTTTTGTATGGGACCTCTGAAATTTTTGTACGGGTTGTCACACTTTGCTGGACCCCCCCCTCCCCCCTTAAAGCGTGACGTAATTTATGGACGTTCCCTGATCTGCTCCAGCGGCTTTGTTGTTTTCAACCGGCTAACCTCCTCCTCAATCTCTTGGAGGTTAGGGGCGGGAAATCACTCGACCTGTGCACGTACTCCTAGATCTGTTACCATGCCACCTTAGATGCTTGCAACGCTCATCGTAATGCTGCCGCCACCTCTCGACCACCTCACGCTCACTCGTGGGAATATTCCAATGCCTTCTGTTCGCGGCGCCCCAAGCTAGCTTTTTCTTCTCGTTTTAGCGAGCCTGCAAAAAGTAGGTGCGTCGCGAAATCAGAGTTTTGGAAGCGCGGCCAATGCCGATAGGGTTCATACCGGTGATAACACAAAGAGAACCAATTCGCCCGAACATTGTCGCCTCCGTATGATCAACAGCTGCACGATGTAGTGAAGAACTTTTTTCGACAGAGAACGTAGGTTCCACAAGTCGAGTTCATTTCTTTGTCAACCATCAACCAGTAAAGATGTTTTAAGTTTTTCACTCAGTTAAAAGGTTGTGGGCCCAGTAAATCCAAAATCGAGAAGATTCTGAAAGCCAAAAAAAAATCCACCGCGATGGGAGACGACGAGAAGTTCCTCAAGATCAATTTTGCGAATCTTTCGACGGAACGGATTGCAACAACTGGAAGTTCAGGATTTTTGCATTCCTGGAACAGCTGGAAGTTGCGCACTGCGTCGAAGAGGAAGCGGACGAGGATTTTTTTTTGGTAAATTCTGGAAACGGATTCGGCGGCTGACAAGAAAGAAAAAGAGAAGAAGAAAGCGTGCCAGACGAAGCAGGACAACTAGTGTCGCTCGGTCTTGATCGGTGCGGTAGCGGATAGTCACCAGGAATCATGCCTGATATACATCAAAGACAAGAGATGCTCGAAGGATATTTGGGACGGACTGCATGAAGTTTTGGAGCGGAACAGCTTGACAAACTGGTTCATGGTGAAACGGAATCTGAAGGAGATGAAGCACGACGAGCGTTCAAGCCTGAAGTCTCGCTTTCATCGTTTCGACTAGTTAGCTCGAGAACTGAAGACAATTGGTGTGAAAATGGACAAGGAGGACATCGTATGCCATCTGATACAGACCATGTCGTCGTCATATGAGTCAGTGAACACGGCAATGGAGGCGGTTTCGGTGACCCTGGCATTCGTGAAGGAGAAGTACCTGGACGTCGAATCGAAGCCAAGATCGAAGCGCATGGGATAAAGTTTGTCGAATCAAGAACCGGACCGGAGGACGTTGTGTATGCTAGTAAATCTGGTGAAAAATGTCGACTAAAGTACTTCGTCTGCGGAGAGTTTAGTCACAAAACTGGATACGAAATTCGAGATGGTGACGTTTGTCGGATACGCACCAAACGGCTACCTTTTATGGAATGGAAAGAAAGTCTTCGTTGCTCGTGACATCGTGTTCAACTAATCCAAGATGAGTCCGGCTCCACTAGACGATAGCAAAACTGACGAAGAGCAGTTGACCGTGATTCAAGACTGCGTGCAACGGTCGGCTCGTGTCGTAGTCGGAGAAGAGAACGAAGATGAGCCAGTGATCCATGATGAGCCAGTGATCCATGATGAGCCTGAAACTATCGCTGAAGATGACCTAGATGATTTGTTGATGGACAAAGCTGCCGGTGGTCATCTAGACGAAACCGAGGTGCATAAAAGCTGTAGAAATCGTGCACCTCCTATCTGGCACGAATACTACAACATTTCGGCTTTTGTGCTGAATTATTATGCGGTTTTATTGGCAATTATCGGTGAAATTCACCGATAATTGCCAATAAAACCGCATAATAATCGTTCACGGTGATCAACCCCGGTCAGTTTTGTGCTGAATGCCGAAGAGTATGTGAACAATATTCCAAGCGATAGGGGGAGTTGAAGAAGCATGATGACTGGCCCCTATGGAAGGACGCACACTCAGGAAAATTGCTTCATACTTAATGGCAAATATCCATGTGCCAAACCACATCCAAAGTATATGCAACCAATACCCGATTACGCAGGCAAATTAGCACATGAATAGTACTTACTTACCGGTCAGGCTAAGGCCGGGGTGGCCTCTGCTGTACATAGTAGCCGCCTCCATTCCACTCGGTCCATGGTTGCTTGTCTCCAGTTCCGCACTCTGCGTAGGGTCCGCAGATCGTCCTCCACTTGGTCGATCCACCTAGCTCGCTGCGCTCCACGTCTTCTTGTACCGGTCGGATGACTCTCGAGAACCATTTTAGTCGGGTTGCTATCCGACATCCTGATGACGTGACCCGCCCACCGTAGCCTCCCGATTTTCGCGGTATGGACGATGGTTGGTTCTCTCAGCAGCTGATGCAGCTCGTGGTTCATTCGCCTTCTCCAAGTCCCGTCTTCCATCTGCACTCCGCCGTAGATGGTACGCAACACCTTCCGTTCGAAAACTCCAAGGGCGCGTTGGTCCTCTGCACGTAGGGTCCATGTTTCGTGCCCATAGAGGACGACCGGTCTAATCAGCGTTTTGTAGATGGTTAACTTCGTGTTACGGCGAACTTTATTCGATCGTAGAGTTCTGCGGAGTCCAAAGTAAGAACGATTTCCTGCCACAATGCGCCTCTGAATTTCTCTGCTGGTGTCGTTGTCGGCGGTCACCAGTGAGCCCAAGTACACGAATTCTTCAACCGCCTCGATTTCATCACCGTCGATATGAATTCGGGGTGGCGGGCGCGGTGATTCCTCCCTGAAGCCCTTTGCCAGCATGTACTTTGTCTTCGACACATTAATGACTAGTCCGATTCGCCTGGCTTCACTCTTTAGTCGGATGTACGTTTCCGCCATCGTCTCAAATTTACGAGCAATAATATCAATATCATCGGCGAAACCAAGCAGCTGAACGGATTTCGTGAAAATCGTCCCACTCGTGTTTATCCCCGCTCTTCTTATTACACCCTCCAAAGCAATGTTGAACAGCAAGCACGAAAGACCATCACCTTGCCGTAACCCTCTGCGAGATTCGAAGGGACTCGAGAGTGTCCCTGATACTCGAACTACGCACATCACTCGATCCATCGTCGCCTTGATCAACCGTATCAGTTTATCCGGGAATCCGTATTCGTGCATAATCTGCCATAGCTGTTCTCGATCGATTGTATCATACGCCGATTTGAAATCGATGAACAAGTGATGTGTGGGCACGTTGTATTCGCGGCATTTCTGCAACACCTGGCGGATGGCGAACATCTGGTCCGTTGTAGCGCGTTCACCCATAAATCCAGCCTGATATTGCCCCACGAACTCTCTTGCAATCGGTGATAGACGGCGGCATAAGATTTGAGAGAGTATCTTGTAGGCAGCGCTCAGTAGTGTGATCGCGCGGTAATTCCCGCAATCCAACTTGTCGCCCTTTTTGTAGATGGGACACACGATACCTTCCATCCATTCCTCCGGTAATACTTCCTCCTCCCAAATCTTGGTAATGACCCAGTGTAGTGCTCTCACCAGTGCTTCTCCACCGTATTTTAGAAGCTCGCTTGGTAGTTGATCTGCTCCAGCGGCTTTGTTGTTTTTCAACCGGCCAACCTCCTCCTCAATCTCTTGAAGGTCAGGGGCCGGAAGTCTTTCGTCCTGTGCACATACTCCTAGATCTGTTACCACGCCACCTTCGGTACTTGCAACGTCGCCATTGAGGTGCTCATCGTAATGCTGCCGCCACCTCTCGACCACCTCACGCTCGCTCGTGAGAATATTCCCGTGATTATCTCGGCACATGTCGGCTTGTGGCACAAAGCCTCTGCGCGAGCGGTTCAGCTTCTCGTAGAACTTTCGTGTGTCCTTAGCGCGGTACAGCTCTTCCATCGCTTCGCGATCTCGTTCTTCCTGCTGGCGCTTCTTCATCCGGAAGACTGAGTTCTGCCTGTTCCGCGCCTGTTTGTAACGTGCCTCATTCGCTCTCGTACGGTGTTGCAGCATTCTCGCCCATGCTGCATTCTTCTCGTTTTTCAACTGTTCACATTCGCCGTCGTACCAGTCGTTTCTGTGATTCGGAGTCGCGAAGCCTAGTGCTGTAGCCGAGGTACTACCTATGGCGGATCGGATGTCCCTCCAGCCATCTTCAAGTGTAGCTGCGCCAAGCTGCTCTTCCGTTGGTAGGGCCACTGCTAACTGCTGCGCGTAGTCTTGAGCCACTTCTACGTTACGAAGTTGCTCGATGTTGAGCCGCGGCGTTCGACTTCGACGCGTGGTGATAACTGTCGAAAGTTTTGAGCGCATGCATACAGCGACTAAGTAGTGATCCGAATCTATATTCGCACTGCGGTATGTGCGGACGTTGGTTATATCCGAGAAGAATTTACCGTCGATTAGAACGTGGTCGATTTGATTTTCTGTATGTTGGTCGGGTGATCTCCAGGTGGCTTTGTGGATATCTTTGCGGGGGAAGAAGGTGCTTCGGACTACCATACCACGGGAGGCTGCAAAGTTTACGCATCGCTGGCCGTTATCATTCGATACGGCGTGCAGGCTATTTCGCCCGATTACCGGTCTGTACATTTCCTCCCTTCCTACCTGCGCGTTCATGTCGCCGACAACGATTTTCACGTCACGCGGCGAGCACCCATCGTATGTTTGCTCTAACTGCGCGTAGAACGCTTCTTTCTCGTCATCGGGTCTCCCTTCGTGTGGGCAGTGGACGTTGATGATGCTGTAGTTGAAGAAACGGCCCTTAACTCTCAACATGCACATCCTTGCGTTGATCGGCTGCCACCCGATCACACGTTGTCGCATCTTGCCCAACACTATAAATCCTGTTCCCAGTTCATTGGTGGTGCCACAGCTTTGGTAGAAAGTAGCCGCTCGATGCCCGCTTTTCCACACTTTCTGTCCAGTCCAACAAAGTTCCTGCAACGCCACGATGTCGAAGTTGCGGGGATGTAGTTCGTCGTAGATTATCCTGTCACATCCTGCGAAACCAAGTGACTTGCAATTCCATGTTCCAAGTTTCCAATCGTAGTCCTTATTTCGTCGCGTGGGTCTTTGCCGATTGTATCGAGTCGTATTTTCTCCTATGTTATTCGCAATGGGGATTTTTACGGGTGGCTTATTGGGCCTACGCCAACACTCCTGTCTCGCCGGAGGGCCATCGTACCAGTTCTGTTTAACGTCCCAACCAACACTGGGACGACCACGCTGATGGGGCTACCACCTTGGATCTAGCTGGGCGTGGTGCAGCGTTTCTTACTCAGCCGCTGGATGCCAGAACAGACGCTGTTTGAGCCGCACCTCCTTGGTGAACAGACACTCGGATCGTACCTCCTCAATCTAGCTGATGTCAGAAGGACAACAGTGCCCAGGCTGCGCTACCAGCTAAGCACACAACTCTTAGCTGGCGGTCTTTGTCATCGCTTGACCCGTGGAAGCATGAGGTAGGAACTTGTGAGGACCAGAGCTATATTGGACGCTCTCCTTATCGACTCACCGTTTTGCAGCCCAGCACATGAATAGTATGTGCTCTAAATTGTATGAGTCGCTGCTGTATGGTGCCTCATCAAAAGAATGAGTCGCACTAATGGAAAACATTTGTTTACCCCCATTGCAAAAATCCATGTCCCGGACACATAGAAGGAATGAAGATTTTTTTCCCAGTGCAATCGAAGCTGAAATGACATCGCTGGAAAAGAGCCACACTTGGATACTGACCAAGCTGCCTGCTGGGGGACGGACTGTAGGCAACAAATGGTTGTTCACTATTAAGCGTGACGGTGAAGGTAAGATTACGCAAACAAAAGGTTTCGACTACTCGGAAACATAATCGCCAATGGCAAAGATGACCACCTTGAGGAACTCAATGCTAGCGAACCAGCGGGATCTGTACGCGCATCACATGGATGAGAAAACCGCGTTCTCGAATGGCGAATTGACCGAAGAAATTTTATGCGATAATCAGCAGGCTTTTAAGCGGGATACGAACTGGTCTGCAAGCTCAACAAGGGGATTTATGGATTGAAGCAGGCATCCATGAGTTGGAAAATGCGGCTCCATAGTTTCATCACCGGCATCGTATTCGAGCGTATTCAGCATGACCACTGTCTGTAATACTGGTCGGAAGGAGAGGTTACCATTTACCTCGTTAAATATGTTGACGACATCCTGATTGCTGGAAATTGGATTGCGGCGATCAACGGTTCGAAGAAAATATGGTTCCGAGAGTTCGAAATGATGGACCTGGATGAAATGAAGTGCTTTCTTGAACTGAACATGATCTGCAGGACGTTTTGAAGATTCTGCAGCGGTTCGGGATGGCAGATTATCACCTTCTGCTATAACCATGGATCCTCTCTCATCTGCAGCTACTCAAGTGTGAAGATCCGAAACGGTTCACGAAGAAGCCGTACAAAGAGCTGATCGGTTGCTTGATGTATCTGATGGTAACGTCGAGGCCGGACATCTGCGCAGCGGTAAGTTACTTTGCGAGTTTCCAGTGTTGCGCGAAGACGGACGAACATTGGACACATCTGAAGAGGATACTGTTGTACCTACGAGCCAGATTTATCTGTATTATACAGATTTTTGAGCACCCGTTCAGATTTCGTTTTATATGAAATACAGATTTTTGAGCTAGAGTGGCCATTTTATTTTTGTATACGCTACAATTTTTTCTCCCAAATTTTGTATGGGATACAGATTTTTGAAAAGAGCGATGCAGATTTTCAAAAAATCATCTGGCATCCCGGCTACGAGCTATCGCCGACTTTCATTTCCTGCGGTCGACGGATTCGGAAGCACTCTCCGTGTTTGCCGATGCGGACTCGGGCAACAATCCAAATGACCGGCGATCCGTCTCTGAGTACGTAGTGAAACTTCATGGTGCAACAATTTCGTGGGCAACTAGAAAGCAGACATTGGTGACATTGTCGACTACTGAAGCGGAGTTCATGACTCTTTGTCATGCTAGCTGCGAAGCGATGTGAGTTGTGAACCTCTCAAAGATGCTCGACGTGTTAGTTGCCTTACCGGTTACTGTATACGAGGACAATCAGCCGTGTATTGTCCTGTATATGTGAAGAACCAAAAAAGCATAGAAGAATGAAGCACATTGATATTCAGTATACTTTTTCGTGCGAGACCTATTCCAACAGAAGCAGATTAGACTTCAGCGCCAGTCAACCGAGGTTCAAATAGCGAACTTGATGACGAAAGGCCTTGCTGACAACCGAGCGCACAGCTACTGGAAGATTTCAAGCAGGTTTGTTGTGGAAAATTGATTCTATCAGGCCGCAATCTTCTCATCTCGCTACCACCAGTATGTATTGTTCCGGTTTCGCAAGCTACAGGCTGCCGTCATGCAACCGTTCCACCAGACGTCTGGAGAATTGAAAAGCCCAGCGCTTCTTGTAGCGGGGGCTATTCAGTGGAAAAGTCTTCTGATGCGGAACGAGGTTTAACCTGGCTTCAAGAAATTTAATTTATGCTACTTTCGCTATGCCCTGTATAAATGGGTGAGCAAACGGACGTCTTAGGAAGATTTAAGGAATGTTGGGCTAAATTGGTGCATTAAGGAGGTCTTAAGGGTTCAATTGGTTCCGGGCAAATTTCAGGACCTTTTAGAGGGTTTCAAAAGGATTTCATGGTAAACAGGGCGGCTGGGGGGTGGAACTTACAGGGCGATCCATGAGGTTTCACGGTAGTTTAAAGAATTTCAGGGAGCTTCAGGAAATTTCAAGGGCATTTCAGAATGTTTCGGGAAGCTTTTATGGGTGTTTTAAGGCATTTCAGGGTTCAGGAATTTTTCAGGGGTTTCAGAAAGCTTTCAGGTGTGACCTTTGAACACCCCGAATTCCTCAGAAATGCCCCTTGAACTTCTTTAAACGTCTCTGAAATCTCATCAAACTTCCTCAAAGCTCCCGAAACGCTCCAAAATGCTTTTGAAATCTTCTTATAATCCCTTGAGATCCCCTACACTCCCAGCGATCACCTGAGACCATCTTAAATCCCCATGAGATCATTTGAAACTCCCGTGAACACCTCCTGAAATCCCTGAAAAGATCCTGTGAAAGGCCTCTGAAAACAACTTGAACCCCCTGAGCATTACAAAATTTGAAACCTTTTCCAATTAGTTTAAAGAACCTCTGTGACCTCTTGAGATCCTTTGAACCTCGAGAAAATTCTCTTAAACATCTTGAAATTTCTCTGAAACTCTTAAACACCTGAAACATACATAAACACTCCTCAAATCTCATGAAACGTTCCTGGAATTGAGTGGAGTGGTTTATGTCTGGAACAGAGAAAAAATCGCACGTCACTGCTAGCTGATAAGGAAGAAACCATCAAATTTGTAGCCAAACTGAGCATCATCGATGATCTGCATCTAAAGAGAAGCAAAATTTCCGTTTCAGTAGATACCGACTGGCGCCCTCCAGAAGCCACCCCACCGCGCGATATGAATGTGATCGACCCAGTAGCAAGCTGGCGTCTCACAAATGCCTCCATATTTTACTTTTACGATCATACACGTTGACGGTATCGGAAGCTCGGCATCAGCTACTGCTGTGCTGCTAGGCTCCAACCAGGCATCATCAGTTAGACTGGAACTGAATAAATGGAAGCAAGGAATTGACAATCTCCATTCGTGTGGTTTTATGCTCCGTGGGGTCCCGACGACGACGCCAACTGTGGGTAGATCTGAGTTTGTATGAATTTCTGAGTACGAACAAAATGTTGAAATTGGATATGCTGTGCCGTACGGAATTGAAAGCGTTATCAGACATTCCGAAGCTGGTTTCTTAATACGAGGTTTTTGATTCGGCAAAGCTCAACGGAAAAAAGAAGCCAACTTGTCATAGCAAATCAGATCGATCAGAGAAGCGCGCGTAGGCGGTGGCGCGGGATCACATTTCCATCAGAGCAATTTCGTTAATAGCTGCGTTTCAATTTAGGAGTGAAACCTGGTTCATTTCATTTTTTCGGACAGCAAAAAAAGAAAAGATCGCATTCTTGTGAGTGAAGGTTCAACAACCAGCACATAAATCACGACGAATCGATCGCGCCCGAACTTATGACGCACTTTCTTTGCCAGATATTTATCCGAACACATTCCTGCCCAAACGGGAATGCAAACAATTCCCTATATCATCTTCCGGACCGAATCGTTCACGTGATCGAAATCCCTCCGATATTGGGGGAAGACGGGGTATTAGGATGAAAGTGTCAATATGTGCACTCTTGTATTATTTCCTTCTTGGAAAGTTTCAAGGTTGGTTTTAGAACTGCGCTAAAACCGTAATAAACCCAAAAATGTTACATGAGAATGCCGCATAGGTTTGGATTCGAATCTAGAACGGTCCATTGCATAGATTGCCCAAAATTTACCATAGAAGTTCAATCATGTTTGAATTTACACCACCCATCTTGCCCCGTCTTCCTCCAAATAAACACACCTTCCGATACATACCTGTCTGGCTTGGTCCGGGGGTGGCGCTTCGTGATCGTCATCACCACCACTGTGAGCGTGAGCGCTATTGTTGATGTTGCAGATTATTTTCCCATTCCATTCCGGTGGTGATTCCTCAGCCAACTAAAAATAACATCTTTAATCTGTCAGTCAAGCATCTCAGGAATTAAGTAACGCTATTTTCGATCGGATTGTTGTTTACCTGTTGTTTGCTGCTGGATGATGCTTCATCGATCGCGCATGTAGCCAATCAGGAGACAGACAGGGCAGTAGGTAGTGGGTGGTGGTATCGGTGGAGGTCACGTCATGGAACGGAGTGACGTTAGTTTGGGGCTGATTTTAAAGAACAATTTAGTCAAATACAGCAAAATCTCTTGCTGGATCCTGACACCCATTGAATGCAATTCCACGACTGTCTACCGATCAATGAATTTTTTAGGAGCATGAATGTATCCAAGCATTACTATATGTTTAATATAAACATTTCCCATAAGATTTTTGTTTCAAAAGTATAGAAAAGACAACAAAATGTTAATACTTAGCTTGATTGATTGATTTGTCTTTATTATAGAGACTTTCAGAATACTTAGCTAAAGCTGACTGCACAGTGCACATATGTACAGTTGTTACTACGTGATTGAAAGGATTCATTGAAAGACAAGACTAAATCCACAATACTGTACCACACATTTTACTTTTTTTTCACCTTATATCGTTTTTTTTTAAATCTCATCAGCAAACAATCTTGATCGCTTTTTTTTGATAATTCCTTCGTTAATGTCTTAGGTACCAAGTTAATTTGACAATGCCTCTGGGAATTTCTTTGGAAATGTCTCGTTAAGAATTCTTTCAGCATTTTTTGGGGCATCATTTCATTAATTTATTTAGTTCAACATCAAATTCATGATAACACTGAACCAACAATTTGTCGCCATAATACTCGATTTGCAGCTGCAGCTCTCCAAAGTCGGTCACGCCCAACGCTCGCCAGATCACGCTCCACCTGCTCCGGCCATCGTGCTCTCTGCACTCCACGCCTTCTTGTACCAACCGGATGGTTAGCAAACACTAACTTTGCAGGATTGTTGTCCGGCATTCTTGCAACATGCCCTGCCCACCGTCCAGCTTTAGCCACTTTCAGGATGTTGGGTTTACCGTAGAGTGCAGGGAGCTCATGGTTCATCCTTCTCCGCCACGCCCCGTTTTCCTGCATGTCGCCAAAGATCGTCCTTAGCACGCGTCACTCGAAAGCTCCGAGTGCTTGCAGGTCCTCCTCGAGCATCGTCCATGTCTCGTGTCCGTAGAGAACTACCGGCCTTATTAGCGTCTCGTGCATGGTACATTTGGTGCGGGGTGAATCTTTTTTGACCGCAGTTTCTTCTGGAGCCCGTAGTAGGCACGACTTCCACTGATGATGTGCCTTCGAATTTCATGGCTCACGTTGTTGCCAGCCGCTAGCAAGGAACCGAGATAGACGAATTCTTCTACAACCTCGAAAATATCATCGTCTATTGGGTAGTACGCAGATCGCAAGAAATTTCTAGTACGGAGCTGAAACGAATCGTCAAATCAAATGGGGCTTGCTGTGTTAAATTCCTTCACCATTCCGGTCACGGAAAAATAATGCACTGAACAAAAAGCACTTGAGCGATTCTGTTTGAAGTGCATACCTCGCATATCGTAACATCGCTGCCAAAGCTTGTCCTGTCTCACTCAGTCTCACCTAGCACCACGTACTTCGTTTTCGACGCGTTCACCGTGAGTCCGATCTTTGCTGCTTCACGTTCAAAGCGGGTGTACAGTTCTATCACCGTTCCAAATATTCTAGCAATAATATCCGCAAAACAGACAAATTGACCGGATTTCGTAAAGATTGTACCCCGGATGTTAAGCCTGGCTCATCCCATAATACCTTCCAGCAGGGCGGCGAGATTCAAACGAACAGGACCGATCATCCGAAACCCCTACGCAGATTTCTACACCATCCATCGTCGCTTTGATCAATCTAATGAGCTTCCCGGAGAAGCCGTTCTCGGCCATTCTGGTATTCGCGACATTTTTAGAGGATTCGCCGCACGGAGAAGATTTGGTTCGTTGTCGAGCGGCCGTCAACGAAGCCGGCTTGATAACTTCCCAGTGGGAAATTCCCACAAACTCATTTACTTTGGGTGAAAGATGATCTGGGATATCACTTTGTAGGCTGCATTCAGGATGGTGATCGCTCGGGAGTTCTCACACTCCAACTTATCACTTTTCTTGTAGATGGAGCAAATTACCGCTTCCTTCCACTCATACGGTAGCTGTTGGTCTCCCAGATCTGAACTTTTACCCGGTGCTGTCAAGTGCCCAACTTTTCCGGACGCATTTTGTTGAGTTTAGCTCCGATAGCATACTTACCAGCTGACTTATTGTTCTTGAGCTGCTGAATAGCTTCCTTAACCTTCCGTAACTCGCGCCGTTGACTACCTGCGTCAGCACCACGCTAATGCTGAGTACAAAAAGCGAGATTTTTTCAACGTGTTATACAAAATACAACAGCGCGATTGTTCGAGGGTTAACTTCCTTCAAAATGGGTGTTGGCTCGTTGTTGCTTTCTGCTGTACCGACGTAGTCATTCTTCCGACTGCCTTGATCCTCCATGTCTGCGTTCTCCGCACCATTCAGGTGTTCTGGTGTCGTAGTCGATGTTCCGTCCTTATCCTTGCACATTTCAGCTGGCGACACGAAACTTTTGCGGGATGCGCTGAGCATCTGGTCTCCGTGTTTCTTGTAAATGGTACAGCATTTCCATTTGTTAACATTCTGCTTCTTCCAGACGGCGCTTTTTCCCCCGGAAGAGATGCAGACCCATTCTGCTGTTTCCTCGTTCTTTTACACGCTCCGTGCTGCACTATGAGCGTCCTCCTTTTCGAAAATCTCTCTACACTTATTGTCGAAATAAGCGTTCCTTCGGCTCCGTTCCACAGACGCAACGTTTGTCTCCGCTGCGTTGTTGATGGTTGCCTTTATCGTATTCCGGCAGTCCTCGAGAGGGGCTTCATTGAACTCGTCCTCGTCCGGCAACGCTGCCTCGTGATTCTGCTCGTATGCGGTGGTGACATTCGGTTGCTTCAGTCCAGATTATACCGAGGCAGCCGTCGGTACCGTACGTTGTTGATCACGGAGAATTTTTGGCGCATTTTTACCATCACCAGGTAGTGGTCAGAGTCGATGTAAGTGCCACTGTAGGTCCTGACGTCGATAATGTCGGAGAAGTGCCATCCGTCAATCAGGATCGCCTAAACCTCAAATATCATTGAGTAGAGTCGAACAAACTTCTCACAATTTACGTCAGAACCAATAAAACGAACCTTCGTCACGGAAAGCAATCAACCTCAAATTCATGCACTTGATCTACATTGAATTCCTCGCGTTGGCAGCCTTCTCATGTCATCGCGATAATCAGTCACCAGACATTGTTGAGAAACAATGCGCACATTAGTCGGGTTCATTTGCGTTCTAAATAGCAGGTAATTCACCGGGTGTCATTCCATTACAACTGCATGTAACCGCCGAATCATTCTCCCTTCAACAACTGCATCGCCAGGGAAAGAGACCGCAAGATCATTAATAATAACCCATCCCCGCGCCCGCCGGCCGCCAAGTAAAGCCACCCGAGCAGGAACGGATAACTGCCACATAACTGCAGCATACCAAAGTCAGGTATTATATCAAAACAAGATATTGGTCGGCTACCCAGGTCTTGAAAATAACTCATTTTGATATTTTGTAGGTATTGATGAAATACCTCAACGAGTTATTGGTTTGGTGTTGAGGACTGCTTGAGGTATGAAAAAATCGCTATTTGTATGGAAAAATCGCCGATTATTATTTAGGTATTGCCATACCTGAGGCCATTATTCACGTGTTATGCCCAGAATACACACCAATTATTATTAGAGGTATTTTACCTCTTATGCAGGGCTTTTTAATACCTCATTCAGGTTGTAGGTATTCGGTTTTCCATACCTCAGTTTGGTATTCTTCAGCTATTTTCTCCTGCTCGGGCAGCGCAGCAGACATCGTTATGAATGGCGACAAATTGATCTCGTTCACCGATCCTCCGTCCTCCGCAGAGCGGAAATCGATCCACGGGGAGTTGTAGTCAGCAAGGGTCGAACCACAGAGAGCACGCGCGCGCCTCCAACAAAGTTGAAAAAGCAAAAGGCGCCAATCCGACGACGACGATGACGATTGACTTCGCGTGGTCTCCCAGTCAGCAGCTGAGCCGGAGCCACCACAACCAGCTTCGTCTTATCGTGCGTCTCCGCCGGATTTACTACGACCATTCGTCGTCGTCGTCGCCGTCGTGATGTCGTCGGCTGAACTGCTGCGCGCCGAAGAAATGTGAATGAAAAGAGCTACAACTGTTGAGGCACTGACTGTGCGCAACATAAAAGCCATTTGCTTCGGACCCTGCCTGGTGGCACCAGGGAGTGGAGCTGAGGAGGATTGGGGATTATTTTCATCGTATTTTAGTCCACGAGTGCAACGGCAGTTAACGCCAACTACTTGCGTCCCACGGAAACCCGATCCGACCGGCGCGGCGCAGCGGCTGGTCCACAATCTGTAGACCAATGGAGCGACGGACAACTGGCAGGCGGAAGGATGTCGCCTTTCGGTTTTGTATTTGCTGTTTCAAGCACCAGTCACCCACCACCAGAGAGGTCAATCAGGCCAATCGGTAGAATCCCACTGCCAACTGGTGCCGCCGCCCGACGAGCCTTTCTTTGTGAACTCCGTGACGACAGTTTTGGATTTGGCGGGTTGTCTTCTTTCGGAAGAGCAAGTCGTAAAGTTTAACATTTTTGTTGGTCTTGTCGGTCGGCGGCGCTAACTGCAAACTGCAATGGATTTACGGGCTTCAGTCCAAAAGCGGGTGGTTGCACAGTGGCTGCAACTGTTGAGCTGCAATCATAAATACACATTTAGTAAAGGTTACAAAATGTGTGATAAGAGCGGTGACTACCGCTTTTCTTACTAATCAAATGTTCTTGAGCCCAATTCGGCGAAGACTGCTATTCTAAGCTATTCAGCACGGTATCTAGAAGGAGCGTCCAGTATAGTTCTGGTCCTCACTCACAAGTTCTTAACTCATGCTTCCACGGGTCAGTCCCGGGTATGTCCCGAGAACCTGTGGCCAAGGAAGTGCAGCTCAAACATCCGCTATTCTGCCATCCAGCTGCTATGGAATGCTGTATCGATTCTGATATACCCACTTGCATCCGTAGCTTTTTTGTTTTTCTCAATCGTTCTCCTTAATAATGACGAGAAAAAGCGAGATGAAAGAGGAGGCAAGTGCTCCCTCTACCATCCTTCTCGTGTTTGCTTAGGAGAGTTAGTAAGAAAAAAGCGGAGATTAGTGGCTAATAGCCACTGGCTATACCTAAGTATGCTGCCTTATGCAACATAGGTGTCCCATGTTAACAGGAATTCCAATAGAACATGGCACAACTATACTGCAAACGACAATATGGCCCCCGGTTAGGACTAAATGAACCCTTACCAGTGAGTCTTATGAACGGTGTGTTTTTAATAGAATAGAAAAAATCTGTTTATCAGATATGTACCCAAGAAGTGGGTCTTCAGGTTATGCAGGAGTCGTATCCCTAAAACCTCATTCTCTCTCTTTCTTTCCTTCGCGATATACCCTGTAGGGATGACTTCGAGAAGGATGGGGCGTACATGAGAACTCTCTATTGATAAGTGTTCCACCAGGTATCACCTTGAGTTTACCTCTTACTCTTGGAAGATCGGTTTCGGGCAAGTGAACGGTGTGTGGCAGCGAAGAATGAACCGCGAACTTCCTGTGTTCTACAGTGAACCCAGCATCCTGCAGGTTGCCAAAGCCGGAAGTATTGCGAGAATAACGGATAGCAAACCTACAAAGATTGTGTTCATGAAAATGATGAAACATTTAATCTGAAGTGAAAAATTTAAAACTTTTCGGAGTTGTTAAAGAACTGTTTTAACAAGACCGCAACCGCTTGCTTCATGAGTATGAAGCAAAAAATAAAACAAATACGCTTATGAGTTTTTATTCGTGAAGAACTAGTGAAGGTGCGGAAAGTGCATTTAAGTGCGGTTTTAATAGCAAAATATGTAATTATGCTTCAGAAAGCAATATTTTGTGGTTCATTGTTCCTGAAAAGCAGAACTCTGTCATCCGTGTAAATGTGTTTTTAATTAAGCTTAGTTTCCTGCTCCCAAGTAGAGCGCTCAAGTAAAACATTTGTTTAAGTAACAGCATTTTAACGAAACGATGCTGTAAGAAGGATGTGAAAGAAAAGGGCACCAGGTTGTCTACGATTTGGACTTGAAGAAATTTCGTTCGTTTCCTCAGGAATTGTTATTGAAATTGAAATGTAATTTTTCGCGCGCGAGTGGGGAAAATGATTTAATTTATAACTTTTGGGTGGGCTTATGGGGAAAATCCAGACTCCGGATTCGCACTACAGTGGGAAGAATTCTGCTGGGTCTCTGACGGTTATTTCATGGAGTTCTTGAAGAAATACTGGGACAAAGCTTCACAGGGAATTGAATGAAAATTTAATGAAGATCCACGAAGGATTCTTTGTGATGAATCTTCTGGCATTCCGTACGAAGGTTTTTCTTTGAGATTTCGCAGAAAATTCTCTTGAAATTCCTCCAGGTGCTCCACCAGAAAATCCTCCAGGAATTCCTCCAGAAATTTCTTCGAGTATTCCTCCAGGAATTCCTCCAAGGATTCCTTCAGGAATTCCTCCGAGGATTCCTTCAGGAATTCCTCCGAGGATTCATCCAAGAATTCCTCCGAGGATTCATCCAGGAATTCATCCGAGGATTCATCCAGGAATTCATCCGAGGATTCATCCAGGAATTCATCCGAGGATTCATCCAGGAATTCCTCCGAGGATTCATCCAGGAATTCCTCCGAGGATTCCTCGAGGAATTCCTCCCGGATTATCTCCGCCAATTTTCTAGGAATTCCTCTGAGGATTCCTTCAGGAATTCCTCTGAGGATTCCTTCAGGAATTTGTTTGGGGATTCCTCCGGATTATCTTTGCTGATTTCTCCAGGAACTCTTCCGAAGTTTCCTCCAGGTACTCCTCCGAAGATTCCTCCGGGAATTCCTCCGGAGATCCCTCCAAAAATATTCCGGAGATTCCTCATTCAACTCCTCCGGAGATACCTCCAGAAATTTCTCCAATAATTCCTCTAAAGATTCCTCGAGAAATTCCTCCCAGAAATTCCTACCGGAATTCCTCCGGAGATTTCTCCAGGAATTCCACCGGAGATTCCTCAAGGAATTCCACCGGAGATTCCTCCAGGAATTCCACCAGAGATTCCTCCAGGAATTCCCCCAAAGATTCCTGCAGTAGTTTCTGGAGGAATCTCCAGAGAAATTCCTGGAGGAATCCCCGGAGGAATTCCTGAAGGAATCTCCGGAGGAATTACCGGTGCAATTCCTGGAGAAATCTCCGGAGGAATTATTGGAGGAATCTCCGGAGGAATTATTGGAAAAATCTTAGAAGGATTTTTTGGAGATTTGATCCAGGAGATCCTCTGGTGATTGCTCAAGAAATTGCTTCGGGGATTTCTCCGGTAAATTTCTCCAGGAATCCATCCGGGGATACTGGGGGAAGTCCTGCAGGAATTCTGGAAGAATTGCACGAGAATTTCAGAGAAACTCCTGGAAAATTTCCCGGAGAAGTCATTGTGGAATTATTGGTGAACTTCTGGTGGAATTACCGAGAAAATTTTAGATGAGTTCCTGGAAAACTCCTGGGGGAATTTCCTGGAAACTCATTGGGGAATTCCAGAGGATTTTCTGCAAGAATTCACGGGGAACTCTTGCAGAAATTCTCGAAAATCCCCTTGATGAATTTCCGAAGAACTCCTGGAAGAATTTCTGGGGAACTCCTGGATATACTCCTTAAGGAATTAACGGGGAACGTCTGGAGGCATACCCGGAAACTCTCAGAAGTTTTATCGAGGATTTCATAGAGGATTCACCTGAGAATTTCTGGATGATTTCCTAGGAAATCCCTGGAGGAATTTTCGGAACACTCCTTGAGAAATTCTCAGGGAACTCCCTGGAGGATAGGCCGGGGAACTTCTGGAGGAATTCCCGGAGAGCTCCCGGAGGAACTCCCGGGGAACTCCTACGGGAATTTCCGGGAAACTCCGGAGGAATTCCTGATAATCTTTTGGAGGAAGAACTGGAAGAGAACTTCTGGATGAATTCCCGTGAACTCTGTCCCCCAGGAGGAATTATCGAGGAACTCTTGATAGAACTTTTTTAGGAATTTTCGAGAACTAGCCAGCTTGTTCCTGGAATTAAGAGCTATTTTCATGAGGAACTCAAAAAAAAAACATCTTTCCAAAACTCCCAGAGTCCCGAACTGATTGAAATCATTAGCTTCTCTTGGACCGACAGCTTCTTTGAAGAACTTGAGGAGCTTCGCCGAATTATTAGTTTTTTTTAATAGTATTTCCCGCTTCCTGCAGAATCTCGGACAATACCCGGACTCCTATAAAATCATAACTTTCTTTTATGAGAATGGAATTCTTTCCAATTTCCTTTCGTATTAACTTCTTTATATCTCATGGATTGGCCAGGTAGTTCGTTCTTAAAATCTTTGGATTTTTTCTGCTCTAATTTTCTCTCTATAACCCCATTATCGTCCCCAACAAGCAACAGAGCAAGAACAATGCTGCAGATTCTCACATAATTACTTTCTTCCAGGAAACAAACTTGTTCACCAAACTGAAGTTGTTTTGAAATTAACCGCAGGAAATCCACGCTCATTGCGTTTTGCCGCAGCGGCAGAGTTGCGGATTTTTTTTGAGTACATACCACAGTGCTTCCGCATTCCGTTGCACTTCAAACAGATGTTTTATCTTGAGTTCTTCCGTTGCCAAATCTTTAACCCTGTGTGTGGGGTGTGAATAATGATTAGTGATATTCCCCTTGCGTGTCCTTCCCCTAGTAAGCATCGGTGACAGCAATCATCATGACGAGACAGTGAGTGTGTTGCTGCCTCTTTGAGGAGTGGAGCTTTGGCGGAGCCAGTCGCCTGTATTGCGAGGTCCCGTATCATGCCAAGTGATTCTACTGCAGTTTGCTAAGAATGTCGGAAACGAATTGTTATAGTGAGTTGCGTAATATTCACACTGTGTACTATAGGCCTAAGGCTCCTGTGTACTAACAGCTTAATGCACACTTATGTCTTTGGTGCGAAAGAAGAAACAAACAGAAAGAGAAATGTCACTTTTACTCAAGGAATAATACATCGACATATTATTCCGTACGGAAAATTAACAACATGACTGACAGCATCGCATGACAGTGCAATCTGTTGGCAAATCTTTTTGGCTGCGAGTTATTTATCAACTGCGAACGCTAAAGTTATTTTGATTGCAAAAGTTTTACTTGACCATTACTTGTCCTATCCTTCTACACAGTACTTACCAGGTGGAAACTAGCCACTAAACTGGAAAATGTTCAGAGCAGTTCGCGAATCAAAGACGAGTGCGTATCAGCTTCATTAGCTCGCGAGTGAAGAAGTGCGAATATATTCAGGCTGCTGTTGTTCACGAGTAGATTTGCTTTGCGTTTGTGTCTGTTCAGCTGCAATCCTCATTCTCCGCTGAGCAGCGATGCAGCGCTTTTTCTCCCGACGCGTCGCGACGCTTCTGTTCGTAGCGTTCCATGTTCTGTCTGGCTCCTTGCTGCAGCATTACCGCCCGCGCTGCGATCTTCTCCTCCAAAATCGTTCTGTACTCTTCGTCGAACCATTCGTTCCGTCGATTCCGTTACACGAACCCGATAGTGCTCTCGTCTGCCAAAGTGAGGTATCATACCAAGACAAGGTATTGGTCGGTTCCCCAGGTATTGGAAATAACTTATTTTGGTAGTTTGTAGGTATTGACAAAATACCTCATCGCGTTATTGGTTTGGTGTTGAATACTGCTTGAGGTATTATTAAATTGTGAAACAATCACTATTTGTATGGAAAAATCACCGATTATTATTTAGGTTTTGTCATACCTGATGTCATTATTCACGTGTTATGCACAGAATACACACCAGTTATTATTTTAGGTATTTTACCTCTTATGCAGGGCTTCTTAATATCTCATTCAGGTTATAGGTATTCGCTTTTCCATACATGAGTTTGGTATTCTTCAGCTGTTTTCTTCTGCTCAGGGAGCCCTCATCGAGCTCGATCTCGTCTGGCAACGCGGCCTTGAGATTCTGCGCATATACTGAGGCGACATCCTGTTGTTTCAGTCGCTCTAGGTTATACCGTGGCAGTCGCCGGTACCGTACATTGTTGATGACGGACAGTATTGGGCGCAGTTTGACCATCACTAGGTAGTAGTCGGAGTCGATGTTGGCGCAACGGTAGGTCCTGACATCGATAATGTTGGAGAGATGACAAGGACGCTTTTTTCGCACAGCTCGAACGTTTGTACGAGCGCAAACGTCAAGATAGGAGGATTTAAATGCTCAGGTAGGCCAGGAGGAGGAATTCAGACTGACGATTGGAAAGTTCAGCGCCCACCAGCAGACGAACGAAAGCGGCCTTCGATTCATTGATTTCGCCACCTCCTAAAATATGGCCATACGAAGCATCTTTTTCCAACACAGCCTCCCTTATCGTTACACCTGGAGATCACCACAGCAGACGGAATCTCAAATCGACTACGTTCTGATTGACGGACGGCACTTCTCCGATACTATCGACGTCAGGACCTACCGTGGCGCCAACATCGACTCCGACCACTACCTAGTGATAATCAAACTGCGCCCAAAACTGTCCGTGATCAACAGCAGACGGAATCTCAAATCGACTACGTTCTGATTGACGGACGGCACTTCTCCGATACTATCGACGTCAGGACCTACCGTGGCGCCAACATCGACTCCGACCACTACCTAGTGATAATCAAACTGCGCCCAAAACTGTCCGTGATCAACAATGTACGGTACCGGCGACTGCCACGGTATAACCTAGAGCGACTGAAACAACCGGATGTCGTCTCAGCATACGCGCAGAAATTCGAGGCCGCGTTGCCAGACGAGAGCGAGCTCGATGAGGCCCCTCTAGAGGACTGCTGAAGTACATAAGCAGAGTACAAAAGTGCAAAAGCGTGTATGCAATTTTCAAGCTGCTTCTTTCTGCTAGCAGCTAACATAGTTGTATCGATCAGCAAATGTTTAATCGGTTTTGACACAGTTGCATGAAATCTCCGCTTATTGCTCCGATCCCTGCATTATGCGCTCTGGGTTTCATACTATATGCGTGTTGCTTTTTTGTCGTAGTAAAATCGTATTTCTTCCCAACAAGTATTATAAAAACTGAACTGCCAGTCGCCTTTCTTCGTTTTTGTCTTTCAACAGCTCCACTGTGCTATGGTAACGTATAATTGGTTTGTGTAGGAGCGTCATCATTCTACACGATTGCAACGCTGTTGCTGGCCTGTTACCCACGTGCTTTTAGTCTGTGGTGAGTTTTGTTTTAACTATCGCGCGCTAAAACTGATTACGGCTCGATGGGCGGCAGCCAGAGCTTTCCGGTGAATTTTGCTCAAACGTCGATACCAATTGGGTAAAGTAGCATGGACGATCAATGGAACCGATCCGAACCGCCGTCGCGTCATCGTTCCATGTGGCTGGATAATTTACACTTTTACCCCGGGGGATTAATTTATTGATGCGATGCAAATGAGTGTATGATTAATGCTAATTGCAAACTTCACACTTTTTCACATCGAAGTTACAAAGTACGATCATTAGAATACGGAATTACGGTACTTGATCACGAATTTGTAATTCCCTATGGGTGGGATGGCGGAGACTGAGTTGGTAGGATAATAGCGCTTTATGGGATTCGCGATATGCGTTGGTACGCATACACGGGCTTTACGTCCTTTCGGTGTGCGACTTCTAGTTTGTATTTCAAACATATAGGCACCCATCTATCCAGTCCAGTAGTAATAAACCTTCTTTGGCTCATTACTCCCGTGTCTCGTACGGAGCCAGATCAGTTGATCAAAGCGTTACTGTCGGAGGAACGGGGCAAATGGGCATGGGTGGGCTGTAATGACCACCGCGCACCATATTGCCAATACCTACTTGCGGCGACGGAATTGAAAGCGCTTCACGTTGCGCGCACAGATTCACCTTATACAGGGGATAGACAAAATGATCGGGACAGGCAAAATTTTCACTTTTCAAAAAATGTTCAACTAGCTGTAACTTTTCGTAAAGTGCATCAAATATTCTCAAATTTTTACTGTAAGTTCATCAACTAGTTGTATATCAGTGGTCAAAATTTTGGAAAGATCGGGCCATTTTCCACGAAGTTATAAAGATTCTTGAAAAAGGTGAAATTATCTGATAGTCAACTTTGAGCTATTATATATCCAGATTTAATATACCGATTGCAATGAAATTTTGACCATACAAGACTTATATAATGAACTCTAGAAAACTTTTGACTAAACGTGAAATTTTCAACAAAAGAAAAAAAATATAGCGATTTTAACTTTTCACGATTTTTTAGCAAATTGTTTTTTTTTAATGTGTATTCCATTACTTTTTCAAATTGTTGGCAGCTATGTTGTTACTTTCCTTCAAAACACGTTTATATGTAAGTCAATTAGAGGGAAATTAAATGAACTATAATTAGCATCTTGAATTTTGAAACGATGTTGAAATTTTTGATAATTTGGCGTTTTATTAGAAAAATAATCTAATCGTTATAATTTTCTTCCGTGTTAAGAATTTCAAGTTAAGTCAACGGTTTTTCATAGCTCATTATATAAGTCATAAATGGTCAAAATTTCATTGCATTCGGTTCATTGAATCCGGAGATATAACAGCTCAAATTTGGATACCGGATAATTTAATCCTTTTCCAAGAATTGTTATAACTTCGTGGAGAATGGCCCGATCTTTCCCAAATTTGGACCACTGATACACAACTAGTTGATGAACTTACAGTAAAAATTTGAGAAAATTTGATGCTTTTTACGAAAAGTTACAGCTAGTTGAACATTTTTTGAAAAGTGAAAATTTTGCCTGTCCCGATCATTTTGTCTATCCCCTGTAAGTGGGATTTTGTTTGAAGATGCGAGGCCCACACTAGCTGATTATGGGAGTGATGACGTGATGGAATGATTATTTTGCGTTTCAATTATTTTTTCTCTTACCTAGAAGTGTTGTAATATGTATTTACGAAAAATGAAATATTGGATTGTTTAATCAGAAGACCCCTGTGAACTTCATTATTATACATCGCTGCTTTATAATATCAAGTAACCTTTCAAACGGTATATCAATGCATGATGCCTTTCAAAAAAACACCAGAGCATTTCCACATGTTGTCATTATCCCCACGATATTCGAAAGGTACAATGCCAAGACCGTAAGGCCCTAATAATTAATAATAGTGTTACACTTACCTCACCAAGAGATAGGTTATGGTGAGTCATAACAACTGAAATTTTCATACAATGTCCTCATGGCAAACCAGAACAGAGTCATCGTAGATCGTAACAGATGATGAGATCAGCTGTTTCTTGCTGAGCGTTAGGGGAAATATGTCTGGAATGTGATTTTCACCCATCTCCACCATTCATCTACGGGAGGTAATCCTTCAAGAGCCGAACCGCTGACAGACGGCTGTCGCTCACCACCGCACCCCGGTGAGTATGGGAAGGTGTCGAGACTCTGTTGTCTGTAATCTATCCATGTGTAGACAGAGATACTCACCTCCTAAATGTTGGCACTCGTCTGACTGATGCTGCACCGGAGATAAAACGACAAATTTACATGTTTCACTCATGGTGCAGATCTCTTAATTCATATATTTGTTCAAATACTCATATTTCCATTGTTTGGCGTGCTCGGGTTGTAATTAAAATTCCATCGTGATAATTGAGATAAATTGCGATAATGCGGTAGGTACAGGCAGGCTGATCTGTGCCTGTGTCAGCTGGAGTTAGTGTGCACGCCGCATGCGAGCCCTGATTTGTAAATGTGTCGTTAAAGTTTATTTGAAATTGTTACGACTTTGGTGACAGTCTGAACGAGACAGAGACGGAACGAAACCTACAGAAGAATGTTTCTACAACTGTAATTAATCGTTTCGTTAGGTGAAGTGACAACACGCTAATGAGCGATTGGAAGTACCCTGTGGCAAAACGAGGGTGGTATCGTATCAGAGGTTTCAGACCTGACTGCTCTTTTGAGATTTCTCCATGAACTCCTCAAATCCCAAATGAAATAGAACATTATAGAAACAATTGTTGGAAAGAAATTTTGTAAATTCAATTTGATAATTTTTATTAAGGAATTTCTGGAGGAATTCTAAACAGAAATTGCCGAAGGAACATTTGGAGAAGTCGCCGTTGGACCAATATCCAAGAATAACTCCAGGGGTATTTTCCGTGGCAACTTTTAGAAGAACTGCTGATAGAAATTCTCAGAGATTTTCCGAAAGAAATGCTTGATAGATTTTTGGTGAACTTACAAAGGAACTCCGACACAAATTCCCGAAGGAACTCCCAATGAAATTCTAGTAAGAACTTCTGGAGAAACTGTCGTAGCAAGTCATTTTTTTTTATAGAATGAGAAAATCTGCAACAGATACCCAAGAGGTGGTTCCTCGGGTGATGTGGGGATCGACCCACTAAAAACTCATTCTCTCTCTTCCTTACCTTCGCGGTACGCCCGTTAGGGATGACTTCGAGAAGGGGGGGACCGTACATGAGCACACTCTAATAGTAAGCGTTCCACCAGCTACCGCCTTAAGTTGTTCACTCTCCCCTGGAGGCTCGGGTCCTGGCTAGTACTTAGACTACCCGTTGAACTCAAGCTCCTGGATGGGGAAGGGGGGCCAACTCAACTAGCTGTTGTTCGGCTCGCCATTTACTCTGTAGTTCAAGTACGATTCGAGAAACCGTGGAAGTAACGGAGTCCCACTTGTCCGCCCCCATACACATCCTTTAAACAATGTTGTCAGGCGTGATATCTCTACCGCATATCTCCTGCATACTCGATCTTTGCTCCACGAAACGTGGACATTCAAAGAGCACATGCTCCGCGGTCTCGTCGCAGTCTGCACACTCCGGACATGCGGGGGAGCCTGCGTGTGCGAATCTGTGCAGATACCACCTAAAGCACCCATGGCCTGACAGAAATTGAGTCAAGTGAAAATTCACCTCGCCATGGGGCCTGCTCGTCCACTTGGATACGCTCGGTATGAGCCTGTGCGTCCTTCTACCTTTGCTGGAGGAATCCCATTCGCTCTGCCACTTCAGCATAGACGAGGTTCTGGCGATACGCCTCGCGCCTCTTATGCCGCGTCGCTCGAAGCATTCTTCATCCTCTGCCACCACTAAAGCTATGGGCAATGCATCATGCCCGCTAGCACACATACCGCGTCCTTTGAGACCGTGCGGTATGCGCTCACCACCCTAAGGCACATCAGCCTGTGGGTACTCTCAAGTGGCTTCACGTTTCGGTTAACCACTAGCGCCTTCGCCCATGCAGCGGCGCCATACCGTAGTATGGAGACCGCTACTGCCGCGAGCAGCTTACGCTTACTCGAGACTATTGCCGAGCTGTTTGACATTATCTTTGACACTGCCATTATCGCCATGCTTGCCCTTTTGCAGGCATATTCTACGTGGCTTCCGAATTTCAGCTTATCGTCGATCATGACCCCCAATTGCTTCAGTGAGCGCTTAGAGTTGATCGTGCATCCACCTGTGGTGACCACTGCCTGCTGTTCAGACTTGCGGTTGTTTACCACCACCACCTCCGTTTTGTGGTGCGTGAGTGCCAAATGTCTCGACCTCATCCAATCCTCCACTATGCCAATTGCGTGAGTTGCTGTCAGTTCCACTTCCTCTATCGAGTCATGTAGGAATTGATGAATTACCTGCTTGGAGAATTTACGACGAAACTTGCGTAGAACCTGTCTTACCAACTCCCGCCAAATTCAATGTAGAAACTAGAACTTCTGGAGGATTACCCGAATAATTTCCTAGAGGAATTTTCGCGAAAACTCTTGAATAATTCTTCGAAGGGACTCCTGGAGAATTTCTCCAGACTTCTTGGTTAATACCTACAGGGGTCCCTCCAGTAATTTCTCCAGAGATTCCTCCACGAATTCTTCGATTAATTTCTCCAGGAACTCCTCCAGCTATACTTCCAGAACTTTATCTGGAATTATTCCAGAGATTCCTTCAGGGATTCCTCCAAGATTTCCTCTACGAATTCCTTCAGGGAATCCTGCAGAGATTCTTCCAGGAATTCCTCCAGGGATTCCTCTAGGAATTCCTCTAAGTATTCATTTAGAGAATGCTCCAGGTATTACTTCAGGATCCCTCTAGGAATTCCTTCAAGGATTCGTCAAGCTTTCTTCAGGCATTCCTCATGTGATTACACCAGATATTTCTCCGTGGATTCCTCCAGGGAATCCAAGATTTCCTCCAAAGTTATCCTCACAAATTCCTTCAGGAATTATAAACGAAAACCCTTCAGAAATCCCTCCAGGGATTCCTCGAAGAATTCTTCCAGGGATTGTTCCTGGAATTCTTCCTGGGTATCTTCCAGACGTTCTTCGACGCATTTTTCCAAGGATTCCTTAAAAAATCCTTTAGCAATTGTGCTATCAATTTCTCCAGAGGCTCTTCCAGGAATTCCACCAGAAATTCCTTCAGGGATTCCTCCAAGCATTTCTCCAGAGATTCATCCAGGGATTACTTCTAAGATTCCTCCAGGGATTTCTCCAGAATTCCTTCATGGATTCTATCAGGGATTATTGCAGGAATTCCTCCAGAGACTCCTCCAGAGTTGTATCCAAGAATTGCTCCAGGAATTGTTCCTGGAATTCCTCCTGGATATCTTCCAAACGTTTTTCGACACATTCTCACAAGGATTCCTCTAAAAATCCTCTAGCAATTGTGCTAGGAGGGAAATCCACCAGGAATTCCTTCAGGGATTCCTCCAAGCGATTTCTCCAGAGATTCATCCAGGGATTACTTCTAAGATTTCTCCAGGGAAATCTTCAGGAATTCCTTCTGGGGTTTCTTCAGGAGTTTTTCCAGGGGTTCTTCTAGGAAAAATGCTCCAGAGATTACAATTTTACTTCGGTTATTCCTCCAAAAGAGATTCTTCCAGAAATTCCTTCAGAGATTCTTCAAGGAATTCCTCGAGAGTTTCCTCCAGGGGTACCTCAAAGAATTTCACTTGTGATTTCTCCGAGAATTCCTTCAGAGATAACTATGGGAAAAAGAACTGGAGGAGTTCCTCAGTGAATCCCAAGAGCCTTGAGGATTTCTTTGGGGGATCCATGGGAAAACTAGTAAAGGAATCTCTGGAGGAATGCTTGAAGAAATTCCTGATAGATTCCTTGTAGGACGATTTTTAGTTGAAATCCCTGGAGAAATTTCTGGAACTGGAACTGGAAACTCTGAAGGAATTCCTGGAGCAATTCTTGGTAGAAATCCTGAAGGAATTCTTAGAGAAATTCCTATTGAAATCGCCCTGGAAGAGTTCCTGGAGACATCTTTAAAGGAATTTCTTGAAAAATGCCTGCAGGAATTACTGACAAAATCTCTGAAGGCATCACTGGAGAAATTGATGTGGGAATTGCTGAAAAATCACTGATGAATTTCTGGGGCAATCCTTGCAGGTGCCCTTGAAGAAATTTCTGTAGAATTCCTGGGAAGAGAACTTCTTGAAGAATTCATGCAGGTACCTATTCCTGGAGGAATCTCTTACGAAATTTTTGAAGGTATTCCTGGAGAAGTCCCTGGATGAATTTCTGGAGGATTCCATAAAGGCATTCTTGGAGAAACTGTAAGGGGAATTTTGGAGTAATCCCTAGGGGAATTCCTGCGGGAAATACTGCCGGAACTTCTGGAAGAATATCAGAAGGAATTCATGTTGAAATCCCTAAAGAATTTACTAAAGGAAGCCTTGGTGGAATTGCTAGAGGTATTCCTGGAGGAGCTTTTAGAGGAATTGTGGAGGAATCCCTAGACGTATTCCTGGATGATTACATCGACCAGTTAAGTAATATACCTGCGGAGATCAAAAATGCAAATATAATCTTAGATGTATTTACTTAAACACAAAGTTGATTAAATAAACTTTATATGATAAAATAATTGGTTATTTGGAATGCGACCAGGGTTTTTATAAATTGTCCCTCTGTTATTGGCTATTTCCGGTCAAAATTGGTTTTAGGCGGAATAACTTAATAGCTTCCAACGTTTCGGCCCTTCATTTGTGCCTTCCTCAGGGAGGTCCAAAATTGTGTTTATTTATTATGTTGGGATTATGGTTTGTGTTTTTTTTTTTACAAAAAATACTCACAATAGGCGTTCCGCTAGCATTTCATCGCCCTTTGCTGGGCTGTGGGCTGGCGGAATGGGTTTTGTGGTTTGTCTACAAGTTTTGTTTCTGTTATCCTTTATGTGTTGTGGTTCATTCGTGTTGTTTTTTTAAGGGTTTACCTGATTTTGGATGGTGGTGGGTAGATTTTGAGGGTGAATTTTTGGATTTTTGTTCTTGCCACTTCATCAACCACTAACATGGCGTCTAGACACTGTGTACTGGTATATGTGTGCAATTTTTACAATTTATGTGTACATATGGTGTTTAGTGAGATTTCTCTCTTTCTGTTTTGCATGTGTGTATGTGTGTGTTGCTGTTGTTTAACTATTACTATTTTGCCTATTTGTTTTGGTTTTCGGTTGTTTGATGGTGGGGAAGCGCGGCAGGTTCGGCGGGTAACGGGTTTGTTTGGGTTTGTTGGAGTTGTCTGGAGGCTATTGTACGTAGAAATCCGCTGTATATTGCACTGAGGCCTTCTACGTCGGTCCGGTGGTTGACGGTATGTGGAGTGTTGTATATGTGGAAACATTCTAGTAGGGGTAGCGTAGCTCTGTTGTTGGTTGTGTTTATTATTTTGGTTCTGTGTAAAGTGAAAGTATGGTCCTCTCTTACGCAGTGTTCAGTTAGAGCTGTTTTTTTTTGACCGTGTTGTATCATAGCTTGATCGTTTTTAGTGTATCCCAGATCCCGTAGACGATTGAGTTGGTTTACGTTTGATTGATGTCCACTCAAACGTTTTTGTTTAACTTATTTGTTGTCATACCGATGTACGAGTAGTCGCAATCATTGCATGGGATTTGATATACCACATTGTGTAGCTGCATCGGGTCGAGTCGATCTTTTACTTTCGTATGGAGATGACCGACGGTGTTTACTTTGCGGTGGGCTATTTTGACTGTTGGATATTCAACTTGAAGAGTTCTTGCGATTTTCTGGCTGAGATGTGGTATATATATGGGAAGCAGACATCCAGCATGCTACAATACATCAGCTTCCCATATATACCACATCTCAGCCAGAAAATCGCAAGAACTCTTCAAACGGGGACAAAATTCATTTTGGCAGCTAAAACTCACTTATGAACAATAATTTTGATTCCGATAAACATTACAAATCAAAACATTTAGATTGGAGTCAGAAACTGCACTACAACTTTGTTATTGTTATACTTATGTTCAAAACAGGTATTCAAAAACAACAATCACATCGTTGTATGCTATTTGGAAAAGGATGTTGCAAAAAACGTAATTATGTTGTTATTTCAATGTATTTCAGTCGATTCAAGTAGCATTCGACATTAGTTGTTGTGATATACAACCGATGTTATTCAAACGTAATTTTAATATTCTGGATTTTTTTCCTATCGGGACTGATAGATTACAGTGCCTGCTAAAAAGTTTCATACTAATATTTGTATATATAGCTGTTTGTTCATGTACAAATTCCAATTAAAAAAATATTTATCTAGCGCAGTTCAATCTTTCGATGAAGTGATTTAATTTCCTTATGTAACGAATACAAACACATCTTTAGTACAATGATTAAAAATAGCATTCCAAAACTTCCAGACGGTGCTGTGACAAGTAGCCACCATATTGCATGTTGAAAATTTGTTCAAAATCTCACAAAAATCAGAGAGATGACCAAAACCTCCCTTCTTGATATCGATCTGATGGAAAGCGAATGAAAGCAAGGAAGGCGAATGTGTTTATTTCACCAGAAATTTTGAATGGCACTTGAAATTAGGTCATAGTGACCGAACATCGAGATGGTAAATTTCAAATAAAATGTAAGGCTTGAATATTATTTCCAGCCATTACTAAATAGCACATAAACAGGTGTCACAATTATTTGCGGTGTTCATTTGATAAATCGTGATTTTTCTGCTGCCAACAAGTTTTTACGCTGTCGCTGAGAACATATTCGATACTTAATGTTGTGTTATAATAATGTATTGAAAAACATCTTTTGTAACATCATGAAGATGTTTTATAAGCCGCAATTTTTTGCGCTTTTTCGGTGATATAAGTGTACGAAAATAAGATTTTCATAGTAAGAACAAAACATAGACGTTTGTATGAAGCATGTATTATATACGATATTATAACAAGTGGTGTTACTTGGGAACCGTACCAACCGTTTCGTTTTATGGGAATGGTTTTTGAACATAAAATCGTTGGGAGTGGTGCTGCTAAGAAAGTTGATGCACACTCCATTTAAGTTGGCGTCTCTTCTCCTGGGATGGGGCACAGGCATTTCTCCATGTGTCCTGTCTTCAAAGCCTAGGCTTAAGCGCCATTACTCGCTCTCTGAAACGAGAAAAAATATAATCCCTTCCCCGAAAGTACAAAAAATAAGCCCTATACTAAGTACATCAAAAATAGGAAATTGCTTCAAATATCATGCTTGAGAAGCTTGCTCATTGCCAAAAGACACTTGCGTGGTTATGGTCACTTCTATTGCTGGTTTTAGTGTAGAATTAGCATTTAAGTTAAAATACACATTAATAAAAACAAAACAAAAAAATATTGCTGGTTTTTAATAATGCACTTATTTGAACAAATTGTAAAGCTTCACTACAGTCAATGAAAAAAGAACTTACCCAAGTAACCACAAGCATTATATCATTGCACGAATTAGACTGAATATCAACCTTGGCAATGCAAAATGCAGTAATTCCACACTTCTCATGCAATAATCCTTTAGATTGGCATTATCAATGTATTGATGCATTACATTTTTTCTTTACATTAGGGTGCATTAAAAGGTGACATACGATAATTCAATAATTCAACACTGCAAAAACTGAATAGATGCAATGTACAAACTAGCAAAGGTTGCTTTAACAATACAATTATAAAAGCTTGACTCTAATGGTAAACAAATGAAATCAAGAAGAGTGAACAACTTTACGGTCAACTGTAGCGGTCTTCAACATTTCTGGTTCGACTCCCGACCAACCTAATCTCCGTTTGAACCACCGATCCACGCCTTTCTTCGGCAAAACCTTTTTAGAGATGAGCTTTTCTCTTTTCTGTTGCCTGCTATCGCATGCCAATAATGCTGGAAACCACAATTATCATATGAGTAGTGTGCGAAGGGTGTGTTAAATTTCTTATATAGAATAAATATATTCTAAAATGCATTATGATTTTTTCAGTGATTTATCAGAATGTAATTACAGGGATTCTATTACATATGACATAGTCGTTTTGCCCTCTACAGCAATATGATTAAGACAGAAGAATAGTAGGGTCAACCCCGCCCGCGCCCTACTGCTGAGCGGACATCAAGAACTGATGCCCACATGCAACCCGATCTGACCTGCTGAAGGCAAGGGTATCACTACCCTTCAGGCCTTATCAGCTGCATCCGTAGGTTGCAGACAGCAGGGTCTCACCTACCCCGACCCTTGCCGGGGACCCCTTTCCAACCGCGGGCTCAGATCCAACCCAGTAGACTGACGCCACGACAGCACCGCTACCGGGACTTCCTCTCCGCGGCCACTTAATCGCTGTAAGGGTCGATCTCGACCGCAGGGCACCGGTATGACCTACGAAGCCGACTTCGAACCCCTGGACCACCTCTTGTACTGCATCTGGACTAGCCATTCTCCGAGTCCACGCGCCACCTCCTTTGTAGCTCCCAGACGATATGGGTGATAGCCGTTGAAACGGCATTCCAGCTAATCTCATCCCTACACATTCTCTGGACCAAGTTGTCCGGAGTTGTGTCCTCCCCGCATGTGGCAAGCATGCGGTCACGCATTGTGCGAAAACGCGGGCACACGAACAAAACGTGTTCCGCCGTTTCCTCTAAACCATTGCACACTGGGCATTCGGGAGAATCCGCATGCCCGAAACGGTGTAGATACTGTCGGAAGCAACCATGACCTGTAAGGACCTGTGTCAGGTGGAATGAAACTTCCCCATGGCGCCTATTAATCCAACTATCTACCCTCGGTATCAACCTATGGGTCCACCTTCCTTTGGTGGAACTGTCCCACGCGCGCTGCCATTTGACCATAGAGGCCATCCTGACAGTCTTGCGTATGCCTCTTGTGCCGCGCATTTCGAAGCACTCCATATCCTCACTGATAAGAATGCTGATGGGCACCATACCAGTAATGACACAGAGAGCGTCGTGTGACACGGTACGGTACGCGCTTGCAACCCTCAGACACATAAGCCTGTAAGTACTTTCCAGCTTCCGTCGGTAGCATTCAGTACTTAGCGCGGTACCCCACGCCGGGCCGCCATACCTAAGTATGGACGTAGCAACACTAGCCAGAAGCTTGCGCTTGCTGGCGTACACCGCTGAGCTATTGGACATCATCCGGGACAGTGCCGCAATAGCTGTGGAGGCTCTTTTACAGGCATAATCGACGTGGCTACCGAATGTAAGCTTATCGTCGATCATCACGCCCAAGTGCTTGACAGAGCGCTTCGACAGGATAGTGCACTCTCCTACACTGATCTCCGTCTGCTGCGCCGACTGCATGTTGTTAACAACCGTCACCTCTGTCTTGTGGTGAGCCAGCTCCAGTTTTCTGGACCGCATCCACGCCTCCACAACCTTGATCGAGTGGTCGGTAGTCAACTTCACCTCCTCGATCGTTTCACCGTAGACTTCGAGCGTAATATCGTCGGCAAACCCGACAATCACCACTCCCACTGGGTACTCTAACCTCAACACCTCGTCGTACATGACATTCCATAACACCGGACCCAGGATGGAACCTTGCGGGACTCCTGAGGTTATGTGAAAGCACTTCCGACCCACCTCCGTGTCGTAAACCAGTACGCGATTCTGGAAGTAGCTTCCGAGAATCTTGTACAAGTACTCCGGTATCCCCAGACGCAAGAGCGCATCGGCAATAGCAGCCCAACTGGCGCTATTGAATGCATTCCTTACATCCAGAGTCACTACCCCGCAGAAGCGAATTCCCCTCCTCTTAGGCTCGAGTGCTTTCTCGGCGGTTTTTGTAACCGACAAGATAGCGTCTACGGTGGACCTCCCCTTCCGGAAGCCATACTGGTTGCTCGAGAGACCATTTACGCCCTCAGTGAACTTCAACATTCTATTGAGGATGATCTTTTCGAGCACCTTCCCCGCCGTGTCAATCAAGCATATTGGTCTATATGCCGACGGGTCTCCGGGTGGTTTCCCCGCCTTTGGCAATAGTACCAGGCTCTGCCTCTTCCAAGCTTCTGGGAAAACTCCCTCGTCCAGGCATTTCTGCATAGCAGACCTGAACATCTCGGGAGCTTCTGCAATAGCTACTTTTAAGGCCAGGTTCGGAACTCCGTCCGGACCTGGGGCCTTACCTACGCTAAGGGACTTAGCTATCCCCGCAAGTTCCACATCGGTGACCATTTCCTCATCGCCAGCCCCAGTCCCCGGCTGTCCTACGAAAGGAGGCCAAGGACTAGGATCATGACGCGGAAAAAGTCCTCCAATGATCCCCTCCAACATCTCTGGAGATTGCTCTGTAGGAGCCATCACACCTCTCGTCTTGGCCATAACGATCCTGTAGGCATCACCCCACGGGGTCGTATTGGCACTCTGACAGAGACCCTCAAAGCAGGCCTTCTTGCTTGCTCTTATCTCGGTCTTGAGCGCGGCTTTTGCAGCGGCGAACACCACCCGCCGTTCGTTTCGCTCTTCCTCTGATCGTGCTCGCTGCATCCGCCGCCTAGCCCGTAGGCAGGCGCGGCGCAGGTCCGCAATCGCGTCGGTCCACCAGTAAGCCGGTGGCCTCCCATTTCTAGGGTGGACTCTCCTAGGCATGGTCGCATCACACGCACGTGAGAGCACCGCTACCAGCTCGTCGCCGTCTAAACCGAGTAAGTTTCGCTCACGGCGGAGCGCTTCCCTAAATACCTCTTCGTCGAAGTATGATGTCTTCCACCTACGAGGGCTTGGCCTTGGCCTAGCCGCCTCTTCTTCTATCCGCTGTCTGCTGTTGTTGTAGTCGATACTGTAGCGAACCGCCAGGTGGTCGCTGTGAGTGTAGCCATCATCTACTCTCCAGTTCGAACTACTTGTTAGGCCAGGACTACAAAAGGTCACGTCAATAATTGACTCCGCTCCATTTCGACTATAGGTACTCTTGGTACCGACGTTAGCCAAGTCGACATCTAAGGCGCCAGCACGTATGGAACTCATCTAGCGGTCTTCAACACTTCTGGTTCGACTCCCGACCCGGCAACAAAAAAAATGAACAAAAAACATTCATGTGGAGGGCATTAGTACCGCCGATAACGAAACGGTGGTAAAAATAGATTTTTGTTTTTGTTTTTTGTGTTGCACGTATTAAGCATGTGCAAATGCAAATGTACAGCACATGCATTTATGTCACTTTAGCAATGGCTGTCAACGTGCCGCAATATGTGGCACTAATCTGATTTTAGTGGGGCCCTTTTCGACTTTAATATTGCCTCAATGAGGTGTTTAAAGTAATGCAGCATTATATACACAATTTTAAATATAAATATATGGCAAAATTGATGCACTTATATACGGCTTCGTGGTTACTTGGGTAGTCCTAAGTTCTTAACATAAATTTCTATGGTTTCGACAAAAACATGGGTGTCCATTTCGTCCCGGTTGTCATTTATGCCCCTAACCCTCCTAATAGTTGCCAAATATCGATCGAGGGTTACGGCTCATACAAAAATTTCACGATTTTCTTCCAAAACGGGAAAGGGTGGGAGAGGGTTAAAAATGTAAATTTTAGCGTTACGGTTTTCGATAAGTTTTAAGTAATTCTGCTTATAAAATGCGCTAAATGCTAAAGACCATTAGCCCTAAGCAATGTCAGACAATCAGCGTGGGGTGCATTCTGTCCGATGTCATTGCACATTGCATTATATTTTGATTGCGTCTTCTCTTGACATCGCCAATAAACACCCAACTGCTGATTTATTTGCCATTCTTGCACTTTGTAGCTGAAATTAAACTTTCTCCTTTCTCTCCGGTCTCTTTTTGCAGATGAATCTGACGATGAAGCTGCTGATACTGTTCTCATTCCTGCTGAGCCACTCGTCTGGCCACCGGATACAACTGTCCGACTCGATTCTGGACATCATCAATACCCGCCACGTGGAACGGATCATGGCAGAGCGGCGGATGAACTCGTCGTCGTCGTCGTCATCGTCCTCGGGGACGCGGGGGGAGGACAAACGCTACACCATGGTGCAGCAGAACGAACTGATCGACGACGACGCAACCGAGGACAGCAGCACCGGCGATCTCACGTCGTACCAAACGCCCGAGGTGGCGATTGATTTCGACTTCAATGGACGGCGGCAGTCTGGCGGATCGACGGTCCCATCGTACAACAACGAAAGCGGCTTTCAGTACCATCCAACGGGATCCGCCCCCAACGCGGATATTTTGGCCGACCTGCAGGCGTACCGGGGAGACAAGTTGCTCAAGTCGAGCAAGAACGCCCTGGTGGTGACGCGCAAAGAGTACCTCAAGAAGGACTGGTGCAAGACGGAACCGCTGGTGCAGCGGATTCGGGAGGAGGGATGCCTCAGCCGGACGATCATCAATCGATTTTGCTACGGGCAGTGCAATTCGTTCTACATTCCAAAGTCGCCGAAACGTAGGCGTCATGGGGGCGGTGGCGGTGGCGGAGGCGGACGAAATGGCCACGGTCATGGCGGTGGTGGTCACGGGCATCACGGTGGACGTGCGCGGGAGGTCGATCTGGACTTTGAAGACGAAGACCTGACCGGGCCGGCGTTTCGCTCGTGCGCCTTCTGCAAGCCCAAAAAGTTCACCTGGATCACGGTGACGCTGCGGTGTCCCTCGTTGGTGCCCCAGTTGCGACGGAAGCGCATCCAACGCATCAAGCAGTGCAAATGCATTGCGGAGCCGTTGAATTAGAGCAGTTTGATTGTATTATTATTGGTTGGTTGTGTAGTCGGCGCTGCTGCCGTTGCTGCTGCTGCTGCTGGTGGCGATGATGGGTGATGAGACGTGAAAGTGTGGGTACCTAATATGTAAATGTGTATTTCTGTGTGGGTGCGGATGATTGAGCGCTCTTTCCGCCTTGCACTTGGCGACCTGGCGAGGAAGCGCGCGCTCGAAACAAACCAGGAATGAGAGTAGGCTTTATTTTGTTTTAAGTTTTTTTTTTCACTTTTAATTATATTTAATAGGTCTGTTTTGTTTTAAGAAATTTGTAGTGCAGGAACACCATGTGCGTGTGTGTGTGCTTGAAGTTGCGATTCCCGTTTTGGCGTAGTGTCACCCCGTCAGACGGTGATGACACGGTGGTGCACGGTGATTTATTCTGCACTTGAAACTGGAAACGGAACTTCTGCCGCCGTAGGATTTGTTCCATTCAGTCGGTAAGCCAGACGCATACGTATCTATTATTTCCGTTCTGGTATGCAAATCACGTTTCTGAGATTGTTCAACTGTCATCTGGAGACTTGGGGATGTTGCTGAGGTGTTGTGTCGGTGTTTGGGTGCTTTCATCCCACGTGGCTGTAGTGTCGACAACGTGGTGAAGTGTAAATTAATGGTAATTTTTGCTTGCTTGCACAGTTCTGCGTAGTTTTTGCATTTGGTTCGTTCATTAGCTGCACATGTTTTCTTCAGTGGAGACGATTTCTAGATTGGCAGAGGTTTATGTGTCCAAAAGGCGTAAAGCACATATTATTTAGTAATGGGACACTTCAATTAGGCCACAGCATTACTGATAATTTTTAAGTTTTTTTTTCCTCCAGGGAAGCAGGGATGGCATTCCGCACTGAAAATGTGCGCAGTGCAGCTCATTTTCATATTAAAACCGCGCACACATACATAACACACTAAGGAGCACGCCATCTCTGAACAGAAGATTCATTAAATCTTGATTTATCGACTGTAAAATATTCTATCAGATATGGTTTGGCATGCAGTCTCTCAAATCAAAGGAAAATGTATTTTGCCTTCATCTTGGGATCATAGAGTTCATAGGACAATTTTATGTATAAATTAAACACACAATGACAAAAACAGAACTTTATGATCCCAAGAAGAAGGCAAACTACATTTTCTTTTGATTTGAGAGACTGCAGCCAAACCATATCTGATAGAAGATTCATCTATATAATCTAATACGGTTTTTCTCGATATTTGATTAAATAAAATGCCTCCAGAACTTTTTGTTGAGATTCCTCCAATAGGTAATTCTGGAATTTCCTTGAAAGTTTTCTCTAGAATTCTTCAAAGAGTTCTTTCTTCCAGCAATCACTCAGGAATTTCATCAGAGAATTCCTCCAGAATTTCTTTCTGGAATACCTCCGAGAGTCTCATTTTGAATTCTGCAGGAGTTTCTTTTACGGTGCCAGCAGGAGTTTGTTTTGGGATTTGTAAAAGAAACTCTTATCTGGAATGTTTTCGATCTAGGATTTCTCCAAGAGCTTCTTCTGAATACTTCCAGAACACTTTTAGAAATTTTTCCATGATTTCCGACTTGATTTCCTCCAAGACTTTCTGCTGGGAATCCTTCAGGAATACTTTTTGGATGTCCTTCAGATGTTCCTAGTAAAAAATCTTCTTCTGGTTGTCTTCCTGAAGTTCTTTCCTGGAATCTTCCAGTTATTTTTGAAGTCCTCCAAAAATTGCTTTCGAAAATCTTCCAAGAGTTCCTTGTAGGAATCAAACAGAAGTTTCTTTTCCTGGAGTAATCCACACGAAGAACTTTTGAAAGAGTGCCCAGATAAATTTTTTGTAAGAATTTCCAGAAGAAAAACATGAAGGAATCTTCAGATGGAGTTCTTAGTAGAATCACTTCATTTTTTCCTTGGCAATCGTGATCTGCATCGGTGGAATCAAGTGTATCCCGTTGCGGATATACATGCAAGCTGTAGATAGAATATCTCTTTCTGCAGATCAAGTTCTTCCATTCTACCGCTTTTCTCGGAATGATAGAACTTAGACGATTTCGTCTGAAACACAAACATATTATAGTGTAGCATTGCATGCAGCTCCTCTTCAATAGAGTTTTGCACAGAAATTTAACCTCAACTTTCTCTCCGAGAGAGAAAAGAACGGCGACGAATGGGAATCAAAACAAACCGCTGGAAAATGTCAAAATTCGCGTGAGAGGGAAAAGGAAAGGGCGATCAAGAATGAACCGAACGTTCATTTGTGACGTCACCTTGCAAAATTCAATCGATGGGTCGTCCGAAAGCGATGAACTCGCATTATAAAACATCTCATCTTGATCTTCACTTTCACCAGGTTCACCCAACACGTGTATGGCTTTCCTAACATAACTTCCTCCTAGTGTTCATCTTATTCCGGCTCGCGATGGTCACGCACTGCTACTGAGGCTTGGTATTCCACATTACATTGTTTCTTGAGAACTTTTTTCCGTGCTTACAAAACTGTCTTTACCATGTGCGAGCTACCGCAAAGATCGCCTTTCACAATCACTCTGCCGGCCGCATCCATGATATGACAGCCATTTTTTTCCGAAATGTCACTTAGAATTCTTTAGTGGTTAGCATTTTCACTGATATCAGATCATTATTTAGTGACGGAACATATAGCTTTTTTTTATCTGTATTAACGAGATTTTTAGCCCTAGGCTAGTTCATCTCGGGACCCACGCTTTACTTCCCTTCCGAAGAAAAAACTCGCATTTTGTGAGTTTGTCGGGAGTGGGATTGGATCCCAGGTCCTCGGCGTGATAGTCAAGTGTTCTAACCAACACACCAGGTCCGCTCCACAAACATATAGCGCCTATTCCAAAATATCATCCGTTATTCCTCTATAGCTATTCAGCTAGTCATACTCACAGTCAACACATCCCGATGTCTTTACCAGCCGCAGGACCGCGAAACTAAGCAGCTGTACGGACTTTACACTTATCATCGCTCTGTAATAAGAAGAGCTCTAAAACAATGTTTAACATCAAGCACGAAAAATCATCACCTTGCCGTGACCCTCTGCGAGATTCGAAGGGACTCGAGAGTGTCCCAGATACTCGAACTACGCACATCACTCGATCCATCGTCGTTTTGATTGATCGTATCAGTTTATCCGGGAATCCGTATTCGTGCATAAATCTGCCATAGCTGTTCTCGGACGATTGTATCATGCGTTGATTTACAATCGCTGAACAAGTGATGTGTGGGCACGTTGTATTCGCGGCATTTCTGCAACACCTGGCAGATGGTGAATATCTGGTCCGTTGTAGCGCGTTCATCCATGAATCCAGCCTCACGAACTCTCTTTCAATCGGTGATGGACGGCAGCATTCCTTCGGTAATATCTCCTCCTCCCAAATCTTGGTAATGACATAGTGTACTGTTCTCACCAGTGCTTCTCCACCGTATTTTAGAAGCTCGCTTGTTAGTTGATCTGGCGGACAGTTGATCTTGCGGCTTTGTTGTTTTTCAACC
This sequence comes from Aedes albopictus, assembly GCF_035046485.1. Taxonomy (NCBI): domain Eukaryota; kingdom Metazoa; phylum Arthropoda; class Insecta; order Diptera; family Culicidae; genus Aedes; species Aedes albopictus. The sequence goes on from NC_085137.1 coordinate 214,477,260, forward strand.
AGCCAACTAGACCTTTGCGCCGACTATATATAGACCAAAATTTGACCATAATGTTGTCAATGCGCTCTAGAATTTTATAGTATGTGCTTTTTCATGACCATTAATGACATACACTCCCGTTCAAAAGTTTGGGGTCACCACCTCAAAAACATGTCATTTTTTTAGGCCCACATCTCCGCCAATTTGCGTCCGATTTCAAAACCCTAGGTTTCATTCAAAAGATAATAAGTCAAAGGAACTTTGAACATGATTTCAAAGAAACTTTTTCAAAAAAATTTGTATGTAAACTTAACCCAAAGTTGCCAAATTTTCTAAAAAATGAATATAAACTTACGGCAGTGTCGCTGGAAGTTGGGTCGACCAAATTTTAAGATGAGAGCGGTAATATGACCCATTTTCTATTAGCTTTCAACTGCTTTTTACAGAACTTAACTAAAAAATCTAGAAAAAAAGTTATTAAGTAAATTTATCCTTGATGTCATCGACCAAAAGTTTGGGGTCACCTCTCAATATGACGTATCGGCCAAAAGTTTGGGGTCACTGTCGTAAAACATGGAAAAGTGATTTGTTGATATCTTTGTCATCTTTCATTCAATTTTATTTTTTTTTGGCTCATTTCAAAGATAATTAACTAAATTTACGTTTGATGTCTTTAACTTAACGTATTTAACGATTTTTGTATATAAAAATGTTATGTAAAGTAAGCCCATTTTACCACGCTTCAAAAAATGAGGCAACTTTACGTTAAGTTTTAGTAAATTTCAACGAATATGTGTGGTTCAATATCTATGCAGTAAGTATCATTCATTTTGTTTCAAATAAGCCAAGAAGAATTAAAATTGAATGAAAGATGACAAAGATATCAACAAATCACTTTTCCATGTTTTACGACAGAGACCCCAAACTTTTGGCCGATACGTCATATTGAGAGGTGACCCCAAACTTTTGGTCGATGGCATCAAGGATTAATTTACTTAACAACTTTTTTCTAGATTTTTTAGCTAAGTTCTGTAAAAAGCAGTTGAAAGCTAATAGAAAATGGGTCATATTACCGCTCTTATCTTAAAATTTGGTCGACCCAACTTCCAGCGACACTGCCGTAAGTTTATATTCATTTTTTAGAAAATTTGGCAACTTTGGATTAAGTTTACATACAAAATTTTTTGAAAAAGTTTCTTTTAAATCATGTTCAAAGTTTCTTTGACTTATTATCTTTTGAATGAAACCTAGGGTTTTGAAATCGGACGCAAATTGGCGGAGATATGGGCCTAAAAATATGACATGTTTTTGAGGGGGTGGCCCCAAACTTTTGAACGGGAGTGTATATTATTACGTTTTAATGCATACCCCTTATATTTCTGCTCGGGGTTTTCACTGAGACCAGTGGTTAGACCTATCGTGACTTTACCCGTATGCTTAGTGGGGGCCGGATCATAACGTCCGGGGCCATAATGTCCCGGTCTTTATGGTACGTTGTATACGGCTCAAAATCCTATTTGCCTTCTTTTCTAAGACCTCGTGATGCAGCTGCATGTTTAGACGATAGGCCACGGAAAAATGCGTCTTAAAATCCTGGGACATTTTAGCCTTGGACGTTATGATACCGTGCTTCCTTAGCATAGTACATGTTGCACTACTCCATTGCAAATGAAAGGCAATAAATTATAGATTTTGCCACCGTTTTTGTTTTGTTTGCTTAGAACCTTGACAAGCTATCAAATTGGATAATAAGGTCGCACCACAGACAAACAGACGTAACTCTTAGAGGAAATTCATTAAAAACTTTTGTCCTGTGTCATTTTTATGAGCACACTGCCACCTGTTGGTAGAACCGCGCGTGACACTGTCGGCCATGATGGATTTCGATTTGACGTTTTGATAAAACGCACACTACTACACAAATGGCCTGTAATTTTCGTTTGCATCATTCAGTAACGTGTACACTGGTAAACGTCAAAGCGATCGAACACTAGCGCCTCAGGTGAAACAATCGCGCAAATCAAATGAAATTTGAATTGATCGTTAAATGCATATGCCAAGCTGTTTTGAAGAGTGTTACGTCTGTTTGTCTGTGGTCGCACTATTTACACTACACACTAAACGCTTTCAGCAATATTTTGCTGAATTTTGCCGAGCTGAAGGGTCCAGCAAAATTTTTTGCTGAACTTTCGGCAAAGTTTGCTGAACTTCAGCAAAACGTTACTGATAATCTGCAGAGTTTACTGAACAAATCAGCAAATTTTGTTGAATTTCAGCAAATTTTTTGCTGAAACCTTCAGCTCGGTAAAATTCAGCAAAATTTTGCTGAAAACCTCAATTGATTTTTTGGTGTATACAGAGTACCCGAATGATTTCAGGGAGGAATCTCAGAAGGAATTCTAGGAGAAGTCTTAAAGAACCTCCTGGAGAAATCCATGAAGAAAATTCTGGACTAATCTCTGCAGGAACTGCTGTATGAAACCCGGAAGGAGAGATCTCTGTAGAAACTTCTAAAGAAATTCTGATTGGAATTTTCGAGGAATTTCAGAAGGAAATCCAAGAAGGATTCCCAAAGGAATTCCATGAGGAATCCGTGAAGGAGTTCCAGCGGGAATTCCTAAAGGAATTTGAGAGGGAATCCTAAGGATTCCGACGTATTCTGAATATCTATGCCAGGACGGCCGGAATGGCTGGTATGAATGGAAAAATGTGCACAGTTCGAGAACTCAACATTTGAAAGTCAATAACGGTGCCGATCACGTCCTTACAGCCATCGAGAAAGGGAAAGAATGTAAGTTCGACAACCGTCGCTACTGGATAACGTGGAATCCACAGCCTACATACAGTTATCTCGAGAAGAAATATTTATTAGTAGGGCAAGGTAAGGCGTGAATCTAAAAGTACCATTTGGTAGGTGAAATGATTCACTCTATTGTATAAATGAAGATACGCGTTGCCATAATTGTTGAACAAGCACCCTCTCTTCTCGCACACTCCTTGAAGAAATTCTAGGAGGAATCTCTGAAGAAATTCGAAGAGGAATCACCAAAGGAATTTCAAAAAGAAATCCCGAAGGAATTTTAGGAGAAATCCTCAAAGGCTTGCCAGAAAGAATCACCAAAGAAAATCCAGAATGCATTCCAACAGGAATCTCTAAAAGAATTCTGGGAATAATCCCCGAATGAAGTCTAGGAGGATTCTCCAAAGACATTACAGGAGAAATCCCTGCAGGAATCTCAGAGAGAACCACAGGAACTCTAGAAGAAAACCTCGAAGGAAGTTTAGGGGGAATCCCCGAAGGAATTCCAGGAGGAATCTCCGAAGATAATCGAAGAGTAATTACCAGGGATGGTATCATTTATTTGCAAAGATTTACATTCACTTGATACTATCTCAGTTCAGAAGCATAATATCAAACAACTATGTATGGATGAATTGAACCTTGTAGTTTTATCTGAAAGTTCGTCGAATAGCATTAGGGTCGCACACGCATACCAAACTCGTGAACGAGCTGTGAAGGCAACTCTCCACGCGTTGAATGTAAATTACATTCACGCCGTGGAGAGTTGCGTTTGCTGCCTTCTGTTGACTTTATTATTGACGCTACGCTAGAACATTGTTCTACAAAGTTTCAGGTTAAACAAATATGAAAAAGTGCTTAATACATTATTTTTTGCTACGATGTTTCTGAAGCGAATTATTCGCAAGTGAATGTAAATGATTGCAAATGAATGATCCCATCCTTGGTAATTACCAAAGAAATTCAAAGAAGAAACTCTGAAGAAAATCCAGTAGAAATCTTCGAAGAAACTCCAGGAGGAATTTCTGTAGAAATTTTAGGAGGAATCCTCGAAGGAAGTCCAGAAAGAATCCTTGAAGAAATTCCAAGAGAAATCTGTGAAGAAAACCCAGGAGAAATCCTCGAACAAACTCTAGGGGGAATCTACGAAAGAATTACAAAAGGAATCTTCGGAAGAATTCAAGGAGGAATCCCCGAAGGAATTCTAGGAGAAATCCCAGAAGAAATTCTAGGAGGAATCTCCGAAGGAATTCTAGGAGGAATCCACGAAGGAATTCCAGGAGCAATTTTTGAAGGAATGTCAGAAGAAATACCCAACGTAGTTTCCTGAATTAATTGCAGAAGAAATCTCCGAAGAAATTACTGGTGAAATCCTTGCAGGAATCCCCGTATAATTTCAATGAGGAATCTCCGAAAGATTTCCAAGCGGAATAATCGAAGGATTTTCAAGAATAATCCCCGAAGGAATCTCCATAGGAAGCTCAGGAGAAATCTCCGATGGAGTTCTAGGAGAAATCTCCGAAGGAACTCTTGGAGGAATCCCTGAAGGAATGCTAGGATAAATCACCGAAGGATTTCTAAGAGAAATCATCAAAGAAATTTCAGGAGAAATCCACTACAGAATATCAGGAGAACTCCCCGAAAGACTTTCAGGAGGAATCCATAAAGAAAGTCCAGGCGGGATCCCCGAAGGAGTTTCAAGAGGAATTTCCGAATATAATCGAAGAGAAATTACCGAAGAAATTCCATGAATAAACTCTGAAGGAAATCCAGAAGAAATCTTCGAAGAAACTCTGGGAGGAATTCCTGTAGAAATTTCAGGAGGAATCCTCGGAGGAAGTTCAGAAAGAATCCCTGAAGAAATTCCAAGAGGAATCTGTGAAGGAAATTCAGGAGAAATCCCTGAAGAAACTCTAGGGGGAATCTATGAAAGAATAACAAAAGGAATCTCCGAAAGAATTCAAGGAGGAATCCCCGAAGGAATTCTAGGAGAAATCCCAGAAGAAATTCTAGGAGGATTCTCCGAAGGAATTCTACAAAGAATCCACGAAGGAATTCTACAAAGAATCCACGAAGGAATTCTAGGAGGAATCCCTGAAGAAAGTTCAGAAGGAACACCCAACTTAGTTTCTTGAAGGAATTGCAGGAGAAATCTCCAAAGAAATTACAGGTGAAATCCTTGCAGGAATCCCCGAATGATTTCAATAAGGAATCCCAGAATGATTTCCAAGCGGAATAATCGAAGAATTTTCAAGAAGAAACCCCGATGGAATTCCAAAAGGAATCCCCATAGGAAGCCCAGGAGAAATCTTCGATGGAGTTCTAGGAGAAATCTCCGAAGGAACTCTAGGAGGAATCGCTGAAGGAAGACTAGGATAAATCACCGAAGGATTTCTAAGAGAAATCATCAAAGAAATTTCAGGAGAAATCCACGACAGAATATCAGGAGAAATTCCCGAAATACTTTCTGGTGGAATCCATGAAGGAAGTCCAGGTAGAATCCCCGAAGGAATTTCAGGAGAAATTCCAAAACAAATTCTAGGAGGAATCCTCGAAGGAATTCCAAAAGGGATCCCTAAATGAAGTCCAAGAGGGATCCCTGGATGAATTCCATGAGGAATCCCCGGGGTAATATCAGGAGGAATCTCCGCAGGGATTCTAAGAAAAATCACAAAAGCAAGTCCAGGAGGAAACCACGACGGAATATCAGGAGGAATCCCCGAAAAAGTTACAGAAGGAATCACAAAAACAAGTCCAGGAGAAAACCACGACGGAATATCAGGTGGAATCCCCGAGAGAATCCCCAAAGGAATTCCAAAGAAATCCCCAAAAAAAATCCAGAAGAAATTCCCGATGGAATTCTAGAATGAATCTCCGAAGATATTCTAGGAAGGTTTCTCGATGGAATTCCAGAGGAAAGTTTAGGGGAACCCCAGAAGGAAGTCCAGGAGAAATTCCCGAAGAAATTACAGGAGGAATTCCCGAAGAAATTACAGGAAAAATCCCAATAGAAATTCAAGTAATTAATCCGAAGGAAATTATTGAAGGAGCTCTTATAAAAATTCCTGAATGAGCTTCTGGAGAGATCTCTAATGTAATTCCTGAAGGCATCCTGGAGTCCCTCTAGAAAATTCTACAATCTTAAAGAACCCCAGGAGCGATCCCTGGAAGAACTGCTGGAAGAATCCCTAGAAGAACATCTCGAGGAACCCCCTAAGGATATTCTGAAGGAATCTTGGAAGGAAATCTTTGGTAGGAATCCCTGAATAAAGTTCTGAGGGAATCCCTGATTTCTCCTGGAGGTATTCTTGGATGCTCCCATGAGACTGGACCGATTTTTGTAAGAACTAAAGGAACTTCAAAATGAATCCCTGCAGGAACTCCCAGACTGATTTCTAAAGACCTCGTGCAGGAAGACCAGGTTTTTGAAGAAACTTCTTACAAAATTCTTGATGGATTTTGAGGAGGCATTTATGAATCCTCCTGAAAGAATCTCTGAAGGGGCTTCTGCAAGGATGCCTGAGCGAACTTCTGGAAATAGCTTAGGGAACTTCTGAAGGAATTCCTAATGAACACCTGGAGGTACCCCTCCTGGAGCGAACTCCTGGAGAGGTTGTCAAAGGAACTTCTAGAGCAATCCTCGAAAGAGCTTCTGAAAGAATCTGTGAACAATTTTCATTAGGCATCCCGAAATAATTCCAAGAGGAATCTCTGAAGGAATTTCAGGAGGCATTCTTGAAGAAATTCCAAGAGTGATGCTAGAATGAATTCCAGTAGGAACCCTTGATGAAACTCCTGGAGTGATCCCTGAGCGATCCCTATAGTATAGAGCGTCAGGAGAAATCCCTTGTTGGAATTCTAAAAGAATTTCTGAAGGATTTTCTGGAGGAATCTCTGAAGAAACTCCTGGACTAGTTCCTAAAGAAACTCCTGACGGAGTTTCAGAAGGAATCCCTGAAAGAACTATCAGACTAATCTCTGAAGGACCTGCTATGGGAATCCCTGAAGGATCTTCTAGATGAATCTATGACTAGGAGGCATCTCTGAATCCTTCTGAAAGAATTTCTGAAGGAATTGCTGAAGTTTTTTTTCTGAAGGGACTTCTGTTGAGATCTTCCTGAATACTCGATTTTGTCTTTCGTTAATGATCGTATTACATTTACAGATGAGAAAACTGATGATGATACTCGGCATCGGCGTCGGCGTGGGATCAAAAGTGTCGGCGGCGGTGGTACACAGGTCTACGCCTACCTCCTCTTCAATCTCTTAGAGGTCGGAGGCCGGAAGTCTTTAAACCTCTGTACGCACTTCTAGATCTGTTACCATCATCATCAGCATGGCCTTGATGAATATTTGTGCATTTATCATCTAAACTAATTGAACTTCGTCGTCAAATTAATTTCTCCAAATATTGTTTCAAACATCTCACCAAAATTTTTACATGGTGTACCAATATCGATGTCTCTCTCTTCATACCATGAGTCACACCGCGGAAGCTTCGAATCTGAAGTCTAGACACTCCTTCGCCATGCGTGCGCGTGGCATACCAAAAACTCCAACAAACCCTAATTTATCGCATTTTCGCCACTTCAAAACCGCCATAATCTATTGCGGCCACCTATCACCAAAGGATTATCCCCTCAAATTAGAGCACACGCTAGGATTGATCAACAAAACCGAACCCAAAAATGACACACTCTCCGGTGGCATTATAGCACCTTCCGTATGCAAACAGGTGCTGCTAATCCTCCACGAAATGACTCACTCTCGTCTGGCTCGAGCAAGAATCAAACCTCCTCCGTCAGCTTTGGCCACCACGAGCGCGCGCGAGGTGTCCCCATCGAAAGGTGAGATAATGCTGCTGCCACTAGCGCACTGATGTCGCATAAATTACCAATCTATTCTCAACCACTCAAAGCGGTCAACAGCCGTCCGGCCATCCATCTTGGCAGCAAAACCAAATCCCAGTCATTGATGGCTGCGAAAATGACGCGATTTTGACAAGCCCCCCATCTGTTGGGACGATTGGCAGAAAGAAAAAAAAAGTTTCAAGTCGCAATATCCCGTCCTCATCTCAGAAAATCGGCACGCGGAGAAGCAACCCCAGTGACTCATCCAGCAGTCAACGTTACTCACTCACAACAAGTCGCTCCAGCCGCCATGCGCCAACGGGGGAGATAGTAGCTGTGCGTGGGGAACCTCGGGGACACGCGCGGTTACGAATAAATTTCCATAATCTCCAAAACGCAAAACAAAAAAAAAGAGGAGTTTCGAAATGCCATAAAAATTATCGATAAAATTCGCATTGCCATCAGAGGCACCTACGAACGAAACTCTGGCAATCTGGTGAAAACTGAGCACCTTGCGGCGGCGGCGGGTGTTGGCGCAGTACGCCGCAGCAGCAGCAGCAGTGGTGACCGTTTTGAATTAATTTTTGCACGCGACCGACCTCAACTTTGGCCCCACCGTGACTCGGACGGACCCGCATGATGACAACAGGGTTGACGAAGACGCCGCTGCCGCTGCTACGCCGGTGGCGCAAGTGATGAGTCAACTATAGGAGATATCGGAGGAGTGTTTGTCGTTCTGGTCTACTACCTTTGATGTTTGCCTAATATCTACTGCGGAGACGGATCATTGGCGCACGCGTGAATCTATCGGAGCTGGTTTCCCGACTAGATGGACATTACAAAATTATAACAAGCTGTGTTATTTTGTTACAATAAATTTTTATATCAAGGGTTGTTATAAAACATGTACCGTTAGTAGTTAAAATAACAGAAATTCTAACAAAATTGCCATATGAAAAGAACAAAAATGTAATAACTTGTGTTATGATCATAACAAAAATATTACAAGACTTGTTCCATAAAATATGGTAGAATTTAACAAAATAATAACAAATTGTGTTATAATTCCTTGGCAACCTTTTAGGGTAAAAACTAATTTTTATACTCATTTTTGGGTAAACATTTTTTTGTGTGTTATTCTATTTTTAGAAAAAGTAGGTGGCATAAAAAAAAGTTTCCAGTACGTTATAAAATTTTCGGATCCGAACGGGATTTGAACCAAGACACCTACCATCGGTAGCAATCTGACGCCTCTGCCAATGAGGCCATCACAACATTTGAAGAGGGCGGTGATAGAAGCTTTACTGGTTCTACGTATTGCCAGTTTCGTCATTCAAATCCTTGTTTGTCAGACGCACACGAGCGGGGTGATATGACGTCACATTGAACTCGTTGACGTATAATAGACTTGATTTGTCGTTAGTGATTTTGTTTTAATCTATCACAATTATATCATATGCAGATATGATAACAGCTGTAGATATAATTTAGTTATATTCCACTTTTTTTTTAATTTTAAGCAATGAAATGGAATCTATCACAAAAGGAGTCATCCATTAAGTTTATCGTCATGTTTGGAGGAGGTAGAGAGGGTTGAAAATTTCATATGTGTAAAATTCAACTCAAAAGTATTGGAAGGCATACAAACCGTAGTAGTTCCATGTAATGTAAACATTGTTCGTCCGGTCGCAAATTGCAGCACATGCAATATCTGTTATTTAAGAAGACTTTGGGTATTATCGTAAGGTTTGTTATCTCCGTCTTGAGGGTTTTATCGGCCAAATTGCCTGAAACATTCCGGTCAACCAGTGAGAGATTTTCGATATCGATTTGTATTAAATCGATGGCGATCGCTATCGTCAGATAAAGCACTTTAAAGGAAATCCGAATCTGTTTGATACGGATGCCCACGCAGTTATGACGCTTGTTTGAAACAAGAAACAAACTGAGAATTTACTTTTTCCAAAGTTGTATTTCTTTGTTCATACTTAGAGTTTATCGATAAAAAACAACCCATTATCATCATTTAACGTTAGAAACTTCATTTGTTGCTGCAAAATGAAGTTCACAATCTTCCTGTAACTTTCAAACTGTTCTTCCAATCAAGTGAGTGATTGTTTTTGGGATATACAAATGTGTTGGAAATAACATAATGTTGTTGATGGAGCATATGCTATCGAATAACTTATGAAAATTGCGCATTTTCTTACATATTGAGAGACTCATGAAGTTAAATTCCGAATATCTCGGAAACGGTTGCTTTCAGAAAGGTTATTACAGTAGACGTTCGGTCAGTGCAAGCAGTTCAACTGCAATGCTTTTGAACTGCAAGTCCGGTATGTGCAACAAATTTACTGTTATCGCACCGCCAAATGTCAAAATGGTGCGCCATGTTTGCCCAAATGAACAGACGGATGAAGTTCACGTTCATTTAACGTCAGTTGATGGTTTGTTGATATTGTCAGGCGTTCCATTTATCGAATTTTTGTTCGCTAAGTGAAACATGAAACATTTTGCATTTATCGTCTGCTGAATCTTTGATATCCTACTAAAATTTGAAAACGGTCTGATAAAAAGTTCCAAACCTTTTTTCACGTTGTTTACCCGACTATCTATCGCGTAAGATTGCAAAACTAAGGTTAACAGAGAAGGAAGAAAAACTAATGATCTGACGAAGGGGAAATTGTCAATGTTTACTTGTTTTGTTTCACATCAGACAAGACATTACAATTGTGCCACAAAACTAACCCAACATCATCTAGAAAATACTGTGCTGTTGCGTCAACAGGTTCTTCGCCACAGCTTCCAGCAGAAATAATGTTCTTTAAAACGCTACAAAGCGCTATAACAGTTACCAAAACGTACTCTATGAAAGCAGCTGTTTTGTTGGTGAGGATTCTTATTCGATTGGCACATCATCCGGGAACTATTCCGGTTTTGGATTAGAGTGCAATAAAAGAGCCCCAAAAAATAGAAAAAAATATAGCTATAAAGTATTTGATTACAGCTTACAGTTTGAATTGATAATAATGTTTACATCCGACAAGCCATGGTGATGTCCCAACAGTTTTTTTTATTACACTTCCAGCTGTAATGATATCGCATAACGATAGTAGCTTCAAAGCACTGCTGGTGTGGGAAGAATTTGGCAGATTATAAATAAATGATAACAAGTTCTGTTGCATTTTTTTTAAACAAATATGACGAAGTCCCCAAATTACTCGTCGCTCAAGGGAGAAGGGAAAGTACAACCGAGCGTTACGGTCCATACACAAATTTTAGGACTTTCATACAAAAACGGAAGAGGAGGGGTGTTAAAACATGACGATTTTAGCGTTGCGTTCTAAATAAATGCTATAAGTTTTGATTCATGGCTTTTGGCTCGAGTGGTCAATGGGCCTTTTCATTTGACGTCTTAAATCAGCTGATTGTGCGGGCGTTTGACAGTTCTTCTATGAAGATGACACGTTCTTGTTAGCAGCTGTTGTTCAAGCTTTGTAAACAAATGCATGCACGGATCTGTCACATGAAAAGGCCTATATTGCAAAAATGATCAAATTATTTCGCGTCAGTGCAAAAACCCCAACTAATTTTGAAATAATTTTGTCACAAAAAAATGTTGCAAATACAACAATAAATTTGTTATGAAATTTTGTTATTGGCAATTATTTTAATATGCACAGTGTAACAAATGCTGTTATTTATCTGTTTAAATAAATGATACAAGTTTTGTTATAATTTTGTTTTTAAAATAATAACAAATTTTGTTACAATTTTGGTATGGTTATTCACATATACGAACCCTTACAACAAAATTATATGAAATTGTGTTATTTCTAACAACGGTTGTAATAATTTTGTTATAATTTTGTTAGGAGCTTCTGGTCGGGTTCGCGGTTATGGAACGAATAATGAGTAATTTGTACATCTAATACAATATTTTGTTTGAATAATATTTATAGAAATCAATTATGAATAGACCGTTGGAGTCCATGTAGTTTTGTTCAGGATCAGCCCCGTTTGCAGAAGTGGCGCCAAGGGAGGGGTTTTTCATAACTTCGGCAAAAGGCCGAGGGGGAGGGCGGGGGGTTGTAACACCGACAAGATTATCGAGCTTGCTCTGCATATCAGAGCGTCGTTGAGCTAGGAGAGCAACGTCATCAGTTAATTCGAAGTCATTTAGGTGCTCCATGGTAATGGGCTGCCACAGCAATCCAAAATTTGGTTCACGGTCAATCGCACCTACCAGGATCTCGTCGATAACGATGAGGAACAGTAGCGGTGATAGTATACATCCTTGCCTCACTCCAACAAGGACCTGGATGGGATCGGACAAAACACCGTTGTGCAGTACTTTGCACGAAAATGCCCTGTACTGTGCTTCAATGAGGCCGATGATTTTCTCAGGGAGACCCTTGCGCCGAAGGGCTTCCCACGTGTTTCCGTGGTTAAGACGATCGTAAGCTCAATGAACACCAGGTAGAGAGACTTTTGGGAATATGGTTCACACAAGATCGTCCAACACGGAATCCTGCTTGCTGTTGTCGGAGAGTTGCGTCAATCTTCTCCTGTATCCGGTTAAGGATCACTTTTCAGAGGACTTTAAGAACAGTAACATAATGCCCTGCCAATTATCGCATACAGTCAGGTCACCCTTTTTGGGTACCTTCACTAAGACGCCTTGCATCCAGTCGACCGGAAATGTCGTGGTTTCCGATATGTTGCAGAATAATTGATGCAGCAGTTGTGTAGATAATATGGGGTCAGCTGTGAGCATCTCGGCTGGTATGCGATCGACCCCCTGGGACGTGTACGATTTCATGCTACGGATGGCTGATCTATCTGCTGCAATGATAGAGCTTCGGTGTTGACACAGGTAATGCGCCGAACCCTTGGCGGATCATGCTGAGGTGTTGGTGGCGTGGCAGGCACATGAAAAAGGTTTCCAAAGTGCTCGAACCAGTGTTTCAGCTGGTCAGCCGGGTCGGTCAATAGCTGTCTAGACGTGTCTTTCATGGGCATCGTAGTATTCATTTTAGTTCCAAAAGGTGACGCTCTTTTGTCCCGCCTGCATGAGCGTTTCACTTTCTGCTCGAGAGCCGAATTGCACTGACAGGCTACGATTTTGGCTCCTCGTGTTTTCGCTCGCTCTATTGCGGCTTTGGCGTTACTTCGCTCCTTTATCTTCCTCCAGGTAACATCTGTGATCCACTGTTTTCTCTGGGTGTGTAGTTCACCCAAATTAATATTCTTATTCTTGCCGGTGACGTTGAAGGTGTTCTTGATGGTGTTCCATTGATCTGGTATGCAGCCACCTTCCTTCTCCAGCTACTCGACGAAGGGCCTCTTCAGTGCAGCGTCTTCCAGTCGGCGTTTGTTTCGCACATCAAGAAGGCTTCGTATCCATTCTCTACTGATGCAGATGTGGTTAATTTGATGATACGTGGTACAATTACGAAAAACCTATGTCACTTTGTGCTCTGGTGAATGGGGGAAAAAGCGATCCCTCAGCCACCGTTATTGTAGTTGCCGCAAATAGATCTTAGTTCTCGCTCATTTCTCCGAGACCATGACGTCCCATGACCTGCTCATAGTTCAACCTTTGCGAAGATTTTTTTTCTTTTTTTATTGACTTCACGACGACAGGAAGTGTGCTCATCTCGTAGGCCAGAGTAGTATGACACAGTTTGACCCGACACCAGTATGAGCTTTCCAAAGATCGGCCAATGGACTTCGCTCAGTGTAGGATCTCAATACGGCATGCCTAAATTATAGGCATACGGTCCATACAAATTTTTGAAATTTGGTTTAGACGGGAGTCGACGAGGAAAAATGGGGGTTCTGTGATTGCCAAAATTGAGTGTACAGTACGAGATTGCTTCAGAACATCGTTCCAGAGTTTTTTCTAGGAATTTCTTCCGAGATTGTTCCAGGAGTTTGGGGAATAATTAAGGAATCATTTCCAGAATACCTTCTGGAATTCTTTCCGACATTTATCCAGGAATTCTACTCAAGCTTCCTCCTGTAGTTCTTTCTGACTCAAGCTACACGACTTGTTTCTAAGCCAAGTTCACTGTCCATATTATATACGACAGAACACAATTGCTTCTTCTTTGAAACCCAAAAAGCGCCGATTTTGAATCGTTATGCAACTTGAATAACAGGGAATGATTAAAAATAAAAAAAAAAAGATTTTGTCCAGACTCGAACCATGGACACCAGGTTACATACTACACCGAACGCTCTGTGAGAAAAATGCTGTGGAACACACCATAAAACCTACTGAAGTTACTTGTTACTTCATTGCACCTTCTTTGTCACAAGTTAGAGAACTGTCAAAATGAAAAGACGCGCAACACATTTGGAACATAATCTGAGCAAACAAACTAGGGTTAGATGTTTTAATGCCACAAAAGTTCAGCCTATTGGACGCATTGGCTTAATTTCCCCAACAGGGGAGGAAAAAAAAGATGTTGCATGACTGTAACATAGCACATTTAATACAAGCTGACTGTTTTATCACTTGTGAGGAATATGTAAGCTCCGCCTTCACGAATCGATGTCAAACACGAGGTATTTGGTGATTTCTATGAAACAAAGCTTAAACTTTACGGGATTTGGAGTTTAAATGCAACTCAGTTGACAACATGGAACTTGTGTACGCTTTCAGTGCAACTCATTTAGACCAAAGCATAGAAAGCCACATTTTGGATGATGTTGCAGGTACTGCTTGGGGAGAATCCTCTAGAAGTGATGTCAGGCATTCCCCTAGGAGTTTCTTCTGAGATTCGTTCAGAATAAATGAGAATCTCTTTGAAAGCTTTTTATGGGATTACCCGAAAGAGTTTAGGACATGTTATCCCAGAAAGCGCTATTAAAGGAATCCCGAAAAAAAAAACTTTTGGATAAATTCACTAAAAACTGCTGGAGGAAATTCCTAAGATTTTTTTTGAGAATTTCCACGTAGAAGTCCTATAGAGATATGAAGCCGAGGGATCCGTGAAGGAGCTCTTGGTGTAATCTCTGTAGATAATCCCGAGGGAATCCCAGAAGGAACTGTGAGAACCCGTAAAGGAACTTCGGAGAAATCTTAGATGCACCTGAAGGAATTCTTAGACACATTCTACCGTGACGTTACAACGTTTTGATTACTTTCCGGCCATTTTTTTAATTACAACTCATAAATGCGTACCGTTAATATTAAATATTTTCGCATAGTCGGATTTTTTGTAATATTTCCAGTAAATATGGTCTATTGAACATGTAGTTTTCATTGGAAAAGCTTGCTTAAAATAGGAGCGTGACGTTACAACGTTGTAACTACTAATTCCCATTTTGAACATACTTTTTCAATGAAAACTAAATGTTCAACAGATCATATTTACTGAGAATTTTACAAGGAATCCGAGTTTTTTCACCCAAACTCAAGTGTGCCTCAGAGTGCCTCGGTGTGCCACACAGCGTATAAGACGGTGTGCTTGGCACCTCTTGGCACAATGTTCCAAGCGACTAGCCCGAATATGCAACAATATTTGAGTTTTACGGCACGCATTTACGAGTTATAGTTTATAATCTGTCCAAAACGACGTCAAAACGTTGTAACTTCACAGTTGAATGTGTCCTTAAAGGAATCCTGGAAGAAGTTTGATGAGGAATACCAGGAGAATTCCTGGATAAAAACTCATTTTCGTGCAGCGTCCAATAGGGTACTGCATTGTTTTGATTTTGTATGGGATTTTGACGTTTCTTGGCCTTGTTGTTACAAAATTTATGTATAAACCTTTCGGGGCGGAGCGCAAAAAAGTGAAATCTCCATACAAATGGCTCAACTTTGGCCCTCCAGAACTCGTTGA
The DNA here is from genome assembly GCF_035046485.1 of Aedes albopictus. Taxonomy (NCBI): domain Eukaryota; kingdom Metazoa; phylum Arthropoda; class Insecta; order Diptera; family Culicidae; genus Aedes; species Aedes albopictus. Next base: position 214,492,742 of record NC_085137.1, read on the forward strand.
TTTCGCAACCACACAACAATTATTTTTCCTCATTTGAACTACTCTTTATCTTTTGATTTCTAGCTTTGACTACCAAGATAAATCGAAAATAAAAAAAAATGCGACAGATAAAACCTTTTCATGTTTTACGGGTTTTGTTTATCTTATTGTGGTAAATCTCACAGGCAACGTGAACAAGTAATGGCTGCATTATTGAAACAGTTTACATCACTTAAAATAAAGTCTAAACAGATGAAAAAAGTATGCAAAACTGTTACCGCTCAATAGCACATTTGTGCTGGTTCGTCACGAAAGGAATAAATGAACGTAAAGGAGACAATTCCATGCAGTGCCCTATTGTCATTTGCTTCATGAAAAATTTTAGTATGCCTTGTAACATCTTTCTTTATAGTTCTGTGTCCCCCTGCGTGGCAGCACAATCACAATAAGTGATATGAATAAAAATGAGTATTTACTCAAGGCCAACCTGACTTGAGCAAATTAAACTGTTTGAGAATTTTCTCAAATCCGTATGAACAAAGTTGTACTTTACCCAAAGTAAGTTCGAATTTCGAACATAGCACTTGCTTCGTCATAACTGGTGTTTACGTTTTGGGTTTCAGGTCACATGAATGAAAATCAGTAAATTTAGGAGGAGTAGCTGAGGATGATAGGACGTATATCCGGATTCAGCTAAAACTATACTATAGTGTGAATCCGGAACAATCTGCAGCCGTTTTACTATGCTAGTGATTCCTCCTGAGATTTATTTTTCACTTCCTATGAATTATTCCACGAGACCTTTTAGGGAAGCAGTACTTGGGATTCCTATACAATTTGTTCCTAGGTTTTAGTCAGGAGTTGTTCCAGAGATTTCTCCTATAGTTGTTTATGGAATTTTTCCAGATCTATCCCAAAGTTGTTCCTGGGATCTCCTCCAGGAGTTATGCCCGTTGAATTCTTCCAGCAGCTGTTCATTCTAAGATTGCTTCCAGAGTTCCTCCTGGGATTCCTGTAATAGTTGCAGTTCTTCCTGGGGTTCCCCCAGAAATTCTTTCATTCTGACTTTCCTACAAGAGTTAATCCTGAGATTCCTGTAGGAGTTCTTCCTTGAATTCCTCATGGGATTGCTCTGAGAGTTCCTCGTGGGATATCTCCAGGAGTTCCTCATGGTGTTCCTGTAGAAATTCATCCTGAAATTTCCCCACGACTTCCTTCTGGGGTTCCTCCAGGAGTTTCTCCTGAGGTTCCTCCAGAAGTTCCTCCTGGAATTCCTCCAGAAGTTCTTTCAGGATTTCCTCCAAGAGTTCCTCCAGAAGTTAGACCAGCGATTCCTCCTGAGATTCCTCTAGGAGGTCCTCCTAGGATTCCTCCAGAAGTTCCTCCGGGGATTCCTCCAGGAGTTCTTCCTGGGATTCCTCTAGAAGTTCCTCCTGGAATTGCTCCAGAAGTTCCTTCGGGGATTCCTCCAGGAGTTCCTCCTGGGGTTCTTCCCCCAGAAGTAAGACCAGGAATTTCACCAGAAGTTCCTCCTGAGATTTCTCTAGGAGGTCATCCTGGGATTCCTTCAGTAGTTCCTTCTGGGATTCCTACAGGGGTTCTTCCTGGGATTCCTCCAGAAGTTCCTCCTGAGATTCCTCTATGAGCTTCTCCTGGGATTCCTTCTGGGATTCCTCCAGAAGTTCCGACTGGGATTCCTCCAGAAGTTTCTCCGGGAGTTCCTACTGGGATTCTTACAGGATTTCCTGCTGGAAGTGCTATATTTTGGGATGCATTATACCCAAAACAACTTTCAATGGCCATACATATCGACTTGACTTTGAAAATAATAAAGATAAATACCAATATAGGTAAGCCTAAGGTCATGCACTTTCCATAGAAATGGACACTTGTGGCCTCAGAGGGTCATCAGAGCTGCCCTAAGGATGGTAATTGCAGTCCAAGCAACATCCAATGCTCATAATTCGACGTTTGATGTGAATATTCTGATTTTTGTGAATGAATGGATAGATTGATGGACACCATGTAAAAAAAAAAATGAAAATTGGAAACTTCAATGCTTTTGGAAATAAAAATGCCGAGTTTTTTGTTTCGTTTACGCATTTTTTTCTGGAAATGACATTTTCGGATGTTTCATACGGTATATTCATATTGAATTTGGTATGGCAGTTTACAACCGATACAGATATCAAACACTTCAATATTTTCATTTTGGCAAACCTCCTGTTCGTGTGATCAGTTTATTTCGATGATGGTTTTTTCTAACACATTTCACAAGATTTTATTTTACAATTGCTAGCATCTTATGTACCCAAAGTTCTAGTTTCCTAAATCATCTTGATGTATAGCAAACAACGAGAACCATAACTTCAAGCATGCACACTCAAACAAGAACAACAATCTAATCATTGTTATCATAGAGAACTTAGAATAAACAATAGTGTTATGTATAATAAAAGTATTACTCATGTGAACGTAACCACCTTAGCTTTAGAGAAAACAAACAATTGTCAAGTGTATTTTGCAGGAGGCATCCCTCCTCCCATTTGAAATGAGAACAAATATTTTTGTATAGAAAGTATTCACTAGTGATTTGAAAATCATGACCCAGTAACCAACGAACGAAACGAAAAGATTCAAAGCCTTGTGAAAAAAAAAATCGAAACCCCAAGCCTGAGATTAATGCACAGATAATATTACGAGGAATGTCATTAGAATAACCAATTAAACGAATGTAAACGTCAGATAGTAAATCTGTGTTGAAGATTCACCCATTTAGAAGTTTAGCAAATAGACCGAATGCTTTAAATTAATTGTTTACCCTTCTTTCTCTCTTAATTGCATTGAGCACTGATAGTAAAAGCATTTCATTTATTGAACTACAAATGTTAGAGTCGAGATGTGTCCCGGTTCTGAGCGCCCACATCTTTTTATTGTTATTTATTAATCGTAGAAAGCTGCAAATCAAATGTTCCTATTAAAATGTAAAAAGTAAGTCAAGATGAAACCAGATATAGGCTCTAGAGAGGTACCTAATGTAATTTATTCATAGTAAAACCATTTGTTTTCTTCGTCAACCAGTGAAGCATTAGCCATACTTTCCCACCCCTTTATAGTGAATAAAACAAGTCATAACTCATTACAATTATAAATTAGGAAAAGGTGCGATCTATTAAAAGTGTAAAAGCATGAATTGCTGAAACCGACAAATCACCTTCTGTAGTAACTGGCAAGCTATAATTATCGTATTTACTCTTCCCTCTTTCTGTACTAGAATTAATACTCTGAACGTGGCTCTTGGAGAAGACCAAAATTTGTAAACCGATGAAAGATGCAACATCAAGTCCAATAAAAGCTCTCCGGGCAAGTGCGCACATGTTCGGAGAAAGTTTAAACAAAATAACAAATGGTGTTTTAATTGCGGGTCCTCATTATTCCGTATACGGTGGTGCGATAATCACAGACCATCTAATTGCCTCTGATTTAATAAACGTTCTAACTGATGTCCAAACTGATGCCAAGTTGCGTTGGACCATGTATGTATCACACTGTAGTGTCCGCTCGGCTCGTGCCCTACGCAGTTGTTGATGATGCTGCAATTCGTCCGGGAGTCTGCTGTACGATTTATGGACCACTTGACTTTGAAGTAATAATTAGAGAACCTATAGAACGGGTACTTTTCCGTTTGGGTTATGCACATCAAACAAGTAAATCGTAACTTTATTGCATTGCAGTGGCGCCCCACTACAGATGGTAAGAAATTTTCAAAGTAAGGTAGTCAATCAATATCTAGCCCTTGAATGATGACTGAAAGTATCGCATAGTACTGAAAATCATAACGAAACATCATTGCGATTTTTTTTGATGTTTACCTACCAGTGCAGCGCCAAGTAAAGCCTGTATCCGCAATAATCGGGACACAGAAATACACCGCCCATATAGCCGAGGCGGTAAACGCACGGGTATTCAGCATGACCATGCTGAGGGTGACGGGTTCGATTCCCGGTCGGTCCAGGATCTTTTCGTAAAGGAAATTTCCTTGACTTCCTTGGGCATAGAGTATCTTCGTGCCTGCCACACGATATACACATGCAAAATGGTCATTGGCAGAGGAAGCTCTCAGTTAAAAACTGTGGAAGTGCTCATAGAACACTAAGCTGAGAAGCAGGCTTTGTCCCAGTGAGGACGTTACGCCAAGAAGAGGAGAGAGAGAGGAAATACACCTGTAACTCTGCAATAGATACATTAAAATTGCTCAAATTTGGCCTAATAATATCTTGAGATGTGTTCATTTCACCTACAAAATTTCATGTGAATCGTTGCAGTACTTTTTGTTGTAGCAATGAAAAAGTAGAATGTGCGCCATTGAATTTTGTACAGACCCTAGTTTTGCTTGTCAGCGCTGTAACTTTTGAATTTGGCGAAGAAAATGGCTAAAATTTTGAACACAATCCTCTCAATCTACATTTGTTGCATAGGTAAAATTTCGTAAAAATCGATGCACTATCAACAATTTTATAGTCGAAACATGTATTGGGACTGAACGTGATTTTAGCCCCTCAGACAGCAATTAGTCAGCACCCTTTATCGTTTCGATTGAACTATTGAAAGTACTACATATATCAATAATCATCAAATTTTGCCGGCATAATATACACATATTCAACTATATTCTGTAAATATTCCATGAAAATTGGCAGAGACATTCAAAAGTTATGAATAGGCAAACATCGCATATGAAAAATACGATAAAATTTCACTTACACTCACCCCTATCAACACCAGTAACTTTCAAACCAATTGATCAAAGTTGATGAAATTTTGCAAGAAAGTGTCTCTATAGGTATGTATCATAACTGCTAACGAAATTTTATTATTATCATCACAGAACTTTGAACTATAGCGTAAAAGAACCATATATTATGCGAAGGAAAATTGGTCATGATTGTACAAAATGCTTAAAACCACGTCTGTTTGTTTTTCATCCACAGTTAAAAGTAATGCACCAATTTTAAAGAAATTTTGCACACATAATAAACATACACCAAAGAGTTCTCGGCCAATTATTTGGCCAATTTTACCGATTCATTACAGAGCTACAGCCGTACTTCTGTGTCCCGATTATTGCGGATACAGGCTTTAATAGCACAGATCCATGTCTTCGTCGGTTCGGGCAAACATTTTAGGACATATCCTACACCATCATGGTGTCACCATGTATAGCATATGCTCCAATCATTATAAAAATGTTTTTGTTCTTAAACATGCGAGCAGTGCTGAAAATTTCATTTCGTCATATCTAAATTCAACCAGCTACAGCTCATTTTAGATGCTGAACCTGAAAATATGGTATATGAAACAATTGAGCGGCTAGACCAGTTCTGCAAGAAAGTCCCGGAAAAATTGCTATTTTCCAATATTTAAGGTAAATGTCACGGACTACCCTTTAAAAATGTCAATTGATTTTCACCGTGAATATCATTGGCATTTTTCGAAGGTGGTCCGTGACATTTATTTGAAACATTCAAAAAATAGCGGTTTTCCGTGACTTTCTAGCATAACTGGTCTAGCTGCTCTAGTTTTTCATATACCATATTTTCAGGTTCAGCTTCTAAAATGAGCTGAAGGTGGTTGAATTTAGATATGACGAAATGAAATTTTAAGCACTGCAACTCACACACTTAAAAAAAAAGTTTTGACGTAACCACCATATGGTCGCAAAACTGACGTCTGTGTACAAGAAAACTAAAGTCTCCCCATAAAACGTGATTGAACATAACATTTTGAGATAATTTATTGACGTAAACATAGTTTATACCGTCAAGTCACCATTCACCGTGGATTTAAGAAAATTTGATGCGAATAAAGGCTGTCGTTTAACACCAATCTTATAAACATTGTTGGTACCGCTGGTAATTGCCTTCATTATAGGTTAGAATTAAAGTCATAACCACAAAAGTAGAAAATTTTTCACAAAAATGGATGATATAGTACATTTAGTAGATGATTGGAAGGTCGCCTAATTCCGTGGTAGGTCACCATTCACCGTGGTAGTAGGTACCCATTCACCGTGTATCAGATGATGTTTTTTCTTTTGTTTTAAAATGATCAAAACCACCTAGCAAAGTCAAATCTCTTCGTTTATATTCATTTTAAGTAATAACTTGCAAGATTTATTTAGAAAAACGAGCCCCCACGGTGAATGGCGACTTGACGGTACTTGAGATGTCTAATTATTTGATTTCAGATGCCTGAATATCATTTTTAATATCAACAACTTGTTTAATAGTGAATGTTATCAATTATGTTTAATACTTATAATGGATGCAATGTAGATACTGAAACATTTATGATGCTTTGACAACAACATGCGCATAATAAAACAAATTGGTCGGCGTTAAGTCAGACTGGACTATCTATTTTTCAATGATTTTGGGAAACTGTTCTGTTAAGGCATAGGAATAGGATATCAAATCGAGCGGTTTATTTTTTGAAAAACTATTACTCTTTCATGGAATAAAGCTTCGCTTATCTGTACCTGCCCAAAAAAATTGCGTGGTCCACTCTGACTGAACGCCGACCAATTGATACTTGATAGCCTACAACTCTTAGCGGTGAGCTTACGCCGATTGAAGCAATTGCCTCCACTGGTCTTGGTCCTGGGCCAACCGCTTCCAGTCGCCCTGAGATTTTGGAGTCCTCTTAGGGCCGCAAAATGCAGTTGAGGAGGACCTAAAATGCCAACGTACGCGCCCTACCACGAAGCCAACGGTCCCTTCCTGGTAGCCTGCTAATATGCTATTAGCTTTTCGTTCCTCCGGCACACGTGCTACGTGCCCAGCCCACCGCAGCATGCCGTGTTTTATCCGCTTCATCATACATCAGTTACCCGATTTTGTCAGCCTATTTCGGGGTTACATTTTTTGTTCTTTCTTCATTGTTTTATCCCTCTATGTACAGCCTCTCAGTAGTAGTTTAGTGATGAATATGAATGAATTGCAGGGCCCATATAGCCGAGGCGGTAAACGCACGGGTATTCAGCATGACCATGCTGAGGGTGACGGTCGGTCCAGGATCTTTTCGTAAAGGAAATTTCCTTGACTTCCTTGGGCATAAAGTATCTTCGTGCCTGCCACACGATATACACATGCAAAATGGTCATTGGCAGAGGAAGCTCTCAGTTAAAAACTGTGGAAGTGCTCATTGAACACTAAGCTGAGAAGCAGGTTTTGTCCCAGTGAGGACGTTACGCCAAGAAGAAGAAGATGAATGAATTGGTTAAAGTTTGACCGTAAGTTAATGAGAGCAAAAAGTTTGTGGGGCTGACAAAATTTGGTTCTTACCTAGGTTCTTACTGTATCGATTTATATATTTGGTACAATTCGTAGTTCATGCAATCTATCGCTTTCTCTGAATTGCCAACTCCTCAAACCCCCGTTCAATTACTTACTAAGCGCTTCGAGCAAGTCAGTGAAACCAAAAACGTGAGTTTTTGTGGCACCTGATTGATAAATTAAATAGTAAACGCATGGTTGTCCACGAGTAAAATCATTCCACAGCAAAACTATTATAAGTTTTACGTTTGGATAGGTTTGTTCCAAAACCATCATTGAAACAACTCTGTTGATGAAAACTTATAAATAAATTTTGTACTGTTGTGGCTTTTAAGTATAACAGAAATGAAACAGCTAGTTTGGCATAGCCGTTTTAATTATGATAGACTGAGAAAGCCACAACAGTTCAACATTTCCTCCCAGTCGTAAACCACCTCCAAAACTTATAAATAAATAAATTAAATCTATATCTATCTGATTAAGCGTGTAACGTTTCGTTTACGTCACGAAAGAAAATAACTAGATTTTCACTGCTTAACTTAGATTTTTATTCATATTTTTAGAGTGCCAACAAAATAGGCGATCAAGCAAGGCACGGCTCAAGCCAACACATTCGGGCTTCGTGTTCGTGATGATCGTTCGACAACTCATTCACAATTTGTTTCATGGACCACAGTGCTCGTTACAACTCCCCCTCCAGAACGATCATATATTGGCGAGACAATTGATGTTGTAGTTGTTTGGTTCCCATGATCCTCCGATGAAACCTTTCGCGTCTTGTAATTTCTAACCAAGTCCTCGTCAACCAAAAAGATAAACGGTTTCAATTTTGGTGTGATGTAGTAACACCTTTTGCGTCTTAGGAAAGTGCCGTATAAGAAGGAAAATGATCTCGCTTTCTGTCGGTGGCAAAGACATATAAAAACAGTCGGACCGAATGAGTTGATATAAAAAAACGTCCTTGCAAAATAGCCACTCATTTTGGACATTTTACCTTGCTGTATATATTCCCCACTTTCCAGTAGTTTACGGAAATCCCGCTGCATCCTTAAACTCCAAAATCGTTGAAGAAATAAGATTTTGAAGCTCTCCCAATCGAATATTTTGTAAGAAAACATGCGGTACCACATTTTTGGCGCTCCGGATAAGCAGTCATATACGGTAGTGATCATCTAATTATTCGAAGAACGTGCACCTTGAATTTCCGCATATCTCTCAAAACGTTCGACAAATTCCGGTGCGGTAAAGAAATCACTCTGTCCGTTGAAGCATGGTTTCTGAATGCTGTTTTGCGTGACTGTGATGTGCGTAGAATCAGTGCTTATTCGCTTCAAATTGTACGAGCTCGTTTTGGTCATATCTGTTACTGCAGATGTACCCAGTAATTTCTGAAGGAATTCTTCAAGGGATTCCTCCAAGGATTTTTCCAGGGATTCCCAGGAGTTGCTTCTGGGATTGCACAGTGGAAAAAAAACCGACACAAAAAGGCACCTAATTATTGCGGCTGATTGCGATCTTTGAAGCCCATCTTTTCCGAATGGAAAAATGCTAAGGAATCGATTGGTGATAGTTTCATTCACCGGAATTGAGTGTAAGTGTCCATTTTGCCCCATTTTCCCCTAAAAAACATTGTTTTTCTGAATTAAATAATGGTTTCAACTGATTGCGGCTTATCAACCAATTTTTTATTGATGTAAGATTGACAGGTGCATTCTATGGAGCATACCTCGATCTGTGTCTATGACTGGAAGTGCCCATTTTGCCTCATTTTCCCCTAAAATACAGTTATTCTGAATTAAAAAAGAGTTTCAACTGATTGCGGCCCACCAACCAATTTTTACATGATGTAGAATTAATCGGCACATACTTTGCGGTGCACCTCAATATATGTCATTGACTGGAAGTGCCCATTTTGCCTCATTTTCCCCTAAAAATACTGTTTTTTTTCTGAATTAAAAATTAGTATCAACTGATTGCTGCATACCTACCATATTATTCAGGAACATTTCATGAGGCACACCTCGATCCGTGTCATTGACTGGAAGTGCCCATTTTGACCCATTTTCCCTTATAAATACAGTTTTCCTGGATTAAAAATAGTTTTAACTGATTGCGGCTAACCAACCAATTTTTACCTGATGTAGAATCAACCGGCGCATGCTTTGGGGCACACCTTGATCAGTGTCGTTTACTGGAACTACCCATTTTCCCCTAAAAATACATTTTTCTGAATTATACAATTGTATCAACTGATTGCAGCTAATCAATCAATTTTTACTTAATGTAGAATACTTTACTACAATTAGGCAATTTCAGACTAACGCATAGCGCGAGGTGTAATCCATAATATGCATAGGTCGATTCTATTACAGGAAATATTAGTTTTAAGGACAAGGTATTTGGAGTACTTATCTCAAATTTTCTAGAGCACCGTTTTTTTTTTAACCGTTGAACGGATATGGCTGAAAATGCATCACGCTGATTGCTCAGTGGTTGTCAACAGCGTGATGCATTTTCATCAAAATTCGATCAACGGTTCTAAAAAACGGTGCTCTAGAAAATTTGGGCTATGTACTCCAAATACCTTGTCCTTAATCAATTGAAACTATTTTTAAATCCAGAAAACCCGTAGTTTAGGGGAAAATGAAGCAAAATAGGCACCACCACCCAAAGACACAGAACGAGGTGTGCCCCAAAATATACGCCGCTTAATTCTACATCAAGCAAAAATCGATTGGTTAGCCACAATCAGTTGAAACATGTATTTAATTCAGAAAAATAGTATTTTTAGGGAAAATGGGGCAAAATGGGTACTTCCAGTCAAAGACACAGATCGAGGTAAGTCCCAAAGTATGCACCGGTTAATTCTAAATCAGATTGAAAATGGTTGGTTAGCCACAATCAGTTAAAACTATTTTTTAATCCAGAAAAACAGTATTTATAGGGGAAAATGGTGCAAAATGAGCACTTCCAGTCAAGGACACGGGTAGAGGTGTGCCTCAAGAAATGTACCTGTCAATTCTACATCAAGAAAAAAAATGGTAGGTCAGCCGCAATCAGTTGATACTAATTTTTAATTCAGAAAAAACAGTATTTTCAGGAGAAAATGAGGCAAAATGGGAACTTTTAGTCAATGACATATATCGAGGTGCACCCCATAGTATGTGCCGGTTAATTCTACATCAGGTAAAAATTGGTTGGTTGGCCGCAATCAGTTGAAACTATTTTTTAATTCAGAATAACTGTATTTTAGGGGAAAATGAGGAAAAATGGGCACTTTCAGTCAATGACACAAATCAAAGTGTGTCTCATAGAATGCTCCTGTCAATTCTACATCAAGAAAAAAAAAATGGTTGGTTAGCCGCAATCAGTTGAAACCATTATTTAATTCAGAAACACAGTGTTTTTTAGGGGAAAATGGGGCAAAATGGACACTTACACTTGAGGGGTCCAGAATCAAAGGGGTGTAAGTGACCATTTTGTCGATTTTGAGCTGAGCATATCATGAAATTCTTCAGATTTTATGCTTTCAGGAACTTTTTTAAGATTGTTTCTACGATGATTGGAAAAATTACAAAAAAATCAGAGAAAATAGGGTTGATTTTGGTGCTCCATACATTTTGTAAGGGATGAAAAATTGGTCAAAAACTTTAAACCTCATTTACTCGAAAGTGGATTTTTGTCACTTACACCCCTCTGCTTCTAACCCCCTCACTTAATTCCGGTGAATGAAACTATCACCAATCGATTCCTTGACATTTTTTCATTTGGAAAAGATGGGCTTCAAAGATCGCAATCAGCCGCAATAATTAGGTGCCTTTTTGGGTCGGTTTTTCCCCACTGTGGATTGCTTAAGGAATTCTTCCTGGGATTTCTCCAGGAATTCATGCAGGTACTTCTCCAGGATTTTATATAGGGATTTCTCCAGTGTCTCCTCGAAGAATTCCTCCAGAAAGTACCCCAGGAATTTCTTCAGGGATTCCTCCAGGAATTTCACCAGGAATACCTTCATAAATTCTGTCAGCAATTCATTCTGAAATTTCTTTAGGAAATCCTTCAGGAATTCCTTAAGAAATTTTTCCAAGATTACACCATACCACCGGGATTTTTCCAGGGATTTCCCCATGATTTTTTCCAAGGGTACCCCCAGGGATTTCTTCAGAAATTCCTTCGAGGATTTCTCCAGGATTTCCTCAAGAAATTCCTCCAAGAATTTCTTCAGGGATTCCTCCTGCAACTCCCACAGGAATACCTCTAAGAATTCCTCCAACTATTCCCACAGGATTTTATCCAGGAAGCTCTCAAGGAACTCCTCCAGGAATTCCTTCATGACTTACCCCAGGAATTTCTTCAAAACTTCTTTCAGTAATTTCTCCAGGAATTGCTCCTGGACATCTTTCAGAAATTTTGTCAACAATTCCTCCAGGAATTTCTCAAGGAAATCCTCTAGGGATTTCTCCAGAGATTCTTTAGGAGTGTTTCAGAGATGCCTCCAGGCATTCCTCTAGGAATTCCTCCAAATATTCCTCCAGGAATTGTCTCAGCTCAGGGACTCCTCCAGGGGTTTCTCCACGATTTTTTCCAGTGATATTTCCTGAGATTACTCCAGGAAATCCTTCGAAGATACCTTCAGGAAATCCTCCATAAATTCCTCCAAGAATTCTTCCAGGAAATTATCCTGGCACTTCTCAAGGGTTTTTTTCAGAAATTTCTCCAGGAATTCTTCCCAGAAATTCTCTGGAGATTTCTCGAGAAGCTCCTCCGGGAATTATTTCAAGAATTGCTCCAAGAATTCATCCACGAATTTCTCCAGGAATTTCTGCTGGGTCTCTTCCAAGAATTGCTCCATTGTCTCTAGAGATTTTTCAGATATTCCTCCAGGTGTTCCTTCAGTGCAGTGGTTTCTCCAAAAATTTCTCCAAGGATTCCTTTAGCGATTTTTTTCACGATTTCCACTAGGAATTCCACAAGAGATTTCTTCAGATTTTTTTCTAGGGATTCCTTCAGGATTGTCTCCAGAAATTTATTAATTCTTGAAGAAATTTCTTTAGGGATCCCTACCAGAATTTATCCAGGAAGTCCTCCAGGTATACTTACATAAATTCCTCCATGGATTGCTCCGGAAATTCTTCCAGAGATTGCTCCATGGATTTGTGAAGTGATTTCTTAAGGAATTCCTCTCAGTTTCTCTTTAAAATTTCATTCAGAAGTTCCTTTATAAATTTCAGAAATCCTTCAATCAGCTTTTCCAGGGATGTACTCAAGAATTTCTCCAGGATTACCTGATGTTTTTTTTTTCAAGAATTTCTGGAGGAATTCCTCAAGTGAATAGTATTGGAAAATAATTTAAAAAAGATGCATACATGAACCAGGAAATTATCCAGGGATTCTTTCAGGAATCTCTCCAGAAGTTTCTTCAGAAAGTTTACTTAGGGATTCCATTAAGAATTCTAACAATATGCTAGACCAGAGAAGTCCTACAGGGATTCTTCCAAGCAACACACATACCACAAAAGAGTCATGACAGCGCAGGTTTCGGTTGCGTAGAAGTCACTGTGACTTACTTTAGCATATAAGCACTCATATGCTAAGAATGCTCTCAGAAATTTTTCAAGGGATCCTTTAGGAATTCGCCCAGGGAAGGCTCTTTCGGAATTCTCCCAGGGATTCCTCCCAGAATTTCTCTAGGACGTGTACCAAGAATTCTTCTTGGAACTACTTCTCAAATATCACCAGACATTTTTTTTTTTTGAAAAAACATCCAGGATTAAAAAAAAAATCCGTTATTTGAGAATTCTCCGGAAATTCTTCAAGAATTTCTCCAGGCATTCCCTTCAGGAATTCTTACAGGAATAACTCGAAGCTTTCCTGCAGTGATAGTTTCAAGGCTTTTACGAAAATACCTTCGAAAATTCTTCCTAGGATCCTTCCCGGAATACGATATTTCGTCTTTTCTCCGGAATACAGTGAATACATTTTCAATGCTTCAGTTTGATATTAAAGCGGCAAAACCATAGACTCACTAGGGTCTTGTACCACTTGGGCAGGCGTACCTATTTTGGGCACTTGCCTCGATAACTGAGTCAGTTTCATACTAATAAATTTCATTTTTTGTATATGGTTAGATACTGTGCGTATCTCATTGTGTGCCAAAAATTAAGTTATTAGGTATAAAATTGACTTAGTTACATTGGCAAGTGCCCAAAATAGGTACACCTGCCACAATGGTACAAGACCCTATATACCTATGTTGACAAAACTGCCTTGGAATTGCTCTTGATGATGATGGTTTAAGTGATGATTCGTTGATCAAGTTTACTAATAGTTTACTCGAGTTGAGAAGTTTTCTATTTCCAAATATCAAAGTATGTCAGTATCGAACGTCAGTACAGACAAATTTATCCCAGACTTTGAAGTTTTATTTTTCTAGTATTTCATTTTGGGTTTAACTTTTTCGAGTTTACGTCAAATTCTTCAAAATTGTTGATTGATGGTGAGTTTCTTGATTAAATTTAGTTCAAATTATTCCATGTTATCAAAGTTTTGCAAATCGCCAGGATCAAATTAGTCTGACGGATTTGAGGCGCCAGTTTTTTGGACCAACGCTGGATGAAAGTGTTCTTTATGGAGTCGACTGTTTGAGGGACTTATTCTGCGGTAATCAAGATAACGTTCCACGATCCAGTTCTAGTAGGGAACGTCGGAATTCGAGCCGGATAGCTAGTGATTTGCATATGTATCAATCTTGTCGAGACGTTAGTCTTCGAGATTCAGAGAAAGCTTTAGTTCCGAAGAAAGAACACGATCACATGGGAAAAGTGAGTGTTTCATACAAAACATTATTCCTGTTAAATTTAGTAGGTTGAACATTGTTAAAGTTGCTGCATCCTGTTCTTACCTATCTGTCGACAAATGGGCAAGAGCAGGATGTAGCAACTTCAACAATGTTCAACCTACTTCATTGAACAGGACTATTGAAATTGGTTATAAAATGTCGCTGAATCAATAATATCAAGCTTCTCGTTTCTGTTCACTGAGTATTTCACCAAACACTTTCTTGCATTCATAACGCTTTTCCAGGAGCTGATGAACTCGCATGGTCGAAAATCAAAGTCTTCTAGTTTGAGTTCCAAATCATCGAAAAAGAAATCTGTTTCCTCGGAATTAGAAGCTCAGAAGAGAAAATCCTCCAGTGACGAGCATCAGAACAATAAGTTAGCTCTCAATGGAAATTTGAAACAAGAAGTAAAGCGCAGCTCACTTACCAGTAGTGGTAACACAGAAGAATATGTGTCATCTACGTCGACGGAAGAAAAAATCTCAAGAGAATCGTCCAAAGAAGAGAAGACTTCTGAAAAGAAACGGTCAGTTCAAAACTTCACGTGTTTTATATTGATCACTAAAAATTTTTATGCGTTGCAGTTTCTTAAAAGACATCCTTTCTCAACCGTTTTATGATCAAAAAGAATAACGTCCATTTTGCAATTGTAAAAATAGTTAAAACTTATTATAACTAATATAATCTTTGCAAATCTTTCTTTTAGTTCATCAGAATCATCATCGATCACAAAGGAGTTCTCGAAGCCATCTCATCTTGAAAAACTTTCTTCATCATCCGAGCAAAGCCGCAAAACAAAATCCTCTTCAAACGGAAGTAGCAAAAGTATGACCCTTCAACTATCCGCGATACAGATAAGAAATCCTAAAGCACTCTCTTCACCTAAAACTTTCCCTTTCTCCCGTCTAGTTCTCGAGAAGCTGAAGAAAGACCTGGCCAACAGTTTTATATACGAGACGAAAACCAGTCCCCCATCGGCACCGACGACACGTGGACGCCACACCCCCAGAACGGCGCGTCATTCCACCCTGCGGTCCTCGTCCTTGCCGCCACCGAAAGCCCCGGCGAACGGCCGCCGACCCAAGCAGATACGAACCAGATGGGCCTTCGTCAAAGTGAACGAGTTCGATGATGGGGCAAAAACGTACGACGTGCTTCGGACCGACCTGCAAGTGGTGGACGTCGAGCGGCTGAAAGATTCGCTGGGAGGAACAATCGCCGCAGCCGACCTGCCCCCAGAAGCACCCACGGAGATCGTTTTTGTCGCCCTGCCGGATGGCTCCTCACTGTGCTATCGGGGTAAACATATCAAACGATGACTGTAGTCCAATATATACGAGAAGGAACACGGATTCGCGAGGTTTTGTTTTCATATTGCACCGAAATGCAAAAATCAGTATTCCCCCATCATTCACTGCACAATGCGTCATCATCGTCGATCGATTAAATGAACTTTTGTTATGTTTTGACACGTTTGATTTATTGCTTCACCGGTGGGTGATATTTCTTGGCGAAGCGCCGGCAGTGTTGTCTCAATGGAAGGATTAGTTCTCCCAGACGACCGACGATGATTGATCCGATGAGAGGAAGAATACACAAAGACTTGTTTTTTTTTTCTAATGTTCAGCTGCAGCTCGATTTTCATACATTTATGTATTGTGACATTTTATGAAATATTTTCTGCATAAAAACGTTAAATGATTAGCTACACAAAGTTTGTGAAATTCCATTCACGTCGTTGTAATGAAACAAATATTCATTAGAATATGATCATATCATTTCCATCGTATCAGCGTGCTTCTTTTTTTCTCTTCTTCTTCTTCCTCTTGACATAACGTCCCCACTTGGACGCACCTGATTCTCAGATTCCTTGGCCACTTCACTTCTATGCGAACAAATTGCTATATTTCACCGTAGTCAGCCGAATGACTCCACTTAAAATGGCCACAATCCGTATCCAGAAGAACTGGACCAGGATCCGGAAGTGGCCATAGGATCTTCATGAGGTCTCAAATAGTCACCATTCGGGGTAATGGTATTAGGGGAACTGTTATAGGATCGTTAATTTAAGATCATATAACAGTTCCCCGAATAGGGCACTGCACTGTTTTGATTATGCATGGGACTTTGACGTTTCGTGGCCTTGTTGTTTACAAAATTTCTGTAAGAGTGAAAGAGAAGGAGAGATTTTCATGCAGTGCCCTATACCATTATCCCGAATACAGCTTCCCCGAAAACCAATACCCCGAAAGCCATTACCCCGAATAGATGATTTCCCCGAATGACACATTAGCCCGAATTTCATTTCCCTACAAAGAAAACTCTTCCGATGCATAACACTTTTCCCAGAGAATTGGCTTCTTTAGCGGTGTTGAGATAATCACCCTCGTTTTTGTTTACGGACGTATCGACTTTCGAACGTTTTTGGTTCGATCGAATCAGTAGGCCATTTGATTCTGCTGGCGTAAACGGGAATGCGAACGATTTTCGTTCGAAAGTGGATTCGATCGAAAACAAGAATCAGGGTGAATGCCATATCAGAGTTGATGTACACGTGCTGTACCCGGGTAGACGAGAATATCTAAATCATATCTCAAATCGAACACTTTTTGCTGTCATAGCTCGATGTGATTTTGATGAGTTATTCAACAATCTAGTGAATATCTCACAAATAGCTCAAAGTGATATGTTATCAGTTGTTGTTTCTGTCGAAATAGCTGAAAATTTCTACATAAGAACAAGTTTAGCTCTTCTGCACGAAATGGAACACATACACCCATAGAGATGGCTCAATGTTAGTGAAATGCCATGTGCCCCTTTCTGAGCTGTGGATACGAAGAACCGCACGCTCTTATTCCCATGTCATTTACAACAGCGAGCCACAGTTGAGTGGTAAGCATCGCCGCCTGTGAATCTTAAGGTCGTAGGTTCGATGCTGGATGCTGCCATATTTTTATTTTTTTTTCTAGAAAAAAGTGACATATCTTGTGTGCTATTGTTTTGATCTTGTAATATCTTAACGAGCTATTATTGAGTAGTTCACCATATTAGATTTTGCTATTATTTCTGTTCTTTTACCTCTTATATCAATCAAACCAATATCAGTTTTTGCTCTTCAGTAATTCAATCAATCATAGCTGAATATGCTATTTATCAGATTTTTCCACCTACTCGGGTAGTCCCATGTACGAGAGCCACATTGCAAGCAAGCTCCCAGGAGCACAGTACATTTTGAGACCGAAAGTTGTGTGCCTTATTTTTCTCAAGATGTGTCTCATGAGCTTCGTCTCATGTGCTGATTAAATTCGAAAATTTCACGACAAAAACTTCCTAAATGAACGAGAATTGAAACCTTAACCTTTGCATTGAGAGTCGCACCCACCAGATTTTCGTGAGCCTCCTAGCAGCGCAGCACTCTGCGATTTTGAAGAGCTAGGAGACAATTTGGTGGGAGGCTCGCTGTCACATTTATGTACACATGAGCAATCGGAAACTCTGTGCCATAGGGCACTGCATGAAATTATCTCCTTCTCTTTCACTCTTACAGAAATTTTGTAAACAACAAGGCCAAGAAACGTCAAAATCCCATACAAAATCAAAACAGTGCGGTGCTTTATAGGGCAGTGCATGAAAGTATCTCCTTCTCTTTCACTCTTACAGAAATTTTGTAAACAACAAGGCCACGAAACGTCAAAATCCCATACAAAATCAAAACAGTGCAGTGCCCTATATTCGATTGTACGACATTTCCCCGAAAATCAGTTCCCCGAATGAAGTTTCCCCGAAAGTTTATTCCCCGAATGTACCATTTCCCCGAAAAATGTTTCCCCGAATGTACCGTTTCCCCGAAAAGTGTATACCATCTGCCATTTAACCTTCTTTGGGAATAAGCTGAAGCGCACAACGCTGCGTACGCTCAGCATAACCTGTCTGGGTCATCATGAGCCGAATAGGGTTAAATAAACATTAGTTTTCGTTCATAAATTCTTATTATTTTGGATAGAACTTTGGCTTTTGTAATTCTCATTTCGAGGTATGATAATTAAGTGGAGAATGTATCATCTCACCATACATACATTCACCTCAATGACACCATACATACATTCAACGTACAATGTTGTGTACGAAAACTTTAGGGCAATGAGAGAGTCAACTATTTGGATATATGTGCACGGGTGGAACCTAGATGTTGAGGTTTTATGGCAATAATAGCGTCATCCACGGGGTATAAAAGATGAGGAAGGAAATACAGGTATGTTCCGTTTTTGTCACTATCCGTTTTTATCACTATCCGTTTTTATCACTATCCGATTTCGTCAACATTTCATTCCGTTTTTGTCAACACTAAAATTTTTGTCAAATTTGTTCCCTAGAACACTAATTATTTAAAGCTTAACATTAATCTTGAGGCAATGCATGAATGCAATAAATAAATTTGAAACAACTACCAATGATGACATAGAAGACGTATATGCCACAGTAGCTTTCAACACATTTCAAAATCAGCTATAAATAATGTTAATTCATGCTTTCTCTCAAGCATAATTTTACTTCTTATTTGAAAATGAGAAAAATTAAACCAATAGTCCAATACAAAAATTAAACCGAGCCAATTTCATTAATAAAAATCTGACAGGAGGTAGCACGTGAATATCAATACCATCATCTATTTTGTCGCTTTGTAAAATGGTTCAATCATTTTACAAGTGTAACAAAAGTTGTTAATTATGATAGATCATCATGATAGATGTGCATATAAAACCATCAAAAGATGGATTTGATTATCCGGCAATAGTAACAAAATCACCATAGATAATCGAACATTTTTTTTTATTTCATTAGCCTTTTGTGTTAGGGCACAATTGATGTCCCTTCCAGGGATTGATTCAGGATGTCCATCTGAGTATTCCTCCAAGAACTTCCTTCTGAAGATCCTTCTTCTCCTTTCTTCTTCTTATTATTATTATTCTTCTTTGCAGCGCTATGTACCAACTGGTACTTGGCCTGCCACTTCAAGTGTTTTTCGAGAAATAAATTTCACATGATTTTGTACACGTTTTCTTGAAATTATGCTGAATTCTTCTCTACTGGTCGCTATTTCTTCCCGACGGGGCTCAAACTTCTAAAAAGATCTCTCTTGTCATCCTCGATACCCTGTCCGAATTTTCCAGATCGAAACAGCAATATTTGCTAGCCTAGCAGGAGATTACTATAGAATTTTATCCGAGATTTCATCTTTCGTTTGCTCCAAAAATGCAAATTTGGTTTTCTTCAGTAATTTCTGCTAGCGATTCTTGTATTCCTCCAGATTCCTTAATGGATTTCTTCTTGAAAATCGTCAGGAAATAATTCAGAAGCTCCTTTAGGTGGATTAGCAGTTAAGTTAGAAGTTAAATCTTTCAGAAATAAGTTTCTCAAAGAAGGATCTTGGAAAACGATCTGAGGATTTCTCCAGCAACTCCTGAAGGATTCCAAGAAGAAACAAAAGATTCCCAAAAAATCCTACAGAAATCCCATGAATTCTGAAAGTATCCCTCGAGGAAAAATTGGATGATTTCTTGAAAGAATTTATACAGGATTCCTAGAAGGAATTTCTCAAGGAACTTCTGGAGGATCTTCAGGAATAACTCCCCGGAGATTTCTATACAGAACATCATTCCTGAAGAAACTTCTGGGGGATTTTAGGTAAGAATTCCTGGGAGATTACTAGACTAAACTTGTGGGAGAGTTCCAGGAAACGTAGTAAGAAATCGGGGATAATTATTATTGCATTATTAACGAGATTTTCAGCTCAAGGCTGGTTTATCTAGTAATCATAAGGAAATAACAAAGATGAAAGATGGAATCGTATTGGAAAATCTGTGAATGTTCCAGTAGGTGTAGATGTTTCTACTGCGCATTAATACCAAAACAAAGTCAAAAAATATCATAAGAAAATCTTAAAAGAATCCAAGATAGAACTCCTGATGAAATTCTAGAAAAAACTGTTGAAGGAATCTCAAAAAGAACCCCTGGAGAAATATCAGAAAAAAAAACCATGGAGGGATTTCAGCAAGCAGTCTTGGAAGAGTTCCCGTAGGATATTTTGAAGAAACGAAGAAACTCCAATCTTTCAAAAGTAAAATCTTGGTGAATCTCCAAAGCAACTCTTGGATGCATTGATGAATTAGGACCTAGGTTAAATCTCTGAATGATTTTTTAGCCCACCTTGTGCATTAGGGCCATTCCAGATCCAAACCGTGCACAACGTCAGCGAGCTGTTCCCAACATAATGCATAAGTATGGTTAATAAATTCCAATTCCTGGTGCAATATTTGAAGGGATCACCAAAGAAACTCCAGCAGACATTTAAAAAGAGACATCTAGGTTGATCCGAGAGAAACTTCTGAAGAAATCATAAGGGGCAGAGCCTCTTTCCTCTACAAATTCTTAGGGGCCGTCCATAAATGACGTAGCATTTTAGGAGAGAGGGAGGAGCCGCTGATTATGCTACGAGCCATATTTTAGGTATGGGAAAATAGGCTACGAGGGGGGAGGGGGTGTTAAAAATCGTTTAAAAATGCTATGTAATTTATGGAGGACCCCCTATCGAATTCCAAAAGATAAACAAGCGGCATGGTACAAGGTAACCTACAAGAATTCTGGAGGAACTTCTTGGAGAATGCAATATTCTGGAGAAAATACAAGTGATTGCTTAGAACATTTCCTGAAGATTTTCTAAAAGTATCCTAGTGAATTCTAAAAGTATCCTATAGTGAAGCGAATAAAACACGGCAGGCTGCGGTGGGCTTGGCACGTAGCTCGTATGCCGAAGGAACGACAAGCTAAAACCATATTCAGCAGAGAACCAGGTAGGGGCCATCGGCTTCGTGGTAGGCCGCGCACACGGTGGCTTTTTGCAGTTGAGGAGGACCTAAGGGCTCTAAACGTTCAGGGTGACTGGAAGCGATTGGCCCAAGGCCGAGACTAGTGGAGACGAATGCTTCATTCGGCGTAGACTCACCGCTACGAGTTGTAGCTCATGAATTATCCAGTAGTATCCTAGTTGAAATTTTCATAGAAATCTGTTAAGATGGTGGCGAAAACATCTTGTTGGCGTCACAGTCAGAAAACTGTTATTTGAACTGTGCAACCAAGATGTGCTAAAAGACATCAAAAACAATTAAATTTCATTTCAAACTGCATATTTTTACTTTTGGAATGTGTTCTACAGGAAATCGTTCAATTTGTATAAAAATGTTGCAAAATATTTTGTCAAAGAAAATTATTCCGTTTTTATCACTATTCCGTTTTTGTCAACTGAAAATCGCGGACCGTGTTGATAAAAACGGAACATACCTGTATTGTTAAATGTCCATAGGTCTATTAGCTGTCTAGCGTAACATCTTAGGAGGGTTAAGCTGAATGGTGATCAGTAGACCGAATGGGCCTTGACCTATTTTCTTCACCTGATTGATAACCTTTTCATAATAAATTTCCCTTCTTTCAATCATAGGCTGTTCTTTCAAGTTGACCTGTAAAATTTGTTATTAACAGTACCAGTCAAATTAGCTGGTATATTTAATATTGATGTTTTGCTCTTTGGTGTCAAACTGTTCTAGTGTCTATGGACGTTATAGTATGAATCTCCATCAGAGATTCTCCCTTCTTTCAACATAACCGATTCCAAATTTTATATCAGTAAAGTTTTGCTATGATCCATCCATTAACAAAAAATACATATACAAATTAAGCTGTGACTTTCTGTGAAAGCAGTCATACCTTACATTTGCGAATGTGTTACAGCTACATCTTTTATGCTGATAATGATCCTTTACAGATTACCTCAACCTCGATAACTCATTTCAAAGGTATTATATGTTTTAAGGGTGTTTTCAGCGATTGAATATTCAACAACACTCGAAAGAACAATCTATGAATCGAAGAAGGGATAATCTCAGATGAGCGTGTTTTGAGTAGAAAGCCCTATCATTTTCTATCAGAACAAATAAAAAAAAAGATTTTTGTTTAGAAGAAGAGCAAACGTCATTCAAACATCCGTATTATTATTTTGTCTTGAAAAATTACTCAAGGGAAAACGTAGGGTGCTCATAATACCAAAAGCACAGACAAACAGACGTAACACTTCGAACATTTTTGGATTCAAATCATAGTCACAAAAACGTATTCGCCCAATGCTAGGAGAACAGGCAACCATCAACTAGGTGGCGGTAGTGGGCAAACGGTCAAACTCGAAAAAAATAGATACGAGCGCCACGGATGGTCAGTTGGCCGACCATCGAGTTTTTTAGTAGACCGTTAAATCGGTGTACGATGGAAAATATCAGAGTGTTAGGTCTGTTTTACAATTTTTGCCAGATGTGTCTCATGCAAGCTAAGGCGCTGTCCATAAACTATGTAGACTCACTTTTGAGCATCTCAGACCCCACCCCTCTCCCACCGGCCACATTGGCCCAGCCTACCTTTCCGTTCCAATGACTGATTCGGCCAGATCGTTTTCATCAGGAAAATTATCAGAAAACAGTTTTGAAAAAAGTTTAATACATATTTCGGGAAAATGGTCTATTCGGGGAAACGGTTCATTCGGGGAATCGTTTTTCGGGGAATCGTTTTTCGGGGAAAAATCTTTCGGGGAAACTTCATTCGGGGAACTGGTTTTCGGAGACATGTCGTACAATCGCCATATTAACTGTCGGATGAATTATATTTAATAATAATAATAATAATAATAATTTTTTTTTTTTTTATTCTTTATTAAAGTGATTTTCCTCCGTAGGAGGGTTCATCACTAATAATAATAATAATAATAATAATAATAATAATAATATTCAGAATCTGCATGCAAAACTGAGCCGAAATCCTAATTTTCATGAATTTTGGTGCCCGGGAACCTATATAAAAATCAGTTTGAAGTTTGTATGGGAGCGATTTGTCGAATCACCCCTCGTCGCATTTTGTACTGGACGGAGCTGTCAAACTGTTGGCCAGCTGTCAAAAGGTGATTTCGAAAAATCTCTTCGAAATCGATTTTAGGTGCCAAAATTAATTTCTAAAATCAGAAAAAAATCATGGTGGTTCAAAAAAAGGTGCTCTTTCGTATAAAATCAAAAAATCATTACATTTCTCTTAATTTAAAAATCCAATTTCAGATGCTCAGAAATAGTTTCCACCAAATATTTGCAACTGACACTGCATTGACATTGAATGCAAATAGCATGAAACCAGATAATTTTCCTTATTTTGTTCAAGTGCTATTCTTTCGAACTCAAGAATACTGAGGGTATAAAGCAATAATTCATTTTCAATAAATAGAATAAGCGGTACTGTGTGATAAGTAGGTGACAATTTTATATGATACTGCTACTTTAGTTAACTCAAACTGTTCTTTGTGACAAGGCTTTCGACTTTGTTCCATGGACTGTGTACAACTCGCCAAGTACTCTAGTCACTATAACAATATAAGACGAAAGAACAACCTATGATAAAAGAAGGAATAATTTGTATTACATGTATTTACTCCACATCTTAATCTTATTACTAACGCTCAAGTCTAGAAAGAATAGCCTATGCACAAATGAAGGCAAAATATCTATTGAAAATTTTAAAATATTCAATATTAAAAATTAAAAGTATTTTTCGGGGAAATATTATTTTCGGGGAAATGACATTCGGAGAAATGGGCTATTCGGGGTAATGTTTTTCGGGGTATTGGAATTCGGAGTATTGGACCATTCGGGGTATTGGTTTTCGGGGAGATGGTTTTCGGGGTAATGGAATTCGGGGAAGTGTTATAGGACCACCATTAACATCCTTATATGACTTTAAGTGTAGAATTAGCTATAAGTCAAAATACACATTAATAAAAACAAAAAAAAAATCCTTATATGACACATTCAACTGTGACGTTACAACGTTTTAACGCCTTTTCTGTCAGATTTTCTACTATAACTCATAAATTCGACCGTAAACCCTCAAATACTTTTACATATTCGGATTCCTTGTAAAATTTCCAATAAGTTCAATCTACCTAACCGTTAGTTTTCATTGGAAAAGTATGTTGAAAATGGGAATTTGTAGCGTGACGTTACAACGTTTTAACGTCACGCTTCTTATTCCCATTTTTACACACTTTTTCAGAAAAGGCGTCAAAACGTTGTAACGTCACGGTAGAATGTGTCATATACATATGGAATGATAAATATGTCTCATTTTATATGTATTAAGTTGGCTTGACTGAAAATAGCGTGGTACGGAACTCGGAGCAGGTTTGGTACCGTAAACTGGGGTGTAGTTGATCAGTGGGGTGAACCTGATCACTCAATTACCCACGGATATCGACTGCAAAACGGTGAGTCGATAAGGAGAGCGTCCAACATAGCTCTGGTCCTCACAAGTTCCTACCTCATGCTTCCACGGGTCAAACGATGACAAAGACCGCCAGCTAAGAGTTGTGTGCTTAGCTGGTAGTGCAGCCTGGGCACTGTTGTCCTTCTGACTTCAGCTAGATTGAGGAGGTACGTCCCGAGCGTCTGTTCACCAAGGAGGTGCGGCTCAAACAGCGTCTGTTCTGGCATCCAGCGGCTGAGTATGAAATGCTGTATTGCGTCAGCTATACCTAAGAAGGCAGCCCCTTCAACGCAATGTAGGCAGCGCGGCCCCGGTAAGGTAGCCTGCTGAAAACCTTCAAACACCCAGAAAAGCAATAGTAGAGTAAACGGATTGATTCAACGGCAACAGACCCGGCAACGAATAAAGGACAACGATTGGAAAGTCGGATCTTGGAA
This sequence comes from Aedes albopictus, assembly GCF_035046485.1. Classification (NCBI taxonomy): domain Eukaryota; kingdom Metazoa; phylum Arthropoda; class Insecta; order Diptera; family Culicidae; genus Aedes; species Aedes albopictus. The sequence goes on from NC_085137.1 coordinate 214,517,677, forward strand.
CGTGAGAACTTTGAATGAACCCGCACGTGTTGGGCTCCTGGCTCGTGAACTGCGGAATGTCGGCGTTAATGTGGCCGCTATCCAGGAGATACGCTGGCCCAAAACTGGAGAACGCGAATTCCGAGCGGTGGATCCCATCGCCAACACTTCATTCAAGTACCACATCTACTACAGCGGCGGCGATAAGGCAGAACGCGGAGTTGGCTTTATAGTGATCGGGAAGCAGATAAAGCGAGTTATTCGGTGGAAGCCGATAAGCGACCGAATCTGTGTGTTGAGGATGAAGGGCAAGTTCTTCAACTACAGCCTGATCAGCATCTATGCGCCAACGAACGACAAACCCGATGACATGAAGGATGAGTTCTATGAGAGCCTTGATAAGGCCTACGGAGAGTGCCCAAAACAAGATGTCAAAATAGTCATCGGAGATGCAAATGCGCAGATCGGCAGAGAAAGTTTCTTTCGGCCTGTCATTGGAACGGAAAGCCTTCATTCTGTTACCAACGATAATGGTCTGCGCCTTGTGACATTCGCTGCTGCTAGAGGGATGGCAATCAGCAGTACCTACTTCGCACGTAAGAACATCCGAAAACACACCTGGCGACACCCGAGTGGTGACACTTGCTCCCAGATAGACCACGTGCTGGTCGACGGGCGACATTTCTCGGACGTCATAGATGTGAGGTCCTACAGAGGCCCGAACATCGACTCGGATCATTATCTTGTAGCCGCTAAAATTCGGGCGCGATTATCCAGCGTCACGAGTTCAAGAAACAACAGGACGATGCGTTTCAATATCCAGCGCTTGTCAGCCGAAGGGGTTGCTGCACAGTACCATCAGAAGCTAGACGAGAGGATAGGAGAGACCAACGGATCTGGAGATGTCAACAGCTTATGGGGAAGTATCCACGAAGCAGTGACAACAACAGCGCAAGAGGTGATTGGTACCGCTCAGCGACGCCAACGTAATGGTTGGTTTGACGAGGACTGCCAACGAGCGACGAACGAAAAGAATGCCGCCAGAAGTCGAATGCTAGTGGCCGGTACCCGGCAGAACAGAGAGCGGTACAGGGTTGCAAGAGCAGAAGAGAAACGAATCCACCGCAGAAAAAAACGGCAACACGAAGAGAGTGTTATTGCTGAAGCGCAGGAAAGTATGGACAGGAACGATATGCGGAGATTTTATGCAACTGTCAATGGCGCGCGGCACAAGACTGCGCCAGTGCCCGCCATGTGCAATGACCGAGAAGGAAATTTGCTGACAGACAAAACAATGGTGGCAGCCAGGTGGAAGGAGCACTTCGAAGATTTGTTGAATGGTAGCAGCGAAGGAGCACCCAGGAACAGGATTAACATAATGGATGACAGTCAAGAAGTGGAACCACCAACACTGGATGAGGTTAAAAAGGCCCTTAAGGAGCTGAAAAACAACAAGGCTGCTGGGAAGGACGAGATCCCGGTCGAACTTCTTAAGCACGGAAGCGAGCAGCTACATCAATCAATCCATCAGATTATTATAAAGATTTGGGAGGATGAAGAATTGCCCACCAGTTGGTTGGATGGCCTCATATGCCCAATCTACAAGAAAGGGCACAGACTGGAGTGTGCCAATTACAGAGGGATTACCCTTTTAAATTCGGCGTATAAGATACCGTCGCGTGTCCTGTTCAACAGACTGCGACCTCTTGAGGAGTCCTTCGTCGGCGAATACCAGGCTGGTTTTCGTGAGGGCCGATCAACGACGGATCAAATGTTTACCCTGCGGACGATCCTAGATAAATTTCGGGAATATAACTTGCAGACTCACCATCTGTTCATTGATTTTAAAGCAGCGTACGATTCAGTGAAAAGAAATGAGCTTTGGCAGATAATGTCAGAACATGGTTTTCCGGCGAAACTAATTAGGCTGATACGCGCAACGCTGGATGGATCAAAATCAAGTATTCGGATCGCGGACGAAGTGTCTACGTCGTTTGTGACCTTGGATGGATTGAAGCAGGGGGATGCTCTTTCAAATTTATTGTTCAACATTGCACTCGAAGGAGCGATTAGGAGGTCAGGCGTGCAAAGGAATGGCTCTATCATCACACGGTCGCACATGCTCCTCGGTTTTGCGGACGATATTGATCTCATCGGCATCGATCGTAGGGCAGTGGAGGAAGCTTATGCTCCTCTGAAGAGAGAGACAGCGAGGATAGGCTTGACGATTAACTCTACCAAGACGAAGTACATGATAGCGGGTAGAGACAGAAGCAGGCCTAGTGGTGTTAGTGCTGAGGTAGTGATTAATGGGGAAGTGTTTGAAGTTGTTGAAGAATTTGTTTATCTTGGAACACTTGTGACATGTGACAATGACGTTTCCCGTGAAGTGAAAAGGCGTATTGCAGCTGCGAATAGGGCCTTTTACGGATTGCGTAGCCAGCTTAGGTCCCGTAACTTGCAAACGCAAACAAAATTCGCTCTGTATAAGACGCTGATTCTTCCGGTTGCCCTCTACGGTCACGAAGCGTGGACGTTAAAGGAGGTAGACCGAAAAGCTTTTGGAGTTTTTAAGCGCAAAGTGCTGCGGACAATTCTCGGTGGGAAACAAGAAAATGGAGTGTGGCGCAGACGCATGAATCACGAGTTGTACCAAGTGTACGAAGATGCGAATATTGTGAAACGTATAAAATACGGCAGACTTCAGTGGGCTGGACACGTAGTGCGAATGTCGGAAGAAAGAATAGCGAAAACAATATTCAGCAGAGAGCCCGGTAGAGGTAGGCGACTTCGTGGGCGGCCGCGAACTCGCTGGCTGCACGCGGTTGAAGAAGATCTACGATCCCTACACGTTCGGGGAAACTGGAGGAACATCGCCCAAGACCGACGAAGATGGAGCTCTACTATACGCTCGGCATTGGAGTAAAGTTACTTTGTAGCCAACAAGGTAGGTATCGACATTCAAGGAAGTTACCATTCCATTTTATTGTTACGTCATTGGATTGCGAATCGTTGAAATATAATGGTTGCTGTCTTGAAAGTCGATATCCGCAGGTAATTGAGTGATCAAGTTCACCCCACTGATCAACTATACCCCAGTTAACGGTACCTTCACGTGGCCATAGAGGGCACTTCCCATCATCTGTCGGCCACGAGACTATCAACAATTGATTTAGCTTGATTTTTACCTTTGGTAACTAGCGGCAAACATATGTTTGCAAAAAATATCAAAAACGTTCTAAACTTCATTGAACAATCTATAACAAGAATGACAAGGATTTAATTATATTTACAGGAATCCATAGCAGTTGGCGACTTCGTACATGATATCCAACACATTCTCATATTCCATTTCAAGGATCCTCCGTATTGAACACGATACTCTCAGAAACAACCTTCAAACGGCCCAGTAACGCCTCCAGAACCCACTGAAAATCCTTTGAATCTTCCTGAAACGTCTCCGAAACCCCCGTGGATTCCCTGTAACGCACCTGAGACCCTACGAAACCTCCGAAAATGTCCCTGAAACGCCTTCGAACCCCGCTTAAATTGTTGAAGTCACCAAAAACCCCTTGAAATTCTCACGGGTCAGCCTTTCATGATTCAACCATTTGTACGTAACCCGCTTCAACAGTCTACTGAGAATGATCTAATCTAGCATCTTTCTGAACACCCCTGTACTACAAGTTGTCGCACATTAATTTCTAGTTTTTTTCCACGACTTCCCAGTCCTAAAGCACCCTGTTCCCTTGATCAGCCAACTCGTTTCCCTCCCCATCATATTGGGAAAACTACAGGGCCTGTAGCCTCTACAAAAGCTTCTTTAAAGGCCAGGCTTGGAGCTCCGTTCGGACCTGGGGCCTTACCTACGCTAAGGGACTAAGGGACGCAAGTTCCTCATCGATGAACATCCTCTTCATCACCATGCAGATCTAGTCCCCAGCTGTCCTACGAAAGGAGGCCAAGGGCTACAATCATGACGTGAAAAAAGCAAACATCTCTGGAGACTACTCTGTAGGAGCAATCACATCTCTTGCCTTAGCCACCACGATCCTGTAGGCAAAACCCCACGGATTTGCATTGCCACTCTGACAGAGACCGAAAAATCGTCAATTATTGGGGGGGCAAAACCATGCTCGCCCCCCCCTAAGTTGGCGGCTATGCACGGTTGCCATGCTGTGCTGCAACTGCGTTAACTGTTCGCTCGGCCACCGCGGAGGCGCATAACAACTACAGAAGAAGACTTCGTTTACTTTGACGACCACGAAGCTCTCATAGGTAGTAGACATCAACTCCTGGACGGGGTATTTACCCGTCGTCCATACCGCTGCCATTTTCCTGGACCCTTCCGCGACCCAATGGGGCTGGGGCATGTTCGGTGTGATACTAGATTTGTAGTAATGAGCTGAATTTTAATATGGTGAGAAGGTCAATTTTCCGTTTCTGCAAGAAAATGGTCTAAAAAGCGTGGGTAGATTCCTTGCCTAATTTGATGCTGTTTGAGCAAAACTTTGGATAACTAGGGTATCGGGATGCTTCGTTGGCATAGTTCCCTCGTTCGGCCTATCTTAACGTTAACTAAAAACTCAAACAAACATGCCGAACTGGATATTGGAAAAGCTTTGCGCCAAACAACTGTAACATTTCGTTTCAATTTCAGCACTTTGGAGTATTGACATTGTATGAAAATGTCACTTTGTTTAGCTTTTGTAGACGCCATGATTGTTCGGCTTAGTGGGTAGTCTATACACATGATCATAAATGGCATCATTCTGGAATATTTCGAATTGCCTTTTCAATAACTGAACATTTGATGCGACGGTCAAAGATGCTAGTTTGAATTTGTATGTTTGTTTTCAACGAATAATAACTATTTTACAAATTACATGTGGGCCGAATATTGAGGACATTTATTTCACTATGTACCCAAATCTTGGCCCATCAGTAAAGTGACGTCAAAAACACCGATAAAGTCACGCCAACAACATTGCTTGCGTATAAGAACCAGAAAGAACGAACAGAAAAATATATTTTATGTGCGATGACTGTAAAAATATAACACAATAATCGGGATGCATTGTTTTCTTTACTAAAAAAGAAAGAACTTTAGTTTAAGTGATTTATTTATATTTTTTTGAAAATTTTGCTCCGAAAATGTAATTTGAAAGTATGATTGGTGAACAAACAGAGATAATACCTCAGCAGAAACATTGAAAAAATGAGATAATAAGTGGTTCTAGTGCATGGAAAGCAATAGGCCAACGTTGCATCCACTAATAGGCCAATTTTTGTACCATAGACCAACGTTGCATACCATCACATCGAATCTTTTCAACTTAGTTAAGTAAATTCTTGAATATTTACGTTAGTTTACTTCCAATTGGTGAAACATGCATTGCCTAGAGTGCGTAATAGGGTCAAAATATTATTTCTAGTGCTATTAATTCTTGAGTTATGGTCGAAATTGTCAAGGCGGTTTGCAAATTAGGCCAAGGAAGGATCCATATACCCTATGTTGTTTATGTTGCAAGAAATGGAGAAAACAACAACACTGTTGCCTAAAGTTTTGCTCAAACAGCATTAAATTAGGCAAGGAAACATAATACACACGCTTTTTGCGCAATTTTATTGCAGAAACGGAGAATTGACCTTCTCACCATACTAAAATTCAGCTCATTACTACAAATCTAGTACTTCACCGATCTGTCCTATTACCGTCGCCGGCGGGTACTCGGTATGGGTCCGCCATGATGGCGATATCCGTCCGACACTCAGGACTCGCCTGACAAAGCAGTTGCTGAGCCGGGTCACAGTGGTTTAGGTTCAGCTGCGTTACCTGCACTGTGATTTGCACTGTTGGCTGATTGCCGTTTGCGGATTTCCCGGAACAAATAAAACACTTGGGTGTACTCTAGTGTGGGTCATCGGAACCGTTTTCTCAGATCAAAGCTTTTTTGGTTCCGTTTCGAGTCCTGAGTATCTGTGCAAAATTTGAGCACGATCCACGCTATGTCCAAAGGGAAGTATCATGAAAAGTGAATGTACCTCAAAGTTTATTCGCTAGAACCGTATTTTTGGACCTCTAGATTCAGAATATGTGCGATTTAAAATAATCCATCTTGGGTTTTTTTTCCATACATTTTTATATGGGACGAAATTAACCTTACTTTTTTCGCCATTTGTTTGGGAAAATAGGAAAAAATCAAACAAATCGAAAAAAAATCGAAAAACCCAAGATGAAATATTTTAAACCGCACAGATTCTGAAACTAGAGGTCCAAACCTACGATCCTATGGAATAATATTTGAGGTACATTCGATTTTCATAATACTTCCCTTTGGACATAGCGTGCGATCGGTTGGGTCTACACTTTGCGCATTGCAATTGAAATTTGTATAGGATATTGTAAGGGAAAACATACTTTTTTGCATTTTTGTCATAAGTTGAAAAAGTTTGTCTAAAACTTTTTAACCGATACTGTAAAATGATAGCCTAGGATGTTCTGAAAACTTTGTTGAAGACCGCAAAGCGATACGATTCTTGAGAAAATAGTTATAACCAACGAACCTCATGCATGTGTTTATGTATTAACATGTACAGGAGTCAACTCAGGCCGCAGCAGCGGTCCCACTTCTAGCAGCCAATTATTATCGTCAAACAAGCTTTCTTCAACGTTCGTCAATCAACTGGGATGCACGCCTGTAAGTCCTGTGGATTCATCTCAACATCGCAACCTACTCTTCAATCAACTCTCGCCGGGATGCACCTGCGAAAGCCTCATGGAGGACCCTGACCCGCCCGAAACAGTCGCGCCGCCCAACGTTTACTGTGAAACATCTGCCATTCAACACTCTACGAGCTCCAGCCATCAAAGTCATCCCGGCCCTGTTTTCGTGGCAAGGGAAAGGGTCTTCCAAACTCCACACGCAGGCAAGTATCCGATCGATTCGTCCATTCCCCCACCTGAAGCTTGTCCAGTTTTCAGCAATACGCATGCCGAGGCTCTGAATGTTTACGATCCACCCTGTTCTGCTGAGACAGCTTCACCCACGCACAGCAGTTTCCAGATGGAATCTTCCGTACGAAGTGCAGCTGTAGTCGAACGAAATCCCATGTCACCGGACGGTTTTCTTTTGGTATACTACCAAAACGTCAGAGGATTGCGCACCAAAACTACAACGCTTCGCCTGATGCTATCAAGCTGCGACTATGATGTAGTTGTACTAACCGAAACCTGGCTTCAACCAGGCATTGCTGATAGCGAAATTGCATCCGACTATCATATTTTTCGTTGTGATCGGAGTGCGAACACAAGCGAGCTTTCAAGAGGTGGTGGTGTACTTATTGCCGTAAAGTCAATCCATCGCTGCAGTTCAGTTTCAGTGAGTGATTGCGACCACCTCGAACAGGTTGTAGTTCACATTAAACTGGAACGCCGATCACTTTCCATAGTTTCCATTTATCTACGTCTCAACTCTGGCAAAGTATATCGCTCATTCGAACGCCGTTCAAGCTGTGTGTGATACGCTAGCGAACACAGACATCGTTCCCACTCATGGGCTCAATCAAGCGTTTTAACGTTAAGTAGAGCCTCGAACAAAGAAGCGAACCGCACCGGTCGCTGCTAAGTAGGGCTCGAAAGCGAAAAGTTTACGTACGGTTCGTAGCAGGGCTTAGAATATAGAGACACGCAAAGTACGGTCTCTATCCGTAGGCTCGTGCGCTCTCTCGCATTTAGCTCTCTGGGTAGCGTAAAGAGGAGACGAAAGAACATGAGTATGGATTTGTTGCTAGGTATATATTTTCTAGAGAATGATTTTCTTGTTTTGTATAGGTAGGAATTTATTTTAGTTTGCATCAAATATTTAAAATTTTTATTTTTACTTGCTTTGAAATTTTCAACCAAACAATATCATAGATCGTTACACAAATAACACAACAAATTGTCTGACATACAATTGTGATAGAGTGACAATACAAACGCAGAAAAATAATAGGTTTAAATTGACAAGCTTTGCTTAAGTATGTTATGAATAAAGTTTTCTCTTCTTCGCCAATTTTAGGATCATTAATAACGAAAATGTATTGATTTTCTTATGAAAATAGTTACGATTGCTCATAATCACACCTTTAGTTTTCCAAGTAAAGTTTGGTTTCGCACATTTAGAAAAATGTCCAAATAAATAACTCGCGAAGTTCGTTCCGACAAGTTCCAAAACTATCATCATCCGTCGCAGATTCCGGTGAGAAGATGTGCGTATTTTCTAACCCGGAAAGATACCATTTGACGATAATAAGTGACCGCAAGGTTTTCTTCCTTCACTTTCCGGGCTGAGATCCCCCGCTTTGAAAGAGCTGTGCCTCGCCTTTCGTTTTGTCGTGTATATTTCGAAAAAGGCAAAGAAGTTTTGGTTTGATTGCTGTTTTTGAAAATGGTGGTCGTCAGTAGGTGGTTTATTAAATACAAATTTAAAAATATAAATTAAATAAACGAGACATTAGGAAGAAAGTGTGCGAAATGGGTAACTTCACCCTTGTAGAAACAATAAGGCAAAGCAGAAAAAAAATCTGCGAAGACCCCATGCGAATAACATCAATCATACAGAATAGGAGGTTCGACATTAGATCTACAAAAACAACCCAACAGTTGGGGAGATCTTTCCAATATTACACATTTATTCACAGCTCTTTTATCCAACATCAACATGTTATCTGGATCGTTTGGTACAATATGTCCACGCATCCTTCCTCCCCTGTAAATTCGAGAAGTACCTTGCCGAAAGAAAATATTCAGTACTCTAAGTATTTCGAAGAATCATCTTTGCGCGTAAATACAACGCAGTAGACCTGGCCGCTTTGATGCATGTGTCATATCTATGATATGATGAAAGCATCAATATCGACAAGAAAAGTAACGCGATTGCTTTCCAGGGTGATTCCAAGGTGATTCCGTACTGGCTGCGTATGTATAAGATTAGATAAGAGTAGTTACGATTTTTCAAAATTGCTTTGACTGTACCTAACTCAATTCAGATATCATAGAAACACTTCAGTATTTTTTTTTGTAAAAACAAACTTTAATCATACTGATAATAATCTAAAAAAATGTAGTCGAGCTGCCAAGTTCCATCAATTAAAATAGGCGGTGTGCAGGACTGCCATATTGTAGGTTCCTCGTTATAGAAAAAGCAAGGTGTTGGATGTTAAAATACATCAAATGTTGTATGAAGTGCCAAAAAGGAGAGTGGGCGCATTATGTACTTTGACAAATACGCAGTCTACTTCAAGCGCATAGAATCTGCTTCCAACAAAATATTCATATACCAGCATCCAAAGGATCGCAATATATATTAAGATTTCCGATTGATGCTTTGTAACTAAAAGGTTGTGACTGAGTATAGAATTAGCTGATGTTAAAATACACGTTAATGAAAAAAGGTTGCGCAAACTTATCGCAGACTGTTAGAAGACAGATTCTACTATGACCAGGATTCAAAAACCTTGACCTACGCGAAGTTGTAAAGGAGACAACTACGTTATAAATGTGTTGGAAATGCAAGGGATGTAAATATTCAATAAACCTAATAATTAAAAAGATGCTCAAAATCTCAAATTCAGATAAATTTCTTGCGAAAAAGGCAACATGGATATCGAAGAGATGGATATTATTTTAGATAAAAATTCAACCTACAAGTCATACAGTAAGCAACAAGCACATAATTTAAAAAAAGATTGCTTGAATTCCGAGACTAAATACAATCATACATTATTGAGAAAATAATATCTTTAAACGCACCAAAACTGGTACAAATCTCCAAGGGAATTATCTATTTGAGTTCAATTTTTACTAACTGTTTTTAGTCTTATCCAAAACCCCTTCTTTCAAAATTAAGATTAAGATTATTATACTGAAAAAGATTTGCAATAACACCATAGAAATACACAAAATGTTGCGATGATTTACAGAAGTGCAAAAAACCGATGGTACGGATAGAATAGAGACCACCGGTGCGCAAAGGCGACCGATCATTATTTTACTCACATGGAAACGAACGACCGGTGCGAAAATGGGTGGATAACGAAATTAAAAATCGTTAACGACGTGCTGTTGCATGTGTAGTATGAAGCCCACGAGTGGGCTTGGTCTTAACGGATACCTACCAATGAATGCTACTACGGAACAGGAGATTGCTCTAACTGGCGATTTCCACTTGCGGTCTCGTTCAAATGAATTCTATCAGTAAACACAATAGCAGAATTATTGATCTGGCATTCGTGAACACTACTGATTGTACGGAGCTTATTGATCCACCCCTGCCACTTTTAAGAATAGATGAACATCATAAACCATTTATTCTCAGGCTAGATTCTCGGTTTATTATTCCTTCTTGATACTGACGAGCCGAAGGATGTAATCGAATTTGACTTTCGAAGGAGCGATGTTAGTCTACTTCGCAATAAAATATCAACTATCGACTGGAATCAACACCTAAACCGTTCGACGGTAGACGAGACTGTTGCCGTTTTTTATGACACGTTGCAAGGTATATTTGAAGAATGCGTGCCTCGCCGAAGGAATATTCCGGATGCCGTCACTCGTAAACCATGGTGGACAGCCGAACTTCGCCGTATGCGCAACAAGCTCCGGAAAGCGAGGAACCGATTCTTTTGCGAACGGTCCGACGAGAATAGGAACGTGCTTCGTCTAATCGAAAGTGATTATAACGATTTACTTTCATCGACCTACGAGAGCTATGTTAACAGGCTCCAGTCCAACATAAAGCAAAATCCGTCTTCATTTTGGGCATTCGTCAGATCACTCAAATCGTCAAAACGTACTCCTTGAACATTGAACATTACAAGGGGCGAACAGCGAACTCGACCATAGAAACTGCAACCCTTTTTGCCGATTTCTTCAGAAGCGTCTATTCTACCACCTCTCTCACTAGTAACATATCCACGGCTCTCCCATCGTATGACATGAATTTGCCGAATTTCCGATTTTCCACCAGAGAAGTATTAGTGCTTTTGCAAGGCCTTGATGCCTCAAAAGGTTCTGGTGTTGACGGACTGCCACCTTCAGTAATCAAAAGTTGCGCTATCGAGTTGGTTGATCCAATAACTATAATGTTCAATCGTTCCCTTGCTGAAGGCACATTTCCGACCATGTGGAAAACCGCCAGAATGATACCGATCCACAAAGAAGGAGCTACTAACAACGTAGAAAATTATCGTGGAATATCGATACTGTACTGCCTCGAAAAAGTCTTCGAAACCGCTGTACATCGTGTCTTGTACAATGCTGCGAAACCAATCATCAACGAATTTCAGCACGGATTTGTTGAACACCGCTCCACAACCTCAAATTTGATGGTTTACGTCAACACGCTCTTTCCTGCAATGGAATCCCGAACCCAAGTAGACTCAGTGTACGTAGATTTTTCGAAGGCCTTCGATTTAGTTCCGCATAGTCGTATAGTCGAAAAACTAACACAACTGGGTTTCCCGAGTTGGATTATCATCTGGCTGAAGTCGTATCTCACTAATCGTAGAGCATTCGTTCAAATTGGTCATGAGGTTTCTGCTGATTTCATGATTACATCCGGGGTTCCACAAGGAAGTGTTCTTGGACCTCTACTGTTCATCCTATTCATCAACGAGCTAGCAGACCGATTATCATCTGGAAAACTATTTTTCGCCGACGATCTAAAATGTTCCGAATAATAACATCCGTTTTAGACTGTGCAGAGTTGCAGAATGATATCGATTAACTTTTAATCTGGTGTGACGAAAACGGGATGCGTGTTAACCTGTGTTAACGTAACAAAATGCAAAGTGATCACCTTTACCCGCAGTCAATCGCCAATTCGATACTCCTACAAAATTGGCACTGATTTACTCGAACGGGTTGATTCCATTCGCGACCTAGGAGTGATTATGGACAGTCAGTTGAGGTTCAATGAGCACGTCTAGCTGACAGCAGCCAAGGCAGGCACGGTCAGTGCTAGGTTTTATTCGTTGCCACGCAACATTCATCACTGACATCTACGCATTAAAGGCTCTCTACTGCAGACTGGTTCGTAGCATACTTGAATATGCCGCACCAGTCTGGGCACCTCATCATGTTACGCAAATTCTGAAACTGGAGCGGATACAAAGGTTTTTCATCAAATTTGCTCTTCGGAAGCTTCCGTGGACGAACCCCGAAGATTTGCCACCATACAACTCACGTTGTCAATTGATCGACCTGGAAACGCTTGCTAATAGACGTATCAAATTGCAGCGTTTACTCACGAATCGCATAGATTGCTCTGCACTACTTCAAAACATAAACATCCACGTTCCACCACGAATCCTTCGAAATTATGATGCGCTTGTTCTACCAGTTCACAGGACGGATTATGGGTTCTACAGTCCTTTTAATGTTTGTATTCGTGCATTTAATTCAGTTTTTTATCTGTTTGACTTTGATGTAAGTAAGAATATGTTTGTAAGTAGGATTAAGAGTATAGGTTAAGAAACAGTCTGTAGGATGTTTATCGAAGACCAAGAAATAAATAGTAAATAGTAAATAAAAATAGCAACAAAATCATGCTGTTTCGCCAAGCAATGCCATCGCTCTAACTTTTTTCATAAGCATCAGATCACTTCGTGGTCTTCGACAAAGTTTTTCAGGACACCCTAGGCTATGTTTTCACTTTATCGGTTACATGTTTTTAGACAAATTCGAGCTTGTTATGAGAGAAATGCAAAAAAGTGTGTTTTCCCATGTAAACCCCCATACAAACTTCAAACGCGATGCGCAAAACGTAGACATAACCGATCGTGCCCAAATTTTTCACACCTTTTTCGGTCCTACAGTTCATAAATTTCGGTCTACAGTTCATAAATTTCAAAGGGTTGATCAATTCATTCAAAATGTATCAACGTAGCATATACAATCGAATGTTTGTATCGTTACACACTCAATCCAGCACTTTTTTGACGAAAATAGAACAGCAGAACTATTTCGGTAGCTTCGGTAATCCATTTTACTGAGGCTCAGTACACCAGCTGTCAAAACCGGAGTAAACAATGCAGTATAGCTGTATTCAGCTGTTTTATTTTCGTCAAAAATTTACCGAACACGGTATTCCAAATTAAGTGTGTATACATTATAAATTACCGTTTCACCTAAATAAAAAATTGATGGTCTCTTTTTTAAGACTGGTCTACATTGCAATATCACGCTGCTCATAATGCCAAAGGTAGCACAGAACCATCTAAAAACGTATATATTTGTTTAAATTATGCATGATATAGTATACTACAGTATTGGTGCAAAGTACTTTCTAAAAAACCCTGATATTTTAAATGCAGTTTTGTTGTAGTTGAAAATGTCCAAAGTAGCCCCCATCCGGTTCTATATGAGATGTGTCCGATTGGTGTATGAACAACTTTTTTGTTTATTGATGGATTTAGTTCAAATTTTGCATACATCCTACATACATACTCACGGCTATTATGTGTAAAAATTGTGGAAACCCATTCACTACTCTTCGAGTTATAATGGCATAAAGTTGAAAAAAAAAACCATGAAAAAGTGTAAAAAGAAGCCCCGCACGACGGTATAGGAAAGTAAATATAGGTATTTATTTCACCATAATGGCACAAGAAATTTCTTCAAAATAATCATACATCGAGTTGGTAAATTACAAATGGAATGTGAGGTTTGAAAATCATTTTGGGCTAAAAAAAGCATATAAAGGTGTCACATTTATTTGCACAATGTGCGTTTTATAAATTGCGGATTTCACTAGCAGTAAGTATTTTCGATGTTGGGTGAAAACATATTCGATACTTATTTTTATGTTATAAGAATGTATAGAAAACCATCTTTAGCAACATCGAAAGATGTTTTATAAGCCGCCATTTTTTGCGCTTTTTCGGTGATATAAGTATACAAAAACACGTTTCCCACTTCTGGAGTTTGTATGAAACAAGTATTATATACATTAATGTATATTGTGTTACTTGGGATCTCGCCTGTACGCGAGTACGTCTGATACTACGCACGTCGACTCTCAGATCCACGAGCTTGGCGTTGCCTTGCATCACCTTCAAGACGTCCGAGTACTTCGACTGTTCGGTCTTGATGGCGAGCGCGTCGCCTTTCTCGCGCTTGGCACCTACTCTTTTACGCCTTCTTGGTTTGGCATTCCTGATCTCCTTGACCTGCGGGTTTTCCTTCTTTCTCTTTCGCTCGACTTTTGTCCAAGGGGGGTCCTCCCCTTAGTTCAGCATACTCTGTGGTTGCTGAGGGCCAAACAACGGGACGGGTCAGCCTTTTCAGGCCCACCCTCCCAGCTTTCCGGGACGCCTGGCTGGGGTCCGACTTGCTGGCATTGCTGCCGACCTTCAGGGTTAGTATTCTCCTAGCCTTGCGGGCACCACCAGACAGCTCCTCACCTGACGGTTACCTCACCCGCTTCAGCGAGTGCTTATCCCAAGCTATCGCATCCGTCGCACCTTTCGGACTTCCTGCGAAAGCGCAGGCAGCTGTCTGGGTAGTCTTCGTAACCTTTACTTTCGCCAGTTTCACCGCTGCTGCAGTATTTCACGAGTCAGAAGAAGAAGAATAAATTTTTGCTATTATTTTCAGTACTTTACCTCTTATCTCAAACAAACCATCATCACATTTTGGTTGTCAGTACTTGAACTCTTTCCGGGTCGACTTACGAAGTCGCAACAGTGCCGTTTTCAGGTTCTTACTTATGTTGGACGCAAAGTCGATGATCTATCCATGCTACTGCTCAGCCACCTCAATCGAGGACAGCCTTTCTCGCTTTGGTTGAAGGCCCTCATCAACAACGCTCCCTTCAATATCTCTACCAGCAGGCTAGCCGGGGAATGAAGCTAAGCTCCCAGTTGGGCAGTCCCTCTCCTTTTAAAGGCTACCTAGCTTATGGATAGGCCCAGGGTTGGAGATACTTATATGTAGAACTCTTATTTTACTAATGGTCCACTGCACGAATTTATGCTAGCCTGCTTACTCTCACGAGAAATTTGACGTTTGAGCGGTGCCCTCTCAAACGTCAAATTTCGTGTGAGAGTAAGCAGGCCAGAATAAATTCGTGCAGTAATCCATAGTAAATTGAGTTGTTAAATTTGATGAGTTAAATAACAAATTCTGTTCATACCATGAAGCTGATGATGACTAGCAGTGAATTCACTTTACTTCATTGTCTCCGTGAAGTGCAGCATACACAGAATTGGTCCCTCCTCTTCAATGTAGGAAAACTCGTTCAACAATAACTTCATAACATTGTTCCCATGTTTGCGTAATATTGCCACCACCAGTAGCGTCTTCAGTAGTCGAGCTTCTACTGCGACAAACTTTTCTCCTTTATCAACAAGGTCGTCTCACCAGCACAACATGTGATTGATTTAGACAAGATTCGTGCCCTCAGGACCGGCTAGTCATCATCATCATCAGACTGGCTCCAGACTGGTTCTTCCCCAATAGCTACCTATACATACTGAGCGAACAAGCTTGGATCTGGAGACAAACAACCAACAACAACATCGCTCACTGTGGCTGACTGGCACTGGCGGTCGTCCCTCCTCGTTTCCATGCTGTTGCACCAACAACCCAGATGATAAGTGAAGTACAGTCGAGACTCTTATAAGATCACTGGTCGGGGGGCGCAATAGGAATCCGCTTAATAGGAGACTAAGAGCTTATGGGATTTCGGCATTTTGGGGGTGTGGCCTATTATCTCGGGTGTGTTAAGAGTTAACGCAATACTTTCTTCGGCAAAGTTTTAGGGCTTGATAAGATCTACCATTTAGAACTTTGGTTCATATGATTAGTTGGCAATTTGGCCGCTAGAGGAACCATCAACAATTTGATGCTAAATTGCACTACAGGAACCATATCAGGTTGTCAAGCAAACGTTACGATATGCGACAGCTCAAGACCCTGATAATTTGGAAGGATAGTGTCTTCGGGAAAGTTGTTAGGTACGCCAATAACTTACTGACGATAAGTTGCGAAGTTCGAAATTCCTCCACTGGGCGGCGCTAGTGAGCAAGTAAAATTTCAAAACCTCATATCTCAGAATCCCGATAACTTAGGAAGATGGTGTCTTCGGCAAAGTTGATCAGTATGACATGAACTTACATAAAAATAAACACTTGTTTCGCAATTCTTCCACTATGTGGCGCTAGTGAACATGCAAATTTTAGAAATCTCATAGCTCAGAATCCTGATAACTTAGGAAGTTGGTGTTTTCGGCAAAGTTGATCAGTATGACATAAACTTACATAAAAATAAACACTTGTTTCAAAATTCTGCCACTAGGAGGCGCTAGTAAACTTGCAAATTTTAGAAATCTCATAGCTCAGAATTCTGATAACTTAGGAAGTTGGTGTTTTCGGCAAAGTTGATCAGTATGACATAAACTTACATAAAAATAAACATTTGTTTCACATTTCTGCCACTAGGCGGCGTTTACCGGTTTTTTTCGTCTTTTTTCGACTTTTTTGGCGGTTTTTCGGCTTTGCATGTTCACTAGCGTCGCCTAGTGGCGGAATTGCGAAACAAGTGTTTATTTTTATGTAAGTTTATGTCACTCTGATCAACTTTTCCAAAGACACCAACTTTCTAAGTTATCAGGATTCTGAGCTATGAGATTTCTAAAATTTGTATGTTCACTAGCGCCGCCTAGTGGCTGAATTGCGAAACAATTGTTTATTTTTATGTAAGTTTATGTCATTCAGATCAACTTTGCCAAAGACACCATCTTTCTAAGTTATCGGGGGGGGAGCGACACTAGTTTTGCTGAGCCGAAAAACCGCCAAAAAAATCGAAAAAAGGCGAAAAAACCCGGTAAACTCCGCCTAGTGGCAGAATTGCGAAACAAGTGTTCATGTTTATGTGAGTTTATGTCATACTGACCAACTTTGCCGAAAACACCAACTTCCTAAATTATCAGGATTCTGAGCTATGAGATTTCTAAAATTTGAAAGTTCACTAGCGCCTCCTAGTGGCAGAATTTTGAACCATGTGTTTATTTTTATGTAAGTTCTTGTCATTCTGATAAACTTTTCCGAAGACACCAACTTTCTAAGTTATCGGGGGGAGCGACACTAGTTTTGCCAAGCCGAAAAACCGCCAAAAAAATCGAAAAAAGACGAAAAAACCCGATAAACGCCGCCTAGTGGCAGAATTGCAAAACAAGTGTTTATTTTTATGTAAGTTTATGTTATACTGATCAACTTTGCCGAAGACACCAACTTTCTAAGTTATCAGGATTCTGAGATATGAGGTTTTGAAATTTTACTTGCTCACTAGCGCCGCCCAGTGGAGGAATTTCGAACTTCGCAACTCATCGTCAGTAATTTATTGGCGTACCCAACAACTTTCCCGAAGACACTATCCTTCCAAATTATCAGGGTCTTGAGCTGTCGCAAATCGTAACGTTTGCTTGACAGCCTGATATGGTTCCTGTAGTGCAATTTAGCATCAAATTGTTGATGGTCCCTCTAGCGGCCAAATTGCCAACTAATCATATGAACCAAAGTTCTAAATGGTAGATCTTATCAAGCCCTTAAACTTTGTTGAAGAAAGTATTGCGTTAACTCTTAACACACCCGAGATAATAGGCTACACCCCCAAAATGCCGAAATCCCATAAGCTCTTAGTCTCCTATAACGCTCACCCCTGTCTAGTAGGAGTTCGTTTAATAGGAGTCCGTTTAATAGGAATTCGTTTAGTAAGAGACTCGACTGGATGAGAAGTAGCTTTTTCGGTTCTATTTTGCAAGATGGGTAATATTTTTGTGCTGATGTGGAGAACTATATATACTACATACATATAATACACTTTCCATTGTAGGCCCTTGTACTAGGGTCCTAGTCGACATCAGGTCGCGTCGTCGTGCGACTGAGACTCTCTTGCCAGACAGACAGACAGACGGAACAAACAGGCTTGTTTGTTTAACAAATCTTCAATCAGCTGCTGCTGAGCTATGAATGCTGTCTAATCAATAATGAAGGAGTATAGTGGTGGCAACGGCAATAAATTGAAAGCATGGGAGATGGATCGTTTGTTTGAGTCCACCAGTCTTGCGAAAAGCATGAAAACTGTTTTTAGTGCTAAGAAGTCTGATATTTGGTTCCATTGAAACTCTAGACCTGAGAGCCAAGGAAGATACAAATTTATGAACAAGGGCGTGAAGTCGTTTAGATCGAGTTTAGATTTGCTGTTTATGGCCGTGTTTGAAAAACAACCTTAGAACCTGGGGACCAAATCCTGCGATTATTAGGTATGTGCCATAATTTTCTCGTAATTGTGGAATAAGGTTGTGCATCTTCAGCACACGACACATATTTGTAAAAACTAAATAATCAAAAACGATTTATTTGACAAAGGCTCATGTTAATTCAGATGTGATTTTAGAATACCAATCCAGATAGCTATGGGCTCTTTGAATCTCTATTTTCTTCGTTTCCATGACATGGTACGGGTTTTTCTGTTTCTCCAAAGCTCTCAACGACTTCTGTCACTATGTTGCTCCCGTTCGATAATGCTGAAATTCGACAGATTTATGATTAGCAAGACAACCCGTAAACTTCAGATCACATATGTAGTTGCGTTTAAAATTCATGATTGCGTATACGTAAATTGAGTTGAAGGTAAGTAGTTACTGCCACATTACTATAAACTTACCCGAAAGTCGTCTATCCTTAGATGATTTCTTAGACATATGTGATTTGGTTGATACGAACTCATCCGTATTAGTAGTAGATTTGATCGATGATCTTTTTTCGCTGTTTTCCATCTCTTTTGACGTTCTCGATTCACTGGGTTTCGATTTGATGTCATCCAAGGAACTGCCAATTGATACTCTTTTTTCGGATTTGAGTTCGTTTGGGTGCTCTGCTAGTTTACTACTTTTCGATGGCACATCGGATGATATTGTTGATTGTACATCTGAATCGATCGATTTCGTCGGTGCGCTCATTTTGAAAGCATTGCTTTGCGAAGAACTGGTTGAGATTTGTCTATTTCTGTCCTTCTTGCTTGATAACGAAGACGAGCTTCTTTGCTGTGGTTCTAAGTCAATGGAAGGTGGTTTTTCTGTTTTTGGATTCCTTGGATTCAGCTAATGAAATGGGATAATTTATAAAATTTTCGTGAGTTAAACTTTTGAATGCGGAATGGACTTCTGCAAGAAGTCACGGATGAGCGGAGCGGAAACAGCACTACTAGACCCAGCAGAAAATGACCATGTTTTCAGACTTGACAATGTGAAGATTGTAGATAGGACACACAAACCATCCAACCCATGCAACCTTCTCATCCTGGAGAGCTGTCACATTATTAACCCATTAACGCCCGAATTATGCCACAATCACAGTAGATGTCTGATTTTTTCTGGAGTACCTCAACCCCATAAAAGAAAGTTATTGAAGCCATTTAAACGGAAATCTACGGTGAAATTTTCGTTTTAATACACAGTGGGGCATATGCACGTGAAACGTTGAAAAAAAATTTTTTTTTTTATTTTTTTGCGCAGCTACCTTATTTCTATGAGCTATGTAAATCTGTTTTAGATGACTGATCATAGTTGATATTCTATTAATAAAAAAAGTTACAGTTTGAAATGTTCCAGAAATTGATTACATTAGTAATAACTGAAATAATCTGCTTGTAGCTTATCAATGGATAGTTTTCAACAGTTTTTGGGCATTTCAATATACATCATTCTAATAATTTCTCTATATAATGGGTTGATATTCGGCATTCTAGTAGTATATCCTGCCCACCATAACCTTCTGGCTTTGCGAGCACGTGGCTCTGCCGCCACACACCGCCACAGAGCTATGAAAATCATGGACCAAAACGGCTTTCCTGGGAAGCTGACTAGACTGATATTTAAAAGCAACGATGGAAGGTGTGCAAAACTGCGTAGTTTTATCTTGAACTTGTTGTTATACTAAATAAATGAATGAAATGAATCAACACCTCATTCTCATCTATCTCATTTTCTTCCGAAGCTCACAGTGGAAACGATTTCCACTAATGATGCGTGATCGTATTTTACGGATCACCTGATTTACAGCTGTAATTATGTGGACCAGAGTCCTTTAGGTAGTTCTATTCTCGAGATACACAAGTTCAAAATTTCTATGAATCATTGAAGCCGCCTAACGGGACAACATAAACCAACCCATTCATCATCGGATAATAACTCTCCTGAACGAGCACGAATAAGAGAGGAGAATGGAAGACGGTGCAACATGCTTCATTTTCCACGGTATTAGAAAAACTTACTAATCTGTGAATAGACCATTGGGCATGCAAGTCTTCTGGCCTCTAACCAAATTGCTAGGCGTTAAATGATCAAATTACGTTCAATTTATCTATCTACACCTATTTTCCATGAAGCCGAATCAGTAGGTCGGCTCTAGGGGCACGTTCGACCCAAACGAATGTCTTTGAGTTGAGAGTCACAATGAACCTGAGTAAAGATAACAAATTGATAGAACATAGCACATTATCGAAAATTACGTTATAATTAGTTCAAGTTGATAACTAATTATACTATACTATATTTTGTTCAATATTATATTTAGTGAAATGAGACGGCTGTTTGATACCTAGCTGGTTTTGTTATCAATCAGTAGCCATGCAGTTCTATTTCATCGTAAAAACGACTTTATCAATATTTGTTCAGAGTTTTTAGAGCCCACTTGCGCCACCTTGCGCGGACAAACCTACAACCAACCAACCTATCGGATAGCTCTGGATTTCCTGATCAACTTTGCCGAAGACAAAAATTGTCTCTGTAGTCTGGTTGTTGAGATACAGAAGTTAAGAATTTCTATGACTCGGTAGTGCCACCTAATGGATAAACCTGGAATCAACTAGTTCAGTATCGGATAGCTCATGATGTCCTGATCGACCTTGTCGAAGACGATATTTTGAAATTCTTCTATGTAGTCTGATTTTCAATCAACAAGTTCTCTATCGGATAGCTGTTGATGTCCTGATCGACATTGCCGAAGACGATATTTTTCAATGTAGTCTGATTCACGAGATACAGATGTCTGCAATGAATCAACTACGTCGGCTGTTTTCCTACTCTCCGCATCGACCAATGTGGCGCTAGTTTCTATGCGCCAAAAGTAAATCGCAAAAATATTGTATGGCGAATAGCATCTAAAGGCAAATTTATCGAAGTGGAATACATTATTCGAAAAAATATTTGGTAGTGGTTGTGCACAATGGTGACTACTATTAAGCCTACCAAATATTTTTTCAGTAAAAGCTTTCTATTTCAAGTACTTCAAGTTTAGATGCTTTTCACCATACAAAATAAAATTGATTTACTCCTGCTGATCAACTGTGGGTGTGCGCCAAGCGGGTAGTCCATTTTTAGGGCTCACTAACGCCATCTAGCAGATAAACCTTGAACCAACTAGTGCGCTATCGAGTAGCTCTTGATGTCCTGATCAACTTTGCCGAAGGCGAAATTCTTCTATGTAGTCTGATTCTCGAGATACAGAAATTCAGATTTTTTAGAGCACACTTGCGCTACTTAGCGGACAAACCTAAAATCAACTAGTTCACTATCGGATAGCTGTTGATGTCCTGATCGAGATTGCCGAAGACAGAATTCTTCTATGTAGTCGGATTTCCGAGATACAGAGGCTTAATTTTTTTTGGACTCACTAGCGCCACCTAACGGTTAAACCCAGAAAGAACTAGCTCACTATCGGATAGCTATTGATGTCCTGATCAACCTTGCCGAAGATAAAATTCTTCTATGGAGTCGGATTCTCGAGATACAGAGGTTTAAATTTTTAAGGACTCACTAGCGCCATCTAACGGATTAACCTAGAACGAACTAGTTCACTATCGGATAGCTATTGATGTCCTGATAAACCTTGCTGAAGACGAAATTCTTCTATGTAGTCGGATTCTCAAGATACAGAGATTTAAATTTTTTAGGACTCACTAGCGCCACCTCACGGATAAACCTAGAACCAACTAAAAAGACACTACACCGTCTTCAACCAGAGGTTGCACAGACTGAACATTCACTAACATTAGGCAACGGACAACACGGAACACCCAGTGGACCAGTGGAGGATTTTTCGTTTGACGAAAAGTTTCCTCCGGCTGGAGCGGGAATCGAACCCTCACTCCGTGGCACTCACAATACGCCTAAACGACTGACGCCGCTAACCGCACGGCCACGAAGCCCACACTATCGGAGAGCTATTGATGTCCTGATCAACTTTGCCGAAGACAAAATGTTTCTGTTGATCAGCTGTTGAAGACGAAATTCTTCTATGTAGTCGGATTTTCGAGATACAGAGATTTAATTTTTTTAGGACTCACTTGCGCCACCTAATCGATAAATCTAGAACCAACTAGTTCACTATCGGATAGCTATTGATGTCCTGATCAACCTTGCCGAAGACAAAATTCTTCTATGTAGTGGGATTCTCGAAATATAAAGGTTTAAATTTTTAAGGACTCACTAGCGCCACCTAACGGATAAACCTAGAATGAACTAGCTCACTTTCGGATAGCTATTGATGTCCTGATCAACCTTGCCGAAGACGAAATTCTTCTATGTGATCAGATTCTCGCGATACAGAGATTTAATTTTTTTAGGACTCACTAGCGCCATCTAACGGATAAACCTAGAACGAACTAGTTCACTATCGGATAGCTATTGATGTCCTGATCAACCTTGCCGAAGACGAAATTCTTCTATGTAGTCGGATTCTCGAGATACAGAGGTTTAAATTTTTTAGGACTCACTAGCGCCACCTAGCGGATAAATCTAGAACCAACTAGTTCACTATCGAATAGCTATTGATGTCCTGATCAACCTTGCCGAAGACGAAATTCTTCTATGTAATCGAATTCTCGAGATACAGAGATTTAAATTTTTTAGGACTCACTAGCGCCACCTAACGGATAAATCTGGAACCAACTAGTTCACTATCGGATAGCTATTGATGTCCTGATCAACCTAGCTGAAGACGAAATTCTTCTATGTAGTCGGATTCTCGAGATACAGAGGTTTAAATTTGTTGGGACTCACTAACGCCACCTAGCGGACAAACCTACAATCAACTAGTTCACTATCGGATTGCTGTTGATGTTCTGATTAACTTTGCCGAAGACAGAATTCTTCTATGTAGTCAGATTCTCGAGATAAAAAGGTCTATGTTTTTAGAGCTCACTAGCTCCATCTAACGGATGAACCTAGAACGAACTAGTTCTTTATCGGATAGCTATTGATGTTCTGATCAACCTTGCCGAAGACGAAATTCTTCTATGTAGTCGGATTCTCGAGATACAGAGGTTTAAATTTTTTAGGACTCACTAGCGCCACCTAGCAGATAAATCTAGAACCAACTAGTTCACTATCGGATTGCTGTTGATGTTCTGATTAACTTTGCCGAAGACAGAATTCTTCTATGTAGTCAGATTCTCGATATAAAGAGGTTTAAATTTTTAAGGACTCACTAGCGCCACCTAACGGATAAATCTAGAACCAACCAGTTCACTATCGGATAGCTATTGATGTCCTGATCAACCTTGCCGAAGACAAAATTCTTCTATGTATGTAATCGGATTCTCGAGATACAGAGATTTAATTTTTTGTAGGACTCACTAGCGCACCCTAACGGATAAATCTAGAACCAACTAGTTCACTATCGGATAGCTATTGATGTCCTGATCAACCTAGCTGATGACGAAATTCTTCTATGTAGTCGGATTCTCAAGATACAGAGGTTTAAATTTTTTTAGGACTCACTAATGCCACCTAGCGGACAAACCTACAATCAACTAGTTCACTATCGGATTGCTGTTGATGTTCTGATCAACTTTGCCGAAGACAAAATTCTTCAGCTGTTAAAGACGAAATTCTTCTATGTAGTCGGATTCTCGAGATACAGAGGTTTAATTTTTTCAGGACTCACTTGCGCCACCTAACGAATAAATCTGGAACCAACTAGTTCACTATCGAATAGCTATTGATGTCCTGATCAACCTTGCCGAAGACGAAATTCTTCTATGTAATCGGATTCTCGAGATACAGAGATTTAAATTTTTTAGGGCTCACTAGCGCCACCTAACGGATAAATCTAGAACCAACTAGTTCACTATCGGATAGCTATTGATGTCCTGATCAACCTTGCCGAAGACAAAATTCTTCTATGTAGTGGGATTCTCGAAATATAGAGGTTTAAATTTTTAATGACTCACTAGCGCCACCTAACGGATAAACCTAGAATGAACTAGCTCACTATCGGATAGCTATTGATGTCCTGATCAACCTTGCCGAAGACAAAATTCTTCTATGTAGTCAGATTCTCGAGATACAGAGGTTTAAATTTTTAGGACTCACTAGCGCCACCTAACGAATAAATCTGGAACCAACTAGTTCACTATCGAATAGCTATTGATGTCCTGATCAACCTTGCCGAAGACAAAATTCTTCTATGTATGTAATCGGATTCTCGAGATACAGAGATTTAATTTTTTGTAGGACTCACTAGCGCACCCTAACGGATAAATCTAGAACCAACTAGTTCACTATCGGATAGCTATTGATGTCCTGACCAACCTAGCTGAAGACGAAATTCTTCTATGTAGTCGGATTCTCAAGATACAGAGGTTTAAATTTGTTGGGACTCACTAACGCCACCTAGCGGACAAACCTACAATCAACTAGTTCACTATCGGATTGATGTTGATGTTCTGATTAACTTTGCCGAAGACAGAATTCTTCTATGTAGTCAGATTCTCGAGATAAAGAGGTTTATGTTTTTAGAGCTCACTAGCGCCATCTAACGGATGAACCTAGAACGAGCTAGTTCACTATCGGATAGCTATTGATGTCCTGATCAACCTTGCCGAAGACGAAATTCTTCTATGTAGTCGGATTCTCGAGATACAAAGATTTAAATTTTTTAGGACTCACTAGCGCCACCTAGCGGGTAAACCTAGAACCAACTAGTTCAGTATCGGATAGCTCTTGATATCCTGATCAACTTTGCTGAATATAATTTTTTTCTATGTAGTCTGATTCTCAACATACGAAGGCGACAGTATTGGCAATGGCTGTTGACGAAACACCTGTCAAAGCACAATGTTTCGTGATCACTAGTGCCACCTACTGGAGCGAATACGTACTAAATTACGTACTATCGAAGAGTCCTTGATCTTCTCAACAACTTTGCTGAAGACACCAGTCTTCCAAAATGCTTCATTCCTCCGCATTTATCGCATAAGTTACTGATCTATAAATAGATCACTGGGCGTTCGAGGCATCTGATCTATAAATAGATCACTGGGCGGAAATGGGTTAATACGCCACACACGGTAAACAAACGTACACACACAGATAACCTGCACGTAGTCTACACTGAAAAAGTTTTCACAGTGTTTCTGATTTTCACATGAACTGTTTTCATATGCTTGTCCATTAAATTATATTATATAGATTTGGCGAAGTTATGTGATTTTCCAATGTGAGCTATGTGATTTCCTAATATTTTCCATATACCGTATTGATTTCATGTGATATTTCAAAAGAAAGTTTCATCTGAAAATCCAATAACAGTTATATAGCCGAACTAATGGAAGTTTTCCATTGGATATGTGATTTGTTTTTTTCAGTATACACTCCTGTTCAAAAGTTTGGGGTCACCCCCTCAAAAACATGTCATTTTTTTAGGCCCATATCTCCGCCAATTTGCGTCCGATTTCAAAACCCTAGGTTTCATTCAAAAGATTATAAGTCAAAGAAACTTTGAACATGATTTAAAAGAAACTTTTTCAAAAAATTTTGTATGTAAACTTCCCAGCCAACCACATATCGTAAATCATTGTGTGGAAAAAATCGTATATTTTCATATATTGAATCAGAATTGTATAATAATATGTATATTTGTTGACAATGATTGCGTAAAATCGCATTTCGTGCCAAATTAAATTTCGATTGCGATTTTGTTTCATATAGTCGTCTCCGATCATAAAAGGTGCGAGATACTATCGGTAGGATCGCACAGAGTCGGATAGAATCGTAGAAAAAAAACATACATTCTCAGTGCAAGCTGCAAGTTCGCTAGCATCGTATACATGATTTCTTTGAATCGTGGAAATCGTCGCTTCACATCGTATACGAATCTGCTAAATCGAGCTTGCTACCTAAAGGTATGATGAAAATCGGTGAAATCGTACACAACTATAACAATGTTGTATATTGATCGTTTGCGTCACACTTGCATCGTATACGAAGTGAATGAAATCGTAGAAATCGTATATTCATTTTTACAGTCGCATATGATTGTTACTGCACTTTTAATAGTCGAATCTTAATCTCGGAAATCGTAAATGGTTTTGTTTACATATTTGTATGATGGAGAAAAAGGAAAAATGGTATTCATAACAAATTCATATTTTTGTTGTTGTTGAGTCATTCCAACCATGGTAGCAATAATTTCAACCAAATATATAGGTTTTCATACTATTTATATACAGCAGATGACTTACAATAAGTGATGTAAAGATTCCAACAACGATGTGAATTCCGGGCCTCTTGCACGGCACCACTTTTGGTGCCACTCAATGCACAACAATAATGCTCCCACCACAAGTCTCGCACCGTATCATGCTAATTTTTATTCGTTTCATGCCATTCACTTTAAACTCTCTATTTTCAACTTGGCAATATAGCCAATAGAGATAACGCGCAGTTCTCAATCAAAGGACCTAAGTTCGATTCCCACTGAATACCAATTGTGTTTTTTATTTGAAAATCTTGAGTCGTATATTGGTACTCTCAATCGTAATAAGATCATACATAATCGTATATTTAGACGGATAAAATCGGCGAAATCGTAGAAATTTTTCGAGAAATCGTAAATCATGTTGGATGGAATCGCAGCAAACGTATATATGTTTCGATATGGCCTCCACTTTAGTATGTATATGCCTGTTTCGTGCATTGAATACGATTTCTTTGGTTCTATATATGTGTGACTATTTCAGTTGCAACTTCGATATAGCAACCAAATTGCTGGCTGGGTTAATCCAAAGTTGCCAAATTTTCTAAAAAATGAATATGAACTTACGGCAGTGTCGCTGGAAGTTGGGCCGACCAAATTTTAAGATGAGAGCGATAATATGACCCATTTTCTATTAGCTTTCAACTGCTTTTTACAGAACTTAGCTAAAAATCTAGGAATAAAGTTATTAAGTAAATTAATCCTTGATGTCATCGACCAAAAGTTTGGGGTCACCCCTCAATGCTGTATCGGCCAAAAGTTTGGGGTCACTATCGTAAAACATGGAAAAGTGATTTGTTGATATCTTTGTCATCTTTTATTCAATTTTAATTCTTCTTGGCTTATTTGAAACAAATTGAATGATACTTACTGCATAGACATTGAACCACACATGTTTGTTGAAATTTACATACTAAAACTTGACGTAAAGTTGCCTCATTTTTTGAAGCGTGGTAAAATGTGCTAACTTTGCATAACATTTTTATATACAAAAATCGTTAAATACGTTAAATTGAAGACATCAAACGTAAATTTAGTTAATTATCTTTGAAATGAGCCAAAAAGAATTAAAATTGAACTACAGATGACGAAGATATCACCAAATCACTTTTCCATGTTTTACGATAGTGACCCCAAACTTTTGGCCGATACATCATATTGAGGGGTTACCCCAAACTTTTGGTCGATGACATCAAGGATTAATTTACTTAATAACTTTTTTTCTAGATTTTTTAGCTAAGTTCTGTAAAAAGCAGTTGAAAGCTAATAGAAAATGGGTCACATTACCGCTCTCATCTTAAAATTTGGTCGACTCAACTTCCAGCGACACTGCCGTAAGTTTATATTCATTTTTTAGAAAATTTGGCAACTTTGGGTTAAGTTTACATACAAATTTTTTTGAAAAAGTTTCTTTTAAATCATGTTTAAAGTTTCTTTGACATATTATCTTTTGAATGAAACCTAGGGTTTTGAAATCGGACGCAAATTGGCGGAGATATGGGCCTAAAAAAATGACATGTTTTTGAGGGGGTGACCCCAAACTTTTGAACGGGAGTGTACGTTGGCATATTACACATGCAACTACAGTGACTGGAAGGGAGAGTGGCGTCATGTTCTAATTTTGACAGGTCTCCTGCTCGTTTGGAACGGGAATTTGTATGGATTTAACAGATGTCCGCTGTTCCAATTTTGACATTGACGCCGCTCTCCCTTCGAGTCACTCTAGATGCAACATTTTGCTAAAATGACAAAAAATTTTCCTTACACTGCACATTTTTTTGCTGACATTCAGCAAACTTTGCTGATTTTTTTTGTGCTGATTGCATTCAGCAATATAACTGAGTGTCAGCAATTATTTAACAATTTGCTGAACCATCCTGCAATTTTGACAGTTGATCAGCAACGTTGTGCTGAAATTCAGCCGAAATGTTGCTGGAATTAAACAATTCCTTTTGCTGATTTTCTGTGCTGGAAGCATTTTAAAAATTATAATGTGTAGAACATCATGCTACTGAGATGAACTTTTCAGAAAGCCCCAACAATGTTACGAGTAGTATCTTAACCTTCCGTAACTCGCGCGGTTGGCCACCACCGTCAGCACCACGCTTATGCTGAATACAAAAAGCGAGATTTTTTCATCGTGTTGTACAAAATACAATAGCGCGATCGCTCGAGGGTTAAGCAACTTTCAAACTGCATAAGGGGCTAACAATAAGTCTTGTTGGAATTTAATCAGTCAGAAAGTTCCATTTAGAACTGCATCTGAATTTCGTGGAACTTGAAAGTGTATTTTGTCATGAGAAGCGGATCTTTTGGTTACTAAGGTAAACCCGTAAACATCCGAAACGTTCTTCTTTTGGTAGGAGCGCAATGTCTTATATTATATGTTTTAAAACATTTTACCCTGGAGTCTTTTTTTTTGCTAGGAAATGCATGGTACCTTCCCCTTGCACCTTCACCCCTTTTGCTGGTAGCCGAAAATACGTGACTTTTTTGTATTTTCTACAAATTCTACATGTTTTTGCTAAAATTTTATAGTTTTGCTTCACCACTTATTCCAAAAACAGTAATACACGTTCAAGGGCCATTCGCACCAATGGGACGGGACCGGGCAGAGACTCGACGGGGCTTTATTTCGCTTCGTTCTCACTGCACATCGTGCTAACCGGGCTTGCACGCTATGAAGCAGTTGTCATTTGTTTTTGTTTTTGTTTCTGCAAAGTGTCTCCAGTAATAATGATGCAGATAGATACCAAAACGATACGAAAGTCAAGTAAATTACTAGCAGAACTTTGGGGTTAATCTCGAAGAAACACAGATGGCATTCCGAGAAGTTCCTGGGAATTTCTACAATTTTACCAAAATTTTGTGAATCTTTTGGAGAAAATGTAGTTTTACTTAGGAAAAGTTTTATTGATTTCTGTATCAATAATGTTAAGTTTGGATTTATGTATGATTTCAGACAAATTCCTGTTTGGATTTCACTAGGAGTTTCTTTTGTAATTCTTATAGGAGTTTGGAACTGCCTTAGTAGTTTCTTCTGGGATTCTTCCAGTTTTTTTTTGTAATTTATCTTGGTGTACTTTCTGGGATTCTTCCTTCTGGAATCCCTCTCGTCGTTTCATAAGGGATTTATACAAAAGTTTCTTTTGAGATTTTTCCAGAAGTTCTTTCTAGGATTTCTCCAGCAGTTCCATCTGGATCTCTCTTTGGGATTCTACTAAAATTTCTGCTGGGATACTTTCGATAATCGTTTGTAACATTTTCTCCTACTTAGAGTTCAACAAGAATTCCTGAAAGTCCCACGGAAATTTTTGCAGAATCACCTTGAGAATTTTGCCACAATTTCCGGAGAAGTTTTCCAGATCAACGGTAACCTGCTGAAGCACTCGAGCATGAGTCCAGGAGCTCTCCAGGCATTCCTTCATGGCACCCCTAGTAATACCACGAGAATTCTTTTATTTATTTATAAAGTCAACAGATAAAATGTTCACCCCAATGACCAATGTTTCGTCCAGCGGTTGAAAAGGCCCCACGTTGTGTTTAATTCTCCCGGGGACCCGAGGAAGAACGAACTACTACTTCGACACTGATTTACGTTTTAGATTACCTCTAGGAATCTCTTCATTATTACTATGGAAATCATATCATAAATACTCCGGAAATTCCCCTCAGGACTTCTATTTCAGGAGTTCACCAGTATTTTCCCGAATATTACTAAAGAACTTACTCGGGGATATTTTTAAGAGTTCCAAAAACACTGGGAATTCCTCCAGAAGTTTCTCAGAAATTCCCCAAGGAAGTTTTCCAGGGATTCCTCCAGGATTTTTTCCAGGAATTACTCCAGGAATTACTGCAGGTATTCCTCAAGCGATGTCTCTTGAAATTCCTTCACGGATTCCTTCATGGAATTCCTCCAGAGCTCCTTCAGGAATTCATCCAGAATTTCCTCCAATCTCTAATCCTGGGATTTCTTCAGGAATTCCTCAAGGAATTCTTGCAGATTCCTCCAGGGATTCCTTCAGTTTCTTCCAAGAATTCCAGATATTACTCTAGGAATTCTTCCATGGAATTTCTCTCATCAAGGGATTCCTTCAGGAATTCCTCCACAAATTCATCCCGAAATTCCTCTAGCAATTCCAGCAGGGATTCCTCCTCAAATTCTTCCAGGAATTCCATCAGTCATTCCTCAAGGAATCCATCCAGGAATTCATCCAGGGATTCCTTCAGGAATTCCTCAAGGATTTTTTTGTCTGTATTAACGAGATTTTTAACCCTAGGCTAGTTCATCTCGGGACCCACGTTTTACTTCTCTTCCGAAAGAAGTCCTCCAAGGACTCCTCCAGGGATTCTTCCACGGATTCCTCCAGGGATTCCTCCAGAGATTCCTCCGCGATATACTCCTGAATATGTTTCAGAAATTTTTCCTGCAAATACTCTAGGAATTCCTCCAGAATTTTTTTTCAGGAATTACTCTACGAAATCCTTTTGGAATAAATACAGGAATTCCTCTTAGATTTTTTCCGGAAAACGCTCCAGGAATTCAATACAAGAGATACTCCAGGAATTTCTCCAGGAATTACTTTAGGGAATTCTACAGGAATTCTTGCAGGAGGATTCCTGGAAGCATTCTTGAAGGATTTCCTGGAGGAATTTTTGGAGGTATTCCTGGGAGGATGCCTGTGGGCATTTCTAGCAGAATTTCTGAGCGTTTCATATAAGAGTTCCTGAAGATATTTGTTGAAAATCCCTTGATGTATTCTTATAGGATTTTATAAAGGAACCCCTGGCTAAATTCCTTGAGGAATTCTTGAAGGAATTTTTGACAGAAGTATTGGAGCATTCTTGGATGAATTCTGGAGAATTATGGATTTCTGGAGAAATTCTTGAATGAATTTTTAGAGTCTTAGAAGTCTTAGAGGGACTCCTGGTACGATTCTTGGGTTAATTCCTGTAGGAATTTTTGGAGGAATTTTTGAAGGGATTCTTGGGAGATTTCTAGGCAGATGTCTTGGAGGAATTCCTGGCCGAATTATTGTAGAAATTTCTTGAGCAATTCTTGAAGGAAATCTTGATGCAATTCCTGGAGGAATTCTTGGGGGAATTCCCGAAAATATTATAAAGGAATTCTTGGAGGACTTCCTTACGAAATTTCCGGAGTAATTTCTGGAGAAAATTCTGTAGGATTTGCTGGTGGAATTCCAAGAAGAATTTATTAAGGAATTTCTGAAGAAGTTCCTGGAGGAATTCCTGAAGTAATTCTTGAAGGAGTTCCTGGAGAAATTTCTGAGAAAATCGCTGAAGGAATTCTCGGACGAATTCTTGGAGTAATCCCAGAAGTATTTCCTTAAGGAATTTCTAAAAGTTTACTTAAGGATCCTGGAGGTATTCATGGAGGAATTACTGGAAGAATTCTTGATAAAATTTCTTTGAAAATTCCTGGGGGAATTCCTGGAAGAATTCTTCGAGAAATTCATAAAAAAGTTTCTGAAGAATTTCCTAAAGTTATTTCCGCTGAATTTTTTTTTTTTGGAAAATAACTTCACCATTTCCTGAAATATATGAAAGGAATCTTGGATGAATCCCTGGAGTATTTTTTGGAAGAATTTCTGGAAGATTTCCTGCATGTTTCTGGACGTATACTTCGAGGAATTTCTGGAGAACTTCCTAGAGGAATTCTTGGAGAAATTCATGATGTAGTTCTTGGAGGGATTCCTGTAGAAATTCTTGGAGGAATTATTGACGGAAATTCTTGGGGGAATACCTAAAAGGATTCTTTGAGGAATTCTTGGTGAAAGTCTCGGAGGAATTCCTGAAGGATTTTTTGGAGGAGCTACACCAATAAAGTAAAGAGTTACAAGAGTAGAGCTTGATGGTCTAAATTCCAGAATAGTTTGTATGACCTGGATCACCAAGTGAATGTTGCTTATATATGCTTAAAGATATCCTAAAATTTACAGATATGGCGACCCATACTTCAAAATTCATTATGGTTCATTTGTATGCCAGAAGACACCCAACTAGAACCCATAGAGTTTCTTGTAATTTTATGAGGTATAAAAGACACAACGTGAAATCACTATGCCGATAGAGTGAAGAAAAACAATAGTAGGGCTTGTAGACCTTCAAGGTCTTAATTCCAGAATAGTTTGGAAAGCTTGGAATATCCCATGAATGTACCAAAAGGAATATAGTTGTGCAAGTTTATTGGAGGCCATTTTTATTTCACTGAATGTCCAACTAACACAATATCGAGCTGCTTGTTTCATTACGAAGTCTAATGGCCATCAACGTGACTAAATTTTTTGAACAGAGTGAACACAAATGGTGGTAGATGTTGTGGATATTAGGAAAATGAATTCCGGAGTAGTTTGGATGACCTAGATCACCCTAATTCATGGATCACGAGTTTTCTATTGGTGCTTTGAGGCTTTTTGAGCACCGTAGACTATTTTCTGTGATCATTCATTTGGTTTATAATGTTGGATTTGTGACACAAACTTCGGAGTACTTTGGAGGTCTTAGAATAGCTCTGGGATCAAAACTTCTACAGACTATAATGGATGTTAAGGATTAGTGAAAACTATTGATGATTCGCAGAGCGATACAATGTAAGCAAAAACATGTAGAACTTTTAAAAAATATTAAAAAAAACACGTATTTTCGGCAACCAGCAAAGGGAGGCTCAGGGTGGCCCAGGAGGACCCTGTTTGGAATCATTGCCGTATTTTGGGCTGATGTGGTCCCGATGTGGGATTGGTGGCGGCGTCGTTTATTCTCGCAGAAGGCTCAATCGCCTGGACTCTGATGTACAAAATTTTGGCCCAGGTGTTTGTGATGCTCGCTTGAGCCTCCAGCCAGTATCACGGCATGATGCACGTAGCGTGTACGGTGAAGCTCATCAGTTTCATTGCTGTGCATTTTAGACAACTGGTCCAAGTGGAGATAAAAGCGTGGGGTCTTTTGATGATTTTTGTTGGGACTCACAGCCCGGGTTGAGGTGTCTGGGAAAACCTTAACCTTATAATGAATATTCGTTGGTCTATGGTGGGATTTACAACCCAGGCTGAGATCCCTCGGATAGCTTGAACTTGCATTTTCAGATCGACACTGGTATTCAGCTTCCATGTACTTGGAATTGATGGACGGGTCCGGTTTACGGAAGGGTCTACGGTAGCTTATTCCTGGAAGGATCTTGACTTCCACGTCTTCATTTGGAGAATTAAGAATTCCAAGTTACTCCTACAGCGAAGGTTCTTCTTCCCTTTTCAAGCTGTGCATTCTGGATCCGCGAAGGACGCATACAAGCCACAGTTTGAAGATACACCACCGCCTCCAGAGCTCCCTAGATCCCTGATTAGTAGCGGGAAATTGGTCGCCAGCGCTTTGCCGAGGATCAAAAACTCGTTTGAATATCGATAAATATAACATCTGATCAATTTCTCTGCATCGACCCTCTTTTGTTCAAATTAAACTGACTGGATGCAAGTATGGTTGCACTTTTTGGCTACAGAACGCTAGACTGCAATGCAATCTTTGTTTGTATCAACGGATGCTGTAAGGAGACTGTTCCATTCAGCAGGGTGCTCCCAATTTAATCATAATCAATACAAACGATTAAACCCTTAATTGTTTTGTTTCTCGTTTTAGCATTTTTTGCTAGAAGTCAATCAGTCAATCAATCAATCAGTGCCACTATCGTTTGTTTTTAAAGAGGGTTAATTTGGGAGCATAAGATTACTGTTGGCACTGATACCCTACCTTATTTGACTACCAATAGAATAAAATCACTAACGTCATTTCTTTGCCCGTTCCGATCAGCAGAACCCCGAGTATCAGCGGAAGTAATATTTTCTCTATCTTGAAGGTCGACCGCTTCTTTTGAATATTTCCGCTCAGTTTTTGTTTGCCGATATGTCCGCCCAGATTCTTGCTCACGATCGGATGCTCCAGTCTGCCCTGCCACAAAACCCATCCCATAGAGAACGCTTTCGTCCAGCGTTGGTCCAAAAAACTGTCGTCTCAAATCTGTGAGGCTAATTCTATCCTAATTAATTGGAGAAGAAACTTTTAATTGCGCATGGTGATGAAATTAGTTTGGCACTTACCATCACTCAGAAAATTTCTTTAAAATTTGGAACGGAATCAAATTTTAACCCTCCGAAAACAATCGCTAATGACTCAAATAAAACCGCATAGTTTACTTGGATAAGACAGATGGGTGGAATCGATCTTATTCGATTCCCATGAGCGACTCCCTATTCCTATGAATTGACGACAGAATGGCCGAACATTGTGGTTGTGGGGTGGAATGCATAAACAACGCAAAGCTCAAATCACTCGGAACAAATTCCGACGACGACATCGATGGCGCGGCGATGCACTTGAAAACTTCAACTGGAGAAATGCAGCAGGCGAAATAAAACCAACATCCGAAGGCAGTGAAAAAAAAAAGTTTTTGGCAAAGAGTCAGCCAAGACGGTCGTTGGTTCTGGTTTGACGCTTTTGCAATAATCCTACTACTCATAAGTACCCACATATAGCGGCTAGGGAGACGGGAAAAGTTCTCACATTCCATGTGAGCTTGTGAATGCAGTTTTCAAGGACTTCCAACGGATGCGGGTTATGAAGTATGGATTCTTCAATATTGAACGACGATTAGGTTTGATTGCGTGCCAAGTTCAATAAGTTTCAATTACAGAGAGGCAGTAAAAGAGATTATTTTGTAGGTTATGTCAACCTGGGCAAATCCAAACTACTATGAAGCTGAGTATAAAACACTTAGCGGAAATTTACACTTACTTAATTTGTGTCAAAATCAACTTACGGAGGGCCTCAGCAAAAGTAACGTTTTAACGTGCGTTTCAAGCTTTGTTCAGCTCTATAAATAAGAGATTTTCGTATCCAATTCTTTAAAACTTCCAATAAAACTGATTCTTACATCAAAACCTCTTGATAAACTCTTTGGGATCATCTTCTGAAGATCTAAGGTTTTTTCTAAACCGTATCAAGAGTAGCAATAAAACTGTTT
This sequence comes from Aedes albopictus, assembly GCF_035046485.1. Classification (NCBI taxonomy): domain Eukaryota; kingdom Metazoa; phylum Arthropoda; class Insecta; order Diptera; family Culicidae; genus Aedes; species Aedes albopictus. The sequence goes on from NC_085137.1 coordinate 214,553,273, forward strand.
TGAAACTTGGTTGACAAACTGTCCACCAAAATCGAACCTAAAGTTGCAGATTGGTTTCTTCAACGACATGGGAAGTGCTGGAAGAAGTATTGTTTTCAAGTAGGGAGTGATAACTTTAAGTAATATTTTATAAGTTGGCATGATCTTGGCATGCTCTGAACCTTATGCGCATTAAATAGTACCGCGAGTTATGGAATAGTATTATAGAACAAGCGACAAACCAGCCCCAGGCTGAAAATTTCTATAATAAAGAGAAAAAAAAAGTATTATAGAAGCATAAACTAATAGGCTCGCGACTTTTTTCTCATTTTTACTACCAGTTATCGAAATTGGGACTCGAAACTTCTCGACACCGTCGGAAATATAAGTTCAGTTTAATTTGTGGTAAATGTGGAAAACTCAACAATTGAAATAACTGTGGGGTGAATATCCAAAAGTGAAGCGAGTGTGGTGATAATACGAAGAATACTATCTAGTGTTCAGCGATATGAACAAATCTAGCCAAGTGAACAACGCGTCCAGGTCGGTAATCCCGGTAAGAAGCTTACCCAAGTAACAATTTCTATGCTTTCTGCTCTTAGACATTATTTAAAGAGGTTTTGTCAAGGATTTGGTAAACCCTTTTACGTTTAATGAAGCAGTAAATATTGTCAAGCAGCTTTTACGATAAAAGCAACTTTAAAACGTTTTGTAGATATCTGGAAATCCATTGAATAAAGCTTGTCTTCTTGCCTTTTCATCAAGCAAAAATTTCATTGTAAGCGAACTGTTTAGTACGTATTAAAACTTGGTACTAAAACCTTTTTCTAAGCTGCAGGCATGCCCTATCTGCACGGTATTAAAACCAGATAGATTGCATGAAGTTGTAATAAAGCCATCTAAAAACTTTTTGGAGTAACCGCTGGATGCATTAAAGCTTACTAAAGAATGTTACTGCAAAGTGATTTTATTCTGATCAATGGATTTGATATGCCACACAAACAAATGGTTATCAACCAGGCGTACTATTTTTTCATTCAATTGGATGTAAACGCTATTGGAAAAACTTCTGGCGGGCTTCATTTTTCTAGCTAGGTGACCAAACTGAGCTTTTTCCGCAAGAGTCCGATTGCGACTGGGATTTCAGAAGCAGTCAATGGGTGCTACAGATGCATCGTTTGCTCTAGCTCCGACATCACAGTAGTTCCATAGAATTACTTTTATTCGCACAAAGTGTTCCGCTGCCGGAGTATGAAGCTTCTTATTGATTTGCACTGTATACTTACCATTCACTAGATCAGATTAAACAGCCTAGAAAAGAGAAACAACACTTAAAAACTGATAAAAATGCTAAACTTTCAGTTTGTTTACATTTCTGAAGGCTATTGTCGAAGCGGCAAGTTCTTAAGATCATTCAGTCTGAACCGCCAGTTCTATAAAACCTGTTAGTGCTTCAGTAGCGCACAAATGCATGCATTAAGAAAAAGTAGGTGTATGCTAGTCTTTGCACCGTATTCATAAAGAACAGCAACTCTAGAACATGTTGCTTTTACACAAACTGATCTTAAACAATCTGAAACAAAACCTGTAGGACTTACCTTGACGGCATCCATATTTTTCATCACGATGATCAATTTCTGCTTGAAGCTATGTACGCCATGTTGGTGTTTGGAATATGATTTGAATGCAAGTTGGATTAAAATTGTTATTTTTAATATCCCCAAAACCTCAAAATGACGCGGCGCTTCGCTTCATTCAGAAGTATTTTATTGCATTATTCCGGTAAACTTTTTTGGCATGGATTTTTCGGTCATAACAAAAAAGTTTTCTTTCGTGAAAATTGAAAATTAAATATTTTTTAAAGCCGATGACCGATATACTTGTCGTTTTTTCATTATTATTAATTTGCAATTTACTGCCAATAAATGTGATGATTGATAGTTTTGGATTTATTTTAACTCTTTGGTTTTAATCGTGCTTTTAAGGTGTTTTCCGAACTGTAAAACGGCTAGTTGGTGTTCTTTCAACCTACACAACAGTTCTTATCCATGCTGTGTAGTATACTACAAGAATATGCCATAAAACCAAGTAGAATACATAACGTTTTAAGGATTGGTTGTAACAACCTCCTGTAGGGTGGGCCCTTTCGGATTTAAAAGAGTTTTATCACGGGTTTATTAGAGCTGTTAAGATACCTAAGCTTTAAAATAAGTTTTAACGGTTTGATTGTAAAAACAGCTTGCAGGCTATGAAAAAACCAAAAATGTTACTTGGGATAGTACGGGTTCCCCGGGCGTAGTATGGACAAAGGCGTGAAGTAGAAGCAGAATAAGCTCAAGCAGGTGAATTGCCTGATAGAAATGCACGATCCCATGACCCAGGATGCCAAGCTCCAGTACACAATAGTCCTGTTCAACGACGTAGCTTGAACTTGCTCAAAGTTGCTGCATCTCGCTCGTACCCGTTCGTTGACAAATGGGTAAGAGCAGGATGCGGCAACTTAGAGCACGGGCTACGGGCTAGGCGGCGGATGCAGCGAGCACGATCAGAGACCCGTCGGCATATAGACCAATATGCTTGATTGACACGGCGGGGAAGGTGCTCGAAAAGATCATCCTTAATAGAATGTAGGGTTAGGGCAGCAGGGACGAAAGTCCTGGGGCCTGACGCACCCCCCCCGCTTGCGAGTCAGCCGCGTAGTCGCCGGCTAAGAATAGGACTACTAACCCCAATTCAAGGTGTCAAGCGACCCGTGCTGAGGAATGAGTGATCGAGGGGGTGAAAAAGATGCTCGATCTTTAACGGAGCCTGTGGGGTACCTGGGCACCCCCCACAGTAAGCTGTCCCTTACCGCGTTAATGCAGGGCTCTGGCGTGGTGGACATTTTTTCCCGTGCGACTCGTGGGATTAATCATGAAATCAAACAAATCAAGCAATCAAAATTCAGGTGGAAGTAGTGGTGGGATCAACCCCTTCGCAAGAAGCGGGTTGATGAGATCTCCGACAAGGAGAAGTGAGGAGATAGGCGCTGGGAGTTGCGTACGCAGCTCAAGCGTGGGTGCTCCAGTCCACTTCCCGGCAAGCCAGCCGGTGGAGGTTATGGACGGAGCGTGGTTGTTGAGGGCCGTCAACCGAGGATCCAAAGGACGGTCCGCAATAGAGGTGGCTGAGCAGCAGCTTGGCAAAATCATCGACTTTGCGTCCACTAAGTCGAACATAAGCAAGGACCTGAAAACGGCCTTGCTTCGACTTAGGGCGTCGATCGACGATGCCAAGCAGGAGCACGCGGCACTCGCGTTGCTGACTGCTGCAGCAGCGGAGCCTGCAAATGAGAAAGTGCCGAAGTTTACCCAAACGGAGGCCTTCTCCTTCGCAGGAAGTCCAAATAAGGCGGAAGCGACTGCTCGCGACAAACGGGGCAAGCAATCGCAGAAGCGGGCGAGGCAACCGTCAGGCGAGGAGCTGTCTGGCGGTGCCCGCAAGGCCAGGCGAATCATTACCCCGAAAGTCGGTAATAATGCCGGAAGGTCGGACCCCAGCCAGGGTTCTCGGAAAGCTGGGAAGGGTGGGCCTGAAAAGGCTGGCCCGTCCCGGAACGATGGGAACAAGGGGTTGCGACCGCTAGTGGGCCCTCAACAGCCACAGAGTAGGGCGATCCAAGGGGAGGACCCCCCTTGGACGAAGGTAGAGCGGAAGAAGAAGAAGGCGAATCCGCAGGTAGTAGCGCAGGACGCCAAGCCAAGGCGTAGGAGGGCAGGTGCCAAGCGCGAGAAAGGCGACGCTATCGTCATCAAGACGGAACAGTCCAAGTACTCGGACGTCTTGAAGATGATGCGAAGCGACGCCAAGCTTGAGGGTCTTGGAGCCGACGTACGCAGTATTAGACGTACTCGTACGGGCGAGATGATCCTGGAGCTGAAGCGCCAGAAGGAGCACAAGGGCGCCGCCTATAAGAGGCTGGCAGAAGAGGTCCTTGGTGAGGGTGTGCAGGTGAGGGCTTTGACACATGAGGCGACTCTGAAGGTCAAGGACATCGATGAGATCACCGAAGTGGAAGAGCTCGTCACGGCACTGCGGCAACAGTGCGATGTGCAGGTGGCCGCCGCAGCCGTTAAGCTACGGAAAGGGCCAGCAGGGACACAGGTAGCTTTGGTTCAGCTACCTGTGGCGGACGTCAAAAAGTCCGTTAAAGTAGGGAGCATAAAGGTGGGTTGGTGTGTATGTCACCTGACATTCCACGAGCCACCAGAGGTTTGCTTCAGGTGTCTGGAACCAGGACACAAGTCGTGGGACTGCAAAGGCCCCGACAGGCGCAAACTGTGCAGGCGATGCGGCGCTGAAGGTCATAAGGCCCAAAGCTGCACGAGTCCGCCCATCTGCATGATCTGTACCGGGAAATCCTCGAACAACAGACATCCGATGGGTGGTCCAAGGTGCCCGGCCTTCAAGAAAGCCGCAGTGAACAACAAATCACAGTGCAGGTAACGCAGCTGAACCTGAACCACTGTGATGCGGCTCAGCAACTGCTTTGTCAGGCAGTTTCTGAGTGGGAGACGGATATCGCCATCATATCGGACCCATACCGAGTACCCGCCGGCAACGGCAACTGGGTCGCGGATGGGACCAGAAAAATGGCGGCGATATGGACGACGGGTAAATACCCCGTTCAGGAGTTGGTGTCTACTACCTATGAGGGCTTCGTGGTCGCCAAAGTAAACGGGGTCTTCTTCTGTAGCTGTTATGCGCCTCCGCGGTGGCCGATCGAGCAGTTCACGCAAATGCTGGACCGCTTAACGACCGTGCTAACAGGGCGAAGGCCGGTGGTAATAGCGGGCGACTTTAATGCCTGGGCCGTGGAATGGGGAAGCCGTTTCACGAACCAGCGGGGTCAGATCCTGCTAGAAACACTGGCCATCTTAGATGTCGACTTGGCTAATGTCGGTACCAAGAGTACCTTTAGTCGGAATGGAGCGGAGTCAATTATTGACGTGACCTTTTGCAGTCCTGGCCTAACAAGTAGTTCGAACTGGAGAGTAGATGATCGCTACACTCACAGCGACCACCTGGCGGTTCGCTACAGTATCGACTACAATAACAGCAGACAGCGGATAGAAGAAGAGGCGGCTAGGTCAAGGCCAAGCCCTCGCAGGTGGAAGACATCATACTTCGACGAAGGGGTATTTAGGGAGGCGCTCCGCCGTGAGCGAAACTTAATCGGTTTAGACGGCGACGAGCTGGTAGCGGTGCTCTCACGTGCGTGTGATGCGACCATGCCTAGGCGAGTCCACCCTAGAAATGGGAGGCCACCGGCTTACTGGTGGACCGACGCGATTGCGGACCTGCGCCGCGCCTGCCTAAGGGCTAGGCGGCGGATGCAGCGAGCACGATCAGAGGAAGAGCGAAACGAACGGCGGGTGGTGTTCGCCGCTGCAAAAGCCGCGCTTAAGACCGAGATAAGAGCAAGCAAAAAGGCCTGCTTTGAGGGTCTCTGTCAGAGTGCCAATACGAACCCGTGGGGTGACGCCTACAGGATCGTTATGGCCAAGACGAGAGGTGTGATGGCTCCTACAGAGCAATCTCCAGAGATGTTGGAGGGGATCATTGGAGGACTTTTTCCGCGTCATGATCCTAGTCCTTGGCCTCCTTTCGTAGGACAGCCGGGGACTGGGGCTGGCGATGAGGAGAGGGTCACCGATGTGGAACTTGCGGGGATAGCTAAGTCCCTTAGCGTAGGTAAGGCCCCAGGTCCGGACGGAGTTCCGAACCTGGCCTTAAAAGTAGCTATTGCAGAGGCTCCCGAGATGTTCAGGTCTGCTATGCAGAAATGCCTGGACGAGGGAGTTTTCCCAGAAGCTTGGAAGAGGCAGAGCCTGGTACTATTGCCAAAGGCGGGGAAACCACCCGGAGACCCGTCGGCATATAGACCAATATGCTTGATTGACACGGCGGGGAAGGTGCTCGAAAAGATCATCCTCAATAGAATGTTGCGGTTCACCGAGGGCGAAAATGGTCTTTCGAGTAACCAGTACGGCTTCCGGAAGGGGAGGTCCACCGTAGACGCTATCTTGTCGGTTACAAAAACCGCCGAGAAAGCACTCGAGCCTAAGAGGAGGGGAATTCGCTTTTGCGCGGTAGTGACTCTGGATGTAAGGAATGCGTTTAATAGCGCCAGCTGGTCTGCTATTGCCGATGCGCTCTTGCGTCTGGGGATACCGGAGTACCTGTACAAGATTCTCGGAAGTTACTTTCAGAATCGTGTACTAGTCTACGACACGGAGGTGGGTCGGAAGTGCTTTCACATAACCTCAGGAGTCCCGCAAGGTTCCATCCTGGGTCCGGTGTTATGGAATGTCATGTACGACGAGGTGTTGAGGTTAGAGTATCCAGTGGGAGTGGTGATTGTCGGATTTGCCGACGACATTACGCTCGAAGTCTACGGTGAAACGATCGAGGAGGTAAAGTTGACTACCAACCACTCGATCAAGGTTGTGGAGGCGTGGATGCGGTCCAGGAAACTGGAGCTGGCTCACCACAAGACAGAGGTGACGGTTGTTAACAACCTGAAGTCGGAGCAGCAGACGGAGATCAGTGTAGGAGACTGTACTATCCTGTCAAAGCGCTCCGTCAAACACTTGGGCGTGATAATCGACGATAAGCTTACTTTCGGTAGCCACGTCGATTATGCCTGTAAAAGAGCCTCCACAGCTATTGCGGCACTGTCCCGGATGATGTCCAATAGCTCTGCGGTGTACGCCAGTAAGCGCAAGCTTCTGGCTAGTGTTGCTACATCCATACTTAGGTATGGCGGCCCGGCGTGGGGCACCGCGCTAAGTACTAAATGCTACCGACGGAAGCTGGAAAGTACTTACAGGCTTATGTGCCTGAGGGTTGCGAGCGCGTACCGTACCGTGTCACACGACGCTCTCTGCGTCATTACTGGTATGGTGCCTATCAGCATTCTTATCAGTGAGGACATGGAGTGCTTCGAAATGCGCGGCACAAGAGGCATACGCAGGACTGTCAGGATGGCCTCTATGGTCAAATGGCAGCGCGCGTGGGACAGCTCCACCAAAGGAAGGTGGACCTATAGGTTGATACCGAGGGTAGATAGTTGGATTAATAGGCGCCATGGGGAAGTCACATTCCACCTGACACAGGTCCTTACAGGTCATGGTTGCTTCCGACAGTATCTACACCGTTTCGGGCATGCGGATTCTCCCGAATGCCCAGTGTGCAATGGTTTAGAGGAAACGGCGGAACACGTTTTGTTCGTATGCCCGCGTTTTCGCACAATGCGTGACCGCATGCTTGCCACATGCGGGGAAGACACAACTCCGGACAACTTGGTCCAGAGGATGTGTAGGGATGAGTTTGGCTGGAACGCCGTTTCAACGGCTATTACCCACATCGTCTGGGAGCTACAGAGGAGGTGGCGCGTGGACTCGGAGAATGGCTAGTCCAGATGCAGTACAAGAGGTGGTCCAGGGGTTCGGAGTCGGCTTCGTAGGTCATACCGGTGCCCTGCGGTCGAGATCGACCCTTACAACGATTAAGTGGCCGCGGAGAGGAAGTCCCGGTAGCGGTGCTGTCGTGGCGTCGGTCTACTGGGTTGGATCCGAGCCCGCGGTTGGAAAGGGGTCCCCGGCAAGGGTCGGGGTAGGTGAGATCCTGCTGTCTGCAACCTACGGGTGCATCTGATAGGGCCTGAAGGGTAGTGATACCCTTCCTTGCGGGCAGGTCAGATCGGGTTGCACGTGGGCATCAGTTCTTGATGTCCGCTCAGCAGTAGGGCGCGGGCGGGGTTGACCCTGCCCGCCTTCCGAGGACAAAGGGAGTGGCGAGGACCACTCGGGAAACTGGCTAAGCGCCAGCATGCTACCGTGATGGACTCTCCAAAGCGAGTCATCGATGTTCGTTGCTGCAGGCTACGCAGCTAACCTTGTGGGTGCGATGTGCACTAGCCCCTCTCTGAAGCAATACCTTCTTGGTGGTTCCGGAGAGACGTAGGGTTTGGCGACCATAGGAATGGTTTAGTGGGTACGAGGAGAGAGTAGTCCTGGATTTTACTTTTGTTGTAGAAGACAGCCTGTCAGACCTACACTACCCTAACCTTCTGTTAGGGTGTCTGTTGAGCAGATTATCCCCCTATGGTTTAGAAGGAAAAAAAAAAAAAAAAAAAAAAAAAAAAATAGAATGTTGAGGTTCACTGAGGGCGAAAATGGTCTTTCGAACAACCAGTACGGCTTCCGGAATGGGAGGTCCATAGGTTGATACCGAGGGTAGATAGTTGGATTAATAGGCGCCATGGGGAAGTTACATTCCACCTGACACAGGTCCTTACAGGTCATGGTTGCTTCCGGCAGTGCCTACATCGTTTCGGTCATGCGGATTCTCCCGAATGCCCAGTGTGCAATGGTTTAGAGGAAACGACGGAACACGTTTTGTTCGTGTGCCCGCGTTATCGCACAATGCGTGACCGCATGCTTGCCACATGCGGGGAGGACACAACTCCGGATAACTTGGTCCAGAGGATGTGTAGGGATGAGGTTAGCTGGAATGCCGTTTGAACGGCTATCACCCATATCGTCTGGGAGCTACAGAGGAGGTGGCGCGTGGACTCGGAGAATGACTAGTTCAGATGCAGTACAAGAGGTGGTCCAGGGGTTCGAAGTCGGCTTCGTAGGTCATACCGGTGCCCTGCGGTCGAGATCGACCCTTACAGCGATTAAGTGGCCACGGAGAGAAAGTCCCGGTAGTGGTGCTGTTGTGGCGTCGGTCTACTGGGTTGGATCCGAGCCCGCGGTTGGAAAGGGGTCCCCGGCAAGGATCGGGGTAGGTGAGACCCTGCTGGCTGCAACCTTCGGGTGCATCTGATAGGGCCTGAAGGGTAGTGATACCCTTCCTTTGCGGGCAGGTCAGATCGGGTTGCACGTGGGCATCAGTTCTTGATGTCTGCTAAGCAGTTGGGCGCGGGCGGTGTTGACCCTACCCGCCTTTCGAGGACAAAGGGAGTGGCGAGGACCACTCGGGAAACTGACTAAGCGCCAGCATGCTACCGTGATGGACTCTCCAGAGCGAGTCATCGATGTTCGTTGCTGCTAGGCTACGGCAGCTAACCATGTGGGTGCGATATGTACTAGCCCCTCTCTGAAGCAATACCTTCTTGGTGGTTCCGGAGAGACTTAGGGTTTGGCGACCATAGGAATGTGTTTCAGTGGGTCGAGGAGAGAGTAGTCCTGGCTTTTACTAGTGTTGTAGAAGACGGCCTTAACCCCACACTACCCTAGCCTTCCTGTTAGGGTGTCTGTTGAGCAAATTTATCCCCCTATGGTTTAGAAGAAAAACTCCACCAAAATCCACCTAAGACCCTCCGAAAACACTAAAAACGATTTTGTACCGCCTCTGAAATCTGGCGAAAATACTTTGAAACTTTGTGGAATGCTTCCAAAAATCCCCCTAAAACTCACTTGGATCCCATGTAACGCTCCTGAGACCCTCTGAAACCCCCGAGAACGCCACTGAAACCCACTGAGAATCCTCCGGAGCTTTTTGAATTGCCCTTAGAAACCCCCTAAAACCCCCTCGTGCCCCTTCGTGGTTTTGTTTGATATTTATATTACCGTTTTTTTACAACAATAACGGAAACTCATAATTGTATGACTACTTTTATCAAAACAATTGATAAAAGGTTTTATAACATTCTCAAGCAACACGCATGTCATATAAGAGCTATGGCAGCTCAAGTTTTGGTTGTATAGAAGAAAATTTGACACAATGCTAGAATTACGTCAAAATAACTTCTATACAACCAAAATGTGTGCTGCCGTAACACTCATATCACATGTGTATTGTTTGGGTTCATGAAGCTACCAATAAAAACAGAATTCAAAAATGAACAACAACTCTTCAATATGGAAAATCTATTGTCGTTTTAAGCTAACAATAAAACTGCCAGACTTTGCAAAGGATGACGCTCCATTCGATTAGTTACCTCATCTGTTGGTAGCTAGGCAGAAGTTATGACACCACTGGTCATATTTCTAACGTTCGATTTTCACTAGATTTTCACGCCATTTTCGAGGAGTATTAGTTTATGCTTCTATAACACTAGTCTAGTCTAGTCTAGTCTACACTTCCACAGCCTTTCATTGAAAGAATCCTGGAAAATGATAGAATCGACTTTTTCTATCATTTTTCTTGTCACTATTAATGCTTGCAGCACATCGGGGATGTAATACAAGCATTAAAGTGGGCAGACCTACTATGCAGCGTTTTTTATATTGAAGCCATATAACAGGGACATCTCGTACCAACCGTTCTATATATGAAAATAAATCAAAATAATAACATTGGGAGTGACGTTGCTAAGAAAGTTAATGTCACTCCTTGAACTCAGCCTCCCGGGATGGTACACAGACATTTACCACCTCGTGTGTCTTGACCCTTTTGCCTTAGCTTTAGTGCCTTTTCTCGCTCTCTGAAATGAAACAAAACACTAATCTCTACAAGTAATTTCATGTAACGATATAATGTTGACAATCAAACTAAATAAGCAAGAAAGATCATACCAAATTTATCAGCTTCATCTTTGCGATGACGATAATCACGATCTGAACATGGGAGCATTGCAGCTAAAGTTCAATTCCAACCACGTAACCAACAACCGAAAACCAAATAATGAATTCTTTATAAAGATTCTACTTTTGATTTGATAGGAAGACTTGATGTTTAAATATACTTGTCCTTGCTGCTATGCAACCACTCATACAATGATTAGTCCTGTTCAACGACGCAGGTTTAACATGCTATTTTTCAAAAAGTTTCAAAAAGTTTCAAAGAATATTTGGCAGTTTTCAGAGGCGTTGCCGCAGGATTTTTCGGGGATTTCGAAGGGTCTAATGTGCATTGCATGGGGTCCGAGGAGGTTTTATGGAGATTTTGGAGCCATTTCAAGAATTGTCAGAGGTTTTTCGGCTGATTTTGGATGCGTTACGCAGGAGTTTTTTTAAATTATTTATTTTCATGAACTTATACTTATGGAGGGTCTCATGTGCGTTTCATGGGGTTCTAGGCGGTTTTTGGTGGATTTCTGATGGTTTTCAGGAAGTTTCAGAAGATTTACAGAGAACCCTTCACAAACACCCTTGAAACGCCCCTTAAATGTCCATAATTACATTGAAATACCCTTGAAATCCCTTTGATCCGTATTCTCATTAAGACACCGTTGCCCTTGATTTCCTTGGAAGGCTCCAGAAACACCTGAAACGCATCTGAAACCCCATTGAAAAGCCCCTGAAATGCTATAAGGGGCCTTCCATACATGGCGTAGCATTTTTGGCTAATTTTTAACAACCCTCTCCCCCAGCAATTATAGCAATTATAGTTACCCCCTCCTCGATAAAATGCTACGTTACTTATGGACGAGCCCTCAAACGCTCCTAAACCACTAGGATCGCCCTTAAAACGTTCCTGTAACCACCTTGAATCTGTCTGAAATGCTTTCATTTAACCTTCACATACCCGCACCATGACATCTCATTTTCAAAATGCTGGCATTTCGTCAATTTTCAGCCGATTTTTTTGAAGTCGCCTTCAATCGATCATAATTTGGTGCTAGTTTATTATACTCAAGTGGCCATGCAATATCCGGAACCATTCCGGAGATATTCCGGATTGTACTGGGGTCAGCGGGGGTGCCAAAATGGCAAAAAGTGATTATTTCGTGGGTTATTGTATTTGAATCATCAATTTTCAGCGTAATTTTTGTTGCGAGCATTGAAACACAACTGCAATAACCAGATTTGTATAAGTTGACCGATCCGGACCACCGTGACAGGTTCCGCAGGGGCCTCATTGGGGACACTTTTGGTTTTCAACCAAAACATGTCATGCGACGTATCAAACTCCATGATTTCGAGAGAATGAGACAGAAAAGTTACACTGAAGTATGTATCAACTGATATGGCCGCTCCGGAACACCTGGAACAGGTTCCGCGGGGGCCTCATTGGGGACACTTCTGTTTTTCAACCAAAACAAGTCGTGCGACGTATCAAACTTCCTGATTTCGAGAGAATGAGACAGAAAAGGTAGACTGGAGTATGTATCAACTCATATTATAAGAAAAAAAAGTATTTTTGGTAATAAACATCTAACTTTTTATTTTTTTTAAACATATGCCGATTTTTCAGAAAATATACAGCTTGTGTACGTTTTGTGGATTGCTTAATCTAAATTTAAAAGGAACCTATGGGAAGTTTTCTAGAGCGCCCTTTCAAGTCGATACCGAGTCGCGTTTACATAGTTTTATCTTTTCTGGCTTATACATTCGAAATCATGAAGTTTGATATGTTGCACCGCAAGTTTTTGATTGTAAACCTGAAGTGTCATCAATGACGCCACCGCGGAACCTGTGCTAGATATGCCGAGGTGGCCATATTAGTTGACACAGACTTAAGTCTATCATTTTTGGGTCATTCATTCTAAGTCATGAAGTTTGGTACGGCGCACGACATGTTTTGATTGAAAACAAGAAGTGTCTCCAATGAGGCCCCGGAAAACCTGTGCAAGATGTTCCGGGTGGTCATATTAGATGATACAGGTTTTAGTCTATCATTTCTGGCTTATTCATTTGAAATCATGAGGTTTGATACGTCGCACGACATGGTTTGGTTGAAAACCAGAAGTGTCCCTAATGAGGCCCCGCGGAACCTGCTCCAGTTGTTCCGGAGCAGCCATATCAGTTGATACATACTTCAGTCTACCTTTTCTGTCTCATTCTTTCGAAATCATAAAGTTTGATACGTCGTACGACTTGTTTTAGCTGAAAAACATAAGCATCCCCAATGAGGCCCCCGCGGAACCTGTTCCAGGTGTTCCGGAGCGGCCATATGAGTTGATACATACTTCAGTCTACTTTTTCTGTCTCATTCTCTCGAAATCAGGAAGTTTGATACGTCGCGTCGTACGACTTGTTTTGGCTGAAAAACATAAGTGTCCCCAATGAGGCCCCCGCGGAACCTGTTCCAGGTGTTCCGGAGCGGCCATATCAGTTGATACATACTTCAGTGTAACTTTTCTGTCTCATTCTCTCGAAATCATGAAGTTTGATACGTCGCATGACATGTTTTGGTTGAAAACAAAAACTGTCCCCAATGAGGCCCCTGCGGAACCTGTCACGGTGGTCCGGATCGGTCAACTTATAAAAATCTAGTTATTGCAGTTATGTTTCATTGCTCGCAACAAAAATTACGCTGAAAATTGATTATTCAAATACAATAACCCACGAAATAATCACTTTTTGCCATTTTGGCACCCCCCTGACCCCAGTACAATCCGGAATATCGCCGGAATGGTTCCGGATGTTCCATGGCCATTTGAGTATAATAAACTAGCACCAAATTATGAGAAAATCGGGTTAAGTACGGTTCCTTTGAATTCCACTAAGAATTTGCATCCTTTGACAGATACGTATTTCGACCTCAACTGTAAGGTCGTCTTCAGTGTCTTGTACACGGAACTACAAATCAACCCAAATTTAAGTTGTTTTGACGCAATCCCGGTCTTCCGTGGAATAACTCAAATTTGCGTCAAACAGCTAAAGTGGTGAGTGAGTAGTTCTCGTTTGAGAGCGGCAAAAAAAAATAACCCACTGGTAAGTTATTTTCACCCAACGGAGGCCTCAAATGACGCAAATTTGGGTTAACTCAAGAAAACCCAAATTTGGCTTCTTCCACGGAGGAGCAGTGGATGCGTCGGTGCTTCTCTCTTTGTTTTCGACAACATTGCGGTGGGGCGAGGGAGAAAACAACCCAACTTTGAGTTAAAACTATAAGCAGTTTAGCCAAATTTGAGTTTTTAAAACTTATTCTTTGGGTTTTAATATTTTTCCGTGTACTTGAGTCGAGTCAAGTACAAGACACTGAAGACGACCTTACAGTTGAGGTCGAAATACGTATCTGTCAAAGGATGCAAATTCTTAGTGGAATTCAAAGGAACCGTACTTAACCCGATTTTCTTTTTATTTACAGATATTCCCCTAACAAGTCCAGGTTAATCATCATCACCAAATTATGATAGATTGAGGGTGACTTAAAAAAAATCGGCTGAAAATTGACGAAATGCCAGCATTTTGAAAATGAGATGTCAAGGTGCGGGTATGTAAAGGTTAAATGCATCTGAAACCCCTATAACGTCCCTATTAGGCTTCTAAGACTCCCTAAAACCCAATTGACACTATCGAAACGCCCCTGTAATCCCCGTAATCCCATTAAAACGCTTACGAAACCTTACAGGCCGCCCTTAAAATGCTCCTGAAATCCCCTGAGACAACCCCGGGCCATTTGGCCGAATGCCGTTTGGCCGAAAAATGAATAATGAACTTTAGTGACCATGTCACTGTTCCTTGCTTCGAAAGAACAGCCTATGATTCGATGAAGGAAAAACCTTTGATAAAATATTGACAGTTTCAATGCCAACTAATTCCTGAAAATCAAAACTAGAAATATTTAATAGCCTGCTATGATTAAAAGAAGGAAATATTTCTGATGATCATATTGGTAGTTAGAATGTCAAAAACTTCCTCTGGATCCTTTGATCATAATTCGGTCAAACGACCCATTCGGCCAAACGGTATTCGGCCAAAAAGCCCCTAACCCTTTCGGGACGGAGCGCAGAAAAGTGAAATCTCCATACAAATGGCTTAACTTTGGCTCTCCAGAACTGTTAGATTTTCCAACAAAACAACAATTAGGCTGATAAATATTTCATTTAGACTTTTTGTCTTCCCCCTTTCAAACATTTTTGGCTGGGTTTTGCATTTTGAGGGGCAGATAGAACTCTTCAACAAATCCGATGAGTTTGAATATTTCTCAGATTAAATGCTTTATGATTTTCCTCCCCCCCCCCCTTCTCGACCAGTGGGGCAAAAAGTGAAATAAGCATTTGTAACGGCCTTATTTTTCCGCATTTGAAAGAACTACTCTTTATTATTCGATTTCTAGCTTTGACTACCTAGAAAAACCAGAAATAAAAAAAAATATGCGCCAGATAAAACTCGCAGGCAACGTAAAAAAAGTTTGTTTGCACACATACAAGTATAAGTAATGACTAAATTATTGATACAGCTAACATCACAGACGAAAAAAAAATGCATCGTTCAACAGCACAATTGTGGTCGTTCTAATAGGTAATACGTAATTCGTTGTATAAAATTATTGTTTTCATTCCGCTCTATTGTAGATCTTACCACAAAATTTGCTTATTTTCGCCTTTGCCTTGCAAAACCATTTTATAGTAAAGCACAAGTCATAAAGCCCTTCTACCACCTACTGTAATCACCCTAATCACGTAAAGCGTCTTCGACTGGTTTGCTGTGTACACTTTTGCCACAGTAGATTTGCTATAAAAGCGACAATGTTGTACTGCGCTTACGCTTTATAAGCTTTTGACGAAGAAGAAAGCTTGCAACATTCGATATGCTGTGAGTTTGCGCAGAATATATTTCTTCATAAATATGAAGGAAATCAAATGGTGCAATCGTGAAGTTGAACAATCAATGAAAATAAACGCAAACAAAAGTTGCATAGACTGATGTAATATAGATGTAAATTACTTTTCTGTTATACAAATTTTAAAAGTTGATGAGTCTTCAAAATAAAAGTTCTACGGTAATACTTTTTATACAAGAGAGATGTAAAGAACGCCCACAAGCTGGAGATATCTCTCAGATAAATCATTGAATATATTTTCCTCCTCGCAGAGCAAAGAGAGTATATTTTCAAAAATCACTTGTTTTAGAAGTTTTGGTTTGACATAAGCATGTTTTGAAGTTCATTCTTGTAAAAAAAAACGTAAACCGATATGACTTCTTCCATGTAAAGGTTGTAAGTTTCTGCAATTTGTTGATGATAATGCATTATCAGTCAAGGGCAAAAACAGAGGGATTTTACAGCATTAAGGCGAAACTGGAAGCATTTCCTCATTTTTTTGGTTTTCGATTTTTTATTAAATAACGAAGCAATATTTTTAAAATCGGTTTTCGTGCACATGTAGAGTATGGCTCAGGGTATCTTCTGAATTTTTTACGCGGTAGAAAATGTTTTTCGTTTTTGCAGAAACCATTTTTTAGTGAAATTTTGTTCAAAAATGGTTTCTGCAAAAACGAAAAACATTTTCTACCGCATAAAAAAATCAGAAGATACCCTGATCCATACTCTACATGTGCACGAAAACCGATTTTGAAAATATTGCTTCGTTATTTAATAAAAAATCAAAAACCAAAAAGTGAGGATTTGCTTCCAGTTTCGCCTTAAGGAAATGATCTCTTTCTAGAGTAGCCGTCAAGTTTAGGGGCATTAGCGGAAATTAGTTAATCACTCACACACAATGTTCATGTTGATATTAGCATTAGTAGACACATTCCACGCGTGACATTCTGCACAAGAAACAAGCTTTTGCTTCCAAAAATTGTTATGTTTTTCAAAGCATGCCAACCAATACATCAAAAGATTAGATTTGAAAAGAAGATGCGATAAATATTTTCTAATAGGGTATTGGTTCCCTTCTTGTTAAGAAGTTCTTAAGCATATGGCTCTCATTTTCATCCTACGAAAAACAAAGGATTGAAGCGTTGTTTGTTTTGTTGTTTTGTTTCTTATTTTTGTATTTTTTGTTAGAAGTGAGCACGCATGAAAACAAAAAGAACGGAATCTATCGGTGCCGTAGTCGCTTGTTTTCGAATAGGATGATTATGGGAGCATGAGATTACTGATGGCACACATACCCTATGAAATTAGATCTATTTTACTTCGAGAAAATCAAGAAACAGAGCGTAACGGAAAGCCATCGCAAAAATTGTCAAATTTTGACTTCACGCCAAGAAATCTGCTATTTTCTCGAAACAGTTTCCAAAGTTTTAAGTACTATTAGAATAGTATAAGGCCAGTAGTACACAGGGTCAAATATTTGACAAGGAAAGAACTCGAGAAACAACATCAGATTGACACTAATGAAAATTCGATCGAGTCAAACAAGATGTTTGAGCATTGGTTTCTTTTTGGACAAATATTTGACCCTGTGTACTAGCAGCTTAACTAACTGGTTTGGTTTGGTCATGGTTTTATCATTCAGTTCTTTTCCTATATTAAAATTGTTATTGTTTTCTTTTCTGCAGTTTTGCCAAATACTCTTCTTTGTTGATACCTACTTTTGTTTCGTATAATATTGCCGGTACTATCACAGTATTATACATTAATTTGCCAATGTTCAACGAAGGTTGGATTTGTTTACAAAAGTCAATTACTATTCTGGATGCTTTTACTGAATTTACACATCTTTCCTTTACTGTGACTGGTCTATTCAAGCTTTCCCGTTATTTTTGGTAATTCCCAGATATTTTAGTGATTTACACATTTTGTAGTTTTCGTTATTTAACTGAATTGAAGTTGGAACATCTCCCATTTGATTTGGCACTCTTGTTGGTACATGACTTTTTCCTTGATTGATTTCTAAGCCTTCTGTCGGTATGCGTTCTCCTAACGCTTTCACTATTTTCTCTAATTCCCCCTCAACATTTTGCTACTCAAATTATCATCTGCAAAACTAATATTAACCCTCGGGCAGTTACGTCTTCGGACAGTGACAGCTCGTTCACGCAGTGTGATGTTTTCACAGTGCGTGTACTTAGTACACGACGCGACGGCTCCCGGGTTAATGGAAGTTCCATTGTGTCCATTTCCATCAGTTTAAGACCAGGCACTTCGCCCATTACAAAGTGGGTGACAAAGGGCACCCTTGCTTAATTAACTTTCCTTCGTTTATCTATTCTGACCACTGATTTTTGATTTAACCTTAGTTCTATCTTCATTCAAACTCAATAAAATTCCGTTAATTATGTGTGTGGGAACTTTTAAATCTAGTAATACATCCTTCAAGTTTTCTATCTTAAAATCATCGAATGCTTTCTTTATGTCTAGAGAGGCAATATATAATTGCTCTCCAGCATTCCAGTACTCATCCATAATTCTCCGTGTGATGTAAATGTGATCGTCTGTAGATCTCCTCTTTTGTAGGCGGCTCAGTCAATGGACACTGTCCATTGGACAGGTACAGGTCTTATTTAAGAATGTTATGCTCGGCACTTCTCTTTCCTTCACAACTTCATTCCAAAACCTCGTAGGAATATATGCATTCAGATATTTGCAACTATGCATCGTTTAAAGTAATTTATTTATTTACTTGTACAGGGTATTAGGTTCATGAGTGCAAACTTTTTAAAGGGTGATAGAGGACCATAAATGGCAAAAAAAAATGTTCTACGCATATGGCCAAATCTCAACAGTTATCGCAGTTTTTTTACCCTTATTCGAAAGATTATTGAATTTTCTATCAAATGGCATCTTCGAACCGATTAGTTTAATTAAACAACAAAGTTTTCTACAGCAAAATAGCTAAAAATTGTGTGTTTCAATTTGTTTTTGTCAACTATCTTTGAAACATGCGTAAAAATTTACATTCTTTCTTTGACAAAGTTGTGGTCTCTCTGTTCCACTCTACAATTCATTCTTTAACTCTAAACTTCTAGCTCTTATCGTTTTCTTGCCATTTTGATTTAAATGTGCAGCACAGTGCGCAAAAAAGTGCTTATCATGACAGTTGCAAATTTATGATCTGAAATGCAATGTTTAAATCGATATTGCAAGAAAACGATAAGAGATAGAAGTTTGATGTTAAAGAACGAATTGTAGAGTGGAACAGACACCACAAAATTGCCCAAGAAAGAATTTTAAATTACTACGCATTTTTCAAAGATAATTGACAAAAACAAATTAAAATACACTACTTTTTAGCTATTTGCTCTAGAAAACTTAGTTATTTAACTAAACCAATCGGTTCAAAGATGCCATTTGATAGAAAATACAATAACCTTTCAAGTAAGGGTAAAACAATTGCGATAAGTTTGACAATTTGCAATAAGAGTCAAAAACATGGGAAGTTCAATAGCTACGTAACGGTTGAGATTTGACCATATGCGTAGAACAATTTTTTCACTATTTATGGTTCTCTATCACCCTTTCAAAAGTTTGCACTCAGGAACCTAACACGCTGTATATAAGTTCTCATCAACAGGCTTGTATTGCCCCAATGATAGTATTAAAAACAATGAGTAAGGTTCACACACATCTGGTCAAAACTGGGACAGCTCAAAAAATGAGCAAAATGCTTTTTAAGCATTAGCACTGGAGTAAGTGCTGCAACCTAAATAACCAGTTTCAGCCGTATAATAATCTTGATTGTGTTAAATATATAATAGAGTAAAGTGGGGCAAAAGATCGAGTGGGGCAAGAGTTTCTTTTGAAGTTTTTGAGCTCAATTCAAATTATTTCTTTCGGGTGTCAAGGTTGTTCGAAGCCTTTTAGAAAAAAAATCTTTCGCTCCAAAAATTATGGAAATTGATTAATATTTCGAAAAGTTATGACAAAATGTTGGATTTTGTTCAAAAAATTGTAACATGCCATGGTCCTTCCAACGCATGAAATGGAATTGTAATGAAATCGAATTCGATATTTTATTTTGGGGCGTAATCAGGTATACTTTGAAAATGCTTTAGCATGTATAACTTTTTGCAAAAAAGATTTGGAAATCATATTTTACACATAGTGGGGCAAAAGTTCGAGTCACGTGGCAACTTTAGGTAAAAACGTAAAATTGTGCAAAATTTATTTATTTATTTATTAATTTATGTTAATAATCCATCCGACAAAAGTCTACATGAATAAGTTAGTGTAAATGTACATATGATCTCTAAGAATGATGGGATTAGTAAGAAAATTAGATCAAAGTTGAAAAAAAATGTTGTTTTATCTGGATTTTACGGAAAACTACTAATTTTTGGTGTATTAAATTTAACCCTGATTTGGGTAACATCCAGATCGAACATTAAAGTGTATTCCAGTTCCAACATCAAATATTAAGTAATTTCAGATATTCATATTACCAAAAAGTCAAAATAGTATGCTACGGTTAGCGAAATTCCACAAACACTAGATTTGAACTTTTGCCCCAGTGGTGGGGCAAGAGTTCTAATAAGACACACACATACAAAAAGTGTTGTAACTCTAAATTGATAAGACATTTGGCGTTACTTTGTTCAGCAAAATTTCACCGCTAGAATATAGACATTGACTGATACACTGTCATGAAAAAATAGTCATATACAGTCAGGTCTTTTTTTACGCGGTTTTCATTCACGCGGTCGCGTAAATGAAAACTCCATACAATTTTTTTTTTCATCATCTTATTTTTGCATGATTCGTCGAGAAATGGTGAGACTTTTTTACGCGGTTTTTCGAATTTTGAACTGAGTTTTATTTTTACGCGCTACGTATCCCCCGCGTAAAAAAAAACCTGACTGTATATCCCATATTTCGGCACCAACATTTCAAAAGGGCGTAACTGCATTTACAACCAATGCCTTCTCACAAAGCTGTGGAGCGTATCCCATCTCTCTCGATCAATCCACAGCACAATTAGAAAGATAAAATCCTCCTCTTTCGATTAATGGATATGAATTGCGTGATATGAATGAAATACGATCCACAGCTCTGTGAGAATGCATTGGGTGCAAAAGCAGTTACGCCCTTTTGAAATGTTGGTGCCGATTTAGCGTGTAATAGTGCCTTGAACTTTTCGCATTTTTTCCTGTCGCACCCTGTACTTCGCTGAAGTAAACAGCAGATTAAACATCTTCTACGTTGTAAGACGCTCAGGTTATCATCCATCATCTCATAAACAACAAAGCAGCTGGACAATTATTGACGTGTACTAGCAGTTTCCCTGAAAGCTTACCAGACTACTCAAAACAATGATGAACGTTGTGCAAAATGCCTAACGATTTCGTGTGAATTATTCAGGTTCTAGATGGTGACTATGTGCATATCTTCAAAGCGGATGGTGATATGCGTTTGTATTGGCATCCGCATTTGATCAGCAACACGCACTACTATGTTACGGTTCAACTTTAATCCATAGATAGCGCAGCAGGTGTCTCCTTGACCGATGATAGATTGGTCATTCTCGATATTATTATCCTTTGATAACAGGTACGTGGAATTCTCGAGGTTTGCATATATATTTATTCGTCATAGCCAAAGTGAATAGCAACAATATCGATTTCCTTGGAGAAACACGTGAGTGCTATGCTGCCGTCCTACGCATAATTGTCCCATGTTATATGGGAATCCCATATAACATGGGACAACTATGCGTATAACGGCAGTATGGAAACTGTGAGCTCTTGAATCGATATTCAAAAATTCTCCTCGTCAAAACCAAAACCCTTTTCTTCGCACCAGTTCCATGAACGCAAACATTGATGAAACTTAAATTGGCGTAAATCCTGTGATATCGCCCAGTAGCAATTAACGACGCGCAGACACAATTCGAGCTCCCACCACCCAGCGAGCCCAAAAGTCATGTGGGAAAGAATTCCGGGTTATGTACCACCCATCCAAACCTAGTTTCTCGGCGAACGCACGGCAAGCACCCATTTTAGTTGCTCCGCCCAGACACCCACGCTCGCAGCAACAGTGGCAACTCTGCTTCCGTGCTGTAGAGACTTATATTTACACATGCTGCTTCACTGTGTTTGCCTTCTCTCGATATGGTGTGGGAAATTCTCCGTCGGTTGGAGCACGGCATGGGAAATGGGAGCTTTTTTATACCACCGCTGGTTGGAGCATCGATTGAAGTCATTTTCCAAGAAGCAGAACCGGAGTTTTTTTTGGGGGTTTGTTAGTTTTTTTTATAAGAACATGAACTATTTGACTTTGTGTTGGATATTTTCAGTAAACTTCTTTCTGAACTAATGAGAAAGCCTTTTTAACAAAAGTTTCGCAGTAACCTCAAATTCCGTCTGTCCAGCTCTGCTTCAACTTCCAAATAGAATGTACTATTCGCTGGAAATGTCAGCAGAAGCTTCCGAAAAAAAAAACAGTGATAAAGCTCAACATGAAAACTGTGAGACCAACGGCGATAACTAAGACATTTATTGATTTTTTTTATATTCAGCACTATATACTGCGACGACGAAATGTCTCTATTTGGTTCCCATTTATGATTACATAATACTCGTGGGAGACTTTTTTTGCCATTTCGCTAATGAAGATTCTATTTTTGAAAACCTTGTTTGGCTTGCAGACTGTGTATTTTTTCAGCACTATGCTTGATGTTGGAAGGACGTTACCGAAAGCGAGAAATCAATATTTTCATCATGGACGACAAATCGACTCTTTTTACATGCTGGTGGATGTTTTGGTGACTGTGGGTGAGTTATTTCAAGAAAATGGAGGCTGATCATCAGGCTACTCAAAAATAAAACTTTTCCATCAGCAATTGTTTTATGTTGTGAAAATCATTTCAAAATGCATCTTTATTTGGATTCAAACCCTGCTATTGCAAAATGAATAGCAAAATATAATTAATACAATAATATTCAGAAACTCAATCGTGTTGCAGCAAATTTTTGAAGCTAGATGTTTATTGGTTTCAACACATGGTTTCAGCAGATGGTAATTGGTTTCAACACATCACTCCAGGGGTCAACGAGTTTCAGGTGTTAAAAAGCTAAGCGTGCCATGTTTTGCACTGTTAAAGTTATAAAATAATCCATGAAAAAATGTCGAGCATCTATTCTTTTCAATAACCCATGGAACAATATCAAAAATCGATAAAGTATAGTAGAGCGGTCTTGGTCAGATTACGACAAGGACCTGGAAGCAAGTCCCACTCCCGACAAATTCTCAAAATGTGGATTCTTCTTTCAAAAGTGAATCCCTGGATCTTAGGATGGGCGAACATGGCATTTTTCTCTTTAATGAAGATGGAAATAAAGCCTTGAAATAGTCATTTGGAAAACATAAAAATTTGCCTGCTGTTTATCATTTCACAATGGTCCACGAAACAGATTTACGAGGAAAGATGCATTCTTCGCCTTCAAATGCTTTTTTAGACAAATGTGGTCTTCTACAAAGTTGTTCATAAAAATAAGGCTTTCTTTTCAATGTACATGAAAATTAGGGTGGTCCATATTTCCAAAGAAATTGGAAACCAAATGCATCTTTTTAGTTTCAAATTTCTCGCCAAAGTAGTCAAAGAACCACTTTTAGAGCTTCCAAAAACGAACATTTTCGTGCGCTGAGAATGTTGAAACGTCATTCCGTTCAAAAGATATTGATGATTTTCTAGAAAAAATAGGCACTTTTAAAGTATTTTTTACTTGAGTTACAAAAATAACACCCCTCCATTTTTTTGATCTGTTTTATATCAACACTTCTTCTTTTGAATGCGGACAAAAGATATTTTTTATGTTTGCCCCAACCCGTCATATCACCTTTTCAAAAAAACTAAGATTTTTAAAGAAAAACACCTGTAACTATTGAACCAAAAGAGATAACGATCATCTTAGCGCACGAAACGACGCGTCTTCAAATGCTCTGCAAGTGTTTCTTGAGCGACTTTGATGAAAAACCGAAACTAAAAAACCGGGGTTTCTTGAACCACCCTAAGCTTAATCAGAAAAATATCTCTAGAACGATCATAAAAACTGTCTTCAAACTTGCTCAAAATTGATAGATCCACAACTTTTCCGAAGAATGTATATAGTTATTCTTGCAAATAAAAAAAGTTTAGTTTTCAATTTCTTTGAAAATAAGGACCACCCTAATTTTCATGCACAATGGTAAGAGGGCCTTATTATTAGGGCCAACTTTGTAGAAGACCATATTTGTCTGAAAACTCATTTGAAGGCGCAGAATGCATCTTTCCTCGTAAATCTGGTTCGTGGACCACTGTGATTGCGCTAGAGGGTGCCATGCGGAGAGCCGGGTGTTACAGCTGGAGTACAGTTATCTACCGATCCAGTCAATTTGTTTGTTTCGCTGACAACACAAGAGTATCATCCACCTGAAACGCGAAGCCGTAAGGTGAAAACCCGGGTAGACGTGAATATCATAATCATATCTTGAAACGATCAAATTTTGATGTCATATCTTAATATGATATTGATAAGATATTTAAAAAGTTGCCAAACATCTGCTCAATATCTCATCGTGATATGATTTCAAAATTAGTACTTAATTTGATCTTTGGATAGCCCTGGGAAACCCGCTGTATAGGGCAAATTGCCAATTATTGCACACCTCATAAGAAAAGCATGGAGTGTGCAATAATTGGCGATTTACCAAAAATGTCGAAATTTCCCAAGTTTGCGTATGAGAACTATTTTAAGTTTTCAACTTTCATCATGCGCCGTCCCCAAATAATGTAACGCTTTAGAAGATAGGGGTTTAATAAATTACGTGACGCTTCAGGGGAATAAGCAATACAGCCTAGCGTTACGACCCATACAAAGTTGGAGTTATCATACAAAAACACATTATGGAAGCCGCCCGACCTTAATGAACCAAACACCGAGAAATGTCGAATTTAGCGTACGTAATAAATAGATGTTCCCTTATGTCCACCACAAATTTTACAAACGACCACTGGGACAAAAACGAAGTAGAATGAGTGGCCTTTATTTTCAATAAGCGGGTTTATATATGCGGCAATTTAACCAAATAAAACAGAGTAATCGGCTCAAAAAAACGCATACAATCAATATTTGCTTTCCTTCACGATACAAAAAAGGTACAAATGTAAATACTGAATTCTCTGATAGGTTTCTTATTGCCAGTTTATAATTATTTTATTTTACTGTGTGTAATGCAGCAGAGGCTTTCCAATTGAGTTCGATGACTACATGAGCAGGACCTCGATGCATTTGTGGTACGAATCCAATAAATAAATCACCGGACAATTTGGGAGCTTTATCGGCCCGCAAAGAAAAATACGACCATTTTGAAAAACGGACCATTTGATTCTAGATTCAACAAAACATACAGCTGCAGACGACCAGCTTTATGAGTTTCAACCAAAAAATACGTAGTGATTCTACCTCTGGTATACGAACAGACGACAGTCGGGACGACTGCGATTTTCTGAATGTTTCAAAGCTTTTCTGGACGACAGTTCATAATAGGGCACGTTCAGTAAAGTACCTACTAGATTTTAAGCTGATTTTTTTTGGCTAGAAGGTAAATTCTCCGTTTCTGCATCATAATTATTGCGTGGGTATTATGATTTATTGCCTAATTTAATGCTTTTAGAACAAAACTTTGGAAAACTTTGTTGCAAGAAATGGATAAATGGAGAAAACAATAACACAGTTACAGTAAGTTTTACTCAAACAGCATTAAATTAGGAAAGGAATTATGTTAGCCACGCTTTTTGAGTCATTTCATTGCAGAAATGGAGAATTTACCTTCTCACCATACAACAATTCTGCTCATTATAATAATCTAGTACTTCACTGATTGCGTCCTATTGGTGGAAATTCGACCTGTTTTAGGCGTAAAATAAACCAAACATGTTTCTACATATGCCGTTATAATGTTAACGGCACTAACTTTGTTAACAATTCAGAGAATAGGCATAAAATGTGAAATCATCTAGATAAAAGTGCTCTTTTAGTTTAGGAAAATACGCAATTCCTAATTCAGCCTTAGTTCATTTTTATCTTCCATACTATCGCTTCAGTTTGCAAATTTTGGGTGGAAACTGTATTAATATTCTGCAATAGAATATTTATCATTGGGAAATCTGAAAAATACAGCTTAAGATAAAAATTAGCTCTTCACATTTCCATCTGCAACATCCAGACATCGAAAGATCTGAAAATTACTATTCAAGATCAAAATCTGTTCTTTCACACATTCATCTGTACCCGAGTAGGTGGAAAAATCTGATGATTAGCATATTCAGTTATGATTGATTGAATTACTGAAGAGCAAAAACTGATATTGGTTTGATTGATATAAAAGGTAAAAGAACAGAAATAATAGCAAAATCTAATATGGTGAAATACTCAATAATAGCTCATTAAGATATTACAAGATCAAAACAATAGCAGACAAGATTTGTCACTTTTTTCTAGAAAAAAAAATAAAAAAATGGCAGCATCCAGCATTGAACCTACGAACTTAGGATTCACAGGCGGCGATGCTTACCTCTCAACTGTGGCTCGCTGTTGTAAATGACATGGGAATAAGAGCATGCGGTTCTTCGTATCCACAGCTCAGAAAGGGGCACATGGCATTTCACTAACATTGAGCCACCTCTATGGGTGTATGTGTTCCATTTCGTGCAGAAGAGCTAAACTTGTTCTTATGTAGAAATTTTCAGCTATTTCGACAAGAACAACAACTGATACCATATCACTTTGAGATATTCATTAGATTTTTGAATAACTCGTCAAAACCACATCGAGCTATGACAGCAAAAAGTGTTCGATTTGAGATATGATTTAGATATTCTCGTCTACCCGGGTAACATACGAAAATTGTAAAATCTGAAAACTACTATTCAAGATCAAAATCAGTTCTTTCACACACTCATCTACAACATGGCGGGACCAAACCAACACAACTACCATGAGTCGCAAACACCTTGGAAAACGTAGAACTTGATGGTCTTGTTACCTTCTATTTTCAAATATGAGTGGTAGTGCAGTGGTAATGTCACTGCTCATAAATTGCAAGGTCATAAGTTCGATTCTGGTCACGGCTATATTTTTTTTTGCTCTAGTCCATCTGTCAGATCATTTTATGATATTGGTTTGATGTGCTACTGCCCAGATCTCCCCAGATATTAGTCTGATCTTATAATATCAAAATGAGATATTATTGTGTTTTTCCCCATACTAATTTTTGATCTTATTTTTGATCTTTTATCTCTTATGTCAAACAAACCAATAGCCAATTATGATCTTGAGTACTTCACTGAGGAATATCAAATGATGATATTGTGTTGATTTTTACTTCTACTCGGGAATTGGCAAATGCGTCAGAACTTCCTTGGAAAAATTCGCTTGGATCGGATTTTCTTGGAAAATTGATTGAATTATTTTGGCTCCTTATAAATTTCTTCGGAAATTTGTTCCACAATCTGTTTGGTTATATTTTTGGTGGTGCATTTGCAATGCATATTTCTTTTGTAATATATTCAAAAGTATCTTCGATAAATTCTTCGAGAGATCCTTTGGCAATTGATTGTGGATTATTCCGGTATTTTTTTCTAGACTAAGTTAAGGTAGAAAATGGTATATAAAATCCATACTAAATCAGCAAAGTTCGTTATATAAAGTGCGAAAGAGGGTAGAAGTGAGATAAAAATGACTAATTCGTGAATTCTACCCTATATAACTGTAAGTGTTAAAAGCACAAATACATCATTACCCCAAAAACCATTACAACGAATGTCATTACATTACATTCGAGATTTTGGGTTTTGGTGCAAAGACAAGTGATAACTTTTTGATGAAAATGCCATTTAAATTAAAATATGCAACATTCCTGAAATATATGGATTTTGGGGTAATGGTATGTTTGTGGTTGTAAAACTTATATAGTTATATAGGGTAGAATTCACGAATCAGCCATTTTTATCTCACTTCTATCCTCTTTCGCACTTTATATAACGTACTTAGCTGATTTAGTATAGATTTTATATACCATTTTCTACCTTAACTTATGCCGTTTTTCTTTTTTAACCTGGGTTGAAACTGGATTGGCGGAAAATGTGTAAACAAACAACGTCAAACAAACTTTAGTACAAGCGAAATCGATGTCGGGTTGGGGTTGAAACTGTGATCTCATCCAGTTCCAACCCAGGTTGGAACTGGATCAAAAAGAAAAACCGCATTAGTCTAGAACATAGTTTATGAACCATTTCTGTGCCTTGCCATTCAACTATCAAAGAAACAAACAACAAATTTGAATTATGAAAATAAATCCACGTGCTCCAATGGGAATCGATGCCTCGACTCCCAATTCGATAGACGGCCGCTTCTTTGCTGCAAGCTAAGGAGCCACTTGCTCATCTCCGTCTCCTGAAAGCACAGAACTGAGAACTCGATTCCACTAAGGCACTGTCCATAACCTACGTAGACTCAAATTGGGCAATCTCAGACCCCCCTCCTCCCTCGTATTTAGACTTTTTCCCATACACAGTTTTAAAAATTTGAATGGACCGCAGAACCCCCTCAGAGTCAACATAGTTTATGGATAGGCCCAAATGTACATGGTTTGTTCCTTTTCACCATCCAAATCTCCTTTTGAATGGGATAAGATGAACATCTACACGTCTCTGTTGTGTGCAATGTGCACGAATGTTAGAGCGGGAGAGAAATCTGCACAATCATGCATATTGCACACAAAAGAGACGGGTAGATTAGGCTGCGGTGTATTTTTAATTTTTTTTTGAAATCTGAAATTCGTCAGCTCTTCTGGATTCAATGACATAAAAAGAAAAACCTCTGAGTTTGAACCAAAAATATTCAGATTTAGAGGTGAATTTTCGAGTAATAAAAAGCTCACTTCAAGTGCTTTAGCTTTTTCAATTATCAACCGATTTTCAATCATTTCAATAATTCTTTCCCACAAACAAAAATATCTACGAAAGCAAGCTAAAAATTTGGTATTGGCCAAACGATTTGAATTAGCATTAGCATTAGCATTAGCATTAGCATTAAGCGTGTCGCACAAATTCGTAGGTGGTACAGTCCTAGACCGCTGTAATGAGGGTTGCCTCCTTCCCGTCCGAACCAAAGCACAAAGATTTGGGACTAATCTCTGACTCTTAGACAAGACTGACACAATCCTCCAATGGTCGATCACTGTCCTGGCCACGTCCTTGCGACTGCTGAGGAATGGAAAAGGATGGTTAATTTTGGACACCTATGAAAAAGTTAGTGGAAGGGTAAACTCCAAAGCAGTGATCCAAAATGTACTGTCAAAAACTGTAGTTTGCATGATAATCGTGCGTGTATGGTTTTGACTATCATGCAACAAAAACATTCACGTATGACCAGATGAGATATTCATGGGTGACTGTGACTTTTTTTTATCACGGCAAAAAATGTAGTGGATTAGCAAATTGACTGAACTAATGAAATCCCAGTGGTTCCGAAAACTGCGAACGGAACATGCGTATAACTTAGGAACCGGAAGTGTGAAGAAGCGGAGACAAAGATTTTCGGATTGTTTGTTCCGAGGGTCATAACCACCAATGGAGCAGGGGAACAAAAGTCAGTGGCTCCCAACTGAATAGTTACGGCCCACGTCTAACAAATCAAAAAGTCTCATGCCATACGGAAAGTTTCGGACCTGCCTAATTGAGTTGATGTTGAAACCCGATATCGTAGGCCATTTTGGAATTAAATATGGCGCTTGAGGTTTTGGGGACAATAAAGGGGACAATCCGCCATACTCAAAAACGCCACTGTAACGACTTTGAAATCAAATCCGCTGAAAATGTTCTGAAGCTTCTTAAAATGCCTCCGACATCTACCTTAAACCCCCTGAAACCCAATGTAACGCACCTTAGACCCTCCAAAACACCACGAAACGCTATGTAACGCCTCCGTAACGTTTCTGAAATCCGCCGAAAATGCTCTGAAGCTATTTGGAATGTCTCCAAAATCCCCTTAAAACTCCCAGAAACCCCATGTAAAGCACCTCAGACCTTCCGAAACCCCAGAAAACGCCATGTAACGCCTCCGTAACGTTTCTGAAACCCGCTGAAAATGCTCTGAAGCTTCTTGAAATGCCTCCGAAATCCCCCTTAAACCCCAAGAAACCCCATGTAACGCACCTCAGACCCTCCGAAACCCCCCAAAACGCCATGTAACGCCTCCGTAACGTTTCTGAAATCCGCCGAAAATGCTCTGAAGCTCTTTAATATGCCTCAAAAATCCCCCTAAAACCCCCAGAAACCCCATGTAACGCACCTCAGATCTTCCGAAACCCCAGAAAACGCCATGTAACGCCTCCGTAACGTTTCTGAAACCCGCTGAAAATACTCTGAGGCTTCTTGGAATGCCTCCGAAATCCCCCTTAAACCCCCTCAGACCCCAAGTAACGCCCTTGACACCCTCTAACACGAGTTATCTGCATTTTTCTTCCCAGTTTTCGGAACCACTGGAACTCCTGCTCTACATTTCAAAACTGTCATTTCGTACTCCCATCATCTTGACTTGTGTTACAATCATGTTACAATTCATGGTAGACGACGTTCATGCATCGACGGCAGCATGAATGTAGTGTGTGACGGTAGTACCGTCGTTGGGCGTGACAATGGGTCTGGGGGTGAGATTGGGTCAAAACGGAGAAACATAAAATTTGAAATAGCTCATCAACTATCGCTAATTTATATTGAAAACTTTATATTATTTCAAAGAGGAGATGTTTTTACACGTTATGATGCAGAATAAGATGTTTTGCAATAATCGTTTTTTGTTAAATTTGTGGCTAAACTTATGATGAAACTACTAGTAAATCATTTTGAAAAAAAAATCTTCTTCGTAATGTTTCACACAAGTACTTAACCATAAATTTTCTTATAAGTGGTTAGCTGTAGGTATTACCTAGTTGATGCAACAAAAAAAGCGGGCTGTCATTGCTCTTTTTATTGAAAAATTCAATATTTTCGACCCTATGTCAAAATATTAAGAATGGGGGTGAGATTGGGTCAAGCAAGTTATTGAGTGCACATAACCTTAACTAAAAATTGAACTTGTTATACAGTCCCCGTTTGACGTTAGAGTAGTGCCATGTTAAACGTATCTTCATAAAAGCACTTTTTTCGAAAATTTGTCGAAGAAGTGTCAAGCGAGTGTGTTCCTACGTTTAGTGCCTAAAATCATATATAACAATAAACCCATGCGTTTGGACAGCTCCTCTAATCATAAGTTAATCTTTAATGTACTGCAATATCGTAAGCACACAAAACAGACTGAATAGCGTTCTTTTTTCTCCACTTATTTTTGAAATTTTAAGGAAATATCGTGAAACTACCAGACGGTAGTGGGATACAGGAAATAAAACCGGTAACATAGAACAATGTTTTTTTTTGTTTTTATTCCTGTGTATTTTAACTAATGCTAATTCTACACTTCAATGTCGGAAAACAAACGAACGTCGAGATGCAACATACGTGATTGCTTATTGAGTATTTAATTTGAACTTTATGAATTAAGAGTGGCATATAAGGATCATTCATAAAATACATAAAAATACTAAAAAAACGAAAAAATAAGTCTACCGTTGTACTAGGACTCACACAAAATTTATACAAAAAATCCGTTTCAATGTTATTGCGGGAGAGGGTCTAATAATGTGAAATGCTGTGTAACATAACATTTGAATGACCCTTTATCTTGAGATGGAGTGATTTGCTTTGGCAATACAGGGACCAATGATCATGTACATAAGAGTTTATAACGGAGGGTTTGGATAAACATTTCTTATGCAGTATACTAAAAATATCTTTTTTTTTTTAATCTATCTTTTAATGGGTCCCTCCCTCATTGTAATCCCCCCCTCTCCTCTCAAGGATGTTGAAACTTTAAATGAGGATGATTGTGGTAACTAAAAATAGTCATACAACATACAAACGTTATTTTATCAAATTTCAACCATTTTTTCGGTTATATTAGCCCTTTTAGGTGGATTAATCATCTTTTAAAATTACCTAAGTATTTATTCGTCAAGGTTACATTGTATTTTAAGTTAGTTTACTAGATATGATCAATAAAATTAACTTATATTCTCAGATAGGCGATTTCGAATACTTTGACCCATTCTCACCCCCTCTAAGGGGTGAGATTGGGTCAATTTTCAATCATTTGTAGTTTAGTAAGCAATTCATATAATGTGATACTTTCTTGCTAAACTATCATTACCACATAGATGAGTAAACATACCAAATAAAAAGTTATTCCGACTTCAACTGCGTTTGTTATTTAACAAACAATCTTTGAGTATCCTTTTTTGACCCATTCGCACCCCCAACGACGGTATGCAACATTAGTCATGACGGTAAAGGCGTTGCGACGATAATGAAAAAAATGTACTATACGGTTCACTGCTCCAAAGGACACGCTTGGTTAACGTTCAGGCACACCATTGTTAGACTGCTTCGAATCAGTTGTCTGCCCAATTCATCCTGGTTTCCTCGTCATCTTGTTGGCATTTGATTTAATTACTAGATTCTTCGGTTGATAATCTGAAATATAAAATAATATTAACATCGTACGTCAAATAAGCTACATATTAGTGATACGCTCGCCACAGTTACATATTTTTCAAATATTATCTATATCGTACGATACATTTACCTGAACCCTGCTGAAATAAAATGATATTGGCCAAACGATTTGAATGTTTGCAAAAAAAAAGAAAAAAAAAATCTTTAAAAACTCATATTTTGCGTGACTTTGGAATAAATAATGTTCTACGAGTTTATTCAAAATTTAATTTGTGAGAGATTCACAAAAAAAATTAAAATCGGTTGAAAATTGAAAAAGTTATGGCACTTGGGGTCTCCAGTTAGCCTAGTGGTTGAGGCTATGGATCGCCAATCTGGAGACGGCGGTTTCGATTCCCGTTCCGGTCGGGAAAATTTTCTCGACTCCCTGGGCATAGTGTATCATTGTACTTGCCTCACAATATACAAATTCATGCAATGGCAGGCAAAGAAAGCTCTTCAATTAAT
The DNA here is from genome assembly GCF_035046485.1 of Aedes albopictus. Taxonomy (NCBI): domain Eukaryota; kingdom Metazoa; phylum Arthropoda; class Insecta; order Diptera; family Culicidae; genus Aedes; species Aedes albopictus. The sequence goes on from NC_085137.1 coordinate 214,585,899, forward strand.
AACTGTGGAAGTGCTCAAATAACATTACGTTGGAGCGAATCAGGCTATGTCCCAGTGGGGACGTCGAGCCATAGAGAAGAAGAAGAAGATTGCACTTGGAGTGAAAACACCTTTTTATTACTCGAAAATTCAGCTTTGAGGCGATTGCGTCACCTCTTAATCTCAATATTTTTGGCTCAAACTCAGAGATTTCTCTTATTATGTCATTTGAACCCAGAAGAGCTTACGAATTCCTGGTTTCAAAAACTTTTGAAAAATAAACCGCAGTCTATTGTTGATGTTCATCTCATTCATTCGAAGGAGATTTTGATTTTGAAAAGGAACAAACCATGTGCATTAGTGGAATCGAGTTCAGTTCTGTGCCTTCATGAGACGGAGATGGGCAAGTTACCCCGTAGCTTGGAGGAAGCGACTTGGGAGTCGTTGGTTCTATTCCCACCGGAGCACGTGTTTTTATTTTCATAATTCCAATCTCATTTTGTTTATAAAATACACTGCCGTTCTACGCCCGATTGTCCCATGTTATATGAGAATCCCATATAACATGGGACAACTATGCGTAGAACGGCAGTACGTGTTTCTGTTGTGTGTATGAATGTCTGAGCCATGAAACGTTGTAATTTCCACTTGGCTTGGTTAGCTAAAGCAAAAAGCGAGAAAGTGAACTATTTTTTCTTGGGTTACAGAAATAACGTTATAACGTATACCGTAATCCGGGGTAACATTGATCAGAATTTTCGATCTTTCTTGAATAATTCTCTTGTTACAGCAAACGTTGCATGTTTTATATTTTTAAAACAAGTACTGGCCCTCTAAGTATATGTTAAGCTACACGAAAAAGTATTGTGAAACATTAAAACATGTGTAAATAAGCTTTTTAATCTAATTTTCTATTTTGATGATTTGGGGTAACATTGATCATGTCAGTGATCAATGTTCGTTTGTTTTGAAAATACCCTTACTTACTAAATTCGGGGACGCTGATTTCGAATATGTTGTCCAAATTCTTACAACTTTTGTACTTTTTAAGTTATTTAAAGATTAAAATCCTGCGAATAACGCCTAAAGGTAGGCAATGGCTTAAGAAAATTAATGCCTTCTTTTAAAAAATCGTATATTTTATTAAAAAAGAGCACTTTCATAGAAGTTTCATTTATTAAATCCAATTCCAGGATATCTTATTGAAGTAATATAGTGATTTCGAACCTCATATTGTATGTAGTATTCATGAAAAGCATGGATGTTTGACAATGTATCTCATGGCGTTATAAAACACAGTTTTGTAAAAATACATTTATTTCAATGTTTATGTAATTCAATTTTCATGAATTACATGTCATTTAATAGCTAAATAATAGCAGATTACGATATACCATTCGATAGTAGAAACTGAATCAACGTAAAATGCTTGTTTGAACATTTAATGAGGTCGGTCAAGACGATCAATGTTACCCCGCTGATCAATGATACTTCGTATTACGGTACACCTCTTTTTTAATTTTTATAATAATAGTTATTCTTTTGTATGCTAGCAAAAGGTACTGTTTAAACTTTCTCCAACCCGTAATATGACATTGGCTTTAAAAAACAAAAAAAAAAACCTGAAACTATTGAATCAAAAGATGTTACGATCAACTCCTTACACGAGATCATGTGTTTTCAAATGATCTATAAATGTTGCTTTGGCGATTTTTATGAGAAATTGAAACTGAAAAAGTTAAGCCAGTAAACCAGGTTTTTATTGAACCACCCTAAGATAGCTCAGAAAAACATCTCTAGATCGGCCAATTTAAAACCACAGAGAACAGACATCTAGGCTAGAACAAATTTTATTCGGAAAGTTGTGTAAGTATTTGAATCTTCACTTGAGTGAGGTTGCGAATCAATACACGGTGACAACACTAACGCCGCCAAACAACACGAACTCAGTCTTCAAAAGTTCCTTCGCATTGCGTTTGCTTTGATCTAAAAAACTTGGAGCAGGAAAATGCACGCTCCCGATTTTTCAACAACAATGCCTTGATTTGCTCCTATCATTTTGGAGAAAATACTGCATCATTGATTTGAATCATTTACCAACTCCTTGCACTGGGTGGGTGCCCTGAAACATGCATGGTAGGCCTAGCAACCAAACCTGTTTACGTTTCATCACTAGCTCGCGAAGGGTTATCTTGCTGCGTTTTTCATTGTCCTTGAAAATCTGTGTGTGTGTGTATTTGATTTTTAGAGGGACTTTGACCTTTCGGTCATTCGTCCCTTAAAAAAAAAAAAAAAAAAAAAAAAAAAAAATCTGTCAGTTGTGGGTTTGGTTTAGATAGGTACTTTACTCTAGAGTCAAAAATATGTTTTTGATTGCTTCAGCATACAAACTAGCGACTAAGAGAAGCCTAGATCAGATGTGATATTGTGTGGCTTGCATTCCAGACTTGTACCAGCCAGCAGTACCCGACTCCCAAATGATTTTTTTTCTGGATCCCTCAGCATATTGCAAACATTAATGTCTTTTAATTTCATAACAATAAATCACCACTCCAGTCCATTCAAATTGTGTTTTCTTTCCAAGACCCTTCACACTTCACGGGAATTTCAAGTTTGATACCGGTGTAATTATTTTGAGCATTTCATTGAAAATTCAGATTATTTTGCCCCGAATTTCTGAGCCCGAAATCAATTTCACATCTCAACAGAGAAACATTGATGTTGTTTGTGGTTTGACAATGGATTTTGACGATCTAGCATGCGATCCAGTAATTTTCGTCGGATATAGCAAATTCCAGTATTGCACCTAAAACTCTCCACACGCGCCATGTCGATCCGGCGTGCGATTCCACAAGTTATCAAGAACAAATTTTACTATATTTTAAAATGGGGATTGGTAAACGAGCGTAAAATAATTCAAACATTACTATCTTGTCCAAACATTTGGCAGCATTAACACATCTACCTTCACGTACAATTAGATCCAAATGATTTGAATCAATGATGCAATATTTTCGATCAAGTGAGCACAGGAGCAATAAAATGCGAAGATTTGAATTGATCGCAAAGACATGATGTTTTTCAAAGCATGCTTTTTAAAACTCGCGCTCGCAATGATGATCTTTGAAGACTGCCACGAACCAGTCAAGGGCTGAAAGTCTCTCAAATAAAGATAAATCAATCAAATCAGCCGCCAAACACCATATTGCCACAGTCAGTGGTGAATTAAAACATTTCAAGTGGTGAATCAAATTAGTTTGGGAAGTTAACTGATTGCAGCGCCACGATATTGCCACTTGTGTTGCTGATGAAATATTCCTTACACAACATTCAGATTGGACTTGGATGTATGTTCTCTGTGGAATAACTTTGTAAAAGACATGCATGTTTCTTTTTAAATATTGATACTGGACCACCATCATGCATTGCAGATTTCGCTAACTATCTACTATACAATAGTCTCATAAATGCTCTTGGCATTACTAGCCACTCGGCCACGAAGCCACACAAGATAGACGACGTGAATTCCAGCGGTGTTGGCGAGGAACATATGCGGAGCGTTATATGGTAAATATGGAGCGCAGATAACTGAGGATGGAAGGCTGCAGTTGCGCTCCGAGTGTTATGGCTGCAAATTCTTGACTTCCTTCTACTATAGCATCTGATGTAATACTGAATTTATGAATGAAATTCTTTACATTCTTGAGTGCATTCCTGTTTATATAAAAAGCTACATTACAACATTCGCCAGAAACAAGCAATAATTTACACGCGTATGACCAGCAAGCTCAACCCCTGACTGATAATATAAATTCTGTCGGTTTCATTCATTTCCGTAAACAAACGCAATAGGCCCTTGAAGTCACGTAGAATGAACCATTTATCACCATTCTAGGAAATTATTAAAAGCTCCGTAAACATAGAACAAGGTTTAGTCTACAATCTTTCGGTATCGTACTTCATTCATACGATGAGGGGTTTCATTAGCTGGGACTCACATATTGCAGTAATATTTCTTCTTCTGACGTATTATCGGTCCGTGCATTGCAATGATGCTTTCGAACCAGAAACGTTTTTTCAACTGGATGACGAACCTCGGACCATACTTTACACTGCCAAACCTGAAGTAGAAACCATTTCCAGACCGCAACCGATGTCACCCGTTACAGAATCAGACCTGGAACCGGCCCCGGTTTACAGCACCGCAGTAGAATCTCGAACCGAGACGGTTGGAGAACCGACCACAGTGTGCACTCCGTTGCAGGTACTTTGCCAGCGAATCCAGGAAACGCTGGAAACGATCTCCAACGAGATTAAGCAGTTCCAGACCAAAGCCATGCTGGAGATAGCCGAAAGCGAACGGGGCCAGACGACCAACAACGGCTGTGGCCTAGTTCAGCTGATGCACACCATCGAACAATTGCAACGACAGCAAGAAGCTGCCAAAAGCCAGTCAAACGGGACTGCGAATTTCGTTGGTGGGCGGGGAAGCTAGGGAAGTGAGGAACAGTGATGTGAGCGGTGGTTGGTGAATGGAGCTTGAACGATATGAAACTCATGGATTGTGAATAAATTTTAATGTTACGCAATGTTGGCGTAGTGAAGAATGAAAGCAAATTTAATAAATGGACTTGGGCAGAGTGGATATTGCAAATAGCTCCAAGCTCACTGGTCGGTGTGAAAATAGAACAAACGTGCCTATCTGTTTGGAATGTTAATAATAAGCTGTGCTAGCATTCTTCAAAATTTTTAATGTCGTGGATGTAGGATGTTAATAATATGAATGTTTGGCGGGTAGTGCTTACAAAGTTTCTTTTTTCGACTTTTGGATATCATTTATAAAATTTATAATTTTGTGCTGCTTTTATTTCGAATTAGCGTAAATTAGTTAGTAGTGGACCCCTTAGCAGCTGACATTTACTCTGATCGGTAAAACAATATGGGTACATTATTCTTATTTAATTGTTTTGTGTTTATCAATGAATATTGTACATACATATTGTACTCAAAAACCGTGCAAAAACGCCTTATATTTCTCAAAAAAATATTATTTTGGAATACGACAAGGGTTTTGATAAATTGCACAGCGTAACAAAAATCAACTATTGGTCTGTCTCAACAACAAACTTATGTGTCTCTGACGGACCACTGAATCCGAATCCGGGCTCAGATTTGCTCCAGCACCTCACAATTTTGAGCTATACCTCAATTTATAGGGCAAAATATGCGATTTTGGGCTGTTATGATTGCAAGCCATTGTGCATGGAAGTATTTTTTGAAGCAATCGAAGTGTAAATTGGTCAATTAACATATAAATTAACAACTTATGCAAAATATTTTGTTCTACAAAATCGAATTTGGTAGTTTTAAGCAATTTATGTAAGGTACAAGTCACCCTCAAAACGTTGCATGCAACTTTATTTACTGACATAAAATGCTTAAATCTATCAAATTTGATTTGGGAAAACGAAATATTTTGCATAAGTCGTTAATTTAGATCTGAATTGACCAACTTACCCTTTGATTACTTAAAAAAATGGACTGTAGAAAATGCTTTGACGTCCATGTGTACAACAGAACATGTGATCGATGAACAAATTGAGATTTGAATTATGAAAAGAAATCCACGTACTCCGGTGAGACACGAACTCACGCCTCCCAATTCGATAGACGGGCGCTTCTATTCCTTCAAGCTACGGAGTCACAGGACTATCTCCGTCGCCAGCAGGCGATTCCAAAGTCGCACATGGTTATCTTCTTTTCACAATCCAAACCTCCTTCGGATGGGATTAGGTGAACATCTAACACAAACACTGTTGTGCATATGTGTGTCAAAGCAGAGATAGTCGAGAGACTCCGTAGGTTGAAGGAATAGAAGCTCCCGTCTAGCGAATTGGGAGTCGTGAGTTCGAGTCTCACCGTGGTACGTGCATTTCTTTTCATAATTCAAATCTCAATTTGTTCATCGAGGACATGTTCTGTTGTGCACATGGATGTCAAAGCATTTTCAACAGTGTAATTTCCCACATGGCTTGGTCAGCCAAAGCAAAATCAAGAAATCGCCATTCATATTTCCATACTCAATTGCTAGCAATCAAAACATCCCAAAATCGCATATTTTGCCCTATAAATTGAGGTATAACTCAAAATTGTGACGTGCTGGACCACATCTGAGCCTTAATTCAGAATTAGCGACTCAAAATCTGTCAGAGACACATATAAGTTTGCTCTTGAGATTATGCAACCAAATTGATGGACCCCCCTCATTTAAACCGTTATAACTCGATGTTATCGAAGTAATCACCTCAAAACGAAATTAGAGGTGTGCGCCGCCGCGCCATGCCGGCGCCGCCGCTGATTTTTGGTTCACGCCGCCGCCGCCGAACTCCAATTTTCTACGCTGATCTCAAGAACGCATTGAAAAATTTTATTATTTCTTGATTTATTTCATTACAATATTTCAAGCAATTCATTGGGATTATTTGCATACATAGTATTTGTAAGGTCGTTTTCAGCGCTGGTCCATTTTAATGGTCCAAATTTAGAACAGTTCTAAAAATTAGGAAGGCTTAAAAATATATCAAATAACGCTCAGTTTCACCGGTAGTTGTTATAAATTCTAAACTTCGTGCTAGTGATTCTAAAAAAAACATGTTTCTGTCGTGTTCACCTCCAGAAGAGATTAAATTTCTCCAGCAACTCTTTTGAGAATTCTTCCTGCAGTTTCGCCAAGGATTGCGCAAGTAGTTCCTCCGGAAACTCTAGAATTTCCTTCTGGAATTCTGAGAGTTTCCTCCGAGACATCCTCCGAGCAGAGGGGAATAGCAAATTAATAACTACGAAATCACATAACCTGTTATTATAGTTTAATTTGTTATTATCTACTTATCAAGACATTGCTCCTCCCTGCCCTTCGGTTCAGAAAGGGGTATGGGCGCGTTCTGCCAACTTGGTCGAGGCAGATTTCTTGTGAGAACAAGTAGCGTCTCTCTCTCTTCTTGGCGTAACGTCCTCACTGGGACAAAGCCTGCTTCTCAGCTTAGTGTTCTATGAGCACTTCCACAGTTATTAACTGAGAGCTTCCTCTGCCAATGACCATTTTGCATGCGTATATCGTGTGGCAGGCACGAAGATACTCTATGCCCAAGGAAGTCAAGGAAATTTCCTTTACGAAAAGATCCTGGACCGACCGGGAATCGAACCCGTCACCCTCAGCATGGTCATGCTGAATACCCGTGCGTTTACCGCCTCGGCTATATGGGCCCCAAGAACAAGTAGCGTACGAACATTCAAAAGTGCCTGAACAAAAGATGTTGCTTGTGAGGATCACTTGAAGATTGGATGGAAGATCATTCTTATTTTTTTTTCTTAGAATATTCGCGTTCGTCTATTTGTTGCTCTTCGTGTTCGTTTATTTTAAATTTCATCTTTAACTGAGTTTGATGAACGCTGCTAGCCAGCAGGGATGATCTTCTCATCTGCATCCGTTGAACCATTCTGAATGGCCGTCGTGAAAGTATCACCAAAAACGCTACTAACATTTATTTTATATTTTCATGTATCTGAGTTCATGACTGATAGCAGTGGAAAATGGAAGTAATCCCGAGCAGAGGAGAATAGCTAATTAATAACTACGAAATCACATAACCTGTTTTCATATCTTGTTTTGTTATAAATAACTTATCAAGGCATAGCTTTTCCATAACAAATTTTGATGGACAATCTCATCTTGTTATAATCAAGCTATTGATATACATTGACTAAATTACAAATTACTAAATAACATGTTTTGTTGAAGTACAAGTTTAGTTATTGTTGTACTTTTGATCAACTTATCAGCAATAGCACAACACTAACAAGTTTTGAAATCACAGCAACAATTCGACAATTATGACCTGTCCCTTTGTGTTGTTCCATTTTTGTATTTGGTTAAAAATAAAATTCCTGAACGACTCCTTTTAGGAATTCCTTAAAAATTTTTCGAATAAGCACTAGGAAGTTCTGGAGGAACCTTTCGATAAATCCCTGGAGAAGTCCCTGGTGCAATTTTCTTAGAAATTCCTAAGGTAATTCTTCTGAGCAATTATAAGTATTCTTGGCAAAATCTTTTGAAAAACTCCTGGAGAATCATTCGGAAAAACTCATGGTGAAATCCTCAAAGAAATTTTCAGAGAAATCTTAAGATGAACTTCAGGACTAATGGTCACAGGAAATTCTGAAGAAATCCTTGAAGGGATTCTATGCAGGATTCTGGAGGAATTTCTAGAGGAGTCTCTGAAAATCCATGAAAGATTCCGTCAAAGAACTCTCGGAGAAATTTCTGGAAGTTTTTTGGAGTCATTTATGGAAAAGTTCATGACCAAATCTGTCAACAAATTTTTGGAAGAATTTTATGACAAAGTCATTTGATAAACATAAAAAGAATTTTTGACGGAATCCTTAAAGAAATAAATAGAGGAATTTTAGAAAAAAATATTGCAAAAATTTCTGGTGAAAGTCCTGTAGGAATCATCAGAGGAAGTTCAGGAGAAATTATAGCAATTTTTTTGGAGGAATTCTTGTAGAATCCAGGAGGAATATTCGACATAATTCTTGAAATCAGGGAAAAATCGGAGGAAATCAAACAATCTTTCCAGGAAAATTGTGTTAATCTGTACAATATTTCCAATATCCCAAAAATTTCTGAAAAACTGTTGAGCATTCTAAAAATTCTTCAGTTTCTATGCTGAAAAAAAAAACAAAGATCACACGTACTCCGAAAACAATTAAAGTATAACAGTTTATAAATTACAGGGCTGTTTGCAGATCAGAAGAAATTTTTCGACCTCTTTTGATGCATGGGATATTCCTTGCCTGAATCGCCCAAGAAATCCTTTTTCTTCGATCGCAGTACGCAGTTGCGAAGAAATAACAATTCAAATGGCAGTCACTGTAAAAAGTTTCTGCCAGGAATCGGTGAAGAAGTTCCTTGAGCGATTCCTGTTGAACTCGAAACTGGGCTTGCAGGTGAAAATCGAAGCTCGTCGTATTTGATAATATAGAAAATACTAAAGTTTGATTATCTTGCGACTTCAAATCTCTTAGAATGAATTAAAAGTTGAATATAGTATTTTTCGATCATTTGAAAATATTTCTTACGTCAGAGTGATGAACCTCATGTTATTGGCGGGTTTGTGAGACAAAGCGAATAATTTTATATAATAAGTATTATAACTCAATTGAGTAATGCGATATGAACTTCACTAAGGATACGGGTAATGTCACAATAGATCTAAAAACTGGTCGCAGTGACAAACCCGAACAGGAATAAAAAAAATATAACTTATTTAGTAACGAATTTGATATCATAGCAAATTTTGCTCTCCGATTATTATCAATAACATATTGATATCAAAATTTGTTTTTGAAATATTTTCCGAATTCACTGTTATTAAGTTGTTATTGAAACTAACAAAACAAGTTATTGAATTGGTTTTTCAGGAAAATTTATGGAATTTGTTATTTTGCCGCATATGACAGACAAGTTTATAACACAATATGTTATGATAATAACTTAAAAATAATCGATTTTATTATTCAGTTATTTTGCCCAAATAACACAGCTCCTTATGCTGTTGTTATTCCCTTCTGCTCGGGATCCAGTACGACGGTGGTGCGATGCTGGTAAAAATCATCGCTGGAGATAAGCATTGTTTGTACTCAGCCATGTCTAAGCCGTGCTCCAAAGTGCCAGGAAAGGATGCATGCATAAAGCACTAATCTACAAAATCCCGGGAAAAAGTTGAAGGCCTTAGTTCACATGGAAATCCAGCTGTAGACAAGATGTGGCTATGAGAGGATGTTCGTTGGAATATTGAAAGGACATATTGTCAATGACAGAGCCAATGCAGCAGGAGATGGTGAAGTTTGACTATGAAGACGGTTTGCTAGAAACCACAGGCAGCAAAATGACAGGCTTATCGTATTTCGATGGAAATAGCGATGAGGAAGAAGCAGCATTCCAAGAACATAACCAAAATTAAACCACATTTGCTTACCACAAAAAAAATCAACACGATCGAACGAAAACAGGAAAGAGCAACTCAACTTAGAAACAAAACCAGTATTACTGGTTTTGTTTTGAAATTGAGTTGCAATGTTCAAAACGCTTACCCCAAACAAGCGACTCAAAGGTAAATAACGTTGAACATTTAACTAACAACACATTCTCTTACAGCTCAATACACCACATCGATTTCCCACCTTTCCCAATCCTTAAGGCCACGCAAAACTTAAAAGCCGCATGGCTAAAGAGGTTGCTATGCCTACTCCCAAAGTCAAAGGTGTATTATGGACGATGCGAGTTCTTGGACTTGCATTGGAGACTTGGCCCTATGACCCCCTTATGCATCAATAAAATAAAATAAAATAAATCTACTTATCAAGACATTGCTCCTCCATAACATGTTTTGTTGTACCATTTAATTTTGTTATGGTCATGCCATTGGTATGTATTCGTTAAATAATATTTCAAAAACATTTTTTGTTGCAGAACTAGTTTAGTTATTATTGTACTATTGAGTGTGTACAAATATTAGATCAACAATAGCACAACAATAAAAAGTTTTGAAATCAAAACTATATTAATCGAGATTCAAGCTGCGTACAGCATTACGTAATGGATAGCATGAGCATCACAGACAAACAAACATAAAAATTCGAACATTTTTCGATTCAAATCATAGTCACAGAAACATGGTTGCCCTATACTAAAAGGACTGAGTTTGGCCAACCATCCACTAGGTGGCGGTAGTGGCCAAACGTCAAACTCGAATAAAAACGTTGCGAGCGCCATGAGTTGGCCAACTATTATAATAAAATTTACCGTCAAATTGGGATGGGAATTATTAGAGGGTTACGTCCGATTGTCTGTGTGTACATATTCTTTAATTAATTCTTCTTCCTCTTCTTTCTGACATTGCATTCGAACTGCAGGGCTGTTACAAAAGTGTCGATTTGAAAACCGCAAAATCCGCACCAAGCCATTTGAATTCCGCGCCGAGGTCATCAAATCCGCGCCAGTACAAAACATATGGCTTTGATGACTCAAACTTATTAAAAGACAACATTTTTAAGAGAAAATCAATTGATCAATTAATAAATTAATTTTTAATTACTTATCCATGACTTTGTATAAGTACTTCTACTTCAAATAAGAGTTTAATCCCTTCCCGGCCACGATTTCTTTCAAACTTTTGAATGCTAAAAAATGCTATGAACAAAAAGTGCTCGAACAAAAGTTGTTAGAGATCACTTAAATTTATCGAAATCCCAAAAAAAAAAGTTTTTAATTGTTTATCAATAGTTATTGATTGTTTATGAACCAGTAATTAGAGTGTACAAGTACTCTAATAAGCTTATAAGCTCTTTCCAAACGCTTTTATAACATATTGAAGTGAACTGGTTTAGGTCGGATTCGCCAGAAAAGTGATGGTGCTCTACAGACACCATGAGCGTTAAAGGGTTAAACATGTTGCAAACAGGCTTGTTTTTTTTTATTGCAATAATAAGATTTGGATTAATAATTCTTTGATTGCTTATCAATCAGTGCCTAGTATTTTACGAGAAAAAGGCAGCAGTTTGACGAAACTTTTGAAATCATTTATAATCTAACTTATGGTAGTAATCCTGAAATCCTAAAAGATCATTTGAGAATTTCCAGAAACTTTTTAAGAAATTCAAGGATTACTTTTTGCAGAAACAAATGGAGTAATACTAGTGAAATTTTTATTGAATAAATATATAAATAAATTCATTGGATGATTTATGATAAGAGTTTCTGGTCACACCACACCCTTGAATATTAGGATTAGATGGATATTTCAGCAAAATGTTCTTATTCTAAGGATTTTGAAAGCTTCAACATTTTTTTTTCAAGTATTTTGCAAAAAAAATCTACCAAGAAACCCTTTAACACAGACAAACAGACGTATCACTTGGAACAAATTGCTATAAAAATCATTGTCACAAAATCATAATCGCCCAATGCTAACCACGCTGTGTTACGCAAACTACTCAGTAGGTGGCGGTAGTGAGCAAACGTCAAACAGAAGCGAAAACGATGCGAGCGCCGTGATCGAGAAATTTGCGAACTACAAAATATTCAAACTAATCGTTAAAAAGGGTAACGATGGGAAGTGAGTAGAGGGAGACATCTGTTTGTCTGTGCCTTTAATGACTGTACCCCTCACAACGGGTTTCGTTGAGCTACTTGTCTAAATGTTTGATCTAAGTGAATTTGAAAACCATTTCCGCAAAATCCGCGCCGAAAATAGCAAAAACGCTTGAAATCCGCGCGAAACGCAAAAACCGCGAAAAACGCAAAATCCGCGCCATCTGTAACAGCCCTGGAACTGGGACAGAGGCAGCATCTCAGTGGTAATTTTTGAGTACTATATTTTATACCGTTTTGTTGAAGTAATTTCGAATTGTGTATGTCAAAATACTTTATTTTGTGAGGCGTAATTGTTCTTAAATGATATTAAAACTTTATTTGTTATGATTCTTATATTATATGTAACTCATTTTGTTTTCAGATCGTTATCAATAACTTTTTCATCGCAAAATGTGTTATTGAATTTTATACAAATTCGCTATTTTATTAAGTTGTTATTAAAATAACAAAACGTGTTATTTAATTGGTCTTCCAGCAACATTTTTTTGTTATGATTTTTGTTATTTTGCCGCTTATGACAGACAAGTTTATAACATGGTATGTTATGTTAATAACATGACGATAACTCTTTCCGTTGCTCAGTTATTTTGCCAAAATAACAAATTTTATTATTCTGTTGCTATTCCCTTCTGGGTTCGGGTTTCGGGTTGCACAAGGAATGACCAGAGCTTCCTCCGAAAATACCTCCGGTAATTCCTCTAAGAATTCATCAGGAAATTCCTCAAGGAGTTCTTCCGTGAATTCCTCCGGCAATTTCTCTAAGAGTTCTTCTAAGATTTGTTTTCGGAATTCTTCCAGGAGTTTCTCCAAACGTTCCTTTAAGATGTTTTTTTTTTGGAAATTCGTTTAGGAGTTCATCAGGGAATTCCTCTATGTGTACCTACGGGAATGCCTGTACGAGTTCCTCCGGAATTTCCTTTAAGAGTTTATTCGGAAAATCCTCTAGAAGTTCAATCGGAAATTCCTTTAGAATTTCTTCCGGGAGTTTCTTTAGGAGGCAAACACCATAACAATTATTTCAATAGGTTAAAACATTTGAACACAAAAATATATCACTTAACCGTAACTACAAACATGTCATTGCATCTTCAACATGATGAGTTACTAAAACATAAAACACTGATATTGATTAACGGAATTAACTAAAAATTAAAAATTATGGCCACGCCGTTTCACGCCACCGCTGAAAATGCATTCGGCGTCACGCCGATCACGCCGCCACGGCCGGCCAAAAAATTGTAGAACGCCGCACACAGGCGTAAATGGGCCAAATTCCTGGCCATAAGTCGAAAATTTTTTTTCAGGGTTTTCCAGAGTCTAATATTTTTTAAAGATAAATGAAGTAATGCTTCATCATGTGGCAATCAGTAAAATACTTTGGGATGCATATTTTTTTAAGAATAAATGCCGAAATTTGACGATTTTCTCTACTGTTTTTTTCATTTGCATCATAACTCATCGGAAGAACTTCAATTATCGAAATATTGACAATTTGAAAAAATAACTGGGTATGTAACACAGTTCTCCTGATAAGGGTGTATCATTTAAACAAAAAACTTCACCTGGTTTCATTTATTTTGCTCTCTTACAGAAGAGTTTTCAAAATCATGTTTTTTGTTAATTTTGAACCATTTCCAGCATTCAAAAAGTTTTCAGATTCTGCAGCATTCCGCGATCTGGATAAAATTACAATAAAATATAAGGCATATCCTTTGTGAATCGCAAGAGAACGGGTACCAGAAAGTACCAGACGAAAAAATAAATCATTTTGAAATTTACACCTTTTTGACTAGTTTTTAGTAACAATTTATGTTTAATTTTGATATAACAACTTCGTTTCGACTACTTTTTCAATGAACGGCCACTTATTCTCGGTAGATAGAGCATAGCAGAATACAAATCTGGTCTTCTATCTCTTAACAGAATGTGTCAAATGGAATTATTTAGTAAATTTGGGCAGAAATCTCCATACACCGATAAACGCCTAAATGTATGCAATGCAGTAGTAATCTAATGAAGCTAGAACTGTTGTGTTCAAAATTTGTTATAAAAAAAAATCAAAAACAACTCAAATAAAGAGCTTACTATTTGTAGCATGTAATCATATTTTGATGCACTTTTAAGAAAATATTTTCAGATAAATATTGTTTTTTATAGCTAAACTCATTGAGTTTTTCACTCAGTACTACACGAACTAACTTTTATGTATAAAGTTGTGTTAAAATGCCATATTTTAAAAGAAAAATTCAAACTGATATATTCCACACGGCTTCTATCATCATGTTCAAACTCCTAAAATTTCAATCCATGACTAATTTTTGAGTTTTGATGTGTTTTCCAGGACACTATAAAAGTTACCCCGAAATGAAAATGTGATTCCCAAAATATCTAGAAAAAGGTACAATATTTAAACTGAGTTTAAGGGACCGTTAAAAAATAATATTCCCAAAAATTGTGAAGATAGAACAATTGTTCAACAAGTTTCCCAATTATGACACTCCTTACAACCATTGGCGTAAATAGGGGGTGGCCAGGGGGGGTCTGGCTCCCTCCAGAATAATCCATTTTGGAAAAAAAATCACGAGATTTAGGCGATAAGTATCTTTGTAGTATAAAAATCTATATCGATATGACCTTGGTCCCCCCTAGACCTATTATCTAGTTACGCTTATGCTTACAACTTTGCTGAAGACATAAACACGTTATCTACCTACACTTATAAAAGAATTGAATTTCTCTCACACTTCTAGGAGAATTCCTATGAAACGAGGTGGCCCTTGTTTCCAAACAATATTTTCCATGGAAATATAATTATTTTTCAGTTCTCTGTAGTCAAATAAAAATGTTCGACGCTTCAAGCGATTTTTTGGGGTGAAAATAAACGTTGTCCTTGGAGAGGTTATAAGAAATCATTTCTAGCCTTTAAGTGGATTGATATGGCTATTTATAATCCAAAATGCTTCCTCAATATCTAAATTCATAATTTTATCGCTAGTACATACATAATACACCATAATAACGTGTTAAAACTTTTTGGCCATGAATTGGACCTTGTTACTCCAGTGTGCGCCGCCGCCGACCGATTTCAAATCGGCGCACACCTCTACTCCATACATTCCTATTCGCACCGGCAACGGCACGCTAAAACATCAGAGCTTACGTCTGCATGTATACTCATGCCAACCTGCAGCAAATCTAGGGAAATCGGAAATTCGTTTCCGTTTTTGACTGTTTCTCTATGACGCGGACATTGCTTTTATAACTTTTTTAGTGTTTTGATAAGCTTAAAATTCAGCTTTAACTAAACATTCAGCTTAAAATTAGTGGGTTCAGAATTTAAATTCGTGTTCGTAAACACTGCGAAATAACACTGCAGTTACCCAAGTAACACAGAAAACATCTTTGAAAATAAAATTTGAAAAGATGTTGTAATGCAGTACTATAATCGTATCTGTACACATCGTGTGTTGAAATCATGTTTAAAATGTGTGTCAATAACAAGCTTCTAAAAAATCCTATCAGCCTCACTATAAGTGGCGGTAATGTAAATTTAATGTTGATTACACAAGATTGTTACATCGTCATTTTCTTCCACTGAAAGTTGGTATGACAAACATCAGCAACACAAAGTTATAACTTTTGGGCTTGAACATGTTAGGAATACGTCATTTTACGTATTCAATACTTTGATGGGCAAGTTAATTAATCAACTGTCTCTTCACACTAAGTTGAATATTATTTATGAAATAACTTATGCACTTCAAATTACAACACAAATTTTAATGCTTTGCGATTGTTTATGATTGGGTTTTGATATTTTTTATCATTCAGGCACGAATTTGCTGAACAAGTAAACATATAGGTATATTCTAGCTGTTGCGGGAACAAAGAGGGGGGATTTTCTCCGATTTCTAATGAGCAGGTCGCAATCTCCGTTGGTCGGGTGCGAAGCAGCTAAAAGCTGTAAAGTTTATTATAAATAGCATTTTAACAGAATTTCATATAAATGAGTTTCATTAAGCTTACAATTATCGGTTTAGAGCTTGTAGGTTCAGTCCATTGCCTCAATGTTCATCTTCTTCGTTTGACTACAATATAACGTTAGGTTAATTCAATTACGCTTAGATAAATAACTGTGATTAGTCACTGTGATATAGTATCTAAGTTAATGTAGAATTCATTGCAACTACTTTAGATTTAGGATCAATTTTAGTAATAGGTTCAAACACTGTTTTTAAACTCTTTTGCACATTTCTGATAGTTCAGTAATAAACGGCAAATACAACTGAATTCGCGTTCTTCTTCAGCCATCTCTCTATTGATCACATTGAGACAAAAAAACCTATCATTTTGTGCGCTTGACATGTCCAGTCGTCCGCTGTGATATACGGCAGGCAGTGTTGCCAGCAACACTAGCGCTTGACGAATTATAACACATTTTTAGCCCGAATTGCTCGAAAAAAGAAAGCCACAATTGAATTTTACTTAAGTAGCAGGCCTTCCGTCATCTTATAATCACTTTAGGTACTTACGTGGCGGCTAAATCAATACACTACACTGTTACAACACTGTTTTTGATCCTGTGAAATATTGGCAAGCAATTTACTTTCACCAAGTTTGTTATTGTTATATTTGTGTTCAAAATAGGTACCAGAAGACATCGTTGTGTGCGATTTGGGAATGTATGTTTGAAATACGTTACTGTGATGTTTTTTCAACGTATTTTAATCGATTTGATAAACATGTTATTTGGATGTTCAAAACATGTATGTATTTCAAACGTCTTTGTAATACTTTAATATTTTTCTCTACCGAGCCAGATCAATAACAGTGCTAAATAGTTCCGCACTTTTATGTACAGCTGTTTGTTCATCTACATCTTTGTCTCCCAATAATTACACTTCTGGACCAGGTTATTATTATTATTATTAGCTTTATTTACGAGGCTTTCAGCCCTAGGCTGGTTCGCCTCGGACGGACCAGGTTAAATATTTTATAAAATAATATAACTTCCTTATGTTTAATGAATTCAAATTCTACAGTCTAAATGCACATCATTTACACAACATAATTGAAAATGGCATTCCAAAACATCCAGATGGAACTGTGTCAAGATGCCACCATGATGCATGTATGAAAATTTGTTCCAAAATCTTACAAAAACCAGAGAAATGACAAAAACCTCTCCGCTTGTTTCTAATCCGCTGAAAAGCGAATTAATTTATGCAGAGTGAATGTGTTAATTTCACGATTAATTTTGGATCGCACATGAAATTAAGTTATAGGGATCGTTGATCAAGATGGTAAATTACAAACAAAATATAAGAGTTGAACATTATCTTGCGCCATTACCAAATTGCCCATAATGGATTTCACATTTATTTGCACGGTGTGCGTTTGACAATCATAATTTCCTGCAAGCAACAAGTAAGTATTTACGAGGTTGCTGGGAACATACTCAACACTTAATTGTATGTTATAACAATGTAATGAAAAACATCTTTTGTAACATAAAAGATGTTTTATAAGCCGCCATTTTTTGCGCTTTTTCGGTGATATAATTGTACGAAAATACGTTTTCTATATTTGGAACACAACATTGACTTTTGTTTGAAACATGTGTTATATACATTATTGTAACAAGTTGTGTTGCTTGGGTATGTTAACATCTGGCACCAGGTCCAGTGCGCAAATGATTAACAAAACTGCAGATAACTTTTGAAAGGAGAAAAAGACATCTCTAATTTTTTGATATGCTTTCTGTAAATGTCCCAGCTTTCAATTGATGCAAGAAATTTGAAAACCGATGGTTTCCAACATGGTAAAAAACAGTTATGGTATAAAAATCCAAGATGGCGGCCAAAATCAATATAGCCGAATTATATATGGAGAAATTTTCGAGTTGTAACGGTTTAAATGAGCCACCATTTGACCAAAATCGAGGAGTACTCAAAAATTGTTGAGGGCTCTAACTAACGAGGAGTCCATCAATTTGAGTAACCAAAACCATTTTCCTCACTTTTTCGGCAAGAACCTTCAGAAAATTGCTGCCCTAAGCATTTTTAAAAACAAGGTGTAAATAGTAGGCCGGTCTTAGCGAGAAATACTCATTGGCTCAGAAATTGCGTTATAGCTTGCAACGTTTCGGCCCTGAGGATGGCCCAATCGAAGGACGGAAACTTTGCAAGCTATAAAGAAATTCTGTCTAGAATCACACAGATAAAAATAATGAGATTTCCACGTCATGTAAACTTCATTTTACTCATGTAAACTTAATGTTATGATGGTTTACATGATATATCATGTAAATTTGTGTTATATGTCATGTAAACTCTCAGAGTCATGTTGAATTACATGACATATAATGGAAGTTTACATGACATTTCAAAAACTTTACATGATATGTCATGTAAACTTCTATGATATCCCACGCTCCAATTATGTGCATCATATGTCACACAATCTTACACTCTTTTTTCGATCTGTGCAATTATGAAAGGAAATAGCCAATTTGTAACAAATAAATGTTTTTTAGGCGTCTGATGATGGTCGAAGAGTAGTAGACCGAAACGCGTTACGCAAATAATGCTGTTTGTTGATCATTTCACCGAAAAAAGCCAATCTAACTAAGCATATAAAGTATCGCGGTTACTGTAACCCCAATCTGGCGAACAAGAGCAGAAGTGTTCCCAAAGTGCCAAGTGTTGCGACTCGAACGGTTAAACGTACCACCCACCCACCATCTCAACCAGGGTGCTGGTTGGTCTAATGTTACAAGTGCGGTGCCCGAACCCAATGCAAACGACATTCCACCGTGTGATCAACACGATCTTCACAAGTTGATTCATATCGAGCCCTGATGAAGATCCCAACCATAGGATCGAAACGTAGGCAATGATTTAGAATAATCAACGCTTTTTCTGTGACTGAAAGCCGAAAACCTACCAAGTTTCCATAGATCCAGTCAGTCCCCGTAAGAAATCAAGTTTGAATTGATGGTTGAAAAATGCAGCGTTACCATTGATACTTTCTCCAATATGTCTTACATGAGTTGTTTTGGTCGAGTTTAAAGTTTTCATCAAATGGGAAAAATGAGCAAAAAAAGTTTCTAACAACTCTACACAGATCGAAAAAAGAGTGTAAAATTCTGTGACATATGATGCACATAATTGGAGCGTGGTATATCATAGAAGTTTACATGACATGTCATGTAAAGTTCATGTAATAGCATGTAAACTTCCATTATATGTCATGTAATTCAGCATGACTCTGAGAGTTTACATGACATTTAACACAAATTTACATGATATATCATGTAAACCATCATAACATTAAGTTTACATGAGTTAAATGAAGTTTACATGACGTGTAAATCTCATTATTTTTATCTGTGTACCTATGCATTCTCGTTTAGCTTCGTCGTCACATGCAATGAAAAATTCCAGACAAAAATGGAAATGAACACATCAGTCGTCGTCGCTTATGATAATTCATCACACTCCATCCATCCAGTATATCCTCCACCCATTACTGCTCAGACGCTGGCTGGCCGCCACACTGGATACAATATGAAACACACATTTCTCACCTGCATCGACTCCGTTCGGTAGGAAAAGCCCCATCCGTCACGGCGGCCTTATGTTCACAACCTGCCTACCGGGGTGTGAGTTACATAAGGCTGCCTTGGATACCCTCGGCTTCGGGAGCTCCACCTTCACGGGCTACCGATTGGGCGACACTGTAAATTATATAGGAAAATTTATAAACAGTAATACTTGTGTTGCCACCCGAACGGCAACACTCTCACATGCCGAGATTTTGGAACGAACCACGCGGGACGAGTCGTGGTTGGGGAAGTTGTTCTACAACACAATCATAGTGGCTGGCGCCACACGATAAGAACTGGAAGTGGGAAGCTAAGGCGCATGTCCTTCTGGTACCAATACAGCTGAAGCTGCACCCCGTGAGAGAGAGAGGCGAGAGTAGAACCGAGAAATTCCGATACCCATTTGGTGGAAATGCATCCCGATCGTTTAGCAATTACATACATTATTTCTATGAATATTTCACGAGGATAAATGCCATCTGCCCCAGGAGATTTGAAATGAGCGACGCTATTAAGTGCCCACTCAATCGATTCTATAGTTACAATACTCCAAGCCAAAACCAGGCATTCAACTACAAAAAAATACATAAAACCTCCTCTACTTTTCGCATCAACAGAATAAAATTTCCAAATGATACAATTTCAGTTTCTTACATACATACATTTATTTGTTCAACATCACATTTAAGAAAAGACACAATGTGTGGAGCGGAGCTGGTGTGATGGTTAGAACACTTGACTGTCACGCCGAGGACCTGGGATTGAATCCCACTCCCGACAAAACTCACAAAATGTGAGTTCTTCCTTCGGAAGGGAAGCAAAGCGTGGGTCCCGAGATGGCCTAGGGCTAAAAATCTCGTTAATACAGATAAAAAAACAAGACATAATCAACAATAGTACGCCACAATACTCGATTTGTGGCTGCCGCTCTCCATCCTCGGTCGCGCCCAATGCTCGCCAGGTCACGCTCCACCTGGTCCGCCCATCGTGCTCTCTGCGCTCCACGCTTTCTTGTGCCAACCGAATCAGTTGCAAACACCAGCTTTGCAGGGTTGTTGTCCGGCATTCTTGCAACATGCCCTGCCCACCGTATCCTTCCGGTTTTGGCCACCTTCTGGATGCTGGGTTCGCCGTAAAGTGCAGCGAGCTCGTGGTTCATCCTTCTCCGCCACACACCGTTCTCCTGCACACCGCCGAAGATCGTCCTTAGCACGCGTCGCTCGAAAACTCCGAGTGCTTGCAGGTCCTCCTCGAGCATCGTCCATGTCTCGTGTCCGTAGAGAACCATCGGTCTTATTAACGTCTTGTACATGGTACATTTGGTGCGGGGGTGAATCTTTTTTGACCGCAGTTTCTTCTGGAGCCCATAGTAGGCACGATTTCCACTGATGATGCGCCTCCGAATTTCACGGCTCACGTTGTTGTCAGCCGTCAGTAAGGATCCGAGGTAGACAAATTACTCCACCACCTCGAAAGTATCCCCGTCTATCGTAACATTACTACCCAGACGGATCCGGTCGTTTTCGGTTCCGCCTACTAGCATGTACTTTGTTTTCGAGGCATTAACCACCAGTCCGACCTTTGATGCTTCGCGTTTCAGGCGGGTGTACAGCTCTGCCACCGTTCCAAATGTTCTGGCAATAATGTTCATGTCGTCCGCAAAGCACACAAATTGACCGGATTTCGTGAAAATCGTTCCCCGGCTGTTGAGCCCGGCTCGTCGCATCATACCTTCCAGAGCGATGTTGAAGAGTAGGCATGTGTCACAGTCCCCGGCGAGATTCGAATGAACTGGATAGTTCACCCGAAACCCTTACGCAGTTTTGCACACCGTCCATCGTTGCTAGTCAGCTTCCCAGGAAAGCCGTTTTCGTCCATGATTCTCCATAGCTCTGCGCGGTCGATACTGTCGTATGCTGCTTTGAAGTCGATGAACAGGTGATGCGTTGGGACATGGTATTCACGGCATTTCTGGAGGATTTGCCGTATGATAAAGATCTGGTCCGTTGTCGACCGGCCGTCGATGAAACCGGCTTGATAACTTCCCACTAACTTATTCGTTTTAGGTGACAGCCGACGGAAGATGATCTGGGATAGCACTTTGTAGGCAGCATTCAAATATTGATCGCCCTGAATTTCTCACATTCCAAATGGTCGCCTTTCTTGTGAATGAGGCAGATTACCCCTTCCTTCCTCTCCTCCGGTTTCAGTTTCTTATAGCTACTTAAAACTAGCACAATCTAAAATATTAGAACCTAATGCTACTAAACTACAGCTTTTGAGAACAATGGAAGGTATGCTATCAGGGCCAGGGTTCGATGAGCATCTTTTCATCTTACTAAATGTTGACTTGACTGTAAGCTAAGAGATTCTAGGATGACGGCCAATAACGGAGCGATGAGGAACAGTGACAGCAGCTTCATGAATTTGATGAGCATCTATTTTTTTTATTAGAGAATACCGTCGTGCGGGGCTACTTTTGAAA
Source organism: Aedes albopictus (assembly GCF_035046485.1). Classification (NCBI taxonomy): domain Eukaryota; kingdom Metazoa; phylum Arthropoda; class Insecta; order Diptera; family Culicidae; genus Aedes; species Aedes albopictus. The sequence goes on from NC_085137.1 coordinate 214,608,183, forward strand.
TGCGGGGCTACTTTGGACACTTTTGAATATAGATTTTTTGAATTCAAAATATGGTTCAAATCGCTTTGATGTCTTTGGGACTATTATGACGCAATATTTTCAACTTCATTTGGTTGAAATTGTTTTTCAAACAAACCCTTTATTGCTTGTCAGGAGGCGAAAAAACATCGAATAAATCATAAAAATATACATAAAGTATAATAACATTTGCTCTGTAAGCATTGTTTCAGCAGTTCATAAATTTCAAAGGGTTGATCAATTCGTTCAAGAAGTATCAACGTAGCATATACAATCGAATATTTGTATCGAAATACATTATAAATGACCGTTTCGCCTAAATAAAGGGTTGATGGTCCCATTTTAAAGGCTGTTTATATTACAATATCACGCTGCTCATAATATCAAAGGTAGTACAGAACCACCTAAAAACGCATACATTAATTGAAATCATGTATGATATAGTATACTACAGTATTGGGACAAAGTAGCCTTCTAAATAAACCGGGAATTTGACCTGCAGTTTTGTTTTAATTATGAATGTCCAAAGTAGGCCCCCTCCAGTTCTAAATGTGATGTGCCCGATTGGTATATGGACAACTTTTTTGTTTATCAATGGATTTAGTTCAAATTTTGCATGCACCCTACATACATAGGGTGGGGCGGGGCAAGATGGGTCGCATAAGGATGGATCACCATAACTTCGTAAATACAAATCGGTTTGGTTTGCATTCGTCCGCTACTCTTTAATACACTAGTTAGCTATGCTAAAAGTCGATAAAAAGTTCATTAAATACAAAATATGATGTTAAACAAGCAGTTTTAAAAAGTGATCAATTTTGTGCCATGAAAAAAGTGCGGGGCAAGATGGGTCACCTTTTAAGTAATTAACATTTTCTCAACGAAAAACGTCAAAATATAAGATTTGTTTCGCATTCAAATATGCTCCATATCCATACTGAGTAAACAAGAGCTACTAGTAAACATTTTATAAATTTATTTGGAATATAAAAAACTTTACGATTTGAGTAGTCCTGAGGCGACTTGAAAATCGATGTTTTTACTAAAAACCAGATTTATCCACCTAGTGGTGATAGTGCCTTTCTCGTCAAATATGTACTCATGATCTTTCCGTCGACGCAATCAATCTTGCCTTAGAGTCAGTGATCCGCCCCAAATCTCTGTGCTTTGATAATGGACGAGAAGGGGGAAATGCTCATAACAGCGATCTGGGACTGTACCACCTGCGAATTTCTGAATCATGAGAATACTTTATTTAGAAAATCAAGAATTTTATCAAGGTCATCATCGAATTGGGGCACTTATTCCGACGTTATATTCAACGTATGGGCAGAGCTGAAAGTATCAGTCCTTTCAGTTGACTGCTTGACCACCTTCACTGGAGGCTGATTCATACCAAGATGACAATTACTAGCCAGGATTAAACTTTTTCCACAGAACACTTTGACAAAGTTTTATCTGCACATTTTATGCTATATTTTATTATCATTGGTTGCAAAATTCATGTAGAATTTGTAATGTAGTAATTTGAATTGCCAATGCTATATCACATTCAAATATCAACCACATTACACGCAAAAAAATCCGTTCCGATATACGTGCACGCCCAGTCACGGCAACGAGAACAAACGGGAACTATGCATAGCAACGATAACAACAATAAGAAATGTACACCATGAACTAGATTTCACGTTTTCTAGAACGCCCATATTGACAGCTGGAACTAGTTCCAGTTCACGGTGTATATTTGCTTGTGCTCATATTTGCGTTTGTTTGTTCACGTTTATCAGAACGGTTTTCTGAGCGTGTACAGAGCTCGCCCTCCAGCCGCATCAAAATTTTGCGTAGTAATTTTAGACGCAAATAAAGACTTAAAAGAATGTTCCGGGCTGATGCGCTTAAATTTTAATTTTTCCATACAACGTTGATCCATCCTACTGTAAATTTACGTCTCAGGAATCTAAAATGGTGTGATTTGATAAGATCGCTTTAGTTTTTTTAGGTTTTTGGTTCTCTTACACATATCTATCGCTTGCATTCATTTAGTTCACTTTCGTAACTTCGCTAAAGCACCCGACGCTGCTTCTGCAACACCACCGGTAGCCTCTTATGTAATCTGAGTATATTTTGTATTGCTTACGAGACCCCCGGAAATGATTCCGTAACACTACCTGTATATTCAAATGTGATCTGAGTTTATGAAAACTGTTAATCAGGTTACCCGGAACTAGAAACACTACCGGTAGTAACTTCTGTAGACTGCCTATTTTCTTATCATCCATGCATCTGGTTACTGACAAAAAAGCGATTTGATGTACCGCAAGCATGGGTTTGATTCACTTTTATGTATGTCCACTTCCAGTGGGACACCCTTAACCAGTTCCGGAAAATTTACATGGTTCATTTTTACATTTGACCAATTCCAGCGGAACACCTGAAACCGGTTGTGGAATACTATCGGTGGTCTCTAACGCAATATGAGCTGCTTTTCTTGAAAACCCTTCATCAGCTTATCGAAAAAACCGCGGTTTGATGAAGCGCATGCATGGAGTTGGGTTCCCTTCTACATTTGACCACATCCAGAGGGATACCGGGAACCGATTCCGGGACACTACTAGTTTTCCCAAGCATGATCTGAGATATTTTTTCTTGGTAACCGTTTATCAGGATACCTTAAAAGCTATTTGATGTGTCGCGAATATTTTTTGGTTCTCTTATACATTCGGCTACTTTCAGCGAGATACCTCTAATCGATTCCGTAACACTATCAGTAGTTTCTAATGTGGGCATAGCTTATTTTCTTGCTGATCGTACAAGTTATCGAAATGGCCGTGATTTGATGTGCCGCATGTATGAATTAGGCCATTTCCGGCGGGACACCAGGAACCGGTTCCGGGATGCTACCGGTTCAGATATGATCTGAGACTATTTTCCTGCTTACCGTTCCTCAGGTTATAGAAAAAGCGGCGATTTGTGTCGCATGCATGGGTTTGGTTCACTTTTATATTTGGTCACTTCCGGCGGGATACCCGGAACCGGTTCCGGAACAGTACCGGATCAGATATGGTCTGTTACTATTTTCCTGTTAACCATTCATCAGGTTACATAAAAAGCGGTGATTTGATGTGTCGTATGCATGGGTTTGTTTCACTTTTACATTTGGCCACTTACAGTGGGACACCCGGAACCGGTTCCGGTATGCTACCGGTTTAGATATGGTCCGAGACTATTTTCCTGTCTGCCGTTCATCAGGTTATACAAAAAGCTGCAATTTGATGTGTCGCATGCATGGGTTTGGTTCACTTTAATATTTGGCCACTTCCGGCGGGACACCCAGAACCGGTTCCGGAAAAACTACCGGTTCAGATATAATCTGCGACTATTTTCCTGCTTACCGTTCGTCAGATAATCGAAAATGCCGTGGTTAGATGGGTCGCGTGCATGGGTTTGTTGCAATTTCATATCTGGCCCCTTCCTGGGGTACCGGTCCGGAACACCTAAATGGCCATAACTCCGGAACGGCTGGACCGATTCAAACCATTTTCAATACGAAACAATGGGACAATATTCCGCGTCGATTGAAAACAAAAGCGTTGAAATCGGATGATATTTACTATCCAAAAGTGAGGTGACATTTTTGTACACATACACACATACACACGCACACACATACATACACACACACACATACATACACACAGACATCATCTCAACTCGTCGAGCTGAGTCGATTGGTATATAAGACTTGGCCCTCCGGGGGTTCTATCAAAATTTCATTTTTGGAGTGAACATATAGCCTTTCGGTACACCTTGGTGTACGAGAAAGGCAAAAATTATTATAATTTGATGTTATAATTTGAGCGTTCATTCCGCTTGATTGAAGTCATTTATGAGATAGTCTTGTAATAAAGAATAAATAACTTTTGAATGCTCCAAAAATACGTTCAAAATTGAAGGTGACCCATCTTGCCCCGCGGCCGTTTATATGGAGAATATATGGAATGTATCGCATAAGAAAAATGGCAAAAAACCATTTTATTTTTTATTTCCAATGAGAGTGAATAATTTTTCAATCAATGCCCCAAACTTTTGTGTATTCATACTGGTCATCTAACAAAATTATTAACAGAATCAAAACATGAGTAATGCGCCCGAAAATGGCACTGACCCATCTTGCCCCGCGACCCATCTTGCCCCGCCCCACTAGAAGCTCATCGACATATGACCAGAACTATTTTGGGTTTTGCTTGAGATTGCATTGTCATTACACGTTAGAGAGTGTGCTTTGGTGTTAGGATTACGATTTCTAGAGTATTTTTGAGAGCAGACCTTTTAACCGACTTCAATCTTTTAAGAGCTTCTGTTGACCAGGGTGGAATGCGAGGTTCTTGACGAGGGGTCTTGCGAGTGAACTGTTCAATTGCGCAACTCAAAACATAATCGACTACTTCAACGGTTGTATCGACGTTCAAATCTTGCAGTATGGCATCCCAATTGATTGAAGCCTAAAATTGATTAATTTTGAGGAAATCAGTTCGTTTGTAATTCGGACACTGTCGGGAATTGATCTAAATTTGCATGGTACACTATTCCTTAGGAGAACCTGAATAGGTGGGTGATGCTGAACATTTTTACCTAATGGAGCGGGGGCTTAGGCATCAGGTTCATCCGAAGATGCAATATCCACAAATACGTGGAAGTGTGTTCTGAATAAGCATTCTAGAACTTCCACATCAGAGGAAGTGAATTCGCTATTTGGCAAACGAAGTTCGTTCACTCGAAAATTTTTTGATTTTGCATGGATTTTGTTTAACCGACAGACTTAACTCAAACTGGAAACATTTGTACAAAGGTATTTCCAGCCGGATCGTTCAGTAGACCGGAGAGCTTTCCAGTAGGCCTTGCGAACTGACATGAAAGCCTCCGAACCCTGCTGAACGTCGTCTGTTCCAACTCTTTCTACATTGTTTCTTGAGTTTCGCCAGAACAGAGTTCCACCGGGTTCCTCTTGTAGTCCTCACAGACCGTAGAGGGCATGATTCTTCAGAAGCTTCCGGGATGAAGGCCGTTGTTGTATCAACGGCATCATATAAATCACTTGGAGTGTCAATGGATGGTGAGTATCCATGAAATTTGGCCGCAACCAAATCAGTAAAGAGATCCCAGTTTATTGACCGAGGATTCCTGAAACGCAAAGTTTGCGAAGTAACATTACAGTAAGATTCTTCATCTGTCATTTGACAATTGGTCAGCTCGTGACTAATTCAACTAGAGCAAAGCGTTATGTCTAACACTTCCTCTCTAGCAGATACCATGAAGGTTGAGCGGTTGCCTATGTTAAGTAATGCAAGATCTGTACTACTTAAGTACTCCATCAAACTGGAGCCTCTCAAGTTAATGTCTGAGCTGCCCCAGATGATATGGTGAGCATCTGCATCACTGCCAACAATTAGCGGAAGGCCTTTTGAAGTGCAGTATGCGATGACTTGTTTGAAAGCATCCGTAGGAGATCTCCATGAGAGGATCATCGATGGTTCATCATGCCGTAAATACATGATATTTTTCAGGCGTGTAGAAATTCCCCTTACAAAAATAAAGGTTCTCGGACCAAAGCCACTTGGATTGTATTATTTTGCATAAGTCTACAAAGATTGATGCAGAAGATTGATCTGAGCTATCCTAACCGTAGCCACTAACCAAACTACACGCCTGGAAAATATCATGTGATTTTAAGTGTACTGAACCTGGCAAATTTAGAGGTTAAAACATGTAAATTTACGTCTTTCAAGGCACTACAAAACAAAACTTATTTTTTCGTAGCGTCTAGCAATCGCTAGAACCAATTTCACAGATAAAACATAGAAAAAGTAAATATATAGATGCATAGATTCGAACACCGGATCTGTTCGTCGTGAGCCACATCTCTTACATCTCGGCTATTTCACCGAGCTAGAAAGTGACTGATGAACGTGATACTGATTCTCCATTTCTGGTAAAACGGATTTGTTGACATCTAACGCAACCAACCAGCATTTACATGATGCGCGTAAAATTGAGTCTGATTTGTGATTCAGCTTTAAAAACGTTTACGTTATTTGGTGATTCCGTTTCGTGCAAATTTCAGAAACAGCACAACAAAGAACAGCAGCAACAGCACCAGATCAGTATCGATTGGAAAACGACAAAGGCGAGTATACACAGAATACACTGTGTAAATCGCATAATGCGAAACCATATAGGTGAAAAATTAAACTAATTAACAACATCTTCATAACTCCGCTTATATTTAGCCTCAAGTGAGACTAAAGAAGGGCAGCTGATTGTCTCGGAGAAACACAAGGTTCACTGCACCATTGATCCGGTTAGCGCAGTAAGGGCAACATACTGTGGAGGGCGCCCCAAGCAGCACACTTTGTTACAACTAAATCACGGTAATTTCTACGCGACAAATTCAAAAATCGATTTTAAAAGACTGCAACGTCGATTTCTACCTCTATGTCACCGAAAAAGCGCAGGAGGTGGAGCCTGTGCAACGTATGTCGTTCGTCGCATAAGAGCTTAGATGGTAACCAATGTGTAATATAATTTGTTTGCACTGCAGTAGAAAAATAAACTTAAAGTTACATTGCTTGAACGGGAAAAAATGGTACTAGGCTTGTTAGGCCAATTTATTTATCACTTCTGATAAGTTTTTTCTTCTATTCTGTTCGCTTAGAACTCCATAGTCATAATTGAAAGATATATTATGCCAGTTTTTTTGCAACTGGAACAACTAATCGCCATTATGGTTATTGGGTAGACCCTACATTGCCGGTTGGATGTCTGAAGATATCAATGTTCACATCAAACATTACTTCATACAGAATTCCCAACTATAAGCTTGAAAGCAATTTTTTTAATTCACGAAATTGTCATACTTGAGTTCTCCTCACGATCCCCCCTTGGGTCGATGCATCTCTATTTGTTTTTTTTTTTTTGGGAAACTACACGCTAACCTGAAACTACCCATCGACTGGGTCGATCCGACCCGGATTTTCATGTTGTTAGCAGTTGTCAAAATCCGGGTAACCCGAAAACCCAGATTCGTTTGATTTGGGTAAAGATCTGGGTAATCGGCACTTTGTCACTTTTCGGCTCGAGAATATGGCAGCGGTCAGGAGAACGCAGGAAACTATGAATGTTTTCGCGAAAAATTTGCCGATAAATGACGGGAAAACAGTGGAATTATTCCGGGGAACTGTTTTCCAGCATCAGGTAAGTGAACAGCACATGAAAATTAAGAGCTTTTTATTTAAAATCTAAATTGGAAATAAATTAGCAAAATCAAGGCCCCGGAGGAGCTGGGTATCGTTTACCCAGATTTTGCCACCAACATCGGTAACCCAGATTAGAGTAAAGGTGCCTTTACTCAGTTTAGAGTAACTGCAGTTTTGCTCAGTCTGGGTCGCTTTGACATCAATCTGGGTAACTGAGGGTTAGCGTGTAGTTAATTCGATATACTCATTTTTTTGGTAAAATTCACCCAAAGATATAGGTAGTTCGGATTTTCCGTGAGCTTCTTCAAAATAAGTTCTAAATATCGTATTTTTAGGCTTTAGTATACAAACATATCTAATTACTTAATTCTTTTGACATGCAGTGTTGATCTTGAACGACTAGTAACAGCAAGGTTGCACATGTGTGACTAAGTAAGCGTACGTTTTTGTGCGACTTATATGTGTTTACAATGAGACAACTGAAAATTACACTGTCGATATTTGGAAACGGCATGCGGTAACATGATACATGGTAACCAAACACTGACTTCTCTGCTTATGGGTTGATCATTTGTTTTGGGTTTTGATTTTGATGTAACAGGATAATGTCAAGAATGCAACTTTCTGAATTTGACGGTTCAGGGCATATTACACGAAAACTACCATGTAACATTAATGAAGCTTGTGCAAATTTAAGGTTGCATTGCGATGTCTGAGCAACCAAGATGTATACTGCAAATATAGAACAGTTACGAGTAGTCTGTAGTGAAACGGCTATGCAATCTTTGTCATTTTTCTAAAATATTCCGTAAATTACAAGTGCTACTTGGGGCCCTGGTACTCCAGAGGCTCCGTTAGCGGTTAGGTTTTTATTAGACCAACCTAGCCATTCATTCCACGGTACGGTAAGCATAAAGCCGCATCACACCATGAATTAGGGGTAACCTGTTGATGGGATCTTACCACCGGAACAGGCAGTTTGTAGTGTTATTCTTAGCAAATTCAGACAACCGCTACCGACACTACACAGCTATCTAGGCTGATCGAGAAAAGAAGTTAATATTGATGATCGACTTCATACGGGCTCGAACAAAGTTCATGTCCTAGAGACTAAGAAAGTGAAAGCAATTACGGTTAGGTTTTTTACGTACCGCTCTTATTCGTTAACTTAATTCAAAATCCTAAAAAAACACGTGGAAAAAGTCTCAACATTTATCGACGACTAATGCAAAAATAAGACGATGACAAAACAATATGTATGGAATTTTCATGTACGCGGCCGCGAAAATAGAAATCGCGTCAAAAAGACCTAACTGTAGATAGGTAGAGGGTATCAAAGATAAACAAAATAAACAAATTGAAATAAGAATTGTTTTGTTACTGTGGACCTGATATAACGTGATTTATGGTTTCTTTCGGCGGGGCAGCCTAAGAAAACAGCAAAAACGGATTTGCCTTCTTTTCCGATGGTTTCGGTTTTTATTAGATCTTTTTCAAGGATTATAAGCTTGTTTTTGGAACTGTTCATGGGTGTAATTGTCCATGTATGCTCGTCATTTATGCAAATGCCGCCTACTGCTGTGTGGTTCATAAAGATATTTGCGAGACTCATTGCATTATTCAAAGCTTTTACGACTGGTATAAAAGCTTGTTCTTACTTCTATGTATTATGTAGTCAATTTTTCGCCTATACTTCTTCGTCGACTCGTTTGTTCAATTTACGATGCTGTTAAAAAGAACGAGACACGTTCGTTAAAATGGCGAATCCGGTTCTGCTGTTTTCTTAGACTGCCTAGGCCGAAAGAGACCAAATATCACATAAAAATTTAAATTGTTATTTGTGGACTTCGTGACCGTGCGGCAAGAGGCGTCAGCCATCTAGGCGTTTCGTAAGCCTTCGGAGAGTGGGTTCGATTCCCGCTCCAGTCGGTGAAAACTTTTCGTCAAACGGAAAATTCTCCACTGGGCCACTGGGTGTTATGTGTGTTGTCCGTTGTCTAATGTTAGTGCTTGTTCAGTCTGTACAACCTGGTTGAAGACGGTGCAGCGTCTTTTTTCTTTAAATTCAAGTAGTGATTTCCAACCCCATGTTTCATGGACACTGTTTCATAACTCATGGAGACCTATCTACCCTGAAAATATTTACACTCCAGACAGGCCCGTGCATAAGAAAGGCGAAAAGGGAGGGGTTTTTCCTAATTTTTGCATTGGGGCGCCCAATGTATGAAACATCGGAAATGGGTGGGGTTTAACCCACGAAACCCCTCCTTAGTGCACGGGCTTGATTCCAGAATCAAATATCCTGTTGTGTATACGTTAAGGGATTACACTGGAGGATAAAAAACTGGAATTAGTGCTAAGCATTATTATATGAGTAACTCTCGCTGAGACCGGCCCTCTACTAAGTACTAACACCTTGTCTTCAAGAATGGTTCAAATGAGGAAAATAAAAAAAATGCATTTAGATTGGGATATTATACTAAGTACACTTAAAACTGAAAAATCATTTCAAGTTAACCTCAATTCAACTGTATTAGAAAGGTATTTGTTCGCAAGGATGATCTAAATAAAACGCATAGAACATACAAAAAATAACCCCAATGGAACATTTTCCCACAATCGGGACAACACTATCCTTACCATTCGCAACGTAGAACGCACAACAGCTAGAACGACGGGGTGACAACGACAGCTTCAGCGAGAGAGTGCGAGAATACTGTGCCCAGAATGTGATGGCACGGCAAGGACTGAATCTGAATGGAGCCCAGCACGCTGGCAGCAGACGAAAGTCGACCGTCGTCCTGCTCGGTGTAGCGTCCGCGCGAGATAATTTGCAGCTTCCGCCGCAGAAGCAGTGTGGGCAGCAAACCGGTAGAGAAATCCTTTCACCCTCCTTCGTTCGACAAGGGGGGGTCGTGCTCGATAGGTGCGTGCGGGGTGGCTCTAGTGCTAGGACCTCTTGTTCGGAGCGAGGCTGCTACATCGATCGTGAGTGGTCATGTGGGGTGGGTGTGATTCCTGGGTTCATGGTTCCGCTACAGTGTCAGCTCAGAATTAATCGGATTGCAGTGGATGGTTATTGGAAAAGTGATTTTCTAGAAAAGATCGTTTGAAGTGCTTTTGTGAATTGTGCTGAAAGAAAAACCAACGATGGAGCAAGAAGAAGTTTTCTGATGGCAATAAAAATGGGTCAAGGAATATTTAAAGTGAAATTGTGGTTATCCGATAATAGTGGAAATTCAAAGTGACGTTAGTTTCGATTAAGTGAAATTTGTGCGCAAATATTTAACCGAATTGTGAAACCTGCAACCTTAACTTCTTGGGATTATAGGAACCGTAGTTAAAAGTAAGTGATACCATAAAAATCAGTTATGTAACGAACATTTTAAAGTCACTGATTCTTTATTGCGCATGACTGTTAGAATATGTCATCCAACAGAAAATTTAATGGAATTGATAATGTTTTATGAATTTCAAAATTTTTAATTACATTGAAATATGTTAAATAAAAGAAGTTAATATATCTGGTTACTTTTATAGACGTTTTTTTTCCAAGAATTACAAAAAAGTTGCTTGAAAAGACTATGTAGGGTGACATGTGATATGCGCCATGCGCAGTTCCCCTCTCGATCAAATGAATCGGGCCGACATTTTAAATTCCAATGCAAGAATGTGTCTTTCTAATACACGTCTCAAATGACCTTGGAACTGTAATATACACGAGGAAACTGCTTTAGGTTCCTGCTGTGATTGAAAATTTAAAATTATTTTCGCATAAAACTACTTCAGTTAAACTTTTATCACTAGAGAATTCAAATGTGGATGAAAGTTTGGTTTTCAATCAAATTTCACAGTTTGTGGAGGAATTTTTAAAATCCCCAACTGGAACTTTCAAGGAATTAGATCTTCAGTTTGTAAGGGATCATATAACCGAAGCGGTAAAAGCGCAACTTTTCAACACAACCATGCCAAGAGTGACAGGTTCGATTTTCGGTCGGTCCATGATCTTTTCGTAACGGAATTATTCTACCATTCTCCGTCCCTACCCCACGATGTACAAATTCAAAATGGTCAATTGGCAAAGAAATCTATCCGTTAATAAATAATAAGTTACTCATTGAGCACTCTGCTGGGATGAGAAGCAGGTTCTATTCCTATTGGTTCATAATGTTCAACTGGCAAACATTTTGCTTCTCGATTGCCATGGCTCATGCATGAAAAAGAACATTAAAAAATTCTTGGTTGAATAGTTTATTGGAACAATGACACAAGTTTTTTGAGTATTTTTTGTGAAGGTCAGTGGTAAAATAAGGTAAATGAGAGAAGTTTTAGATCAAAATTTCAACGTAAAAGATGCTATTCAACAGCTTAAGAGCAATAAGGGAGCTGGTTAGGATGGTATTGCAGCCAGAGTCATCAAGATCGGCCCAGGAAAGTTGAACATTTGTCTGCATGATTGTCATGATCTGGGAAACGGAACAACTATTCGAGTAATTTGCCGGATTAACGGAAGGAAGGGGTAATTTGCCTTATCTACAAAAAAGGCGACAAGTAAGAGTGTGAGGACTTCCAAGCGATCGCCATTCTGAAAGCCGGATGCCGTTCGATAACACGGACCCGAATTCCTGCGGGAAGTTCTGATGGAATCCCATTAGATATTTCTGACGGAACAGAAGCAATTTCTACATATTTTTTGTAGAAATTTCTGCAACTCTGAAAAAATTTCTCAAAGAATTTTGGAGGAACACTTGAAAAGAATTCCGTAGGATTTTAGGGAATTTTTTAGAGGAAATTTAACAAATTCCATGGAAGAGCTTTGTAGAAATCCCTAGCTGATATTCCTAAAGAAATCTCTAAAATTTTGAAGAAGTCGCTGAAGAAGTCGCTGGAGAATTTCTCTTAAATTCTGAAGAAGTCGCTGGAGGTATCCTAGACAGAACTTCAGAAGCAATCTAACCAGAAATGTCTGAAGAATCTCTATATAAATCTTATAAAGTATTCTTGAATGAATCTCTAGAGGAATTTCTGAAAAAATCCCAGGATTATTCTTGAACGAATCCCAGCAGGAATTTCCGAAGAACTTTCTGGAGAAACACCTCGAAAAACTCCTCGGAAAACCCTTGCACTATGGGGCGGCTTCATACAGGCAGGTGACTAAAAATGTGTTTGTGTCAATCTTATAATGTCTTGCCCCTATTCTTAGGGGTTATGCCTCAACCCTCTGGAGACGCAGGGGTCATATATGACCCCAACAGAGAAACGGCTGTATAAATTAACATATTCAATCAAGCAGAATACTGTCTTCAGCAAAGTTGTTGCAAATTGAGTCGTCTATTTATTAGGGAAAAATGGGAATATTTGTATTTGACACTTCACTGACAACCTAGAACATCCTGAACACCATGAAACGAAATAATTGATATACCAGTTGTTATAAAAGTTGAATGTGGATATGGGTTATGTTCATATGTATTAATTTTACCATCGTAAACAATATCGATAGGTGTTTTAAATTCTGGGATGTTCTAAATGTTTCAAACTATCCTACAGTAAAGTCCGTCTAATTTACAAGAATAATTTTATGTGTCTTCGGCATAAATGATAGCATTGCATAATCTACTGGGATCCGTGTAGCTCTTGAAATCTTCAATGCCATTTATATACACTATTCCAGGTCACCCAAACTCCTTGGAGTTCAGAACTTCTGCTCTACACTCGTAACAGTAGCCATATATGCTATACTGAGTAACGTTGCATGTATAACCGTGGTTATTGGACCAATCTGAAGTCTACTTGATGTTATTATTAACCTTTGGGACATTCAGGGTCATCCAAACTGTCCTATAATGAAGTCCTTCAAATCTACAAGAACAATTTTATGTGTTAACACCATAAATAATAGCAACAATGCATAATCGGATGGGATCCGTGAAGCGCTTTAAATTTCAAATGTCATTTAAAGACACTATAGGTTACTGGGCCAACCCAAAATCTACTATATATTGTTATAAACTTTTGGGACATTAAGGGTCGTCAAAACTGTCCTGAAGTTTAACTCTTGACAATAACAGTAGTTATTCTCACAATGAACTGTAACATTACACATGTAATCTGTAATCCCCCTGGCATTCCATGAGTTATTCCAAGATTGTTTTAAAATATTCCAGATCAACCAAACTACTTTGGAGACCGTAGCTTCAGATCTACGCTTGTGATAATAGCTTTTGCCACTACGTTAAGTTTTGGACTACACCAAAATAGATGATTTTTGGACCAGAAATGGAGCATTATATGTAGCTAATGCCATACAATTTTCATCAAAATCGGTTTAGTTTTTGCGGAGATATTGTTGAATCCTGAGATCTGCAATTTTAAAATTTTGTACAAAGAGGCTTCAAAAATAAGAACACATTTTTACTGTTTTATTTATAGAGCCAGAGATACTGAACCGAACTCAATGATTTTTTTCTGTATACCTATAAAGAATGCATGTCCAAATGTTGTGTAAAAATTTCATTCAATTTGATTTTGCCGTTTCAAAGTTATATTTGTTTAAGTGGACCCCTGTCAGTTTTTTCATATTCAAACTGCCACAACTTTGGAAGTATTCATACATAAAGGCTCAACATTTTACTTAGATCATATTTATATAATAGTATAATACTGTAAAATTTTCATATGAATCGGAGCAGTATTAATAGTTTTATAACCAAAAGTGTGCTAAACTGATCTTAAATTGTCAAAGATTTACTATGGAGCGCCTTTGTACAAAATTCTAAAAAGGCAAGTCGTTGGTTTTATGATGTTGCGTTGGATCTTCTTCGCAAGCATTCGTTTTTTAATTTATGCTTCGCGAAGAACACTTTAGCAAGTAAATGAGACCAGTGAGCGAGGAAGTAAGTTGATCACTTTTGCAGACCACATGCGACTCCCATTCGTTCATGGTACTTATTCCTCCCATTCGTCCACTTTGTTGCGAGTGCATTTTGATAGTTGCGTTGCGGCTAATCTGGTTGGAAAAGACCAGGCATCAGGCATTAAAATTCTACGCCGAAATCCGGATTTTCCCTTAATCCTCGGTGACCGCACCGGTTCCTCCTCTCAGTAGGAGGTGATTTTTTGAATCAAATTAGCCCAAGATTGCTAGAATCGGCGACAAAATGGCAAAAATATGACCATTTTTGTTTAGCAGGTACCAGGGTAGCATGTTAGCTAGGATGCCGTGCAGCGGGTGCAGTTCACGAAGCTAATCGTGGCGAATGGTTTTCTAATAGAAATACATTAGAACTCCAATGGCGATGTAATCACTTTTCTTATTTAATTAAATTTATAACTTTTATTGTAATTATTGATTGTTTTTAAGTGTCCAGCTTGAAAAGAATCTTTTGTTTTGGTAAACAAAATTTATTTGACACTTGTAGTACTGCTACTGACGCTGTAAGGGCTTGGCAAACTAGATGTTAGTCACACGAACAGTCGCGACATTGGACTTCTGTGGCTAGTTATTCTACTGGTTTTCTGATCTTCGCGAAGAGCACGCATGCTGCATCGAAGCAATCATGTTTTCGGGCGATGAAGTTTTTTTTTTCCAGTCGTAACGAGCGACGACGAAGCTTTGTTGATGACGAATAAAACTCAAGCATTGGCAACTATGTTCACTCACAGCTCACATGTACATGGCGAAGCAATATTCATCACCCTTCGCATGTTTCATCAGTGTTCAGCAACAACTTTTATCTATATATCAACCAATACTTAAAGGATTTTGATGAAAATTTTATGGCATAAGCTACACATAATGTAACATTACATTTGGAATGTGAGAACTTCAGGGCGATCACTATTTTGAATGCTGCCTACAAAGTGCTAT
Organism: Aedes albopictus; assembly: GCF_035046485.1. Classification (NCBI taxonomy): domain Eukaryota; kingdom Metazoa; phylum Arthropoda; class Insecta; order Diptera; family Culicidae; genus Aedes; species Aedes albopictus. Next base: position 214,623,327 of record NC_085137.1, read on the forward strand.
CCCAGATCATCTTCCGTCGTCTGTCACCTAAAACAAATGAGTTTGTGGGAAGTTATCAAGCCGGCTTCATCGACGGCCGGTCGACAACGGACCAGATCTTTACCGTACGGCAAATCCTCCAGAAATGCCGTGAATACCAGGTCCCAACGGATCACCTGTTCATCGACTTCAAAGCGGCATACGACCGTATCGACCGCGCAGAGCTATGGAGAATCATGGACGAAAACGGCTTTCCTGGGAAGCTGACTAGACTGATTAAAGCAACGATGGACGGTGTGCAAAACTGCGTAAGGGTTTCGGGTGAACTATCTAGTTCATTCGAATCTCGCCGGGGACTGCGACAAGGTGACGGACTCTCATGCCTACTCTTCAACATCGCTCTGGAAGGTGTGATGCGACGAGCCGGACTCAACAGCCGGGGAACGATTTTCACAAAATCCGGACAATTTGTGTGCTTTGCGGACGACATGGACATTATAGCTAGAACATTTGGAACGGTGGCAGAACTGTACACCCGCCTGAAACGCGAAGCAGCAAAGGTCGGACTGGTGGTGAATGCCTCAAAAACAAAGTACATGCTGGTAGGCGGAACCGAAAACGACCGGATCCGTCTGGGTAGTAATGTTACGATAGACGGGGATACTTTCGAGGTGGTGGAGGAATTCGTCTACCTCGGATCCCTACTGACGGCTGACAACAACGTGAACCGTGAAATTTGGAGGCGCATCATCAGCGGAAGTCGGGCCTACTACGGGCTCCAGAAGAAACTGCGGTGGAAAAAGATTCACCCACGCACCAAAGGCACCATGTATAAAACGCTAATAAGACCGGTAATCCTCTACGGGCACGAGACATGGACCATGCTCGAGGAGGACCTGCAAGCACTCGGAGTTTTCGAGCGACGCGTGCTAAGGACGATCTTTGGCGGTGTGCAGGAGAACGGTGTGTGGCGGAGAAGAATGAACCACGAGCTCGCTGCACTTTACGGCGAACCCAGCATCCAGAAGGTGGCCAAAGCCGGAAGGATACGGTGGGCAGGGCATGTTGCAAGAATGCCGGACAACAACCCTGCAAAGCTGGTGTTTGCAACTGATCCGGTTGGCACAAGAAGGCGTGGAGCGCAGAGAGCACGATGGGCGGACCAGGTGGAGCGTGACTTGGCGAGCATTGGGCGCGACCGAGGATGGAGAGCGGCAGCCACGAACCGTGTATTATGGAGAAATATGGTTGATTCAGTTTTATCTTGAATTTGATGTAATACTAAATAAATTAATGAATGTAACATTACTGGTCCAATAATCAGCTGTTTTAGTGTACGCAGTCTGACGTTATGAAAAAATTGTATCACCAAATTTTGACCGTACCACTCTTTATTAACCAAAGTAGTTAGACTAGTTAGAGGAACAATAAGCATTGTTATATATTTTTGGGATATGTATTATCATCCTTTCTGTTATGGAGCTTAGTTGATAAACACGATTACTTTAACATGAAGTGGTTTTGATTCAAATAGTAACGTTACACAACCAAATAGGATCCATGAGCCTCTTTACTCTCAAGAGCCACTTTATGATAGATTTGTGATAATTTATGTCATCTTATCTTTCATGGAACATACAACTTTGTATCTACAGTTGCTACTTAATAATGATACATAATGAACCATATTTACTAATATTCTTCAAAGACTAGTATGCATTGTTCTGCATCTTTGAAACCTTTAAGATTGTTCAAGCTTTTGTAAAACTCATTTTTTGAAATCTGCATCCGCTGTAGTCATTATTTGTGCTATAAACAGTAACGTTTCCTAGTCTTACCCACCCAAATCAATGAACTTCTGTGAAACTCAGAGCCATTCCAAATAACCTTAAAGATTTTTCATATCATAGCTTTATATTATGAAAGAAGTTACTGTTACACCAGTAGACTGAGGGATATAAGCTCAAGAACAGTTTGGATTACCTAGGATATCCGGCTGATCTGATACTGTCTATTGAACTTTCAGAAGACTTCCTTGACATGATAAAATACATATCGTTGCTTTGTAGAATGAAAGTAGTTACCGTTACACCTGTAGACTTTAGAATCTAAACTCAAGAACAGTTTGGATGATCTAGGATATCCAATCAAAAAAAATCTGCATCATATTGCAAGTTACTTCCCAAATTGGACTATCAAACTGTTATTGCAAAGTAAAGCAAAGAGAACCGTATACATCGTAGTTCCTACTCCGTGGAACTCCAATCCAAACCTACTTCGGATGTGATTAGATGAACATCTAACACATACACTGTTGTGCACATGTGTGTCAAAGCGGGAGAGGAAATTAGTTTTAATTATCTAGAGCTTCCGTCACTGCCTCCCAATCACTTATTGGTATGACAATTAGTGTGCAGTCGAATTCTCGACGGGTCGGTCCTCGGCCGACCGATTACGGTAAGGTTGACCGTAGCACATTACAAATGTCAATTTCTTGATTTTGCTTTGGCTGACACAGCTGTGTGACTGTGGAATTGAGTTCAGTTCTAGGCCTGCTGGCGACGGAGATAGTCGAGTGACTCCGTAGCTTGAAGGAATAGAAGCGCCCGTCTAGCGAATTGGGAGTCGTGAGTTCGAGTCTCACCGGAGTACGTGGATTTCTTTTCATAATTCAAATCTCAATTTGTTCATCGAGCACATACAGTGACCGGCGCAAAAAAAAAAAGATTCACCATATAGTGATTGCTGTTTCCAGTGAAAAATACATGCAAAAATGATAAAATATATCTTTCAATGAATGCACTTCATTCATTTTACATTGTTTTAGTGATCTGTGTTGATAAATATGTATTTGGTTCTTGAGGAATAAAATGATTTCTGATAAGATTGGGAAAATTGCTTAAAAATTGGGTATGACAGAAAAAAGATCCACTTAGCAATTAATTCTGAAACTTCAAAATTTCGCCAAATTTTCACAATTTTTGCTTTTTGGTTTATGCTGTTGTGATGTTTTTGACTTGTGAAATTTATTTTGACATGAGTTTTTTCAATTTTAGGGTGATATGCGGCGTGTTTATTTTTCATGGGTAATATAATAGGTAAAACTTTCCCTAAACTCCAGAAACTATCTTTAAGCAAGAATGAATGCTATTAATCTTCAATACAACAATAATTCAGCTTGCCGACATGCAGGAATGTATTGTTTTGAAATTTTTTTATGAGGTTTGGGCGACTAATGCAAAGAAATGCACATGTTGTGAAGATTATTAAGGATTATTTTATATTATTCGATATTATTTGATAACTCAAAACACTCTCATGTTTGTGTATCGCAATGATCACCTCCATCTGCTTGTACTAAAGCTTGCTGGAGGTATATCCTATAATATACTCTTTGATAATTACAAAATTTCAATGTATTGTACCTGTCGTACCCAATTTTTAAGCAATTTTTCCAATCTAATCAGAAATCATTTTATTCCTCAAGAACCAAATATTTTTCAACACAGATCACTAAAACAATGTAAAATGGATGAAGTGCATTCATTGAAAGATATATTTTATCATTTTTGCATGTATTTTTCACTGGAAACAGCAATCACTATATGGTGGATCTTTTTTGTGCCGGTCACTGTATTCTGTTGTGCACATGGATGTCAAAGCTTTTTCAACAGTGTCCTTCGAGGATGTAAAGAATAAAAAATCGGGATGATCTCACCCAGTTCCATGTAATCGGATGACCGCAACCACTCCTTGACTCATTCATTTTTTTTTGCAATACTGTTGGCATCCATTTTCATTACTTCACGAGGAAGGACAATGTATACCTGCCGCCATAAACACGTGTCACTTTTCACTTTCTCCTTTGAACTATGCAACGCGATCGAGATTTCCATCGCAACTGCCCCATGCCCCAAACACGCGTCACTTTCACGTAACACAAACACGAGTCAGTTGTGCTGAAGCTCTCAGTCCATACACATGTGTTTGCATTGTGTTCTGTTGGATTATTCCCCTTTGATGCGGAATATTGTGTGCCCTAGTGATGACAGCAGTTGCATTCCGCGAGAACACTTTTAAAATCGATTTAAAAGTCTTCGAAAAGCGATCGAGCTTTGAAGATGTCCATAAGTTCATCTTTCGGACCATAGGGCTTCGCCCGCAGGAGGTTCAACGCCTACAAATGAACCATGCACAGAATTGTGTGCACGTAAAATGTCGTGACCTTCATACTGCTCTTAGTGCCGTAGAGCAACACAACAATCGCCACGAGCTAGAGGTTGCTGGCAAGCGATATAAAGTGTAGCTATTGATGGCTGACGAACGAGTTGAGGTCAAAGTGCATGACCTTTCTGAGAATGTGACCGACGCCGAAATTTCGTCATACTTGGAACAGTATGGGGAAGTATTCAACATCAAAGAAGCAGTTTGGGGTAAAAACTATGATGGAAAAAGAAATTCCGTCTGGGATACGCGTTGTACAAATGAAGCTGAAAAAGCACATCAAATCTTATGTCACCATCAGTAGTGAACAAACATATATCAGCTACAAATCGCAACCGGCATCATGCCGCCACTGTACTCTATTGCTACACACTGGCAGATCGTGCACCGAGAACAAAAAGTTACTAGCGCAAACGACATCTAGCAATGCAGAGACCATTGCCAAATCAAATTCAAAGAACGAGGCTGGAAATATACTCATCCAGCAACAAAAGCTTCAGCAACAACCGCATTGTAAAAGAGCTGCGAATCAGATCGACACCACCGCTGAGGATAGATCACCACCGTCGAAAAGAAAGGATGATAAAATCGTGAACATAGGTGAACCAGAGATTGTGCAAACTGAATTTTCTAGAGACGACGACGATGATGTTGATGACAACGGCAACGCGATGGAAACGAACGCTACAGATGAAGAAGAACCCGATCCCCATGATTCGGAGCGATGGATTAATTGATTATTGAAGCAGCGTAAAAAGAAAAATCGTAAACATGAATTAAATTGTAAGAGTTGAAATGAATAAATGTCTGACCTGAATGACTCTTTTTGAGTTAAAAGGTCATTAAACTAAAAAAAAAAAAAAAAACACGAGTTAAGGTACCCCGGGGGGCAAGTGAGAATCCGGGGCAAGTGAGACCTACAGCTAGATTTTATGTTACTGTTATTCATATGTAATTTTTAATTCATAAAGTGAGATTAACACACCCTACTACATTCGTCGAAATAGAACAAAAAATAAAGTAAAACTTTTTCGGTTCCAGGATAACATTTGGAGTGCTTGCAAATTACTTTGAGCGAAAAAGCTGTAATTTATTTTCATTTATTACCTTTACTTAACTGCTCTCACTTGCCCCAGTGCATTTCAGCATCTGGGGCAAGTGAGACCTATGAGAGTAACAAACACAATTTCATAGTTTGATCTCGCTTTCTTTAGACTAAACCGAAATTTACACAAAAATAAAGTAAAAATCGGCGCCTTAAGTAATGAATCGTTGAATTATATTTAATTACTTCTATTCTGATGATGAAGCTATTGCTTAAAATGGTAAAGTCTTGGGAAGAACATGTTTTTTTTCCAAAACCAATTATTTTTCATATTTTCGCCTAAGCAATTCCTATTATTTTTTCGTTTTTCGCTGCATAATGAGTTTTTCTGAGTGTTAAGGAACCGGCCATAAAGTATGAAAAAAAATGGAAAACGACGTATTCAAAGTTCACGATTTAAAAATATTTATTTAATGATCGTAAAATTATGAAAGGGTAAACATAACATCTAGAAATCTTGAAAAATCTTTTGGTGCGATTCATCAACTACGTAATATGAAAAGCAAGTTTGTAAATATTTTGGCATTTAACTTTATGGCGCTTTTTGTATAAAAAAAATCGATGTTTTGTATGAGCTGCTAGAGTTAAATCATTTATTTCTTAGTACTTTGTTATTATATGTGTTACGTAATTTATGTATGACACCACAAAACTCCTCCAACATAAATCGCTAAACATAGTTATTTGTATAAGACATTCATAATTTATGCTTCCTTACACATATGCAGCAACTATATTAAGCCATTTGAATAAACATTCCGAATAGACCCCACTTGCCCCGTGATACGGAGTAAATAAAGATCTGCTCCACTTTTCATTATATGCATAACAAACAGAAGGTAAAAATTTTGAAACAGTTTTTATGCCCGTTAACAAGAAGAAATATACCAACAATGTCTTTTAGAACCTTTGGAATTTTAAAATAATTTATGTTTAGAATTTTTTGGCCTGACAAAACCAAACTAGCATTTTTTTTAGGTCCCACTTGCCCAAGGTACCTTAAATAAATATAATTAATTTTGCACTCCAGGATTTTTCCAAAAAGGTGAAGAAAGGAAGAGAGAGAAAATGGGGTAAAACGGGCCCGATACACTAATTTCCAGCATCGTGAATGAAACCCTCCTTATCTGAAACTGTTGGGAATTTTGCAGTTTGTGTCAAAAATTCATTCGAATCCAATCTTTCCACTCCGAGCAGAGAATTTATTCGAGAGATATTGAAATTTTCCCAATTTTGCATTGTTTCAAGACGTATTTTTTTTATTGGACCCCAAACAATCGCTTTACTTATATATTTCGAAAACACGCACTTTTAGAAAGTTGCAATGTTCTACAAAGTTATGCAAATTGTCAAAATAAACAACTTTGTAGAAGTGAATAGAGTTCTAAAATGTCAATAGGGTTAGTTATGGTAATTTTTGAGCATAAAACAACCGTTTTTCAAGGCTCATCAACTATCATAGATGCAAATGGATGCAAATTAAATTCCGCTAGGTTCAATTTGTATTAAAATTAGATGAATATCCTGATGTTTTCATCTGTATCCTCGAATATTCTTAACAGGGGTTCTAACTACACTATATTTTTGGGGCTAAAACAATAATATAAGTTTTTGCCTTTCTCGTACACTAAGTGTACTGGAAAGGCTATATGTTCACTCCAAAAATGACTTTTTGATAGAAAGCCCGGAGGGTCAAATCACATATACCAATCGACTCAGCTCGACGAATTGAGGTGATGTCTGTGTGTGTGTATGTGTGTGTGTATGTGTGTGCGTGTGTGTGTGTGTCTGTATGTGTGTGTACAAAAAAACTCACATCAGTTTTTGGCAGTAAACCTTATCCGATTTCAATGACCGACGGTGCATTCGACGCGGAATCTGGTCCCATTGTTTCCTATTGAAAATGGTTCGGATCGGTTCAGCCGTTCCGGAGATATGGCCATTTAGGTGTTCCGGAACGGTACCCCAGGAAGGGACCAGATATGAAAATGCAGCAAACCTATGCATGCGGCACATCAAACCACGGCATTTTCGATAACCTGATGAGCGGTAAGTAGAAAAATAGTCCAAGACCATATCTGAACCGGTAGTGTTCCGGAACCGGTTCCGGATGTCCCGCCGGAAGTGGCAAATATCAAAGTGAATCAAACCCATGCATGAGACACATCAAACCACGGCATTTTCGATAACCTGATGAGCGGTAAGCAGGAACATAGTCTCAGACCATATCTGAACCGGTAGTGTTCCCGAACCGGTTCTGGGCGTCTCGCTGGAAGTGGCCAAATATACAATTGTACCAAACCCATGCAAGCGACACATCAAACCACGGCATTTTAGATGACCTGATGGATAATGAGCAGGAAAATCATCTCAGACCATATCTGAACCGGTAGTGTTTCGGAACCGGTTCTAGTCGTCCCGCTGGAAGTGGCCAAATATACAATTGAACCAAACCCATGCATGCGGCACATCAAACCACGGCAAATATACAATTGAACCAAACCCATGCTTGCGGCACATCAAACCACGGCATTTTCGATGACCTGATGGACAATGAGCAGGAAAACCATCTCAGACCATATCTGAACCGGTAGTGTTCCGGAACCCGTTCCGGGGTTCCCGCTGAAGTGGTTAAATCTGAAAGAGAAACAAACCCGTACATGCGTCACTCAAATACCGGCTTTTTAGATTACCTAATGAACGGCCAGCAAGTTTTTCGGAATCGATTTTGAGTGGCCGGAAGAGGCCAAATGTAAAAGTAAACCAAATCCAGGCATGTGACACATCAAATCGTGGCTTTTGCGATAACCTGATGAACAGTTAGCTAGAAAATAGCATTACGACTGTGATCTCTAACAAGACTAATCACGACTTATCGACAACCTGATGGAAAAATAGGGTCAGACCACATTAGATTCCCGGTAGTGTTGCGGGTTCAACTGTGGCTTCGAAAGTGGTTAGAGGTTCATGCGATATATCAAATCACGGTGATTAGGTAAAGGTGAGTAAATAGCAATAAAATATTCTCAGACCATAATTGGGACAACCGGTAGTGTCATGGTGCATGACTCATGGAATCAGATCCGGCTATACCACCGGAAATTACCAAATATAAAAATGATCCAACCCATACATACGATACACCAGATCGTAGATTTTTTGATAATCTAATGAACGGTTAGCAAGAAAATAGCTTTAGATCACATTAGAGACTAGCTGTTGTGTAGCAGAACCAACGTTCATGTGAAAAATTAAATCGTGGCTTTGTTTAATGGCCTGATAAACATTAGGTATGAACAACAGCGCCGAATAGGTCTAAGTTCTTATATATGAGAACAAAATATAGACAAAACTAAAGCGATCTCATCAAATCGTACCATTTCAGATTCCTAAGGTGTAAATTTATAGCAGGATGGGTCAACGTTGAATGGAAAAATTAGAATTTGATCGCGTCAACAGGAGATGGTGGCTGTTTTAATGAATTTTGAGCTCTAAAATATGTAAAATAAGTGTATTTGGTATGGGAAATATGTTCGGAGTCCACCAGAGTATCCAAGATAGCGGTCCAAAGTCCAAGATAATGGCCCAGTATTCAAGTTAGTGCCTATTTTATAGGATTTTTAATTCTTGCATTATGGGCATATTTTGTATGAAAATATGTCCAGAATTCAAAATTTGTAATCAGAAAACCCAAGCTGTGCGCTGTTTCACAAGGTCTGCAATATGACTATAGTTTGAATGGGGAAGAATGCCGGTCTTCGTCCAAAACTGGTAACCAGAAAATCATAAACGACATGCCAAAATTCAATACGGCGACTATTTTATGTAATTTTAGGTGCAGAGTCCAAAAATGAATACCAGAACATCCAAGATGGTGTCTCAATGTTCAAGATGGCGGTTAGTTTAGTTGGGGTAGATATAAAATGACGTTTCAAAATTTTGCGGCTTCATGACACTTGTTTCACAGACAAACAGACGTGTTACTTGGAAGAAAATGTGATAAAAATCATCGCCACGAAAACATAATCGCCCAATGCTAATTATGCTGTGGTACGCAAATCTACTGAGTAGATGGCGGTAGTGAGCAAACGTCAAACAGGAGCAAAAACGATGCGAGCGCCATGAGCGAGCGATTTGCGAACTACGGAATATTTGAATAATCCGTTAAAAAGTGAAACGATGGGAAGTGAGTAGAGTGAGACGTCTGTTTGTCTGTGCTTGTTTGTTTTGAGTTTTGGATCGTTGTCTTATATTTTCTGAATATTGGATGTTATGCTAATATAAAATGTATCCATGTTGAGTAGATTTAGCAAGCAGTTTTCATTTTGTATTTATGTCAATGTCATCAACATGCCGCTCGAGTTTTGTTGAAAGGATATTTTAAAGCACGAGAAAGGCACCATCACCGCTAGGTGGATTAATTAGGGTTTTTTTACATTTTTTCGCGTTCCCGTTTGGTTTGATGAAATGAAAAATAATCAGTGCTTCGCCATGCGGGAGCATTACTTTCAATTAGAGCAAACCAGTGTTGCGAAATGAGCGAGTACTCACACAACTAGCCAAACTCACGAGTGAGTATGAGCAGTACACCTTAAACTCACCGTGAGTATTACTCACATTTGAGTAAGCGCTGTACAACTCACACTCACTCGTGAGTATTGACGTGCAGATACTCACTCACGAGTATGCTTTACTCATTCATACGGTAATCTAAAATTTATCTAAAGGCTTGGAATCCTATCAAACATTAAAATGGTATGTTTTATTGGGGCGAATGTTTTGAATCAGTAGACAAGGTTGCTTGTCAATAATTCTATTGTTTTTTTTTTAATCTAGTTAATTGTATCTTACTGGTAGTTCTAAGCACTCCGTTAAGGGCGGTCCTGAAGAGGTCCCCTTTGAGCCCAACAGCTCAACGTAAGGGCTTTTGTTTGAACTCAAACCTCTTGTAGACAGAGATCAACCCCTGAAATGGCTGTCATCCACATATAACTGGCGTGAAGCCAACAATTTGGTGCAGGACGTGGTGCTGATTTGAATGGGCGGTTGCATTAAGCTGAAAACAGTGATTTTTTTCTGTTAGTGCAGGCGTGACATTCACATATAATTGAGTTCAGCGTTGTTTTAAATGGCCGAAATGTATTTGCATGCTTGTGCGTCTTGTAAATTTAATAAAGAACACTAAACGCATTGAACAAATGTGTAAACGATCGTTTCTCAAATGCACGATAATTCGTACGACAAAGTTCGCTTCCGCACGTAGCAGATTGAAAGGCAGGCTGAAATTTCGTAAACGAGCCCGTTCGAGCCGGCTTCAAGAACTAACGCTTTCTTCAGGGGGTTGGCAGAGAAAGCAATTAAGAAAAAGTAATTTTACGGAATCGTGTGGTGTGCTCGATTGATAGCCGATTTGACCTTGGATTTGACAGTTCGATAGCAGCAGACCTGCTGCAAAGGCGCATATAAAGCTTGATCCACTTAGTATTTGGCCGCACAAAACAAGACATTTCTTTGTCAAAAAATACATAGAAATACGGTTTAGGTTTTATAACGCAGGAAATTTATTAAACTTTGAAGAAAAAAATATTGAAAAATTATTCATCGGCATTTCGGATGAATTCTCGGACTTTTCGCTTAACCCGTATCGGCCTGAGTCAGCGCATATGAACTAAAAATGTCGCCGTTCAGCGAATACACAACGGATTTGAATAATTTTCTGACAGTGCACTCGTACATATGTCTAGTTTGTAAAAGTGGACAGAGAACGTCGGAATGGTCCCTATGGTCGGAGTTATTCCGGTGGGTCACTGGGTCAGATTCGTATAAAAAGGGCTGTTTTTCGGTACACAGAGTGTTTTCCATTATGATTCGCTATTAAACTCATTCTATTTTCACTAAAACTTATACCTCTGCAACCAAACATTGTTTCCACACAGTTTTTGACCGTTAAGGAACTACCGGATGTGGCCACCGGACATAATCTCCGGAGGAACCTGCCACATACTGTATACTGGGGTACACAACCATAACCCATTTTATGCAATTCAGTATCATAATTTACATTTTATATAACTCATTTTGGTATCATAATGGCCATTTTTCCGAACTGGTTCATTATGCAACTGAAATGAGTTGCATAATGAAAAATAGTTGTATAATGTTCATAATGCAACTCATTTGAGTTGCATTATGAACATTATGCAACTCAAATGGGTTGCATTATGAAAAAAATCATTGCATAAAATTTTGTATGGAACTCGTTGCAAAGCTCGATTTTTTCAGCGCTCTTCGTATTTATCCAACTCGGCAAGCCTCGTTGGATAAATGTACGACTCGTACTGAAAAAATCAACTTTTTGCAACTCGTTTCATAAATAACTATTTTGCAGCTCTATGTATTGACTTTAGCGGTATAGTGTCTTAGAAGATTTTGTTCTGTATACTGAACTCTTTATTTTGGGATTTTCACTTTTGTGATTAATCCACCTAAAAGTGCCACAGAAATTCACTTTTTTCAAAAAATGAAGATAGAGTATTGGTGTCTTCTGCAAAGTTGTAGAAAAATGTATTGTTGGAAAGTTTGCCGAACAAACTATTACCTTATTTGCTTAATTATAAGAGATATGTATCGTTTTGTGTGAACGACCCCTTAAAATAGTTTTTTCGTTATATCTTTTTCTGGGGATTTTTGGTAATTTTTGTGTGTTCTACACAGTTGTTCTTTGTTATGAAATACACCTCCTTCTGCTTTTTTATCATTGAAATAACGCTCCAGGTGGAACAGAGCCTGCATCTGAAGAAATTCTTACTGGTATTACTTCAGGAATATTGCTGGGATTTATTCATAAATTTCTGGTAGAAACCATCAGGAACTTTTGCTGGGATTACGCAGGTATCTCTCGCTGCAGATCATCCTGTTCTTTCAGCTGAAAATGCTTGAGAAACCCCAGCAGTAATTTCTGGAGAAGTCCTAGTAGCAATATCTGTTGCTATTCTAAGACGTAGTCCTGAAGGAATTCTTGAAGAAATCTCTGGAAACATAGCAATAGGATTTTATATAGGACCCCTTAGATAAATCTCTGCAGGATTCCTTGTAAGGATATGCAAAGGAACTATTGCAGACACCTTTGAAGCAATCCCTACAAGAATATTTAAAATAATCCCAACAGGCATTTGTTGAAGAATTTCAAGGTAATGTTTTCATAAATTTCTCTTGGGTTGTCTCCGGAATGCCTGTTGCGTTCCTCTAGGAATTGCTACTGGGATTGGCATCCAGGATTCTTGCAAGGAGTCCACTTGAAGTTCCTCCAGGAATTCTTTCTGTGATTTGTCAAGTGATTCCTCCAAGTATTTTTTCATGAATTCCTCCACGGATTTTTCTAATAAATCCTGCAATAGTTCTTCCAGTGATTCTCTATAGATACTTTCAGAAATTGCTCTCGAAATTCCTTCATTAATTTCGCCTGTAGTTCCAATGATTCCTTTATAATTCATTCTTCAGATTGCTCCTGCAATTTTTGCAAGGATACGTCCAAAAACTCTTCTGGCATTTTCACTAAAAATTCTTGCTGGGATTCCTCCAGCGATACCAGTATGGATTTCTTTAGAAACTAAGTACTCCTACTAGGAATCCTCTTCAGATTATTTTTGGAACTACTGCTGGGATTGCTACTGGACTGCTGCTGGGATTCTTCTATAAATTTTAGACTGGAATCCTCCAGTATTTTTTCTGAGTTTCCCACCTGCAGGAAATCATCCAGGAATTCCTTGAAGATTCTCAACAGTAATAATTAAAAATGCTGAAAATGCATGAAATTTCTCAAGAATTCAAAAAAAATCAGCAGGAGTTCCTGAAGGAATCTCAGCAGTAATGACTGGAATACAATAAGAAATTCCTAGAGCTATCTTTCACAAATTCTCTGAAGGATTCATAGCAGAAATTTCTGGAAGAATTACAAGAGATTCCCTTGAGGAATCCCAGAAAGAGTTTTCAGAGACACCCCAGCAGGCTTCCCAAATCTTTTGAGAAATCCTCTTGGAATTCCTCTAGAAATGTCTGATGGGTTCTCCTGGAAATTTCTGGAATTTTTCCATGGATTTCTCCTAGGATTCCTCCGCAAATTGCTTCGGTCATCCTTCCAGGGATTTTCCCAAGGATTCCTCCAATAATTTCTCTCGGAATAAACTTAGAAATTCCTGCACGGATTCATTCATGAACTTCTACCAGGATTTCTCCATGTATTCTTGCTGAGAATTCTCAAGCACTTCTAGATGGTATTTCTGAAGTTTTTGCTCTTGGGAATCCTCCTGAAGTATTTCTAGCAGGAATTGCTAAAAGAATTCCAGCAACACTTCTTGTAGGATTCCCACCACGAAAGCCCGGAAAACCCACAGTACCATTTCAGGACCAACAGAAATTCTCAAAGAAATTTGAAGAGGATTTCCAGAATACGAAGAGGAATTCAGAGAAAAATCACTAGAGGAATTTGGCAAAAAAAAAACCCTGGGTGAGTTTGTGAAGAAGTTATTTGATAATTTTGAAAGAAATTCCTGTAGGAATCAAATGAAGTAATCTTGGCGGAAACTCAGCACGCATTCTTGAGTAATCTTCACGGTGAATTTTTGGAGGTACCTTTTAAACATCTCTGTAGCAATCACAGAAGGAACTTCTGCAGGAATCACTCACTCACTCATGTATCCTGAGCACCTCTGGGGGTACATAGGGCCAGCGTAAAAGATCTCCATCCTGGACTGCTGCTGGCTTCAGCCTTGACCTCGACCCAGGTCAGGTTCGCCTTCTTTGATTTCCTTGTTGAGGCTTCGTCGCCACGGGCCCCTGAGTCTGTCTCTGCTGTGATGTCCTGCCGGATTCCAATCCAGCGCTTGCTTGTAGATTTCGTCTCCGTTCTTTCGTGGTGTGTGGTCGACTTCCTCCATTTACGTTCTCAAATTTCTGTTGATATCGGTTTCAAATGACATCGTCGATGGAGCTCAGTACTCGGAATCCAGTTCTGAGGCCACCAGGCCCAAATTATAAACCGCAGACATCGGCTGATGAAAATCTGTAGCTTTTGTATGGTCTCTGTTGACACGCACCACGATTCGCTGGCGTACAACAACATAGATTTCACGTTGGAGATGAAAATTCGAGTTTTGATGCGTTGACTGATCTGATTGGATCTCCATATATCGTAGATTCGGAAAAGCAGTCCTAGCCGTCTTGATCCGTGTTGATAGACAACGATTTGGTCTTGCTGACCTTGATGGTGGACCCGCCGTAGAGGAGCGTTCGGTCTGGTCGTCGAGCTTATTCTGCATGTTAGAGCATCGTTGGTCTTGTATGCTCCATTGCAATGAACTGCCAAACTAGCCTACGATACGGTTCACCGTCAATCGCCCGCACCATGATCTTGTCGATTACGATGAGAAACAGTTGCGGTGATAGTACCAAACTACCCGGATGGGATCCGACAAAGCTCCGGTATGCAGGACTCTGCATGTAAAAGCCTCGTACTGTGCTTCCATGAGGTTGACGATTTTATTCGAAACTCCTTTGCGTCTCAGGGCGCCCCACAGATTTTCGTGGCTCAGACGATCGAACGCTTTTTTGTACTCAATGAACACCAAAAAGAGGGACTCTTGGAATTCGTTCACCTGCTCCAGTATAATACGGAGCGTGACAATATAGTCAACACAAGATCTTCCGGCACGGAACCCTCTTGCTGCCGCCGGAGAGCCGCGTCTGTTTTTTCTTGTATCCGATTCAGGATAACTTTGGCACAGAACTTTGAAAACAACACACAATGGATCAATGCAGAAATCACAGTAGGTATCCTAGAAGATTTTCTAGAGGAATTCCTGAAGAAACTCTTGGAGAAATCCGCCGAAAATGTCAAGAGGAACTCTTGGGAATATGAAGAAATCTTTGGATAACGGCTCAAGGAATTCCTGCTGAAATGCTGAAATTCTTGCTGAGATTGCTCCAGAAGTATGTCCACGTTATCATATTCAAATCCATTCTGTGATTTCTCCAAGGATTTCTATAGATATTTCCAATGATTTTTCCAAATTTCTCTCTTTAGGAATTTTGTTTGAAATACTACTGGAAATCCCTGAAGGAATCACAGCAAGAAATTTTAAAGAAATATCTGGAGGATTCACAGCAGCACCTTTGTAGGAATCTCAGTTGTAAATACACAAGACAAGGGACTTGCCCTCTCCTTCATCCCGCATTTCTTTGTATTTATCAAAAAGAATTAATGAAAAAAGAAAAGGCTGCCTACGCTAGTGGTTGTTATTGCAAGGGGAATTTCTTCAATAAATTCTGGAAGAGACCTATTATCATTCCAGGTATTTCTATAATATTCGTTCCATGATTCCACCAGGGATTTCTCCAAGGACTCATTAAGAAAATCTATTTATGTTTTTCTTGAGATGCAGGCTCTGTTCCACCTGGAACGTTATTCCAATGATAATAAAGCAGAGGAAGGTGTATTTCATAACAAAGAACAGCTTTGTAGAACACACGAAAATTATCAAAAATCCCCAGAAAAAGATATAACGAAAAAACTATTTTGAGGGGTCGTTCACAAAAAACGACACATATCTCTTATAATTAAGCAAATAAGGTAATAGTTTGTTCGGCAAACTTTCCAACAATACATTTTTCTACAGCTTTGCAGAAGACACCAATACTCTATCTTCATTTTTGAAAAAAAGTGAATTTCTGTCGCACTTTTAGGTGGATTAATCACAAAAGTGAAAATCCCAAAATAAAGAGTTCAGTATACAGAACAAAATCTTCTAAGACACTATACCGCTAAAGTCAATACATAGAGCTGCAAAAAATGGGTTATGGTTGTGTACCCCAGTATACAGTATGTGGCAAGTTCCTCCGGAGATTATGTCCGGTGGCCACATCCGGTAGTTCCTTAACGGTCAAAAACTGTGTGGAAACAATGTTTGGTTGCAGAGGTATAAGTTTTAGTGAAAATAGAATGAGTTTAATAGCGAATCATAATGGAAAACACTCTGTGTACCGAAAAACAGCCCTTTTTATACGAATCTGACCCAGTGACCCACCGGAATAACTCCGACCATAGGGACCATTCCGACGTTCTCTGTCCACTTTTACAAACTAGACATATGTACGAGTGCGCTGTCAGAAAATTATTCAAATCCGTTGTGTATTCGCTGAACGGCGACATTTTTAGTTCATATGCGCTGACTCAGGCCGATACGGGTTAATACCGCTCATCATTTCTTGCACAGTAGAACTTTCAACTTGATCTGCCATCTTTTCCCACCACTTCTGCAAATCAGATGATTTTTTGATTGTTTTACCACATTTTTTAAGTTTGCCTTTGATAATTGCCCAAAATTTTTCGATGGGACGAAAATCTGGGCAATTCGTAGGGTTGATAGTTTTCTCAATAATATCAATGTTATTCCTTGTTTACCATTCCATGACATTTGCTGGTTTTTTTGCTTTGCTGGATGCGTTTAGTGTGTAAGATTCATGTTCGAAAGTTGAGTACTAAAGTAAATTTACTATTTTTTGTAAATTTCAAATTACAAACTGATCAAGTGTTAAGTATGAGGAAAAACGTTACTTTTCCTTACGGAATAATAGAACGGACTATTTCTCGGCGCAGAAAACACTACAGCTCTTTTAGATTTACAAGGGAGCCGTTACCAGTGTAAAACTTTTTTTCCTTACTTGCCTACTCAAGTAATTTTGAAGCGAAACCACTATTTATCCATTATATGCCCTATCTTTTTGCACAGTAATAGAAACTAGCCTTATGGGAAAAAAACGATCAAATGTATGCAGAAAAGAAAAGTTTTAAATGTTTGGACCTAGGAGATGCTGTAATTGACCCTACCATTTTTAATTTGAAGGTAGGTAAATATATGCCAAACATCTTTATTGAATACCGTAAAGTGACCCGACGTATGCGAAAAAAGTTATACCATTGACAAAGTGTGGTGAAATATAGAGATTTCCTAATTGATGATATTACTTTGCATGCGTAGGTAAACAATAAGAGTTTTTAGCCTATGGTGCCAAAGCTCTCGAGCAGATCCACCTTTCCTCGAACACTATGCCTTGTATATAAATAATCACCATTGCAGTACAGAACAAACGAAAACATCATTTCAAACCAACAAAAATAACTTACTCACTAAACTCACCGTGAGTAAAATGAGTAACTCACGCGTGAGTAATGACGTCATACTCTCGCGTGAGTATTACTCACTTGTGAGTAATACTCACGCGAGAGTATGACGTCATTACTCACACGTGAGTATACTCATACGCGAGTAACTCACAGCGTGAGCATTACTCGCAAATGAGTAAGGTGAGTGAGTATTTTTTACTCGTGAGCATGAGTTTCGCAACACTG
Organism: Aedes albopictus; assembly: GCF_035046485.1. Taxonomy (NCBI): domain Eukaryota; kingdom Metazoa; phylum Arthropoda; class Insecta; order Diptera; family Culicidae; genus Aedes; species Aedes albopictus. The sequence continues at coordinate 214,641,041 of NC_085137.1, forward strand.
GAGCAAACGCTGGTGGAAGTGAAAATTAGGCTCGGGTGGAGCTACCACAAATTAGGATCTGGAAGAGGCGGCATTCGTGCATTGGCTTCGTTATTTGTGTGCAAACCAAAAATATAAACTGAAATGGTCAGGTTTGAAATATTGTGAGAAATATTGCTTCTGATAGAGTGATGTGGAATTTGAAGACATAGAGAAGAAAAGCAAATAAGGTTGCCGCGAGCGGATGTCTACTTTAATCGATTGTCATTCTGCGTTCTCAAAAGGAATTTTATTTGATAGTTTCGCTGGTGGTTTGACTTGAATAACGCCACCCGGTCAGTTTTCCGCGTATGAAAGTGTAACTCTTCGCGTTCATTCGTGAGTTCCGGTGTAATGTCAGTAACCGCTAGCTCGGTTGATCGCTCCACGTTGTTTTAAGTGTTCGCGGTAATTAAACCAACTCTATTACGGTTGTTGCTGCACCGCTGGAGAAATGAGAGAACAACTATATATCGGCGGAACTTTCTAATTAAAAAAACGTCATTTTATTCACACATGTAATATTTACCATACCAAATACGCACCGGAAACAAAAAATGCATTTTTTTTATTCAGGAAGTGTTTATGCATTTCAGATATCCATTTGATATCCGGATGCATTAATGCGGGACTTACTGTTTCAGAAAACGACCTCTAGATGTACGTGGAGCTCCAGGCATACTTGAAATGGGTCGTTGGACGTGCAGTAGAGCTATCACCTTCCATCTCCAGGACTAAAACTGTTTGTGTCTATAAATAAATGTTAATATCAGACTCACCCGAACAGAAAAAAATCCTAGAAAAGTTAATGCGACTCTAATCGAACACATAACAATCGCTTTATACATATGCACAATAAAAGTATAACAACCCAAATCACAAGTGGCTCCAACGTTCCCTATTTATCTGTATTCAGAGCACATGAGGTCGTCAAAAATTTTTGCACTCTTCAGAAGGAAACTGAAAAGATGAATCTTGTCTAACCTCATATCATTACTATAATACATATTATCGCTTCACCGAGCTTGAGAACAGTTTTTGAGTTATAACAAATGTAAATTTGTTTGAAAAAAATACCACTTCAAAACTGACTGCAAATTTTTAACCTCCATATGTTTTGGTGCTTTTCATTGGAAAAGAAAACATTTTTTCTACCTGTTGATACTAAATAGCATATTTAAATGGAAACTAAAATGAGCATCATTATATGATAAATGCAATAAAACTCATTCGGTGGGTCAAAATTCCTGCCTATGCCAAAATAAGTCCTCTACTCCACTAATTTAATCCTGAAATAGTTATGCGCGCAACGATAATTCATAAAATAATTCAAATAATTCAAAATTCAATATTGTTGTTTAACTATTGCTTATTTTTTCTTTATTTATTAATCATTGTGTTTTCTTATATTTTTCCACAGATCACATTTCCATAGGGCTTTGTCAGTATGGTGTGATGCAATGAACTGTTACTCTAGTCGTCTAGTACTGTAGCTCCAGCTCCAACCAGAGGAGCTAAATCGAGGACGCCCGATTCCGATTCAGTCTATAGCTACTTATCACCATAGTTGTGTATAATACCTGAATTTGGAAGCACACCTCCTCGCAAAATGGCTGCCTTCGCTGGACTCAAGGATCGCGCTGCCAACGTATTCGGCGGGTAAGTACCCACCCATCCTGGGATTCATTTCGCAATGCCAAACAACCCCAATTTCTGCTGTATTTATCTTCATAAATTCATGTAAGCATTTTGCTGAATTGAGCTTCCACGCTTTGCTATCAAAAGGGTCTCTTTCGGTGCGTCAACAAAACTGAATTTTCGACATAATCCGGATTTGGATCCCGGCATTCACTCCTTGCACTCGACTGGAATCGGGGCGTTAGGGGAGCCACTGCAGTTAGGGGTTGCTATGGCACCAGTATGGTACATGGAATGGTATGGCCTTGGTTTGGGAAGCGAATATTTTTTTCCTTCTGAACTGCAAACAGCTCCTAACCCATGCTTGCTTTTCTTTTCGGGTAATATTTTGCGTATCTCTTCTTCTTCTTCTTTATGGCTCTACGTCCCTACTGGGACTTGGCCTGCCTCGCTTCAACTTAGTGTTCTTTGAGCACTTCCACAGTTATTAATGGAAGGGTTTTCTTTGCCTGCCATTGCATGAATTTGTATAATGTGAGGCAAGGACAATGACACACTATGCCCAGGGAGTCGAGAAAATTTTCCCGACTGGAACGGAAATCGAACCCGCCATCTTCGGATTGGAGATCCATGTTCTTAACTACTAGACTATCTGGAGACCAGTTTGCGTATCTCACATAGGTTAAATATTTTGTTTTTCTTTTGGAATGTGGTAAGAGGTTTCCTAGTCAAAAAATTTAGTTGCTACAGAAGCAACAAGCTGTTAGTCAAATATTTGTCAAAAAATAAGCCAATGCTCAAACATATTGTTTGTCTCGATCGAATTTTCATTAGTATCAAACTGATGTTGTCAAATTCTTTTCTTGTCAAATATTTGACCCTGTTACTTCAGACCGTAGGTTATAAATATTTGTTTGATATTCAAGTAACAAAATCTTGCCTACCTTTATCCTAAAGATACACTTTGCAGAACAGTTAAAAATACAATAACATTGCTTTGTAAAAATTCTAATTATCATACATAACAGCTTTATTTCTCTATGTTCAATTCAGTTACCACACTTCCCATCTTCATTCAAAAGATTGATATTGGCAATTTTGGTCACGTTCTGTGTTGGCACGAGAGCCGTCGGAAAATGAACCACCCACCACATTCTACAAGTGGGTAGGTATGTAGGTACTAGCTTCTCCAGTTCTCAAGCTCATCCCAAATCGAATCGCACCACACCCGAATGAGTGTTCACAAAAGTGGCTCTCGAAGAAAGAACAATGTGTGCTGAGGCGAAAAAGAAATAGCGACCGGTGGTTATTGCATTCCGGCACGATTCTTCGATTTTCGCGAAATTGGTTTTCGATGTGACTCAAGATGGTGTTGCAATTGAATTTTGATGGAAAACTAGACGTTGGTCGTTGGCTGTCGTCATCTCCACGGAAAACTTCGATGCGCACAAAATTGAATACTGAGCAGCTTAGCTCAATTTATTTCCATCCCTTCTTTTTGGAAACGAAACGGGACGGGACCTTCAATTATCGCATTTAATTAAATCGTTATCAAAACGGTCAGATCTGCCCATCGACGAGATTTTCCGCCGGCAAATTCGGTCTAATCCTCTTTACGGTGAATCTATTGTTGGTCAGACTGTTTGGCCCATCTCTTACCTATATTTATAGGGGGATTGGGGGCATAATGGACACCCGGGGCGAAATGGACACCCCTGTTTTTGCCAAAACTGTTGACTTTTATGTAAAACCTTCAATGCATAAGTGTAAAGGAACAAGTCATTGTTCTATTTTTCAAAAGTACCATCGATATTCCTTCAAAATAACCGAAATATCATTGAAATTGAAGTATGTTTTTCATATGGTGGATTTCTTATAATTTCGAAGCAGCAGCAAATAAGGTATAACGAGTGATTGAGTGTGTCCACCATACAAACAAATGAATTGTTAGCTTATCTACATGTATACGCAGATTTAGCAATGGATGAAGTATTATATTTTTGATCAAAATACACTAAAAATAGCAATTTTAATATTGTAGTCATTTCGGGGCGAAATGAACACTGGCAATTATGAATGGATGTACGCGCGTTGCATACTGTTAGGCGTTTTAGAGAGTTTGAAAAAAACTAATCCGATTATCTTATCCTAAAATTTATTTAATTAGCTTTGAAGTTATGTAAACTCGTCTAAGATGGAGTATTATATCTGTGGTATTGATCTTCGTTGGCAAATTACTTATCTGGTCGATATTCTCTAAAATACAGCATAAAATATGCAGGGGTGTCCATTATGCCCCGATGGGTGTCCATTTCGCCCCGTACCTTTCCTGCCAGCCCCAAAAAACACACGGTTTTCAATTCATTATTTCTTCACAATAATGACATTTTACCAGTTGTAAATGATTGAAATACGTAGGAAACAAGTTGAAGTTGTAAGCCAACTGATAATATGTTAAGTTTTTGTCTGTTATACAGGCCTAACATACTCATTTGCTTAGGGTGTCCATTATGCCCCTAATACCCCTATACATTTGAAGCCTTCCCATTCCAGTCGGAACACGGCACCGAGGGTAGATACCTACTAAAATAACATGTTTCAGTGTCCTTGTTGTTGGTGGATCTGTTTTCGGATCCGCCTACCGTTCATTCAATTGCTCGAAGCATCCATTTCGCTTCCCGGTGTATGGGTGGTTGCGTGGGTTTCGCCAACACTGCCTGGTCTGACGACGAGACGACTGACTGGTGTTCTGCCTTTTAATAGAATTTATTTATAATAATGCCTCTTAATAGAGACTAATGGGAGATTATGAAAATTTTAGAATGCACAGTGGGCATAAACAGCAGTCTGGTGCGCACTGATAGGGGTGGGAAAAGGGGTAGAGAAAGAGTTCTTCAATTTAATTAACGGGTACATTTCCTCCTTTTATTAGGTGGAATTTTGAGAAGTTGTTGTAGAAATCGATGATCACTGTTTTTAACTGACTTGGAAACTTACACTGGGCTTCTTCTACTTCTTTGCCAAGCCTCTGAATTTAAACAAAGCCTGGGTTGAGGTAAGTCGTTGACACTCTAAGTGTCTCACAATTGAAATTTTCAAAAAAGTTTGTTATCACAATATTAGACTAATCCTAAATAAAATCTTAAGATGAGTCCCTGAGATAATCCAGGAGGAATCCCCAAAAGGAATATTAAGAATTCAAGATGAAATTCTTGAAGAAATCCAAAAAGAATTCATTAAAAACTCCAGACGATTTTCCTGAAAAGATCTCGGGCTAAATCTCTGTAGCAATCTGTGGAGAAATTCCTTATAAAAACCCGCGAAGAGTTACTGAAATCTTTGAGAGAAGCGCTCAAAGAATCTAGTAGAAATCCCAGAAAGATTCCCTGGATGGATCTCGGGAGAAATATCTGGAAAAATACCGGGAGAAATTTTCAGAGGGGTTCTGTGGGAATCCTTGAAATAACCCCTGAAAGGATCTCTTGAGGAACCCCTATAGGAAACCTGGGAAGAATCAATGGAGGAATTATTGGGGAGATGCCGGAAACAATCAATGAAGATATCACAGAGGAAATACCTGGAGGAATTTCAAGAGGAATTAATGTAGATATTCCAGGACAACTCTTTGAAGGAATTCATAGAGAAATTCTGGAAGGAATCCAGGAAAAAGTTTCTGAAAAAAAATAATTTTTACCGAACTTTGATAAAGCTTCACTTTGGTATAACTCGGTAATCTGAACTTTGACAGAATTTAAAAGAAATAAATAGGATATTGTAATAAAATAGAAGTGAAGTATCCGACATTTACAGTTCAATTATTTCGATGCACCTTAAAATTTACGCAAGAGAAAACATAATACAAAATGAACGATTGGATTTCCTTTAGTTTGAAAGTAAATTTTAAAGTTATGCTTGTGCAGAAATAAATTTCTTCTATGTTTCCAAAGATTTTGTATTAATTCCATGATTTCTTTATTTCTAAAATGTGTGATAGAATATGTAAATCAGTAAAGTTGTGTAGTGTCCCATGATACCAGATTATTTAAATTTGTTAATGGAATTCTGGCAACTAATCACTTGAACACAAAAATCTTAATTTTAGCTAAAAAAAGAAAAGAGCTCATTAATTAAAAAAATGTAGCATAAGTGCTGCTTAACGAAAGTTTATAATAACCTGTCACAAAAGCGATAACACACATTTATTAAAAAATAGACTAAATTTTCAAAAATGGCTTATGTTATGTTCTAGTGGGTCGCCAAACTCTATTACAATTAAAAGTGGGTCGCAAGCTGAAAAAGTTTGAGAACCCCTGTTTTAGAGGAAATCTGGAAATGAAATTGCAGAACGAATTCCTGGAGGAATCCTTGACAGAATACTGGTGGAAACCCTGAGAATACTGCTGAAAAAACCCCTTAAAAATGCCAGAAGCAATTGGCTTCCTTAGTGGTGTTGAGATAATTCCATATTCTGAATCTGCATGCTAAACTGAGCCGAAATCCAAATTTTCATCAACTTTGGTGCCCGGTAACCTATTTAAAAATCAATTTGAAATTTGTATGGGAGCGATTTGTCGAATCATCCCTCGTCGCATTTTGTACTGAACGGAGCTGTCAGGCAGTTGCCCAGCTGTCAGAAGGTGATTTCATAAAATCTCTTTGAAAATGATTTTAGGTACCAAAATAATGTTCTAAAAATCTGAAAAATATCATGGCGGCTCAGAAAAAGGTGCTGTTTTGTTTAAAAATAAAAAAAATCATGGATTTTTTCTTAATTTTAAAACCCAATTAATAGAAGAATCTCGGGTGAAACATTAAATAAATCCTGCAATTAATCTCTGGAAGAATCTAGAGAGGAATCTAACAGAACCCATAAAAGAAAACCAACCAACAGAATTTTTTTAAGATATCCTGGAAAAAATGTCGAAGGAAAGAAATTCCTAAATGAATTTCGAGAGGCATCAATGAAGGGATGTTGGAAGGAATCCTGGGAGAAATCCTTGAAAAAAAAATCTCTGGGTGATTCTTGGGTGACATCCCCGAAGGAAACTCGTGAAAAAGTAATGAATAAATCCCGGGGAGTATCTTTGAAGGAAGCCCGGATAAAATCTCTGGAAGAGTCCCGGAAAAAAGACAGGAAGAATCCAAAGCTTACTTTGTATTGAGAAAATTCCCGCGAGAGATTATCAAACATAAGGAAGGAAACAATGAATAAATTTCGGAGAAATTCTTAACGGAATTCCAGAAAAAAAACCTGAAGGAATCCTTGACAGAATCCCGAAGGAATCCCAGGAAAAATCCCTAAATGGAACCCGGGAAGGATCAATGCAGGAACGAATTGCAAAAGGTATCTCGAGGCAAATGCCAAAACAAATACCTGAAACAATCCTGGAAAATATCAATGAAAGAATCCCTGAAGGAAACCCAGGAGAAATCATTAAAGAATTCTCGAGAGAAATCAATGAAGAATCTCGGGTGGAATCCCTGGGAGAATTTTGGAGGTATCCCTGAAAGAATCATGGGAAGAATCTCTCTGCAAATACTGGGAGGAACCTCTGGAAGAATCCCGGCATGAATCCTTTGAATACACTAGTTTACAGCATATTTGAACTCGGTAAGCTGATGATCATTTTTGGTGTAGAATCATGCCCTGAGTTCGAAAACGCGAAGGAAAAAAATTCCAGTAGAGCAGAAATTTTTTCGACTTTCCATACAAGGTTGATGATTTGAAATCGATTTTTGTTCTATTTTTAAGCAACGTCGCTCACTTCACACATCTCATTCTCCGTAATAAATGCTCCGATTGAGCTGATTTTTTTACTGTAACTCGCATATATATGATAGCCAAATAAACGTTAAGAGAGAATTTTCAGATTGTTTTTTTTCTTATTGTAAAAAGTACATTTCTTCATATATTTTTGGAAATTTGGCTAAAATTTAAGGAGATCGTCCCTAAAACTCGCCAATATCTTGAATTTCATCAATCTGACGCAAAACCTGCAATCAGATGATTGAATGGTATTGTATTCAGCTTTTAATTTATGGAAAATGATTTGAAATTGGTTGAACAAAACGCAAGATGTTTGAATTTTAATAAATTTCATATTTTTAAAAGTTGTAAAACTCGATATTGAGTTAAAACTCAAAAACTGCTCTACTTAAAATTTTTTGAAACACGGTTTCGAAATCAGTGCTAAATTGTGCTTCAAAAATTTTGGTCGTTGACAGAAGTTCACGACTTTCGTTTTATTTTGTTAACTAGTGATATTTGCTTGAATATTCTGAGTAGAATGCTGAGAGGAATCCCAAGTGAAATCTTGAAACAAACCTCTACAGGATTCTCGGCAGGTATTACTAAGACCCCCTGGAATGTCCCTGGGACCCCTGAAGCGCCTCAGAGACCCACTCCATAGCCCCTTAGACTCCCTGGACGCATTGTAAATCTCCTGAGATCTCCTGAAACACCGTGTAAGCACCCCTTTGAAACCCCAGGGACCCCATACAATGCTCCTAAGATCCTCTGAGACCCCCTGAAACTCCCCTGAGAGCACTCGGTACCTCCTTGAAACTGTATTTGGTATGGAGTTGGTGCCAATTGAATGATCAGAGGATTATTATTTTTATTCCTGTTCGAGTCTGTCACTGCGACCAGTTTTCAGTTTTATTGTGACAGTACCCGTATCCTTAGTGTAGTGTATGCCGCATTACTCCATTTGCCATTGAATGGCAATAACGAATCGATTTAATTACAGTTTTTGTTTAGTTTACTTATAGAAAACAAAACAAAAGCACTGATACCACCGCTGATACTTGGCCATGAATCGGAAACCTAGCATCACCTTTGTTTTTCTGCTAAATTCTTCCCAGTAGGAATTTGAAGACCCGGGTTTTAAAATTAGCAGCAATATCGTTCTAATAAAGGAACATTTATTCAATATTAAGGATTCTAGTATGTTCCTTGCATACCAGCACTTACCATCTGGATCCCTAACCCAATTTGATTTTCTTTGTATTGTGTTTAGCCTCGGATGAGGAGGGTTTTAACTATTTGCTATATAAAGTTGGCTAACCGACATTAAGGTAAGGCCATCAGCGTTCAATTTCGAAACAACGCCTTTTGCCGCTTATCCTGCTTGATGTATGCAAGTTGTTATTGAACACAATATATGTTGATGTTAAAATCTGAGTGATGCCCGCTCAGACTGGAATCTACCTGTCTAATTCAAGTCTACCTAGTTAAGACACCTCTTCATTTTTTTATCATGGACATTCACTCTGGTTTCCGACGTGGCTATATTTTGACATTGGATTTCGCCTGTTTACAATTCTTTGATAAAAAAAAAAGAAAAACAATTATCGCGTGGTGTTTCGTGCCGGTGCCGTATTTTTCCTGTGTACCGTCGTTTCGTCCGTCGTGTCCGGGGCCAACATCACTCGCAACGAGGTGGTGCAATCCTGCTGCGGTTATCGTGGATTGTCACCGTTGCCGACTCGACCAAGAAAAGCAAAAGATCGATTGCAGGGGATTTCCTGGAAAAGGTAAGTAGGTAGTTTGTCATATACGAGGGACTTCGATTCGATTGATGGAGTCGAAGCAATCAAATCGAAAAGGTACCTAACTTGAATGTATTTTTATTCATCCCATCCTGTAGGCACTTCAGCTTGGACGGAAAATTCTGCCGCCTCAACGAACGATGCAGTTTTCTTGTCCAGGAAGTTTGTTGCAGTCAGTACTACCACTGTGGTACTACCATGAAGGGCATCGGAGGCGGAATTGCCGCTTGCAGTAGGAGCGCGTTCGACGGATTTAAACGGATATCAACAGCGAGGAGACCAAACGGAAGCGGATAGTGGTTCGCCGGGAGATGCACTGGTGAACGTACGGGCTGCAGCACATCGAACCTTCTGTGGAGAAGCAGTGTCGTTCCGCCGCAACCGCAAAGCCCTGCCGAACTCGCTCCTGAAGATGATCCGGATGCTGCACGCCGGCATCCTCTACAGTACCGCCGGTCGGTCCGGATAATTGCTGTTTGACCTCACCTACCCAACTCGGCTACAGATTGTTTGCGAAGTGTTAAATTAATTTTTCGTAAGTATTTGTGAAATCATCACGCGGTTTCATGCTGTTTATGACAAACTTTCAAAATATTGTTATATTACTGTTCAGCTATGATTACTTCTTCCTTCTGGCTTCACGTTTCCACTGGAACTTAGCCTGCCTCTTTTCAACGTAATGTTATTTGAGCACTTCCACATTTATTGATTAAAGGGATTCCTTGCCTACCGTTGTAATCGGAACGGGAATCGTATCCGCCGTTTTTGGATTGGCGGTCTATACCTCGGTCCATACCCTTATCCACTAGGCTAAATGGAGACCCTATTAGTTTTGAATGGGACTCAAAAATGTCAAGATTTAAGCTTCAGGTTTATGTATGTTCATTTCTGATTATTCGATACATATTAATACAATCAATAGAACTATTTTTCCAATGTCAATAACCTACTAAGAACATCGTCTTTTTTTTTTATAGATTACTGGGACAAAGCATGCGTTTCAACTAGCCTGTTCTAGGAGCACTTCCGCAGTTAATAATTGAGATCTTTCTTTGCCAATGACCATTTTGCATTTTGTATTTTATGTCCAGCATATTTCCGTAAAGAAACAATCATGGACGGACCAGGAATTGCACCCGTCAACCATGGTCATAGTTTCTAAAATACATCCCAGATAACTGGGGGTTCCTTTAACCCTCCTTTGGCGTTAGGGTCATTTTTTATCCAAATCGTACACTACGTCGTCAGCGAGCTGCTGCCAACGTGATGCAATATGTATTGAGCTGTAAGATAGTAAAATTGTACAATTTTTAGAATGCATCCCAGGTGGCTGGTCAAGGAATCAAATAATGGCCAAGGATTTTTAGAAATCTTTGAATAATTTATGTGAAATTATGGGGAATATTTTCTCCCATATCTACAGCTGTGAAGCCGTTGTATTTAGCATGGCCATGCTGAAGATGACGGGTTCGATTTCCGGAACTTTTCGCAAAGGAAATTTCTCTGAGTTCTTTGGGCATTAAGTATCCTCGTACCTGCCATCTGAATATTTCTGCGAAAAATGTTAAAATATTTTCAAAATCATTAAAAATTTTTTTGTGAAATTATTTATTTTCAAAAGTGGTAGAGAATAGAGAATACATCCCAGAATCTGAGAATTCCTGAGAATTTTTAGGGAGTCTCAGGAATTATTTAAATATATTCCGAAATGCTACTGATTTCTACAAATGGTTGAGAATGTTTTCTACAGTTACAATTCAAATAAATCGGCACCAACATTTCAAAAGGGCGTAACTGCATTTTGAAACAAACCACTCTTTCACATCTGTGGGTCATATTTTAAGTTTCCCACGAAATTCACAAACATTACTAGACAGAGAAATTGCTCTTCTTTCCTATACTGGCGGTGATTTGCATGGCGGCATTGAAATACGATCCACAGATGTGAAAGAGAGGTTTGTTTCAAAATGCAGTTACGCCCTTTTGAAATGTTGGTGCCGAAATGGGAATTTCTAAGAATCTCCACGGATTCTCAGGAATTATTTTGATGTTTTCCGTTATCCTTCTAATTTCTAAAAATGATTGAGAATATTTTCTGCAGTTCCTAGAGTACATCTCAGATAACAGGGAATTTCTGAGAATCTCATTCTTCTAATTTCTAAAAATTATAGAGAATATTTTCTGCAGTTTCTGGAGTACATCTCAGATAACAGGGAATTTCTGAGAATCTTATGGGATTCTCAGAAATTATTTTAAATATTTTTCGTTATTTTTCTAATTTCTAAAAATGATTGAGAATATTTTCTGCAGTTCCTAGAATACATCCCAGATGACTAAGAATTTCTGAGAATCTCTAGGGATTCTCAGGAATTATTTTAATATTTTCCGTTATTCTTCTAATTTCTAAAAATGATTGAGAATATTTTCTGCAGTTCCTGGAGTACATCTCAGATAACAGGGAATTTCTGAGAATCTCTAGGGATTCTTAGAAATTATTTTAATATTTTCCGTTATTCGTCTCATTTCTAAAAACGATTGAGAATATTTTCTGCAGTTCCTAGAATACATCTCAGATGACTGAGAATTTCTGAGAACTCTAGGGATTCTCAGGAATTATTTCAATATTTTCCGTTATTCTTCTAATTTCTAAAAATGATTGAGAATATTTTCTGCAGTTCCTAGAGTACATCTCAGATAACAGGGAATTTCTGAGAATCTCATGGGATTCTCAGGAAATATTTTAATATTTTCCGTTATTCTTCTAATTTCTAAAAATTATAGAGAATATTTTCTGCAGTTCCTGGAGTACATCTCAGATAACAGGGAATTTCTGAGAATCTTATGGAATTCTCAGAAATTATTTTAAATATTTTTCGTTATTTTTCTAATTTCTAAAAATGATTGAGAATATTTTCTGCAGTTCCTAGAATACATCCCAGATGACTAAGAATTTCTGAGAATCTCTAGGGATTCTCAGGAATTATTTAAATATTTTCCGTTATTCTTCTAATTTCTAAAAATGATTGAGAATATTTTCTGCAGTTCCTAGAATACATCTCAAATGACTAAGAATTTCTGAGAATGTCTAGGGATTCTCAGGAATTATTTTAATATTTTCCGTTATTCTTCTAATTTTTAAAAATGATTGAGAATATTTTCTGCAGTTCCTAGAATACATCTCAGATGACTGAGAATTTCTGAGAATCTCTAGGGATTCTGAGGAATTATTTTAATATTTTCCGTTATTCTTCTAATTTCTTAAAATAATTGAGAATATTTTCTGCAGTTCCTAGAGTACATGTCAGATAACAGGAAATTTCTGAGAATCTCGAGGGATTCTCAGAAATTATTTTAATATTTTCCGTTATTTTTCTAATTTCTAAAAATGATGGAGAATATTTTCTGCAGTTCCTACAATACATCCCAGATGACTAAGGATTTCTGAGAATCTCTAGGGATTCTCAGGAATTATATAAATATTTTCCGCTTTTCTTCTAAATTCTAAAAATGATTGAGAATATTTTCTGCAGTTCCTAGAGTACATCCCAGATAACAACAAATTTCTGAGAATCTCTAGAGATTCTCAGAAATTATTTTAATATTTTCCGTTATTCTTCTAATTTCTAAAAATGATTGAGAATATTTTCTGCAGTTCCTGGAATACATCTCAGATGACTGAAAATTTCTGAGAATCTCTAGGGATTCTCAGGAATTATTTTAATATTTTCCGTTATTCTTCTAATTTCTAAAAATGATTGAGAATATTTTCTGCAGTTCCTAGAGTACATCCCAGATAACAACAAATTTCTGAGAATCTCTAGAGATTCTCAGAAATTATTTTAATATTTTCCGTTATTCTTCTAATTTCTAAAAATGATTGAGAATATTTTCTGCAGTTCCTGGAATACATCTCAGATGACTGAAAATTTCTGAGAATCTCTAGGGATTCTCAGGAATTATTTTAATATTTTCCGTTATTCTTCTAATTTCTAGAAATGATTGAGAATATTTTCTGCAGATAACAGGGAATTTCTGAGAATCTCTAGGGATTCTTAGGAATTATTTTAATATTTTCCGTTATTCTTCTAATTTCTAAAAATGATTGAGAATATTTTCTGCAGTTCCTAGAGGACATCTCAGATAACAGGGAATTTCTGAGAATCTCTAGAGATAACTGGGAATTTCTGAGAATCATTAGGGATTCTCAGGAATTATTTTAATATTTTCCGTTTTTTCTCATTTCTAAAAATGATTGAGAATATTTTCTGCAGTTCCTAGAATACATCTCAGATGACTGAGAATTTCTGAGAATCTCTAGGGATTCTCAGGAATTATTTTAATATTTTCCGTTATTCTTCTAATTTCTAAAAATGATTGAGAATATTTTCTGCAGTTCCTAGAGGACATCTCAGATAACAGGGAATTTCTGAGAATCTCTAGAGATAACTGGGAATTTCTGAGAATCATTAGGGATTCTCAGGAATTATTTTAATATTTTCCGTTTTTTCTCATTTCTAAAAATGATTGAGAATATTTTCTGCAGTTCCTAGAATACATCTCAGATGACTGAGAATTTCTGAGAATCTCTAGGGATTCTCAGGAATTATTTTAATATTTTCCGTTATTCTTCTAATTTCTAAAAATGATTGAGAATATTTTCTGCAGTTCCTAGAATACATCCCCGATGACTAAGAATTTCTGAGAATCTCTAGGGATTCTCAGGAATTATTTTAATATTTTCCGTTATTCTTCTAATTTCTAAAAATGATTGAGAATATTTTCTGCAGTTCCTAGAATACATCTCAAATGACTAAGAATTTCTGAGAATGTCTAGGGATTCTCAGGAATTATTTTAATATTTTCCGTTATTCTTCTAATTTTTAAAAATGATTGAGAATATTTTCTGCAGTTCCTAGAATACATCTCAGATGACTGAGAATTTCTGAGAATCTCTAGGGATTCTGAGGAATTATTTTAATATTTTCCGTTATTCTTCTAATTTCTAGAAATGATTGAGAATATTTTCTGCAGTTCCTAGAGCACATCTCAGATAACAGGGAATTTCTGAGAATCTCATGGGATTCTCAGGAATTATTTTAATATTTTCCGTTATTCTTCTAATTTCTAGAAATGATTGAGAATATTTTCTGCAGTTCCTGGAGTACATCTCAGATAACAGGGAATTTCTGAGAATCTCTAGGGGTTCTCAGAAATTATTTTAATATTTTCCGTTATTCGTCTCATTTCTAAAAACGATTGAGAATATTTTCTGCAGTTCCTAGAATACATCTCAGATGACTGAGAATTTCTGAGAACTCTAGGGATTCTCAGGAATTATTTAAATATTTTCCGTTATTCTTCTAATTTCTAAAAATGATTGAGAATATTTTCTGCAGTTCCTGGAGTACATCTCAGATAACAGGGAATTTCTGAGAATCTCATGGGATTCTCAGGAAATATTTAAATATTTTCCGTTATTCTTCTAATTTCTAAAAATTATAGAGAATATTTTCTGCAGTTCCTGGAGTACATCTCAGATAACAGGGAATTTCTGAGAATCTTATGGAATTCTCAGAAATTATTTTAAATATTTTTCGTTATTTTTCTAATTTCTAAAAATGATTGAGAATATTTTCTGCAGTTCCTAGAATACATCCCAGATGACTAAGAATTTCTTAGAATCTCTAGGGATTCTCAGGAATTATTTTAATATTTTCCGTTATTCTTCTAATTTCTAAAAATGATTGAGAATATTTTCTGCAGTTCCTAGAATACATCTCAAATGACTAAGAATTTCTGAGAATGTCTAGGGATTCTCAGGAATTATTTTAATATTTTCCGTTATTCTTCTAATTTTTAAAAATGATTGAGAATATTTTCTGCAGTTCCTAGAATACATCTCAGATGACTGAGAATTTCTGAGAATCTCTAGGGATTCTGAGGAATTATTTTAATATTTTCCGTTATTTTTCTAATTTCTAAAAATGATGGAGAATATTTTCTGCAGTTCCTACAATACATCCCAGATGACTAAGGATTTCTGAGAATCTCTAGGGATTCTCAGGAATTATTTTAATATTTTCCGTTATTCTTCTAATTTCTAAAAATGATTGAGAATATTTTCTGCAGTTCCTAGAGGACATCTCAGATAACAGGGAATTTCTGAGAATCTCTAGAGATAACTGGGAATTTCTGAGAATCATTAGGGATTCTCAAGAATTATTTTAATATTTTCCGTTTTTTCTCATTTCTAAAAATGATTGAGAATATTTTCTGCAGTTCCTAGAATACATCTCAGATGACTGAGAATTTCTGAGAATCTCTAGGGATTCTCAGGAATTATTTCAATATTTTCCGTTATTTTTCTCATTTCTAATAATGACTGAGAATATTTTCTGCAGTTCCTGGAATACATCTCAGATGACTGAAAATTTCTGAGAATCTCCAGGGATTCTCAGGAATTATTTTGCAGTCCCTAGAACACATCTCAGATGACTGAAAATTTCTGAGAATCTCTAGGGATTCTCAGGAATTATTTTAATATTTTCCGTTATTTTTCTCATTTCTAAAAATGATTGAGAGTATTTTCTGCAGTTCCTAGAATACATCTCAGATGACTGAGAATTTCTGAGAATCTCTAGGGATTCTCAGGAATTATTTTAATATTTTCCGTTATTCTTCTAATTTCTAGAAATGATTGAGAATATTTTCTGCAGATAACAGGGAATTTCTGAGAATCTCTAGGGATTCTTAGGAATTATTTTAATATTTTCCGTTATTCTTCTAATTTCTTAAAATGATTGAGAATATTTTCTGCAATTCCTAGAGGACATCTCAGATAACAGGGAATTTCTGAGAATCTCTAGAGATAACTGGGAATTTCTGAGAATCATTAGGGATTCTCAGGAATTATTTTAATATTTTCCGTTTTTTTTCTCATTTCTAAAAATGATTGAGAATATTTTCTGCAGTTCCTAGAATACATCTCAGATGACTGAGAATTTCTGAGAATCTCTAGGGATTCTCAGGAATTATTTTAATATTTTCCGTTATTCTTCTAATTTTTAAAAATGATTGAGAATATTTTCTGCAGTTCCTAGAATACATCTCAGATGACTGAGAATTTCTGAGAATCTCTAGGGATTCTCAGGAATTATTTTTTATATTTTTCGTTATTCTTCTAATTCCTAAAAATGATTGAGAATATTTTCTGCAGTTCCTGGAATACATCTCAGATGACTGAAAATTTTTGAGAATCTCTAGGGATTCTCAGGAATTATTTTAATATTTTCCGTTATTCTTCTAATTTCTAGAAATGATTGAGAATATTTTCTGCAGATAACAGGGAATTTCTGAGAATCTCTAGGGATTCTCAGGAATTATTTCAATATTTTCCGTTATTTTTCTCATTTCTAAAAATGACTGAGAATATTTTCTGCAGTTCCTGGAATACGTCTCAGATGACTGAAAATTTCTGAGAATCTCCAGGGATTCTCAGGAATTATTTTAATATTTTCCATTATTTTTCTCATTTCTAAAAATGATTGAGAATATTTTCTGCAGTCCCTAGAATACATCTCAGATGACTGAAAATTTCTGAGAATCTCTAGGGATTCTCAGGAATTATTTTAATATTTTCCGTTATTTTTCTCATTTCTAAAAATGATTGAGAATATTTTCTGCAGTTCCTGGAATACATCTCAGATGACTGAGAATTTCTGAGAATCTCTTGGGATTCTCAGGAATTATTTTAATATTTTCCGTTATTCTTCTAATTTCTAAAAATGATTGAGAATATTTTCTGCAGTTCCTAGAATACATCTCAGATGACTGAGAATTTCTGAGAATCTCTAGGGATTCTCAGGAATTATTTTAATATTTTCCGTTATTCTTCTAATTTCTAGAAATGATTGAGAATATTTTCTGCAGATAACAGGGAATTTCTGAGAATCTCTAGGGATTCTCAGGAATTATTTAAATATTTTCCGTTATTTTTCTCATTTCTAAAAATGACTGAGAATATTTTCTGCAGTTCCTGGAATACATCTCAGATGACTGAAAATTTCTGAGAATCTCCAGGGATTCTCAGGAATTATTTTAATATTTTCCATTATTTTTCTCATTTCTAAAAATGATTGAGAATATTTTCTGCAGTCCCTAGAATACATCTCAGATGACTGAAAATTTCTGAGAATCTCTAGGGATTCTCAGGAATTATTTTAATATTTTCCATTATTTTTCTCATTTCTAAAAATGATTGAGAATATTTTCTGCAGTCCCTAGAATACATCTCAGATGACTGAGAATTTCTGAGAATCTCTTGGGATTCTCAGGAATTATTTTAATATTTTCCGTTATTCTTCTAATTTCTAAAAATGATTGAGAATATTTTCTGCAGTTCCTAGAATACATCTCAGATGACTGAGAATTTCTGAGAATCTCTAGGGATTCTCAGGAATTATTTTAATATTTTCCGTTATTCTTCTAATTTCTAGAAATGATTGAGAATATTTTCTGCAGATAACAGGGAATTTCTGAGAATCTCTAGGGATTCTCAGGAATTATTTCAATATTTTCCGTTATTTTTCTCATTTCTAAAAATGACTGAGAATATTTTCTGCAGTTTCTGGAATACATCTCAGATGACTGAAAATTTCTGAGAATCTCCAGGGATTCTCAGGAATTATTTTAATATTTTCCATTATTTTTCTCATTTCTAAAAATGATTGAGAATATTTTCTGCAGTCCCTAGAATACATCTCAGATGACTGAAAATTTCTGAGAATCTCTAGGGATTCTCAGGAATTATTTTAATATTTTCCGTTATTTTTCTCATTTCTAAAAATGATTGAGAATATTTTCTGCAGTTCCTGGAATACATCTCAGATGACTGAGAATTTCTGAGAATCTCTAGGGATTCTCAGGAATTATTTTAATATTTTCCGTTATTCTTCTTATTTCTAAAAACGATTGAGAATATTTTCTGCAGTTCCTAGAATACATCTCAGATGACTGAGAATTTCTGAGAATCTCTAGGGATTCTCAGGAATTATTTTTTATATTTTTCGTTATTCTTCTAATTTCTAAAAATGATTGAGAATATTTTCTGCAGTTCCTGGAATACATCTCAGATGACTGAACATTTTTGAGAATCTCTAGGGATTCTCAGGAATTATTTTAATATTTTCCGTTATTCTTCTAATTTCTAGAAATGATTGAGAATATTTTCTGCAGATAACAGGGAATTTCTGAGAATCTCTAGGGATTCTCAGGAATTATTTTAATATTTTCCGTTATTTTTCTCATTTCTAAAAATGATTGAGAATATTTTCTGCAGTTCCTGGAATACATCTCAGATGACTGAGAATTTCTGAGAATCTCTTGGGATCCTCAGGAATTATTTTAATATTTTCCGTTATTCTTCTAATTTCTAAAAATGATTGGTAATATTTTCTGCAGTTCCTAGAATACATCTCAGATGACTGAGAATTTCTGAGAATCTCTAGGGATTCTCAGGAATTATTTTAATATTTTCCGTTATTCTTCTAATTTCTAAAAATGATTGAGAATATTTTCTGTAGTTCCTAGAGTACATCTCAGGTAACAGGGAATTTCTGAGAATCTCTAGGGATTCTCAGGAATTATTTTTTATATTTTTCGTTATTCTTCTAATTTCTAAAAATGATTGAGAATATTTTCTGCAGTTCCTGGAATACATCTCAGATGACTGAGAATTTCTGAGAATCTCTAGGGATTCTCAGGAATTATTTTAATATTTTCCGTTATTCTTCTAATTTCTAAAAATGATTGAGAATATTTTCTGCAGTTCCTGGAATACATCTCAGATGACTGAGAATTTCTGAGAATCTCTAGGGATTCTCAGGAATTATTTTTATATTTTTCGTTATTCTTCTAATTTCTAAAAATGATTGAGAATATTTTCTGCGGTTCCTGGAATACATCTCAGATGACTGAGAATTTCTGAGAATCTCTAGGGATTCTCAGGAATTATTTCAATATTTTCCGTTATTCTTCTAATTTCTAAAAATGATTGAGAATATTTTCTGCAGTTCCTGGAATACATCTCAGATGACTGAAAATTTCTGAGAATCTCTAGGGATTCTCAGGAATTATTTTAATATTTTCCGTTATTCTTCTAATTTCTAAAAATGATTGAGAATATTTTCTGCAGTTCCTGGAATACATCTCAGATGACTGAGAATTTCTGAGAATCTCTAGGGATTCTCAGGAATTATTTTTTATATTTTTCGTTATTCTTCTAATTTCTAAAAATGATTGAGAATATTTTCTGCAGTTCCTGGAATACATCTCAGATGACTGAAAATTTCTGAGAATCTCTAGGGATTCTCAGGAATTATTTTAATATTTTCCGTTATTCTTCTAATTTCTAGAAATGATTGAGAATATTTTCTGCAGATAACAGGGAATTTCTGAGAATCTCTAGGGATTCTCAGGAATTATTTTTTATATTTTTCGTTATTCTTCTAATTTCTAAAAATGATTGAGAATATTTTCTGCGGTTCCTGGAATACATCTCAGATGACTGAGAATTTCTGAGAATCTCTAGGGATTCTCAGGAATTATTTCAATATTTTCCGTTATTCTTCTAATTTCTAAAAATGATTGAGAATATTTTCTGCAGTTCCTGGAATACATCTCAGATGACTGAAAATTTCTGAGAATCTCTAGGGATTCTCAGGAATTATTTTAATATTTTCCGTTATTCTTCTAATTTCTAAAAATGATTGAGAATATTTTCTGCAGTTCCTGGAATACATCTCAGATGACTGAGAATTTCTGAGAATCTCTAGGGATTCTCAGGAATTATTTTTTATATTTTTCGTTATTCTTCTAATTTCTAAAAATGATTGAGAATATTTTCTGCAGTTCCTGGAATACATCTCAGATGACTGAAAATTTCTGAGAATCTCTAGGGATTCTCAGGAATTATTTTAATATTTTCCGTTATTCTTCTAATTTCTAGAAATGATTGAGAATTTTTTCTGCAGATAACAGGGAATTTCTGAGAATCTCTAGGGATTCTCAGGAATTATTTTTTATATTTTTCGTTATTCTTCTAATTTCTAAAAATGATTGAGAATATTTTCTGCGGTTCCTGGAATACATCTCAGATGACTGAGAATTTCTGAGAATCTCTAGGGATTCTCAGGAATTATTTCAATATTTTCCGTTATTCTTCTAATTTCTAAAAATGATTGAGAATATTTTCTGCAGTTCCTGGAATACATCTCAGATGACTGAAAATTTCTGAGAATCTCTAGGGATTCTCAGGAATTATTTTAATCTTTTCCGTTATTCTTCTAATTTCTAGAAATGATTGAGAATATTTTCTGCAGATAACAGGGAATTTCTGAGAATCTCTAGGGATTCTCAGGAATTATTTTTTATATTTTTCGTCATTCTTCTAATTTCTAAAAATGATTGAGAATATTTTCTGCAGTTCCTGGAATACATCTCAGATGACTGAGAATTTCTGAGAATCTCTAGGGATTCTCAGGAATTATTTTAATATTTTCCGTTATTCTTCTAATTTCTAAAAATGATTGAGAATATTTTCTGCAGTTCCTGGAATACATCTCAGATGACTGAGAATTTCTGAGAATCTCTAGGGATTCTCAGGAATTATTTTTTATATTTTTCGTTATTCTTCTAATTTCTAAAAATGATTGAGAATATTTTCTGCAGTTCCTGGAATACATCTCAGATGACTGAGAATTTCTGAGAATCTCTAGGGATTCTCAGGAATTATTTTAATATTTTCCGTTATTCTTCTAATTTCTAGAAATGATTGAGAATATTTTCTGCAGATAACAGGGAATTTCTGAGAATCTCTAGGGATTCTCAGGAATTATTTCAATATTTTCCGTTATTTTTCTCATTTCTAGAAATGATTGAGAATATTTTCTGCAGATAACAGGGAATTTCTGAGAATCTCTAGGGATTCTCAGGAATTATTTTTTATATTTTTCGTCATTCTTCTAATTTCTAAAAATGATTGAGAATATTTTCTGCAGTTCCTGGAATACATCTCAGATGACTGAGAATTTCTGAGAATCTCTAGGGATTCTCAGGAATTATTTTAATATTTTCCGTTATTCTTCTAATTTCTAAAAATGATTGAGAATATTTTCTGCAGTTCCTGGAATACATCTCAGATGACTGAGAATTTCTGAGAATCTCTAGGGATTCTCAGGAATTATTTTTTATATTTTTCGTTATTCTTCTAATTTCTAAAAATGATTGAGAATATTTTCTGCGGTTCCTGGAATACATCTCAGATGACTGAGAATTTCTGAGAATCTCTAGGGATTCTCAGGAATTATTTTAATATTTTCCATTATTTTTCTCATTTCTAAAAATGATTGAGAATATTTTCTGCAGTCCCTAGAATACATCTCAGATGACTGAAAATTTCTGAGAATCTCTAGGGATTCTCAGGAATTATTTTAATATTTTCCATTATTTTTCTCATTTCTAAAAATGATTGAGAATATTTTCTGCAGTCCCTAGAATACATCTCAGATGACTGAGAATTTCTGAGAATCTCTTGGGATTCTCAGGAATTATTTTAATATTTTCCGTTATTCTTCTAATTTCTAAAAATGATTGAGAATATTTTCTGCAGTTCCTAGAATACATCTCAGATGACTGAGAATTTCTGAGAATCTCTAGGGATTCTCAGGAATTATTTTAATATTTTCCGTTATTCTTCTAATTTCTAGAAATGATTGAGAATATTTTCTGCAGATAACAGGGAATTTCTGAGAATCTCTAGGGATTCTCAGGAATTATTTCAATATTTTCCGTTATTTTTCTCATTTCTAAAAATGACTGAGAATATTTTCTGCAGTTTCTGGAATACATCTCAGATGACTGAAAATTTCTGAGAATCTCCAGGGATTCTCAGGAATTATTTTAATATTTTCCATTATTTTTCTCATTTCTAAAAATGATTGAGAATATTTTCTGCAGTCCCTAGAATACATCTCAGATGACTGAAAATTTCTGAGAATCTCTAGGGATTCTCAGGAATTATTTTAATATTTTCCGTTATTTTTCTCATTTCTAAAAATGATTGAGAATATTTTCTGCAGTTCCTGGAATACATCTCAGATGACTGAGAATTTCTGAGAATCTCTAGGGATTCTCAGGAATTATTTTAATATTTTCCGTTATTCTTCTTATTTCTAAAAACGATTGAGAATATTTTCTGCAGTTCCTAGAATACATCTCAGATGACTGAGAATTTCTGAGAATCTCTAGGGATTCTCAGGAATTATTTTTTATATTTTTCGTTATTCTTCTTATTTCTAAAAATGATTGAGAATATTTTCTGCAGTTCCTGGAATACATCTCAGATGACTGAACATTTTTGAGAATCTCTAGGGATTCTCAGGAATTATTTTAATATTTTCCGTTATTCTTCTAATTTCTAGAAATGATTGAGAATATTTTCTGCAGATAACAGGGAATTTCTGAGAATCTCTAGGGATTCTCAGGAATTATTTTAATATTTTCCGTTATTTTTCTCATTTCTAAAAATGATTGAGAATATTTTCTGCAGTTCCTGGAATACATCTCAGATGACTGAGAATTTCTGAGAATCTCTTGGGATCCTCAGGAATTATTTTAATATTTTCCGTTATTCTTCTAATTTCTAAAAATGATTGGTAATATTTTCTGCAGTTCCTAGAATACATCTCAGATGACTGAGAATTTCTGAGAATCTCTAGGGATTCTCAGGAATTATTTTAATATTTTCCGTTATTCTTCTAATTTCTAAAAATGATTGAGAATATTTTCTGTAGTTCCTAGAGTACATCTCAGGTAACAGGGAATTTCTGAGAATCTCTAGGGATTCTCAGGAATTATTTTTTATATTTTTCGTTATTCTTCTAATTTCTAAAAATGATTGAGAATATTTTCTGCAGTTCCTGGAATACATCTCAGATGACTGAGAATTTCTGAGAATCTCTAGGGATTCTCAGGAATTATTTTAATATTTTCCGTTATTCTTCTAATTTCTAAAAATGATTGAGAATATTTTCTGCAGTTCCTGGAATACATCTCAGATGACTGAGAATTTCTGAGAATCTCTAGGGATTCTCAGGAATTATTTTTTATATTTTTCGTTATTCTTCTAATTTCTAAAAATGATTGAGAATATTTTCTGCGGTTCCTGGAATACATCTCAGATGACTGAGAATTTCTGAGAATCTCTAGGGATTCTCAGGAATTATTTCAATATTTTCCGTTATTCTTCTAATTTCTAAAAATGATTGAGAATATTTTCTGCAGTTCCTGGAATACATCTCAGATGACTGAAAATTTCTGAGAATCTCATGGGATTCTCAGGAATTATTTTAATATTTTCCGTTATTCTTCTAATTTCTAAAAATGATTGAGAATATTTTCTGCAGTTCCTGGAATACATCTCAGATGACTG
This sequence comes from Aedes albopictus, assembly GCF_035046485.1. Taxonomy (NCBI): domain Eukaryota; kingdom Metazoa; phylum Arthropoda; class Insecta; order Diptera; family Culicidae; genus Aedes; species Aedes albopictus. The sequence continues at coordinate 214,664,736 of NC_085137.1, forward strand.
AGAATTTCTGAGAATCTCTAGGGATTCTCAGGAATTATTTTTTATATTTTTCGTTATTCTTCTAATTTCTAAAAATGATTGAGAATATTTTCTGCAGTTCCTGGAATACATCTCAGATGACTGAAAATTTCTGAGAATCTCTAGGGATTCTCAGGAATTATTTTAATATTTTCCGTTATTCTTCTAATTTCTAGAAATGATTGAGAATATTTTCTGCAGATAACAGGGAATTTCTGAGAATCTCTAGGGATTCTCAGGAATTATTTTTTATATTTTTCGTTATTCTTCTAATTTCTAAAAATGATTGAGAATATTTTCTGCGGTTCCTGGAATACATCTCAGATGACTGAGAATTTCTGAGAATCTCTAGGGATTCTCAGGAATTATTTCAATATTTTCCGTTATTCTTCTAATTTCTAAAAATGATTGAGAATATTTTCTGCAGTTCCTGGAATACATCTCAGATGACTGAAAATTTCTGAGAATCTCTAGGGATTCTCAGGAATTATTTTAATATTTTCCGTTATTCTTCTAATTTCTAAAAATGATTGAGAATATTTTCTGCAGTTCCTGGAATACATCTCAGATGACTGAGAATTTCTGAGAATCTCTAGGGATTCTCAGGAATTATTTTTTATATTTTTCGTTATTCTTCTAATTTCTAAAAATGATTGAGAATATTTTCTGCAGTTCCTGGAATACATCTCAGATGACTGAAAATTTCTGAGAATCTCTAGGGATTCTCAGGAATTATTTTAATATTTTCCGTTATTCTTCTAATTTCTAGAAATGATTGAGAATATTTTCTGCAGATAACAGGGAATTTCTGAGAATCTCTAGGGATTCTCAGGAATTATTTTTTATATTTTTCGTTATTCTTCTAATTTCTAAAAATGATTGAGAATATTTTCTGCGGTTCCTGGAATACATCTCAGATGACTGAGAATTTCTGAGAATCTCTAGGGATTCTCAGGAATTATTTCAATATTTTCCGTTATTCTTCTAATTTCTAAAAATGATTGAGAATATTTTCTGCAGTTCCTGGAATACATCTCAGATGACTGAAAATTTCTGAGAATCTCTAGGGATTCTCAGGAATTATTTTAATCTTTTCCGTTATTCTTCTAATTTCTAGAAATGATTGAGAATATTTTCTGCAGATAACAGGGAATTTCTGAGAATCTCTAGGGATTCTCAGGAATTATTTTTTGTATTTTTCGTCATTCTTCTAATTTCTAAAAATGATTGAGAATATTTTCTGCAGTTCCTGGAATACATCTCAGATGACTGAGAATTTCTGAGAATCTCTAGGGATTCTCAGGAATTATTTTAATATTTTCCTTTATTCTTCTAATTTTTAAAAATGATTGAGAATATTTTCTGCAGTTCCTAGAATACATCTCAGATGACTGAGAATTTCTGAGAATCTCTAGGGATTCTCAGGAATTATTTTTTATATTTTTCGTTATTCTTCTAATTTCTAAAAATGATTGAGAATATTTTCTGCAGTTCCTGGAATACATCTCAGATGACTGAAAATTTCTGAGAATCTCTAGGGATTCTCAGGAATTATTTTAATATTTTCCGTTATTCTTCTAATTTCTAGAAATGATTGAGAATATTTTCTGCAGATAACAGGGAGTTTCTGAGAATCTCTAGGGATTCTCAGGAATTATTTCAATATTCTCCGTTATTTTTCTCATTTCTAAAAATGACTGAGAATATTTTCTGCAGTTCCTGGAATACATCTCAGATGACTGAAAATTTCTGAGAATCTCCAGGGAATCTCAGGAATTATTTTAATATTTTCCATTATTTTTCTCATTTCTAAAAATGATTGAGAATATTTTCAGCAGTTCCTGGAATACATCTCAGATGACTGAAAATTTCTGAGAATCTCTAGGGATTCTCCGGAATTATTTTAATATTTACCGTTATTCTTCTAATTTCTAGAAATGATTGAGAATATTTTCTGCAGATAACAGGGAATTTCTGAGAACCTCTAGGGATTCTCAGGAACCTCCTGGAGGAATCCCTGAAGAAACTCCTGGAGGAATTCCTGAAGGAACCCCTGGAGGAATCCCTGAAGGAACTTTTGGAGGAATCTCTGATGGAACTCCTGGAGGAATCCCTGAAGGAACTCCTGGAGGAACTCCTGAAGAAATCCCTGAAGGAACATCTAAAGGAATCCCTGAAGGAATCCCTTGAGAAATCCTTGAAGAAACTTTTTGTGAAATTCCTGTAGAAACTCAAGAACTCCTGAAGGAATCCCTGATGTAACTCCTGGAGGAAGCCCTGAAGGAGTTCCTGCGGAATCTCTGTAGAAACTCCTAGAGGAATCCCTGAAGGATTTACTGGAGGAATCCCTGAAGGGACTACTGGAGGAAGCCCTGAAGAAACTCCTGGAGGAATCCCTGAAGGAACTCTTCGAGGAATCCCTGATAAAACTCCTTGAGAAATCCCTGAAGGAACTCCTTGAGAAATCCCTGAAGGAACTCCTGGAGGAACTCCTGGTGGAATCCCTGAAGGAACTCCTGGAGGAATCCCTGAAGGAACTCCTGGAGGAATCCCTGAAGGAACTCTTCGAGGAATCCCTGATTAAACTCCTTGAGAAATCCCTGAAGGAACTCCTTGAGAAATCCCTGAAGGAACTCCTGGAGGAATCCCTGAAGGAACCTCCTGGAGGAACTCCTGGTGGAATCCCTGAAGGAACTCCTGGAGGAATCCCTGAAGGAACTCCTGGAGGAATCCCTGAAGGAACTCCTGGAGGAATCCCTGAAGGAACTCCTGGAGGAATCCCTGAAGGAACTCCTGGAGGAATCCCTGAAGGAACTCCTGGAGGAATCCCTGAAGGAACTCCTGGAGGAATCCCTGAAGGAACTCCTGGAGGAATCCCTGAAGGAACTCCTGGAGGAATCCCTGAAGGAACTCCTGGAGGAATCCCTGAAGGAACTCCTGGAGGAATCCCTGAAGGAACTCCTGGAGGAATCCCTGAAGGAACTCCTGGAGGAATCCCTGAAGGAACTCCTGGAGAAATCCCTGAAGGAACTCCTGGAGGAATCCCTGAAGGAACTCCTGGAGGAATCCCTGAAGGAATCTCTGAAGGAACTTCTCGAGGAACCCTCGTTGGAACTCCTGAAGGAATCCCTGAAGGAACTTCTGGAGGATTCTCTTAAGAATCCCTGAAGGAACTTCTTGAGGATTCTCTTATGAATCCCTGAAGAAACTCCTGGAGGAATCCCTGAAGGAACTCCTGGAGAAGTCCCTGAAGGAACTCCTGGAGGAATCCCTGAAGGAACTCCTGGAGGAATCCCTGAAGGAACTCCTGGAGGAATCCCTGAAGGAACTCCTGGAGGAATCCCTGAAGGAACTCCTGGAGGAATCCCTGAAGGAACTCCTGGAGGAATCCCTGAAGGAACTCCTGGAGGAATCCCTGAAGGAACTCCTGGAGGAATCCCTGAAGGAACTCCTGGAGGAATCCCTGGAGGAACTCCTGGAGGAATCCCTGAAGGAACTCCTGGAGGAATCCCTGAAGGAACTCCTGGAGGAATCCCTGAAGGAACTCCTGGAGGAATCCCTGAAGGAACTCCTGGAGGAATCCCTGAAGGAACTCCTGGAGGAATCCCTGAAGGAACTCCTGGAGGAATCCCTGAAGGAACTCCTGGAGGAATCCCTGAAGGAACTCCTGGAGGAATCCCTGAAGGAACTCCTGGAGGAATCCCTGAAGGAACTCCTGGAGGAATCCCTGAAGGAACTCCTGGAGGAATCCCTGAAGGAACTCCTGGAGGAATCCCTGAAGGAACTCCTGGAGGAATCCCTGAAGGAACTCCTGGAGGAATCCCTGAAGGAACTCCTGGAGGAATCCCTGAAGGAACTCCTGGAGGAATCCCTGAAGGAACTCCTGGAGGAATCCCTGAAGGAACTCCTGGAGGAATCCCTGAAGGAACTCCTGGAGGAATCCCTGAAGGAACTCCTGGAGGAATCCCTGAAGGAACTCCTGGAGGAATCCCTGAAGGAACTCCTGGAGGAATCCCTGAAGGAACTCCTGGAGGAATCCCTGAAGGAACTCCTGGAGGAATCCCTGAAGGCACTCCTGGAGGAATCCCTGAAGGCACTCCTGGAGGAATCCCTGAAGGCACTCCTGGAGGAATCCCTGAAGGAACTCCTGGAGGAATCCCTGAAGGAACTCCTGGAGGAATCCCTGAAGGAACCCTGGAGGAATCCCTGAAGGAACTCCTGGAGGAATTCCTTAAGGAACTCCTGGAGGAATCCCTGAAGGAACTCCTGAAGGAATCCCTGAAGGAACTCCTGGAGGAATCCCTGAAGGAACTCTTGGAAGAATCCCCGAAGGAACTCTTGGAAGAATCCCCGAAGGAACTCCTGGAGGAATCCCTGAAGGAGTTTCTGGAGGAACTCCCGGAGGAATCCCTTAAGAAAATCCTGGAGAAATCCCTGAAGAAACTTCTGGGAGAATCCGTGAAGGAACTCCTGGAGGAATCCCTGTAGGAATCTCTGAAGGAACTCCTCGAGGAACCCTTGTTGGAACTCCTAAAGGAATCCCTGAAGAAACTTCTGGAGGATTCTCTTAAGAATCCCTGAAGGAACTTCTTGAGGATTCTTTTATGAATCCCTGAAGGAACTCCTGGAGGAATCCCTGAAGGAACTCCTGGAGTAACTCCTGAAGGAACTCCTGGAGCAATCCCTGAAGGAACTCCTGGAGGAATCCCTGAAGGAACTCCTGGAGGAATCCCTGAAGGAACTCCTGGAGGAATCCCTGAAGGAACTCCTGGAGGAATTCCTGAAGGAACTCCTGGAATAATCCCTGAAGGAACTCATGAATCAATGCAAACTCCTAGAGGAATCCCTGAAGGAACTCGGTGAGTTATCCCTACAGGAGCCATTAAGGAATCTCTAAAGTAACTACTATGAGATTCCTTGAAGGAATCCCTTATGGAATTCCTAGTGAAATCCCTACACAACTCCTGATGCAATCCGTGGAGAAATTTTTGAAACATATGCTTGAGAAATCCTTGAAAAAATTTCTCGATGAATCCCTAGAGTAACTTCTATAGGAATCCATGCAGAAACTCCAGGAGGAATCCCTGAAACAACTGCTGAAAAGATTTGAAGATTTGAAGATCTGAAGAAGCTTCTGGAAGAACTAGTACCAGAATCTCTACATGAACTCCAGATGGAATCCCTGGAGGAGCATCTGAAGAATTTTCTGGGAAAATTCCTGATAAAACTCGAGGAACTCCTGAAAGAGCTTCCAAAAGTGTTTCTGAAGAAAATCATCGAAGAATCTCTGACGGAAATTCTTGAATCCATGGAACTATCTGGTGCAATTCCTGCAGAAATTCTGAAGGAACTGGATTTTCTGGGAAAATCCCTGATGGACATCCTAGAATACTCCCGGAGACTTGCCAGGAGATACATTTTGAAACTTTTAAAACCACTTGCTTATTCTGTAATCGCAAATATAGTTTTTCTAGCATATAAGCCATTTATATTGTATTTTTAGTTTTATAATGGTAATGAAATTGAAATAAATAAATTTTCATGAACAAAAAAAAGTGTTGTTTATTTTAAAAAACATAAATAAAATTAGAAAAAAGAAAAAAAAAAACAAAATTCAGGCTAGTAGAAATCTGCTAGACAGCTACTCGATTTCTAGTACCCATGTCTAGTAGATATCTATATGATATCTACTAGAAAGCGGGCGAAATTGTTTTCGCCCGATTTGAGGTAGACACAAATGTTGCACTGGAGGGAGATTTCTAGAAGACTGGTACTCGATATCTGCTTAAATATCTACTAGACATTTTGGTTTGTCTAGTAGATACCTGCTAGATTTCTAGTTGAAATTTCTGAGCGGGTGCGAATAGAAACAGTTTTATTTTTCAAGCTAGTCAACACACACATACACACACACACCCGGCACACAGCTTGTAAACACGCACGAGCGTTAAATTTTCTTGCAACCACCTCTCTCAGCTCGGTTGTCAAACACGCTGTCGCGACGCTGTTTGGAAATGGTAAACATGATCAATCCACCATTATTCCCATTTTGTTCCGGTGTTCAAAGTTTATTATTTTCCATTCGCGATGGAAATTTTGATGGATAGTTGTTACAAAATTAGCTAAAATAGGCTCAAAACAATGTTTATCCTTCTCCTCGCTTTCTAACGGCTTGACAGTGGCAAATGGAGATATCGTGACAACAATTTTGATGGTATCCGCAGCACCTAGATAACAATACTCTTCAATCAATCACACAGGTTAAACAAGGTTTAACATAACCTCCATCTTCAATGTTTGGCTCCCGCTGAGAGAGCATATTGAGTCAGTCCGCGAAACTCAGGTTAAAATAAACCGACCGGCCCGGGTCGGAGCAGATGTGGAGCCCCCTCGGAGGTACAAATACGATAAGCAAATAAGTTTTTCTTTATTTTTTTAACAATACTTGAGCAGAATGAAAAATAAAGTTAACGTTCACAGCAAAACTGTTTTTGTGGGGGCCCCTGAAATGTGGAGGCCCGGTGCCCTTCACCCCCTTCCCTTAAACACGGCTCTGTGTGTTACTTGGATCGCGAACCGAAAAGTCTCGCCTGGTGTGGTTCTGTACTGGATCGCTTAGTGGTCCACCAGTGTGATGGAGAATCGGAAAAAAGTGCTTGGAACAGTCGCTGAGTGAAATCGTCTCGCCGACGTTATGCCTGTGTGTAGTATTTACACAGGGTAAAATATTTGTCACGGAAAGAACTCAAGAAACAACATCAGTTTGACACTAACGAAAATTCGATCGAGTCAAACAAGATGTTTGAGCATTGGTTTCTTTTTGGACAAATATTTGACCCTGTGTACTAATAGCTTTGGCTGGAGTTCGATCAACTGCTGCTGAGTGCAAAAACAGCTGGAAGTGAAGGGACAGATACCTACTGAGTGAAAAGTGATCGGCGGATTTATCGCCCGTTTGGCTGGAGCAAGTTGCGCCCAGAACGAGGTGGAAAGTCCCGGAAAGGCTCTGTGTTGTGCATCAGCCAACACAGCCGAAAAGTAAAGTAGTTTGTCATTTTGACCCGCGAAAAGTGGCAGAAGCCGTGGTGGTGTTTGATCGAAATCGAAATCGAACCAAAGAGACTCTGCCGGTGTACTGCCTTCGTGTGTGTAGGTACAGTGGGTATATTCGAGTGTTGTTAGTTGTATATTCGTGAGTACAGTTTGTGCCAACGAAAAATCGAAATTTTCGTAGGAATGGTAGAGAAAGTGTTAATTGCGCGTTGGAACAATAAAAACTTTCATGCGTGGAAGATGAAAATGTTATTTATTGATCAGCTATGATCTGTGGCATTACGGTTTCAGGTGAGAAACCGGTGTCCTTGACTACGGCGTGGTGAAAAAGGGCCACAGGGCAGAGGCCTTGACTATTCTGAACGTAAAACAGTCGTTTGCCACTAGTGAAGGACGGAAAATCATCTTTGAAGTGTGGGAAAAGCTCAAGAAGTACCACGAAAAGGCTACAGTGACATCGCGAGTATCCAAGGGGAATGACATATCCTTTCCTAACCGGAATATCCGCATTTATCCGTTTCTAACCGTCGTTAACCGCGTCTAACTACTGCTCACTTAGCAGCTCGCTTAGCAACGGTTAGCGACGGTTAGAAACGGATAAATGCAGATATTCCGGTTAGGAAAGGATATGTCATTCCCCTTGCGAGTATCGCTGTTGAAAAGACTATGTTATGTAGTCTAAACTACAAAGAAGGTGCGGACATAGAAGAGGACCTGTTCGCGATCGGCTGTTGTGTGCGGGACAGAAACTCGAGAGATCACTGTAAGTGGTGATGGTCTACGGAAGTCTGTTTTACGGATTGGTTACGGCCTTAAAGAGCCGTCCGGATGATGACCAGTCGCTGGAATTTGTGGAGCAGCGGCTGATGGACGAGTAATACCGACGGTCAAGAAAAGTGCTGGAAGTGCACTGTTCCATTGTACGCAATCGCTCGTCCAGTGTACAAATGCCATTTATTGTTTTCTGCAACGAAGAGCCTAGTAATTTGATTCAGTTCGCTTCGTAAAAAACCTCGCTGACACAAAAAAAAAAGTTTATTTTTTCGTCAGAATGATATGAAACATGCCTAAAAATAGCACACACTTATCAACGTGGACGTCACAGGCTTCGAAACACGTACCAGTGTTGGCCACCCATCTGTGGGCGCTTGTTAAAACCTTTCGAAAACAAACTTTTTTTTGTTATTCAAGGACACCATAAGGTCCTCTAGTACCAGTTTTATTTTGAGTTTGCGCCGTTGAGCCGTTGGACTGTAATCGTAGTCACGGAAAGCCTTTTAAAGAGAAGACGTTTTACAGAAATTGTAATAACTCTAGTAATTTGTCCCGTATTGTGCTATGTAAGACGTAAAAAGAGAATTTTAAAAAATATGTCTACATACTTTTACAAAAATTCAAACTTTTCCTTATTTTCTCGCACCTTAACATATATAACCCCTTGACTTAAGTCAGGCCCCTGCACAGAAAAGGCGACAAGGGAGGGTTTTTTCCTGATTTTGGCAAAGGGCGGAGGAGCGCCTAGTGTATGAATCATCGGCAATGGGAGGTACAAAAGGTTTAACCCCCAAAACCCCTCCCTTGTGCACGGGCTTGACTTGAATACAGACGTGTTTTGAAAGGAAGTAACAAAATATCTGGAAATATATTGAAAAAAAGTTATAGAATGCATGTTGAAAATAGACCAATTTACTTAAAACTCATGTTATAAACTAAATCACTATATCTTTTTTTTCTTCTTGTGAACAAATTTAAGTTAAGTCAAATGTGTTTCTAAGCTCATTACATAAGTCATGAGCGCTCAAATGTTTTTCAAAGTTGGCTCTCGGGTATGTATGACTGTTACTAGAATCTTTTTAACTTCATATAGAATAGCCAGATGTTTCCCAAATTTGGACCATTGATAAACAACTAGTTGACCAACTTACAGTTAAAATACATATAAGAACTTTTTATGCACTTTTCGAAAAGTTACAGGTACAGCTATTTGACCATTTTTTGTAAACTGAAAATTTGGCCTGTCCCGACCCCCCTGTATGTTACGATGCTTTTATCATCGTTGCCCTACGCCGACCCTGCTAAATGAATGTACGTAAGTTGTTATTGTTGTTTTACATTGTTGTTGTTAATGTGTCCTCCACCGTACGCAATCCGAAACTTTTTCACGGTAGTTTGTTGTCGGTTCCTCTGGGTAACTTTGTGGTCCTTCACGGACAGCGCTGGGCAAGTGATTTTCAACACAATAAAGACTTTAGAATGTTTAGGAATAAATTTAAATAATAAATAAATAAAATTTACCAATGCAAGTCTGAGCCACTGTTTTCCAGGAGGAGCGGCTCACAACAACGTCTGTTCCCTATATTAGAAACGGCTAATCAACATCCGAGGGCCATTGACGGACTCCAAGCTCATCTGTACAACATGCTCCTTAGAAAAGTAAAGGAATTAGTGTCAGCCCGTGCGAACCAGCCGTTAAACCAAGAATCAGCGGAGTGGAAAAAAAAGATTTGGAAGACCTTTAGAATTACTTTGAAATTCAAATAAGAGCATTTTTGTTCCATGACGGTTCTTACAACCTTCATTAAGATTGCTAAGTATCAATGAATGGCACACCATATCTCACATTTTCCAGACAACGTGATATATTTGCAAAACTTGATAAACACACAATCGTGGGCCGAACTTTGCTTGTGTAATTTCTTCATCAAAATTTTTGATGTAAAGTATTCCAAATGTCATTGAGCTACCAATCACCCTTGAGTAAAGAGCAGAACAGTTCTAATTAGTTTTCCAAAAACCCATTGACGTAACCGCTGCTGGGCATCATTAAACGATGATGCCTCAGAACGGCACCCGTCAGTCATCCTCAACATGTGCTATTTAATATCGTTTCCTCTCCTCGACAACTCAATTTGCCTGCAGTCACAAAGCCAGCCGGCGATATGTACTTCGCTCCTAATAAACTTCATCCGGCTCCACTTCATTTAGCGCAAATATCATCCAGGACCAAACGACTCCGACCGACGTTCGTCCGCTTTATCAACCCAGACAGGACAATAATTGTATCTCTCTGCCGTCATCTACTCTCTTCGGCGGCGGCGGCAAACTGATGAAATTTCGTGATTTATAAAATCAAAGAGTTTCCTTCGTCGCTCGCCCTTCCCCCTTAAGCGGATGGTCGTCGTCTTCACAAAACTCCCCCACAGCCATATTCGGCCTCTGTGTGGTGGTTCTAAAAAAGTCACCCTCCTTCCGTGTTGTTTTCACCCCGTGAGCAAAATATAAATATTAAATGCGATATGGTTTTACATCAAATTGAACGCTCTGTTACGCTTCGCCCTCCCCTCGTGCTAGGAAACGCTTTTTTACCGACGGACGACGGAAGTTCTTCCGAAGCAACTGTATTTATGCTGATATGCGATTTATGGTGCGGAATGGAAAACAGTAGTCCCATTCTCGTGTAAGTAACACATCAAGCAATTTGTAGCAGGGGTGGAGGGATGGACAAATCTAGTGGTGTGGGAGGACGATCAGAGGATAAAAAGCATATAACCGAACAATATGACCACGCGAATGCATTAGCTCGGACGCGTGCCATCTTCCCTTGTCGGCTTCCCCTGTCCATGGGGATGGATCCAGAGAAGTCCACCAACACGCTACAATGACTAATGGTGACGATTATGAGCTTTGGCGCCCGTCAAGCGTAACAAGCTTGATCGAATGTCCTGTTACATTTTTTTTTAATTTCGTCGACGAAAACAGCGAAATTACAAGTTGGTGAGATTTTTCTATACAATTTTCACAATCGAAACTACTTGGAGTGAACAAGTAACAGGTATCGAGATATCATGTTTCAATTCTCCTGTCAGCTAGTCTCTGCCACAAATTTAATTCGACCCCTGGGGAGCGATTTGTTTCCATGTTGTTTTAGTATGCCCTTACAAGCTCTCTGCAGAGATTCTTCGGTCTGCGCTTAAATTTCGGGGCGATGAATGCTCACCTCCTTTTTATTGCTGAAGTAGACGAGAAAGAATGAACCAATATAGGTATGCTTGGAATGTCCCTTAGACGGTTGTGAAATAGACTTGTATACTGCTCAGGGGCCGTCCATAAATGACGTAGCATTGTTTTGCCGATTTCACTAGTTTACAAAATAAAACGAAAGTCGTGAACTTCTGTCAACGACCAAAATTTTTGAACCATAATTTAGCGCTGATTTCGAAACCGTGCTTCAAAAAAATTAAAGTAGAACAGTTTTTGAGTTTCAGCTCAATATCAAGTTTTACAACTTTTTAAAATATGGAATTTAATAAAATTCAAATATCTTACGTTTTGTTCAAGCAATTTTAAATCTTTTTCCATAAATTAAAAGCTGAATATAATACCATTCGATCATCTGAATGCAAGTTTTGCGTCAGATTGATAAAATTCAAGATATTGGCGAGTTTTGGGAACGATCTCCTTAAATTTTAGCAAAATTTCCAAAAATATATGAAGAAATGAATTTTTTTTCAATAAGAAAAAAAATAATTTTTGCAATTCGGCACTATAAATTCTTATTTTACACTTTCCGTTTTGGAACCGAAACGGCCTACTTTTTTCGCACTATATCAAGCAGTTGTATTATGATTCATAATGCAACTCATTTCGATTGCATTCTGAATCATAATGCAATTGTTTGATCAACAATCTGACTTTCGACCCTGGTTGCCACCGTTTCCACGGTAAGAGCTTGCAAAACTGTGACAGTTATAGCACAGCTTGCTTGATCCATACTTCGGGTCCAGTATGGAGGAGCACGTGGTCGTTCCCATTGAACTACCGCGAAACATGATGGTACTGACGAAAGTATTAAAGTGAGTAATTTTGGTCATCGCAAAAAAATTTGTATGCAACTTGTTGCAAAACTCGATTTTTACAACACTCTTCGTATTTATCCAACGAGGCAGCCTCGTTGGATAAATGTACGACTCGTGCTGGAAAAATCATCATTTTGCAACTCGTTACATAAATAACTATTAAAAATTCAGTAAAAAAATCAGCTCAATCGGAGCATTGATTATGGAGAATGAAGTGTGTGAAGTGAGCGACTTTGCTTAAAAATAGAACAAAAATCGATTTCAAATCATCATCCTTGCATGGAAAGTCGAAAAAATTTCCGCTATACTGTATTTTTTTTCCTTAGCGTTTTCGAGCTCAGGGCATGATTCTACACCAAAAACGATCATCAGCTTACCGAGTTCAAAAATGCTGTAAACTAGTGTTTTCAGCACCCCTCCCCCCTCGTAACCTATTTTCCGATACCTAATACATGGCTAGTAACATTTTGAGGGACTCCCCACTAAAAGGACTGGAGAGATAATGTTGATGCTGAAAGAGGATGCGGCCAAGAAAGGCACTAGCTCAAGAGACATTAGGTCCAGCAGGGATAGGGTGCGACTCAAAACTCTTTGCGTGCCGCACACTCTGCTACGAGACAGCACAACAAACTAGAAGGAGACGAGTACGCGCAATCGGTTGTGTGTTGCTCGCTTGCTTTGCCGCGCGCTGGAGCTCTCCTGTCTCTCACACTCTGCCGTATGCACTCTCTCGGTGCTTGTCTCCGTGCTTTGCACTTGGCTTGATACTACGCATGATTGGAAAAATTTCAAATCAAACGACCCATCACTTGTCAACCCTTGACAAGCTTAACAACTTTGCCGAAAACACAAACTCTTCAATTAATTTAATAATTGATTTTTTCTGTTTGGAGACAAGCGCAGTCCCAAGCACCGTGCATTACTCCCTGCGCCGTAGAGCTAGTGCTGCGATTGTCTCTCGCACAATTACGAAAGCTCTCACTCATACGTCTCTTGTCTCTCGGCAAAACGGGAGACGAGCACTTGCGATTGTGTGAAGCACACGCTTTTTTCGCACCGCACGGTGCATGCCGCCAATCCCTGAGGTCCAGTGTAAAAACCTGAACGAGATCACTGACGCAGAAGAGCTCGCAACCGCACTAAAACAGCAGTGCGAGGTAGATGCACCAAGTGCATCGACCCGCCTGCGAAAGGGCCCGGCAGGCACGCAGATCGCCACGATGATGCTCCCAGAGGACAACCGGGGACTAGGGTTGGTGATGAAGAGAGGGTCATCGATGTCGAACTTGCGGGGATAGCAAAGCCCCTTAGCGTAGGTAAGGCCCCAGGTCCGGCCCGGAGTTCCGAACCGGGCCTTAAAAGTAGCTATTGCAGAGAGGCTCCCGAGATGTTCAGGTCTGCTTTGCCGAAATGCCTGGACGAGGAAGTTTTCCCAGAAGTATGGAAGAGGCAGAATCAGGTTCTATTGCCAAAGGCGGGGGAATTAATTGGGAGATCCGTCGGCATATATGCCAATAGACCAATATGCTTGATCGACACGGCGGGGAAGGTGCTTGAAAAGATCATCCTCAATAGAATGTTGAGGTACACCGAGGGTGAAAACGGTCTTTCGTTCCGGAAGGAGAGGTCGACCGCAGACGCTATCTTGTCGATTACAACAATCGCCGAGAAAGCACTTGAGCGTAAGAGAAGGGGGATTCGGTACTGTGCAGTAGTGACTCTGGATGTAAGGAATGCGTTTAATAACGCCATCTGGTCAGCTATTGTTGATGCGCTCTTGCATCTAGGCCTTTTTATTGACGTCACTTTAAAAAACAATAAAGTTCATTCGTGACGGATCTAGGGATACCCGGGTACCTGTACAAGATTCTCGGAAGTTACTTCCGACACAGAGATGGGTCGAAAGTGCTTTCATATAACTTCAGGTCCCGCAAGGTTCCATCCTGAGTCCGATGATATGGAATGTCATGTACGACGAAGTATTGAGGAAAAAGTACCCAGTGGGAGTGGAGTTTGTCGGCTTTGCCGACGACATTATGCACGAAGTCTACGGTGAGACGATCGAAAAAGTGGAATTGACTACCAACCACTCGATCAGGGTTGTGGTGGCGTGGATTAGGTGCAGGTAACTAGAGTTAGCTCATCATAAAATTGAGGTGATGGTTGTGAACAACCGGAAGTTGGAGCAGCAGGCGGTGATCAGTATAGGCGATTGCACTATCACATCGAAGTGTTCCGTCAAACACTTGAGGGTGATGATCGACGATAAGCACACCTTCGGTAGCCACGTTGATTATGCCTGTAAAAGAGCCTCCATAGCTATTGCGGCACTGTTCCGCATGATGTCCAATAGCTCTGCGGTGTACGCCAGTAAGCTGGTGTCGCTACGTCCATACTATGGTACCTGATGTGCCGGAGGGTTGTGAGCACGTACCGATCCGTGTCACACGACGCACTCTGTCTCATCATTGGCATGGTCCTATCGGCATCCTTATTAGGGAGGACATGGAGTGCTTCGAAGTGCACAAAAGGCATACGCAGGCATACCAGGATGGCCTCTATGGTCAAATGGCAGCGCGCGTGGGACAGTTCCACCAAAGGAAGGTGGACCCATAGGTTGATACCGAGGGTAGATAGATGGATTAATAGGTGCCATGGGGAAGTAACATTCCACCAGACACAGATCCTTTCAGGTCATGGTTGCTTCCGACAGTATCTACACCGTTTTGGGCATGCGGGTTCTCCCGAATTATGTGTAAGGATGAGTTTGGCTGGAATGCCGTTTCAACGGCTATCGCTAGGGATGCCAGATGATTTGGGAGAAAGATCTACATCCCATACAAAAATAAAATGGATCCTCTAGCTAAAAATACTGTATTTCATATAAAACGAACTCTGTATGGAAGCTCAAAAATCTGTATATATGGCATCCCTGGCCATCACCCATATCGTGTGGGAGCTACAGAGAAGGTGATGCGTGGACTCGGAGAATGGACATTTGAGATGCGGTACAAGAGATGGTCCATAGGTTCGGAGTCGTCTTCGTAGGTCATACCGGTGCCCTGCGTTCGAAATCGACCCTTAAAGCGATTAAGGGGTCGCAGAGTGGAAGTACTGGTGGCGTTGCTGTCGTGGCGTCGGTCTACTGGATTGGATCCGAGCTCGCGGTTGGAAACCCAAGCAGCACACAAGTCACAAAGAAGTGTCGACAGCGCAGGTTTTGGTTGTGCAGGAGCTACATCCATGTACATAATTCTAACTCAAAGGCAGAAAAACTTGAAAATGACTCGTGGCCAACCAAAACCCTGTGCTGTCGATACTCCTTTGTAACTTGTGTGTTGCTTGGGAAGGGGTCCCCGGTAATAGCCGGGGCAGGTGGAGACCCTGCTGTCAGCAACCTTCTGGTGCAGATGATAGGACCTAGAGGGTAGTGATACCCTTGCCTTCAGCTGGTCAGATCTGGTTGCATGTAGGCATCTGTAAAACAGCTGCCGATCTCATCCCCAATCGTAGGGGACTCCCAAAACTATTATTTATTCTACCCTTTTAACCCCCTTTGTGAGACAACTTTAGAGAATCAGAATAAAACTCGGTCTTGAGGACCAACGGTGGTCCTACAAACATTCTTGTCCTTCCCCGATGGCCGTGTGTACGAGGTCTCCGCAATTTGTTACCATTTTATATCCGGAGAATGTTGAACTGTGAATTCTTTGGTATTTAACTGTTCATTCATGGGAATACAGAGTAGCACCTATAATTACAATTGATGTACAATTAATTATGGTCACGTTTAATTTAAACGCTATTACACTTCATCTCCAACAACGATATATTTAACATTACATAGGAAACATATAAGTCCCTTTTCTCTCAATCAGCATCAAGCAACAATCGAATTCAACACCCATTTCAGCTGCACTAAACTACCCGTAACCATAAAAATAATTGTTGCCATTACCACCAGAGAACCCTTTTTGCAGCTGTTAACACCACACAACGAACGTCACTGAACGAGGCCGTCTGATGTGCATTGTAGAATTTTCTCAACAGTTGGAGATTTCGGCCATATCATATGTACATGGGAGAATGCGGGACATATGTACTGTCTACAGCATCCCAGTTTGCGCCACCATTTGAATCCTGAAGAGTCTTCACCATTACACCATCGTCATCACGTGCGCCTGATAGTAGGCAACTGGGAAAATTGCAAAAAAAACATCTCAACAACCGAAGCAATTTAATCATGTTAATGGATTTTATTGTTGTGCTGAGCATGCTTTTTGCCTGTATTGTTCTGCCTGCAAAACGTTTCCCGAACGCTTTCCACTTTGGTTTTGAAACGAAACGGCAGTCGTATTGGTGTATCCATAGAATACACATGGTGAACACATTGCAAAACCTCGCTTTTACTTGTAACCGAATCTCGGTAGGCTCTCCGGATTAATTAATGCCTTTCATTTGCAACTATGTTTGCCAAATTGGAACCATATTTGGAATTTTGGAAGCCATATGTAACTGACGACACCTTTAGGTAAAAGTGGATCAATAATAACGCTATGTTTATTTTCATTTTATTTTTTTATAATCTTAGAAATATATTTCCTAAAGCAATACTTGTTTATACGAAAAAAAAAATGTAATTAATTAGAAGGTCCAGAATGTTGCTAATTGATGAATTGAGTGATGGATTTGTGAAAAAAAAAAGAATAAGTTTTGGTAGGATTCGAACCCTCGACTCCGTATTCGCAAGACCGGTGCTTTGACCAACTAAGCCACAGAACAGGTAATGATTCTGCACTATTTGTTTCACTAATGATTAACATATATTGTTTACCATATTTGTGTTTTAGGTTAAAACAATAATTTATCTGATTACATACATTGATGATACATTGCTTGTGCACATTCATTAACTTACTTAGTACTATTACTTACATGGTTGTACTAATAGTACAAAGTGAGTTAATCAACGTGTACAAGCAGTATCTACGTCCTATCTAAAACTAGCGCAATAATTCACCTAAAATCTGTACGTGTAAAAATGCTACTAGACGCTCTAAAACAAACTGTGTCTCTAGTGGTAGGACATAAAAAACACTATAGACAGCTTAACGGTCTTTGAAAAAGACCGAATAAATGGGGCCGAAAATCTTCCAGAACATATAATTTCCGGTCGAAAATCTTCAATGAATTTAAATTCAATTTTTGTTTTTTTTTCGTGAATGTTTCAGGGGCTCGCTCGGGGTCACACCGACAGGATGGGCTCACCTGGGAAACGGGAAAGAAGGACCAATGTTTCAGGGGCTCGCTCGGGGTCACACCGACAGGATGGGCTCACCTGGGAAACGGGAAAGAAGGACCAATGTTTCAGGGGCTCGCTCGGGGTCACACCGACAGGATGGGCTCACCTGGGAAACGGGAAAGAAGGACCAATGTTTCAGGGGCTCGCTCGGGGTCACACCGACAGGATGAGCTCACCTGGGAAACGGGAATCAATCCTCGCTGGGAACACTGGATCGTCCTTTGCCGGGAACACGGAATCAATCCTCGCGATTCTTCACTCACTACTTTCTCTACTACTACTACTCACTACTTTCTCTACTACTGCTACTTCTCGGAATAATACTTCGCAAAACTGTTTTTCACACAACTGTTTTATTGATCTCGCTATAACAATGGTTGTTAGGGGAATGAAAATTTCTTTCGTGGGCCTCCGCCATGGCTTACTTGTCGGCAACATTCTCCGGGGCACCAGCGGAATTGGCCTGTAACAAAATTATCTTCGTGATAGGCCGGACGTAGGTCGATCTTGAAGTCCTCATTTCCACTGTTCGTACTTTTCCGTCGGGTCCACGGTTAACCTTTTCTATGACTCCTTTGGGCCAGCATCCACGATGTAAGTTTTCGTCGACAAGCATAACTAAGTCTCCTACAGAATATTCATAATAGTTTCGGTTGTCTTGCCATTTCTGTCGCTTCATCAATTCTGGGCGGTAGGCTGACACCCATTTCCGCCAAAAACGGTCAGCGTATACTTGTGCCTGCTTGTAGGCAGCTCTACAGTCCAGACTTCTCTCGTCAAAATCGTGATCGTATTGCATATGATTGTTCCGTCCAAGTAATAACATATTCGGGGTTATAGGTTCGGGATCATGAGGGTCGTCGGAAACTTGAGTTAGGGGTCTGTTGTTGATTACGTTCATCACTTCACAAATTGTCGTTCGAAGAACTAAATCCGTTGGGTGCCGTTCCTTCAGCATAGCACGCATTCCTGTTTTTACTGATCGAATCAATCGCTCCCAACACCCTCCAAAATGAGGCGCGGCCGGAGGTATGAACGTCCATTCTACACCTCTGACGCTAAGAGTCTCTTCTATCTGCTGCTGGTCTAGTTCCTTGATTAACTTTTTCAGTTCTTGATTAGCTCCCACAAAATTTGTTCCGTTATCAGATAGGATTTTTTGAGGAACACCACGAATCGCCATGAAACATCGGATAGCCATAATACAGCTGCTCGTATCTAGAGATGGAACTACTTCCAGGTGTACCGCTCGACTGGCCATACACGTGAACAGTACTATCCAGCGTTTCTCGGTGCGTCGTCCAACTTTTACTGTTAAGGGTCCAAAGTAGTCAATTCCTGCATGAGTAAATGGGAACACAAAAGCAGTCGTCCGTTCTGATGGTAAGTTTCCCATCTGTGCCACGCTCGGTTTTGCACGCAGCTCTCGGCAACGCACACAAGAGTTCCCAATCTTCTTGACCTGGGACCGAATCTTCAATATACGGTGACGGTGTTTCAAATTATTGATAATGGTTTCCAATCCTTGATGAGCGTTTGCGTTGTGAAATGTCTTGATCAACAAGTTAGTAAAGTTGTGGTTGTCGGGCAATATCACTGGATTATTAACTGCAAAAGGTTTGCTTGCATCTTGTATTCGTCCTTTCATTCTAATTACTCCATCAATCAAAACTGCAGAGTACGTGTACAAACGGCTCGATTTCTTCACAAATCCTGACGTTTTCAAGCTGTTGATTTCGTCGGAAAACGATTCCATTTGAGTTCGTTTGAACCACTCATTCTTTGCGTCTTCCATGTCGTACACGTTGATGGTGAACTTCTTCGGTTTTTCATTTTTCGGTAGCGATAGAATCTTCCTCATCTTCAAATAATATGCAGTTGATCTTATTAATCGGTTATAATCTGAAAATCTTCGAATGTCAGGCAAATCCATAGTATCTTTTGCATATACTTGATGGCAAATCGTTTCTTCGTTTGAGTCCAATTCGAAATGAAAGTTTACAGACTCTTCGGATGACATTGTTACACATTCCTGGTTCGGCCACTCACTCTGACGGTGTTTCAAGAAAACGGGACCATGCAGCCACTCGGATATGTTCGCGAATTTGGATGATTTTGTCCCAAGATCAGCAACATTTAAAGCCGACGGAACCCATTTCCACATTGCAGTACCATGTCCATTTTCTTTTATCTTGCAGACTCGAGCTCCTACGAAGGCTGCCAACTTCTCCTTGGTGCAAAGCCATGCCAGACATATTTTAGAATCCGTCCAAAAGTGTGTTGATGTCACCTCTATTTCTAGTTCTTCTTGTACTACCTTCATCATCTGGCTAGAAAGCACACATCCTTGAAGCTCAAGTCTTGGAACAGTTTGTGATTTCAGCGGAGCAACACGCGACTTAGCCAGAACCAGTGCAACATGCGACGTGTTCGCACATCGATGAACCATGTAGATAACGCAAGCGAATGCTTTATCACTGGCATCCGAAAAAGCATGAAGTTCTACACTTCCAAAGGACGGAACATCGGGAAAATAATACCTCGGAACTCTGATTTCTTTTAACTTCGCGGTTTCTTGAAGCCACTCCTTCCATTTTGGTACCAAACCATCGGGTATTTTATCATCCCAATCAATTTGTAAACGCCACAAATCTTGGAAAAGTATCTTCAAATGAATTGTGATGGGACTCAAAACGTTCAACGGATCGAAAATTCCCATCATGAACTGCAGTAATTGTCGCTTAGTGGGAATATCATCACCTGTTCGAAGAGCAACGTCAAGCTTCGGAAAATCCAACGAAAACACCATTTCATCGGTGTGAAGATTCCACTGAAGACCTAGAACACGAACTTCTGCTTTCGGTTCAGCTTTCAACGAGGGGTCAAGAGATTTCAGCACAGCTTCGGAGTTGGAAACGAATTTAACCAGCTTGAAACCGCCATGTTCGTGAGCCGCTACAACATTTTTCAGTAATCCAATGGCTTGTTCTTCAGTATCCGTCGAATCAAAATAGTCATCCACATAGTGTTGTTTGACTATTGGTCGCAGTATTCCAGGGAAACGATCTTCTAGTTCCTTCGCATTGAAGTTTTTGATAAATTGTGCAATAGAAGGAGACGATACTGCACCAAAAATCATCGCCATCATTACGTAGACTTCAGGAGGTTCTGTACGGTTCATGCCACGCCAGAAGAATCGTTGAGAATTTTGATCCTCCTCTCGTATCTGCACCTGATGGAACATTTCCTTGATGTCTGCCATAAACGCCACTTTTTTCTGTCTACCGCGCATTAATACTGCAATCAAAGACGGAACGAAATCAGGTCCTTTCAACAAAAGGTCGTTCAAGGAAAAGCCGTGTGATTTTGCTTTGGCATCCATCACCAGTCTAAATTTGTTTGCAGTCATAACGCTGAAATGCGGCAAATACCAGGTATTTGGTGGTTCGTGCATCTCCTCGGGATTCAGCTTCCGTGCGTAGCCTTTTGTCACGTAATCTTCAATTTTTTGACAATATTGCTCGGCGAGCTTCGGGTCTGCATCCATTTTCTTCTCCATGATGGTCAGGCGGCGGAGTGCCTGCGGTTTGCTGTCAGGAAACGTGAAGTTGTTGTATCGGTAAATCTGACCAACTTCAAAACGGTCGTCGCGACGCTTCAGTGTGCGGTTCATGATGTCTAACGCTCGTTCATCTTCTTCGGATATTTTTGGACCTTGATCTCGGATGCCGAAGTCTTCAATTTTATACAACTCTTTTATTTGCTCCGTCAGCTCCAGATCTTCATTGTTATTGCAGAGGAAAACGTGAAATTGGTCAGCAGTGTCCACTGTCGTAGGCTCAATTTCTCCGTGGATTGTCCATCCAAGATGACAACGCGTCAGTTGTAGACCTCTTACCGAATATTGCACAGTTTTCAATGGAACTATGAGACCGGCGTTGTTTGATCCTATCAGCATTTTAGGTGTGGCATTTTGCAGAACAATCAGCTTCTCCTCGTCAAGGAGTGGATACAAACTCTTGATCCTGTCGATGTCGAGGTTCACACGAGGAAGATTCATGTTCGTAATGGTCCGCACGTTGTTCATTTCGTGCCATTTAGCTTGTTCGCTTGGTCCAGAAACTTCGAAGGATAACAGCATCGACCTCGAATCCTGGTGGGTTATTCCATTTGTCCAGCGGTATGTTACAGGAGACACCGGTCCGTGGAGATCCATTTTATCGGCTAGCTCCGTGTCGATCATCGAGATAGAGGATCCTTCATCAAAAAGGGCGAACACGTCCTGAACTCTACCTTGACTGCGGATCCTAACCTTACCAACACGCAGAAGAGTTTTCTCGTTCCTTCCGTTAACATGGCAAATATCCTCAGGTTCTTTCTTACCGAACTTGCGAACTGACTTCCTGTACTCCTTGTCCGAATGCACTAGCTCGTGATGGTTCTTATTGCACACTGAACAGGATTTGTTGGATCGGCAATCACTACGAGAATGGTCCTGCTTCAAGCATATATAGCATACCTTACAGGATCTTGCAGCAGACCGCCGTTGTTCCACAGATAGTTTGACGAACTGCTCACACTTCACCAGGCTCAGATGGTCGTTCGAACTGCACAAAGGACACTGTCCTCTCTGGTCTGCAGTACGAGTGTTCACGTTCAGCACAGGAGGCTTTGATCTCGCGAACGGTATATCCTTGCGATCTTTTTTGTTGAGAAAGAGAGGGTTCATACTCGCCAACTGATTCTCCATCTCATCCTCCAACCACCGCGAAAATTCCTGGAAGTCGACGATGGTATCTTGCTTCATCAAAAACGCTTTATGCCGCACCCACATTTGCTTGCTAAAAGCGGGCAACTTCTCTGCCAGATGCGATATCAGCTCAGGATTCATCAAGTACGCCTCCGCATTAACATTTTTCAGCGCCACCGCAGTTCCAATGACAGCGTTATAGAAAACTCGGAAAGACTCGATATTACCTTCCTTCACATAGTCAAGGTTGCGTAGCAACTCTAGTCTGTTCGCCACTACCCACTCAGTACGTCCGAAATTCGATTTGAGCATCCGCATGATTAATCCAACGTTTTCGGAAGCAGACAACAAGCACTCTACAGTTTTTCGAGCTTTCCCTTGCAGAGCGTTGTTCAGTCTTCTGAGATTTTCTCTATCCGTCAGCTTGAACTCGGCGGTTGACGTCTTGAATTCGTTTTCGAATATTGGCCAGTCCATGATATTTCCAGAAAACGTTGGTAGATCCTTGGGTTGATCCTTGACGTGTCGATTCTGAAGTGCCTTGAACGCGTGACACAAAACCTCGTTCACGCTGTTTGCTGCTGCTGCTGCATCTGGCTCAACATGTTCATTGTCGTCTTTGATTTCGATCGTTGGAGTCACGTTTCTGTTCAACCAGTCCTGTACACGTTGCGTAGAGCTACAGCTTGACACGCCTGAGCACGATCGTAGCTCGCTCATCTGAACTGCTCGTTCTCGTTTTTTCTTGATGAATTCCGCTTTTTTCTGCTCACGCTTGAGCTCCAGGTCTTTCTGGATCTTCAGTGCTTCCAGCCGCTGCTCAGCAACAATCCTATCTTGCTCTAAGGAGACGCGCAGTTCTTCTTCCTCCAGTTCGTCGACGAGTTCCAAAGCTCTGATTTGACTTTGCGTAACCGACGCCGCTGTTTTGCTTTTATGCGATCGCCTGCTACCGGACGCGAAACTTCTCAGCGATTCTGACACCAACTTACTCTCTTTACCCTGCTTATTAATAACGCTATCAGCAACGCGAGACACCTCCGGAAGTACGGATTTGGTAACCGGGGTTCGCTGCATTCTCGCTTCTCGTAATTTCGGGATTTCGATATAATAATCTACTAGATTTTTTGGCACTGTACCTGCGTTGCACCTTTTTGGCCGTTGCAGGTGACTTTCCATATAAACTGGACGTTTGTTCTCGAAGGACCAATGTTTCAGGGGCTCGCTCGGGGTCACACCGACAGGATGGGCTCACCTGGGAAACGGGAAAGAAGGACCAATGTTTCAGGGGCTCGCTCGGGGTCACACCGACAGGATGGGCTCACCTGGGAAACGGGAAAGAAGGACCAATGTTTCAGGGGCTCGCTCGGGGTCACACCGACAGGATGGGCTCACCTGGGAAACGGGAAAGAAGGACCAATGTTTCAGGGGCTCGCTCGGGGTCACACCGACAGGATGAGCTCACCTGGGAAACGGGAATCAATCCTCGCTGGGAACACTGGATCGTCCTTTGCCGGGAACACGGAATCAATCCTCGCGATTCTTCACTCACTACTTTCTCTACTACTACTACTCACTACTTTCTCTACTACTGCTACTTCTCGGAATAATACTTCGCAAAACTGTTTTTCACACAACTGTTTTATTGATCTCGCTATAACAATGGTTGTTAGGGGAATGAAAATTTCTTTCGTGGGCCTCCGCCATGGCTTACTTGTCGGCAACAGTGAAGGGAAAGTTTTTAAATCTCTTTTTCTTTTTTCACAAGCTTATGTTCACTACCACATTTATAAATTTGTTCTGAGACATTTTCTTCCAACAATTGTCGTAGAAACTTCTAAAAGCTCGGTTTGTGTGGTTCTCCTTCATCGGCTTCTATACTCGTGCCGTGCCGTGAATGTGGAAAACCAGCAGAAGTGAGGCCGCCGCCAGTCCAAAGAAAATTGAGCTGGGCATTAAAATCTATGTTCTGGCTTTTAATTTCAATTAAGCGACGACACTCTTCCAATCTATATATCTCTCTCTCGATCTGTCGTCACATTCAGATTGGGCGCTCGAGTGAGATTGTTTTCGTTTCGTTTAGGTACTTACAGTCCAGCTGAACCCAACCGAATGAGTCCGTGGCGGTCTGTAGCCTGTGAACCTATTCGCATTCGCATCGTTGCTATCCGGCATATCTACTCCGAAACGAAGAGATACGAGGGTGGAACCTGTTTAAAATGCAATCGTTGGAATTGAAACATCCAAAATGAGAATTTATTGTTTTAATTTATGTACCGGTCTGGACGGTGTGAGGGCTCAGGACAGCTAAAAGGTAGAGTGGCGCTGAGATCAATTGTGTATTTATGATAATTTGTTAGAATTCAATGTGGGCTGAGAAGGTCTGAGTATATCAATATTCCACCCATTTTCAGTCCAAGCCGATGTGTACAAAGAATGCATCAAATTGATTATCCTGGTAATATCAGGAACTCTGTCGTGATTACAACAATGAGTTACAGTGATGGCATGAATTTGTCGAAAACTCTGTCACCATTTAAAATACTGATGAATCAGAAGCGCTGAACTGCTGTTTTGCAAAAACAGTTTTTGTCCACGCAATGTCTATCTACATCGCATCGTGTTTCCGGAAGATTCTTTCGTGGGTGCATTGTGGAGGCTGAAGCTGAAATGCTATCGTTTCATAGCATCCATCGTTGCACGGTTGCACTGTACGAGGTGTGCTGTACAGAATCTACGGTGCGTACGTTGGGAGGTAAGCCTACCATCTACCAGAGCTGATAGCACGTCTCACTGTAAAAGTCATGACCAATCGACACTTAGTAACTAAAGTTTTTTTTTTTGATTATTTGAAAGTGGATTTTAACATTAAGCTAATTCTACACTTAGTAACTAAAGTTACTTATTTTGAACCAAGACCTATGCCGCTCCCCAGTCAACCAGTGATCGTATAAGATGTTGCATAAGATGTTAAAGTGGAGGCGATATGCGTACATTTTACATGCGCCTAAATGGTGGCATGCACGCATATGGCCTCCACTTTATCATCTTATGCAACATCTTATACGACTGCAGGTTATCTGGGTCTTTACCTACATGAGACTCTTTCGTCCAGACATTTCTGCATAGCAGATCTGAACATGGCAGTCAGTGTAGGCATCCCCTACCCTCCTGTTCGACTCCGCTACGGAGGGTAGACTGGATCGATCGACTCCGCTACGTTTCGTCTAAGTGCCTCTAGCATCAAGACAATGCTAGACGTGAAACGGCTACCACAGGCATACAAGAATTTGATTGATTTGTCTTTATTAGAGAGACTTTCAGCCCTTGAGGCGTACAAGAAGTCACCCGTTCTTATCACCGACCTTGGCCCTGTCAGTATGGTCGTCATACAGTCCAGCATCTGCATGAACTACTCGATCGACCACCACGGAGGTGCATAGCAGCTACAGAAGAAGACCCCGTTTAACTTGGCGACCA
The DNA here is from genome assembly GCF_035046485.1 of Aedes albopictus. Taxonomy (NCBI): domain Eukaryota; kingdom Metazoa; phylum Arthropoda; class Insecta; order Diptera; family Culicidae; genus Aedes; species Aedes albopictus. Next base: position 214,690,195 of record NC_085137.1, read on the forward strand.
CGAGCTTTTCTAAGTAGACACCAACTTCTGGACGGGATATTTACGGTAAATTAAATTAAATTTAATATTTACCTGTTATATTATATCTACCTGTTGTCCATCTCGCCACCATTTTTTCGAACCAATTCGCGACGTAGCTGCCGTCGTCAGCGGGTACTCGGTATTCTTCCGCTATGATAATGGTTCCCATCCCCTACTCAGTGACTACTTCACACATCAGTTGCTGGACTGCGTCACAGTGATTCAGGTTAACCCGTTTCGGTCCTAGTTGGGAATTTAATTTCAAAAAATCACTGTGACTTCATTTTCCAACCGATTTTTACGAAACTTTGTACGAAGATCGCGCTACATCTCTAGTTGTATGGAAAAATATTAAAATGGTATTTTGGTTTTTGGGGTCTGAGTTATTGAAGGGGTTATATGGGTCAAATCAGGTCAAAAATGAACCAACTTCCTTGGAACCACATGCAATATGATTGCAAACATGTTCAATTATCTTTTTATTATTACAGACGCATAGTTTGAGTAAATTGGGATTGTCTGGTTTTAGTTCCGGATGTTCCGGGTCGCGTTTGGGGTGCGTTCGGAGGACACTTCTCAAACGTTCCCTACACATGACATTTTTTCTCGCATAATTCTGAAAACAGGCTTGTCATGATTCATTCTTCATAATTTTGTATACTAAGTATATTGAAGGAATATTCAAAGGTTTTTTTTGACATATTGGCCACCATCCCGGATGTTCCGGGAACCTGGGACCACCCGGGGAAGTGGCCATTTTCCAAACAGTTATGAAACATGGCTTGCGACATATCAATCTTCATGTTTTTGCCAAACAAGTATGTTAGAGTAGCATTCTGAGGTTTTTAGACATATTGGCCGCCATCCGGGATGTTCCGGGAACCTGGGACCACCCGGGGAAGTGGCCATTTTCCAAACAGTTTTGAAACATGGATTGCGACATATCAATCTTCATAATTTTGCAAAACAGGTGTGATAGAGTAGAATTCAGAGGTTTTTGGACATATTGGCCACCATCACGGATGTTCCGGGAACCTGGGACCACCCGGGGAAGTGGCCATTTTCCAAACAGTTATGAAACATGGCTTGCGACATATCAATCTTCATGATTTTGCAAAACTAGTATGTTAGAGAGGGTTTAGACGTTTTTGGGCATATTGGCCACAACTCCGGATCTTCCGGGAACCTGGAACCACTCGGGGAAGTGGCCATAGTTCAAATTGTTATGAAACATGGCTTGCGACATATCAATCTTCATGATTTTGCAAAACAAGTATGTTAGAGGAGACTTCATAGGTTTTGGACATATTGGCCACAATTACGGATGTTCCGGGAACTTGGAACCACCTGGGGAAGTGGCCATTTTCCAAACAATTATGAAACATGGCTTGCGACATATCAATCTTCATGATTTTGCAAAACAAGTAAGTTAGAGTAGATTTCAGAGATTGTTGAACATATTGGCCGCCATCCTGGATGTTCCGGGAACCTGGGACCACCCGGGGAAGTGGCCATTTTCCAAACAATTATGAAACATGGCTTGCGACATATCAATCTTCATGATTTTGCAAAACAAGTAAGTTAGAGTAGATTTCAGAGATTGTTGAACATATTGGCCGCCATCCTGAATGTTCCGGGAACCTGGAACCACCCGGGGAAGTGGCCTTTTTCCAAATTGTTATGAAACATGGCTTGCGACATATCAATCTTCATGATTTTGCAAATGAAGTATGTTGGTAGACAATTAAACGTTCAATAATAAATACAAAATTCCCCATGAATAATTCGAAAAGTCCCAGTGAAGAAACAGGGGTGTAAGCAATAATAAATAACAAAAGTTCCATAAACAAATTAAAAAATGCATAAATAAATCAAAAGTTTCCATGAATAATTGATTTTTGAGCAAAAAAAAAATGCAATGCATAAATGAACTGTTGCAATAAAAAAAGCCATTTTTGCCACCAAATAACTTCAAATATTCCATAAATAAATCCGATTTTTCCATAATAAATTAGAAAATTCACAATAAAAATATATCGAAAAAGCAATAAAAAATTCAAAAAATGCAATAAAAAATGACAAAATTACCCATGAAAAACAAATGCAGGAAAGCATGAGACAGTGAAATGCTGAATCCCACTTATATGACTGAAACGACTGATTGCAATTTACCGAGCAATTGCTTGCTGTCCGAACTCGCTATCGCTCGTCGGACCTAAAAAGGGATAACATCTATGTTTGTATTATACCGGGCAAATTCTTGGATCTGTGGTTTGCCAAGAACCGAACCGAATCAATCCTCTATGCGGCTTCGGCGCATGGTCTACATATTTTTTGGCTCAAAATGCATTTACGTTTATTGCTCGTTTTTTGACATTTATTGATAATTTATTTTCTTGTTTATTGCACTTTTTGAATTATTTATATTGCTTTTTCGATATTTTTTTATTGTGAATTTCCTAATTTATTATGGAAAAATCGAATTTATTTATGGAAAATTCGAAGTTTTTTGGTGGGAAAATTGGCTTTTTTTATTGCAACAATTGAGTTATTCATTGCACTTTTGACGTTTTTTGTTGCTCAAAAATCAATTATTTATGGGAACTGTTGATTTATTTATGCATTTTTTTTATTTGTATATGGAAATTTTGTTATTTATTATTGTTTACACCCCTGTTTCTTCACTGGGACTTTTGAAATTATTTATGAAGAATGATCACTTTCTTATGAGTCGTTTATATTTTAGCCGAAGTATGTTAGAGTAGAATTCAGCGGGTTTTGGACATATTGGCTACCATCTTGAATATTCTGGTAACCGGGGACCACCCGGGGAAGTGACCATGCCCCAATAAATTATGCAACATGGCTTGCGACATATCAATCTTCATGATTTATGAATAATACTCCGGATCAGGGTCGTGCAATTTCGAAAGGAAAACATGACGTACGACGACTGTAGCAAATCGTTTCCCATGCGAACGGACTGCTGTGATGCTTCATCTCTCACCCAGCAACACACTCGTTCGTTGCTGCTACAGAAACAAGTGTGTATGAAACATGGGATGATACACTTGGATTTTCGTTTCATTTATGAGTCATTGAAATACTTCAACATGCTAGAAACACTATTTAAACCACATTTTTAAATAGTGGTGCACGCCAATAGAATGATAATTATGTTTTATGAAAGAGGATAACAAATTCGACCACTTAAATCCAATTAACCGGCGCCCGTAACCATTGAGAGACTAGCGCGCACCAGTGAGACACTAATGCTTTGACGGGTGAAGCACAAGCAATGCGACCGGGTGGGAGACTACCGAGTGCTACGATGAGTGGAAAAGTTTTTTTTTAACGACCGAGTCATTAGAAAAATGTATGAAACACTTGAAGTGACTCATTCAAATGTTGCATGAAAGTGTATCATTGAAACGAAATTGTACGCCCCTGCTCCGGATGATCTGGGAACTTGCAGCCATCCAACGAAGTGGCCATTTTCCCGGAACATCCAGATATGGTTGCCAATATGTCCAAAAATTTTTGAACTCCACTCTTACATACTTGTTTGGCAAAATCATGAAGATTGATATGTCGCAAGCCATGTTTCATATTTGGAAAATGGCCACTTCCCCGGGTGGTCCCAGGTTCCCGGAACATCCCGGATGGCGGCCAATATGTCTAAAAACCTCTGAATTCTACTCTAACATACTTGTTTGGCAAAAACATGAAGATTGATATGTCGCAAGCCATGTTTCATAACTGTTTGGAAAATGGCCACTTCCCCGGGTGGTCCCAGGTTCCCGGAACATCCGGGATGGTGGCCAATATGTCAAAAAAAACCTTTGAATATTCCTTCAATATACTTAGTATACAAAATTATGAAGAATGAATCATGACAAGCCTGTTTTTAGAATTATGCGAGAAAAAATGTCATGTGTAGGGAACGTTTGAGAAGTGTCCTCCGAACGCACCCCAAACGCGACCCGGAACATCCGGAACCAAAACCAGATAATCCCAATTTACTCAAACTATGCGTCTGTAATAATAAAAAGACAATTGAACATGTTTGCAATCATATTGCATGTGTTTTTTACAAGTAATCAGTGGTTAAAAGGAAGTTGGTCCATTTTTGACCTGATTTGACCCATATAACCCCTTCAATAACTCAGACCCCAAAGACCAAAATACCATTTTAATATTTTTCCATACAACTAGAGATGTAGCGCGATCTTCGTACAAAATTTCGTAAAAATCGGTTGGAAAATAAAGTCTCAGTGATTTTTTGAAATTAAATTCCCAACTAGGACCGAAACGGGTTAACCTGCGTTAGCTCCACTGACTTGTTAGCGGTGGCTCTTCTCAAACTACGTTTGAGCGAGTGCTTTCTTGAAAACGTATACAACTTTGTGGAAAAGAGTCACTGTGGACATCCCAAATTGGGAGACATGTGAGTTCACATGAACAGGCATGTTAGCCAGACGAACATCACAGATGTGATAATCGACAATGCGTTTCGAGCATTTCAGAAAGAACGACGTAACCAGATAAATCTGGAACTTATTCCTTCTTTTTACAACGCGCGCACCCTTTCGGGATAAAACTACAGAGTAATTTCACGCCATGAAAATACCCAATAGAAAACTACAAGAGTTCAAAACATGTTTGAAAAACTCAAATCCTTCTGGAGAAAAATAGGACAAAGCCCCATTTGCTCCTGGAGATTTGAAGTAAGCAGAGCTTTTTAGTGCCCACTAAATCGATTCTATAGCTACAATCCTCGGGGTAGAAGCTAAAGATTCGTAGCTATACAAAAGACTGGTTTATCCGAAGACATTTAGAACTTGAACAGGTCCGAGCTCCATTCAGGAATACCTCTTTCGGTCCGCACAGACCGCAGAGGACAAGCTTCTTTCAAAGCAGTAGCTATGGTATACCACAATGAAGGGCGTTATAATAACAAAACCATAATGAAACTCTCTTGGAGCAGCAATGGAAGCGAGTTATCTATAAAATGTGATCGCAACCAATTATTACAGGTTCCCTAGCTTGTTGAGCAGGGACGCCTGAATACGCAAAGTTTGCGAAGGAACACTCCAAAGTGCAAAAAGATCAAATGGAGAGTCCTCATCTGACACATGCCAATCAGCCAACCAACTGACAAATTCTGCTCATGCAGAGTTGGGTTAGGTGCAATTCTATGTTAAGTTAACCATGAACTGTACTACCTAAGTATTCCATCAAAGTGAAGCATCTCAAATCAATGTTTGAGCTACTTCAGATGCCAAATATCAGCGAAAAGATGCTGAAAACAAGAGCTTACTTGAAGGCATCCATAAGGAAAGGTTGAAACATACTGTTAACGTTATTCTAAAATATAGCATGCTCGAGGCACGACAGTTCATCTATAATGAAAAAAGCAAAGCTAGGTTCACAAGGTAACCTATACAGAAGTTACCCTACGAAATTGAACTTTTTGAAGTAGATCCACTTGGGCTACATACGCTTTTTACGCTGAAAATTGATCTGAGGTTTCCTTGTCGTAGCCACTACTCAAACTAGACAGGATTACACTCTTCACAATCACAGCACAAAAAGGAAACATCAACGACCAACCAAATCGGTGTTAATTGAAAAACGCCAATGGCAAAAACGCATTAAGCGAACCCATATAGGCAGTAATGTAAGCTAATTAACAACATTTGAATAACCCCGCCCTTATTTAGCCTCAAATTTGAGACTTAAGAAGGGCAACTGATTATCTCAGAGAAACGCAAGGTCCACTGCACCATTGCTTCGGTTAGCGCAGTAAGGGCGTAATACTGTGGAGGACGCCCTAATTCTCCACAGGCTCCGTTTGTGGTTAGGTTTTTATTAGACCCCCCTAACCATTCATTCTTTGGCACGGTAAGCATAAAGCCGCATAACACCATGAATTAGGGGTCACCTGTTTAGTGGACTCTTACCACTGGATCAGGCGGTCCGTAGTGTTATTCTTAGCCGATTGAGATAACCGCTACCGACACTACACAGCTATCTAGGCTGATCGGGAAAAGAAGTTAACATTGATGGTCAACTTCCAAACGAACCCGAACAGCCGGCCTTCCACGCCAGTGATCTCGTCTAGGTTTTCCACCTTCAGAGTCCCTCACATCAATACCCTCGCAAATGACCTTTTCCGATTTCTTCTTTTAGCCTGTGGTGGCTGAGGGCCTATCAACGGTCCCAACTCCCTGTATCCTTCGATTCAAGAGTGGCTGGTCAGTTTTAGGCCCACCCCTCCCAGCTTTCCGGGACACTTGACTGGGGTCCAACTCACCGGCATTACTGATGACTTTCGGGGTTAACTTTTAAACTGAGCTTCTCTAGTCTCTAGCATTCAATTTAATAATTTGAGGAATAATTAAAGTGACTTTCCTTCGATTGTCAACACACTCATCTACCGGCGCAGTATCATAACGTCCGAGGCCATAAAGTCCCAGGACTTTATGGCGCATTTTTTCGGGGCATAACGTCCGAACTTGCAGATACGCCACGAAGTCCAAGGAAAGAAGGCACATAGAATATTTTGACGCATCCAAACTTTTGGACGCTATTTCGCAAATAAAAGCGACCTAACGTCCGGGACTGTATGGCCTCGGACGTTGTGATCCGGCCCCTCATATACCTACATACATATATCGATCTACACCTAATGCACCGAGTTTCGGTATTTGATTTGTTTCGGTTTCTGGTGTTCCGCACAATATGCGCCGTGCGTAGCAGGTGCTGAAACACAATGGGCATGGAGGCGCTTTACGCAGCTTGCGTAACAGACCCCCCCCCCCCTGCTCCAGTACACAAAGACCACAAGGTCTAGATTTTCGTTTAGTATTGTTAGCGTCGACGTCCAGTACCGCAAGTTTCACTGCTGGGCGGTCGAAGAAATTTATCGGTGTCCTCATGGTTGCGCTTCGAAGTTGGCCATTTTCGCACCTTACGTTTTACCACACGGCCCCTGGGCCATAAGTTTCTTAGCAGCTCCGGGTCAACAATTGTCTCCACGTCTCCGACTTCGATTGGCTTCGTTGGGTAGTGCCACTTTGTCCGACGACTGATTGAGGGTAGCTGTTCTCGCAACCATCGTCTTTAGAATATCTTCTTCTTCTATATATATAAAAATGTAGTGGCATACGTGGGACCGCGCATAACTTGCAAACGGCAGGTCCGATTTGGATCGTCTAAGTTTTGTTCTGTTAGTTTTCACCCAAGGAAGGTTTATGAGGCAAAAAATATGGACATACTGAGAGTTTTTGAAAATCGATTTTTCTTACTTTTTGAACGGAGAATTGGCCTTGGCTAGGGACGTGAAACGTCAAAAATCGTAGTAGGCAAGACAAAGTTTGCCGGGGTCAGCTAGTATTAGCATAGATTTGCGAAGTTCTCCAGTTACTAACTAGCGCAGCGGGGCTACTAGAATGGGCTACAAGTGGCTTTGAGCCACAGGAAGAGCCCAACAAAAAATGAGTTCTTCGATCTCGGCTCGGCACCATCAATAGGAACGTAGGTGAGGGGGCGAGAGTTTGTAATGTTCTCCACCTCCAGAAGACTGTTTCGCAGGACTACGTCGCTAGGTGTTCACGGGAGCTGCATGTTTCCTAGCATTCGCTTAACCGATTGCACCAATCTCTCCCAACTTCCACCCATATGCGGACTGCTTGGCGGCAGGAAGGTCCACTTTGTATGCGCCGTGATGAACTCTTGCATTAGCTTATCTTTAATAAGGAACCGAAGTGTTTCAGTAAGCACCGATATAGTTCGTCCTCGATCACTAAAATTTCCTCGGGTGTATTTTTCCTGCACATAAAGTTGCGCAGAGCCATAATGAAGGAACTAGGGAATGCGCTATTGGCCGTAATGGCCGACCTTCCACCAGACACGTTATCAGTACGCCCCATCTTTTCTCACTCCGTCTGCCAACAACGACTTGGATTGGCCCAAAGATCCCGACGTATGAGAACGAACGAGAATAAGCAGCAATACGAGCTGGTGGTAGGTCAGCCATTACGGGCGGTTGTGGTCGAGCTCTTAGGTTTTTTGCAGTATTGGCAAAGTCGTTGTTTTTTGATACATATATGTGTATACACTTCGAAGCTTCGGAATTCGATACACCTGACGTAGTTCGTTGACGATTGTTTTGTGGTTAAGATGGTGGTAGTGTTCGTGGGTGAATCGTATGATGAGTGTGGTGATCGAATGCTCCTTTGGCAGAAGGATAGTGTGGACAGCAGATCAATGAACTGGCATCCAGCAATCCGTTCTTTCGTGCGAAGTACTCCGTGGTCATCAAGAAACGCTTCGCGGGATTATAGTCGTCGTCCTTCCTTCAGCATCCTTTGAACTACGCAGTACTGCAATCTCTTCGCCATATGTATTCCAGTTGAACTTGTCGAAAGATGTATCGGGCAGCTTCAATCAGCTCTGACTGCTTCAGGATTTCAGAGGAGGGTAATCTATGCTGCAAAAATTCTCGCAAATTTGTTGTGAACCGGAGTACGTAAGAAGTGATTCGTAGAAATTAACACCAGTTGGAGTAATTCGTAAAATTAATTATGGGTTCACGAGTGATATGGACGTTGATGGTGGCGTTACTTTGCAACTACTAAGGCAAAATATTAGTTAATTTTGAAGAAGATAAATTGAATTTTTGATGTAAACAAACAATTTTTTTCTCATCTCACCTAGCGCCTCTACAATTGGGGGTCATTCGAATTCTTCTATAGACTTTTCCAGACGTGTTCCTATCACGACCGCCTCTAGTCGTGGAACTGAAATGTAAGTATTTCAGCGGGGCGACACGAGTTTTAGCTGTAACGAATGCACACTCAACAGAGCGATTCTCATCGAATCCGGGAAAGGCGACTGCTGCGTAGCTTTTCTCGCTCGCGTTGACAACAATGTGCAGCTGGACCTCGTTAGTCACTAGTGTGGGACACAAAAAGACATTTTACTCCTGTACACTTTTTGAGTTCCATTTTGGTCCCATATCAACTGTGCAAAGTTTCAGATCGATCGGAGAAACTATATTTTAGCGCCAGCCATTTTAAGTTTTCATACGATTTAGTATGGGGAAAATCACTTTTTCAATGAAAAATCGCCACAGGTTGCCCCTTAACCCCTAAAAATAAATCGATAAATGATTTCTGTTGGAAATTTTACGAGGAACCAACCCCGCGAAGACCGCAAAGCGATGTGAGGCATGTGAAAAAAGTTATTGACTGAAAACCGAATGGCATGCATACGCTGTTTAACATGTAAGGAATAACAATAAATAATAAAATCTCGTTATTTTATCGATCGAGTGAAGCCTAATAACTTTTTTCACGAACGTCGCATCGATTTGCTGTCTTCAGAGGTCTGATTCCTAGTGAAGTTTTCTACAGAAATCATTCGTCGACTTATTTTTAGGGATCTAGTGGTGACTCCTAGCGATTTTTCTTTACAGGAGTAATATTTCCCCATAGTAAATCGTATGAAAAACTAAGAATGGCGGGCGCTAAAATATAGTTTTTCCGATCGATCTGAAATTTTGCACAGATAATATGTGACCAAAGTGGAACTCAAAAAGTATACAGGAACTTGAATTTTTCCATTTTTTGTATTTTCCCATATAAACCGTGTACCAGGCTATTAGTCACGAATCGTGACTCGTGAATCGTGACTCACGATTGATGATGACGTAATCTTACGATAGCATCGAGGAACGGAAACTGTTTCTACCTGATTCAATACTCTAAGCCAAATTCTCCATTTTCCAGTGACTCATCGTCAATCGGTTCGTCCCAACCAATTTTAGGAAGCCAAATGTCTTGAAGTAGCACCTTCAAATTCATGAGTATATATTTGCAAGGAGACCGAATCGTGTGACACGGTGCGATAGGTACGCAGACATATTAGCCTAAATATAAGAGCTATGCAGCCTAACACGGTTACTTTTGGTACTCAGCGCCGTGCCCCAAGGCGGGCCATCATACCTTAGTATGGACGTAGCGACACTAGCCAGAAGATTTCGTTTGATGGCATTCGCCGCGGAGTTATTGGACATCATTCGGGACATTGCCACTATAGCTGTGGAGGCTCTTTTGCAGGTATAATCATCATGGCTACCGAAGGTAAGCTTATCGTCAATCATCATGCCCAAGTGTACACCTCTGTGTCGTAAACTAGTTCTCGATTCTGGGAGTAACTTCCGTGAATCTTGTACAGTCACCCGGGTGTTCCCAGAAATAGGAGCGCATCGGCAATAGACGAACAATTGGCGGCTATTGAACGCGTTTCAGAGTCACTACTGCACAGCAGTGAATCCCTCTCCTGTTACGGTGGAGCACTACCTCGGCGGTCTTTGTTACCGACAGGTTAGCGTCTACGGTCAACTTCCTGTTCTGGAAGCCGAACTGGTTGCTCAAGAGACCATTTACACCCTCACTGTGCCTCAACATCCTGTTGATGATGATCTTTTTGAGCACCTCGCTCGCCGTTTCGATCAAGCATTTTTTTTTCTATATGCTGACGAGTCTCCGGGTATTTTCACCGCCTTTGGCAATAGAACCAGGCTCTGCTGCTTCTAAACCTTTGTGAAAACTCCATCGTCTAGGCATTTATGATAGCAGACACTTTATAGGCCAAGTTCAGAACTCCGTCAGGACCTGGAGCCTTACGTACGCTAAGGGACTTCGCTATCCCCGCAAGTTCCATATCGGTGACCCTCTCCTCATCGCTGGCCTCAGTCTCTGGCTGCCCTACGAAAAGAGGCCAAGGACTAATATCATGACGCGGAAACCCCCTCGAAGATCTCCTCCAGTATCTCTGGGGATTGCTCAGTAGGAGACATTTCACCTCTTGTCTTGACCATCACGATCCTGTAGGCATCACCCCACGGATTTGCATTGGCTTTCTGACAGAGACCCCTAAAGTAGGCCTTTTTGCTTGTCCTTATCTCGGTTTTCAAATTATTAAAAAAAACTGAATAATACGAACAAGTTGTAACGAAAAAATTGGAACCTTATAAATGTACATTTTATTTTCCGTATCGGGTCCCACGTCTGGGAACTTAGATACGAAAAACAAAATGGAACGTTACAAATGTATAAAACACAAACATGCAACACATGACATAAATTGAGCCCAGTTATCTAAACAGATAACGAAGTCCAATGCCAGGATGACGAGATTTCATAATTATTCGTGATCCATCAGTCATCCTAGAATTGTATTTTGTTTGGCACTTCGCCTTTTAGTTCGCAGCATCTGTTGCGGCATTCATAGCTTGTTTTAGTTTAGGAATTTTTAATCCTAAGGGGGCATACCGATTCGGGCAACAACACAAGACCGTCTACAATTTGATGTCCGTGTTAGGGGACGGCTTGCGTGTTTTGTACTGGGTCGCTCCTGAAATGTTTGGAGCGCTACAAATGCACATTAAAATTCAGGGACGGATGTACAAACCACAGTATAAAATAGAAATTTAACTGACAAAATGCTCATAGTAATTTACAAACGTAACACACTCCATGCAACAAGAGTCCATACAAGCTACTGCGGTTCAAAATTAAAAGTGTGATATTTTTTTTTCGTAAATATGCACATGAGCCATCCAACCCACCCAGCCCATAACGGTAACCGGTAGTTATGGTGAGAACGACGGTTTGCGTCGTTATCAACCATTCAATCGTTAGACCGTAGCACGTCATTCATTCAGTCATCCATCGAGCCAGTCAGTCATTGATACCTCTAACGTCCCACCTCGACGACAACGACAACAACGTGCTCAGCCAAGGAGATGGCTCGTTGAGTTCTGAACGCTCGGTTTACATCACCAACCGCTTCATCACTCTTGTATCTCAGTCGTCGCCGTCTCACGATACTACGTTGCCTTTTTAATGCTTTTCCACTCGAACGCTCGTCATCATCCTCCCCCACTTCGGTCGGCTAGAGAGGACACTTCTGGCGGGCTATGAGTAACGCTGAATATTTTTCTTCACTTTGTGATACGGATCTCCTTTGGCTGGTCGGCGGCGGTGGGAAGAGGTGCTTAATTCATCCCTGCATTTTGCAGCTCTCGCTCATTCAAAACGACCACATGCTGCTCCATTCATCGAACCTAGGAACCCAGCCGAGCAAAGCAAAGCAGCAGCTTCAGCAATCTTTGATATGATAATCATTCGGCGATAAATGAGAATGGGGGATGGTTTTAACTGAAATGCTACCGGGATTTCCTCCTTCCGTATGGATACAGGAGATTGAAAAAACTCTGAAAGGAGGGTTTTCTGTGAAGGTGGCAATTCTTTTGATGTGGCCTTGTGGCTTTTAATCAGTGGTTTCGAACGATGTTTGACGGTAAATTAGTAGCATTTTGAGCGAAAAGCGATCGTTGTTTTGATTTGGCTATGAGCCAAACAATAATAAACTACAAAAGTTCCCTAAACAAATAAAAAAGTGCATAAATAAACCAAAATTTTCTGTAAAACAATGATTTTTGAGCAATAAAAAATGTCGGAGTTTGCACGAATAATTAAACAATTGCAATCAATAACTCGGATTTGAAGGCTACGCAGTCTTGTTAAATCAAATCGAGTTGTTTACCATTTAACTTATTTAGTTTTTTTTTCATTAAATATTCTTTCGTATTTCTGTTGCGGTCAGAATACCATGTTTGATAGTAATATTTAATAAAAACACTAATCTTTTAGGACTCTATTGCTGACTCAGTTTTTTTTTATAAATTTGATGTTAAACTGAAATGAACCAACCTCGATAAAAGTTCCTAATCTCATTTGTATGACATTTTCCATCCCTGCTTAAAAGCATCACTTTATTTACCGCTTGCTTTCCAGCATACTTACCTATCTATTTTTAGTTCAATCTAATTTCCGGTGGCGCCAGCAAAACTAGAACATCTCACTCCCCACTCCAGAGCTTTCTATCGATTGGCACGGCAAATCGTGTGCGTCATCTCCTGCCTAGTCCAAAAACAACTTTTTTTGCCTAGGACAGTACCGCGTCGTAGAAATCAACAAGACAGTTAATTCAGCAGCGACGAGCATTATATTCTCAGTCGAAGGGGAGATCGTCGGCGTCCGATAGTCTCAACCGGATGGAGGAAGGAATTGAATTATAGTAATACTTTTACAGCATCCATGCCGTCCGTGGTGGCTGGATATGGGATGCCAACTAGAACATCCGCCAAGTCTGCTGTCAGAGGGATAGTGGTGCGATGCTATTTGTGGGTACGGAATATAGTGGAAGAATATTTGGCATCACAAGAGAAAGAGATGCTGGCTGTTCGAATGTTTGAACAGACAAAAAATATAGCGCCAGACTTTTTGGCTAGACAAATGATGAGCGCCTCGATGGCGGCACCATAAAAGTGCGTTTCGGTTGATTTTGTTCTGCTTGTTCAGAAATCTGATGGTTCCATTCTTGACGATAATCAGAACGAGACAAAATCGTTAAAGTGATTCTGTAACAAAACTTTTATTTATGGAAATTTAAAACGTCTATTTCAGCAAATTTTCGTTATGTTTTTTTTTATATCAGAATAACTGAAATTACACAGAAAAGCAAAAAAGCGGTCATTGATGCGGTCTAGGTGCACAACTCAAAAGCTTAGCAATAATAATGATACCATCGCAACGGTGCCAGCCATGGCCTTACGGCTATCGTGGAAGGGAGAAATGTTAGTTCGGCAACCAACTACAGCTACTACAACTACCACAATTATCTATGCACTTACAAAAAAGGATCATTTGATACTTATATAAAATTGCATGTTGAATCAGTGTAGTGATAGAGGCAGCGAGTAATGATTGCAAGATATAACTGGGTTTTTTTCTGAATCTTCAACGACTGTTGAAAAAAAAAACATACAAATCAGCGTTGAAAATGATTTCCAAAATTTGCATAATTGAGTCATAACAATAAACCGCTTCTACACGTCTTCCTCAAATGCTTTGAAGAGGCGGTGATAACGAACCACAATAAGTATCGTTCTTTATTGCATTTTTTTCGCTTTATAAGACAAAGTATCGCAAACGAGTAGAACAAAAAACTAATACCACATGAAAGGACACAACCCGCAGTGCAACCCGTAAAACTGCAAAGGCAAGGGACATCCCTCTCGGCCCCAACCAGAAAGTTATAATCGGATTTGTCGCAATGATAACTTGCTGGTGCCGCACATTTTAGAGATCTAACGAGTCACCCACGCAAACTTTCCGATCGCATGCTGTTCATAAATTTAAACTTGCATCCCGCCACGCCACTACCTCCACTCTTCGAGCGAGAGTTGCGTATGGTTTCGTGCTGGCGGTTTCAACATCCTTGCAATGTGGAAAGACGCGAAAAAATGAATGCGATTATTCTGTGAGGAGAAAAGAGGACGAAAATCTGCGAAACAAAAACTTATGAGGCATAACAGCCTCTCAGTTCTGGGCGGAGAAAGCCACTCCAGGGGGGCAGTTGCGTCCTCCTGAGTGACTTATATTCTGCTGGTCATAAATTTCTATGACGAGGATGTAGAATAAGAAGTGCTTTGTTTCATTACGCGTTCTGGGTTTGGGGTTTGGGAAACTGACGGTTGCTTGATTGGAGAAGCTGCTCAAGTGTGAAATTGGATCCGGGTCCTGGAGGATGATGATGGTAAGTCGGGACGCTTTCAGACTGACTGGTAACATCAAATTTGTTCTGATAATCGATATTTTCTTGATGCGGTTAAGGTTTAAGGTTTGTTAGCGCAAATATTTCAAAAGATGATAGAGAACCATAATTGCATATCCCCTCCAAAGTTCTTGTCGAGGTCTTTACAGTCCCAAGACTTGTATCGGTTCAAGGCACATGAAGCAATCCTCCGGTGGCTCATGTACGCCTAGCGGACATACCGACAAGCCTACCTTGAGCTTCCCCGTCTTAACGGACTTGTTACGTCCGCCACAGGTAGTTGAACCAAGGCCACCTGTGCCCTTGCCGGGCCTTTCTATAACCGAACGGCTGCTGTGGCCACTTGCACCTCTTGTAGCAGTGCCGTGGCAAGTTCATCTGGGTCTGTGTTTTACACCAAAACTTTCATTTAGGTAATGAGTCGGGACTGCCAAAATAGATTTTTTACTCCACTCATTACTTCTTTTATAAACAAACCTTATACCTTAAGTACTCCAACTGTTTTGTATAGAATCAAATTCCATTTAGGTAACGTTACCTAAATGGAGGGACCTAAATCAATTTTACCTAAATGGATCCTTCCAGAATGGAGATTTGAGTGTATTTGTACATACTTAGAAAAATTCATACTTTTGCGTCACTTGGATGCACTGCCCATATGCAAGCGGTACATGTGACGTAACTTTCTGTTACATTTAACTGAATTTTTCGTCATATGAAACGTAATGATGCACCATTCACAAATTGTTTACGTCACATTGAGCTCAATTTTACCAGAATGACGTATTTTTAAGTCAAAAGACCTATAAATTGAGGTAATTGTTAAGGTTCTGTGCAATAAATTTACGTCACGAGTGATTATGATTTTTTGACAAACATTTGGAAGAATCCCTGAAGGACCTTTTAGAAGAACACTCTCAAAGCATTCCCGGAAAAAACTCCTAGAGGAACCTCTGCGCGGATTCTTGATAAAATCAATGGATAACTTCTTGAAGGAATTCTTGGAGAAAAACAGGTCAGGATACATTCCTGAAAGAATCGCTGTACGAATTTCAGAATGAATTCCCGAGCTGCAGAGGGTGTTCGTGAAGAAATTCATGGATGGATTTTTGAACAAACCCGCGGATGAACTCCTAAAAGATTTCTGGGTGATAATTGCGAAAGAATACCTGGATGACATTTTGGAAAATTTTCTGGCTTCTCTATGCATCTCACTAAAAATATCTTAAGGAATTCCAATACAAATCGCTTCAGGTAATCTTGGAGAAATTCTTAGGTGCATCTCTGGAAAAGATAATTTGGAATTTCTGAAATATCTGATAGAATCCCTGAATAATTTTTTGAAGATCCCGAGTGGATTTTCTGAACTAATCACTAGAAGACTTTCTGAATCCCTCCCTAGAAGTATTCCCATAAAAATCCGTGAATAAATTTCTAGAGTAATCCCTGGATGAACCTCTGGAATACTTCCTGGAGAAATTCCTGTAAGAATTCCTGCAGGAATACCGAAAGGAAACCCCGGAGGAAACTCTGGAGTAATTCCAGGAGGAATTCCTGGAGAGATCCTTGGAGGAATTCCTGAAAGTATACTTGGAGGTATTCCTGAAGGAATCCCTGGAGAAATTCCTGGAACAATCCCGGGGATTTATTGAAATTGGAATTATTGGAGGTACTCATGCTAAAGGAATTTCTGGAGGACTTCCTGGAAAGATTTCTGGAGTAATTCCTGAAAGAATTCTTTGAGAAATCCCGTAATGGAGGAATTCCTGAAGTTATTCTTGGATGAATCTCTGGAGGAAATCCTGAAAGAATGCTCGGAGGAACTTCTGGAAAAATACCTGGATGAAACCCTGTAAAAATTCCTGGTGCAAATCCTGGAAGAATTCCTGAAGGAATCCCTGGATTAATTCCTGGAAGAACTCTGGGAGGAATCCCAGGAGAAATTGCAAAAGAAATTCCTGGAGGAATTCATTGAGGAGTTTCTGGAGGAATTGCTGGTGAAATTCTTGGAGTAATTTCTGGAGGAATTTCTTAAGAAATCTCTGAAGGAATTCCTGGAGAATTCCTAGGGAAATACCTGGATAAATTCCCGGAAGAATTCCATGAAAAATTCCTGGAAGATATTTTGAAGGAATTCCTTAATGAGCGCCTTGAGAAATTCCTGGATAAAAACTTGGCGGATTGCCTGGAGAAATGTCTGGAACAATGCATAGAGAAACATCAGGAGGAATCCCTATAGAAATTCCGTGCAGGAATTTATGGAGGAATATCTGAAGGAATTGTTAAAGAAATCCCTGGAGGAATATTTGGAGGAATTTCGGAAGGAATTCCTAGAGGAATACTTGGACGAATTTCTAGAGGAATTTTTGGACGAATTTCTAGAGGATCTCCTGAAGGATTTTCTATTAGAATTCCTGGAGGAATCTCCGGAGGAATTTCTATAGGAATCCCTTCATAAATTCCTGGAAGAATCTTGAAGAAATCCCTGCAGGAATTCTCAGAGAAATCCCTGGAATAATTCTCGAAGGAATCTACGTAGGAATCCCTTGATGAATTCCTGGAGGAATCCCTAGGAACAGTTTCTGAAAAAATCCGAGGAGGAAGTACTCGAGAAATCGCAGAATGCATTCTTGGGGAAATTCTGAAGAAATCCTGAGACGAGTTCGTAGAGGAATATCTGGACGAATCTCTGCAGTAGTTCCTGAAGGAATCTCTGGAAAACCCTTCCTCCTCGAGAAGCAATCCCAAGACGAATTCCAAAGTTAATCCCTTAACAATTCCTGAAGGAAGTCGTGGATTAATTCTTGGAGTTTTCTAAAAAAAAAATAGGTGAAATTTCGGAAGAAATTGCTAAAGAAATTCCTGGAGAAATTCCAAGCGGAATTTCTGGAGGAATTGCTGGTGGAGTTCTTGGAGTGATTCCAGGAGGAATTAATTAAGGAATCTCTGAAGGAATTATTGGAGAATTTCTAGAGAAATACCTGGATACATTCCAGGAGGAAGTCCAGTAAAAAAAATTACTGAAAACCCTGGAGGATTTCCTGTAGATTTTCTGAAGGAATACCTGGAGTTTCTTGAGAATTTCCAGGATAAAAACTAGGGGAATTGCCTGGAGAAATGCCTGGAACAATTAATAGAGAAATATCTGGAGGCATCCCTATAGAAATTACTGGAAGAATTGCTGGAGGAGTTTCTAGGAATATCTGGAAATATTTCATTAGGAATTCCTTGAAAAATGCCTGTAGGAATTCCTGCAGAAATATCTAGAGCCTCTCCTGGAGGATTCTTTATTGGAATTCCTGGAGGAATCTTTGGAGGAATTTCTAGAGGAATATCTAGAGAAATTTCTGTAGGAATCTTAAAGGAATCCCCGCAGGAATTCCCAGAGAAATCCCTGGTATAACTCCCGAAGGAATCTCTGGAGGAATCCCTTGATGAATTCCTGGAGGAATCCCTAGACTAGGAATCACAAAGAAGAAGATCTGGATGGAATCTCTGGGGAAACCCCAGTAAGAATCCACGAAGCAATCCCAAGAGAAATTCCTAGGGTAATCCCTACACAATTCCTGGAGGAAGTTCTGGTTTAATTCTTGGTAAAGTTTTCGAAAGAATTACAGGAGGAATTCCTAAAGAATTCCCAAGAAGAGTTCCTGAAGGAATCCTTGTCTTTTAAAATAACCTCTGGAGTTGTTCCTTAGAGTATCATAGAAGGAATTTTAGAGGAATACCTGGAGGAATTTCTGAAGAAACCCTTATGAAGGATCCCGTAAGAAATTCCATGAGAAATTCCTTAGGTAATCCCTGGAGAGCTATTTTAACGAACTCCTGGACAAATTTATGTAGGGATCCTTGGAAAAAAGTCTGCAAGAATCTGTTGTAGTCATTTTCCGGTGAAACTGACAACACTGAAGGAATCTAAAGGTATATGTGAAGAGCGGATCAAATAGATCAGTTGAGGCGAAAGTGTTGTCGGGAATGGAAGCAGAATACTAGAGTGTAAGTTAACTTTAGGATTGATATAATTTGAATTAAAAATAAATATAATTGATTTACAGCATTGAAGCTGAGCAAACTAAAGGCTGCTTTCAATACAAGTATTGAACCATATCGGAGATGACCCGCCACAAAATCCATGTTAGCAGTATTTTCTGGACGAATTATTGAAAAAAGCCTTGGAAGGACCCCTAAAGCATTTTTTGTAATTGCGTTGCGAACTCCCCTACTTTTCACTCGCGGTATCAATGATAAAACGGCCTACTTTTCTTCACTGAAGCATAGGTGCCGAAAAGTACTATTCGGCAAGCCTCGTTGGATAAACGTACAACTCGTGCTGAAAGAATCATCATTTTGCAACTTGTTGCATAAATAACTATTAAGTACAAAATTTAAGGAATGCTTGGATTAATTTTTCAATAATCTCTAGTAAAGTTTACTGAAAGAATTCCAGAAAAAAATCTACTAAAATACTTTGAATAATTCCAGATGGAATTATTGGAGCAATCTCAAGCGAAACTTTTGAAGGAATATATGGAGAAATACCTGGAAAAATCTCTAAAAGAATACCTGCAGATATATCAAAAAGAATCTTTGGTCAAATTCCTATGGGAATCCTTGTAGAAATTCCTGAAGGAATCGTCGAAGAAAGCACTGGAAGAACCTCTAAAGACATTCCATGAAAAAGACATCCCATGTGGAGCCTTATGGCTGTGCGGTTAGCGACACCAAGCGTATAAACGTACCATGCCATGGGGTGAGGGTTCAATTCCCGCTCCGAGTGATGAAACTTTTCGTAAGAAATGTTTCTTCCTCGTATCCACTGGTGCTCGTAGGGTGTGTCGTGTCTGTTGTCTAGTGGTAAGTTTCGTTCAGTTTGTACAGCCTCTGGATCCATAAACCCACTGTGGGAGGGTTAATTTGAGTCGAAACTGAAAAATAGCGAAGCAGCCAAAATTTTTTTTTTTCTAAAAGCGTTTTATACTGAAAATTTGTTCCTCAAATTGTGTTTTTTTCGGGTGGCGATATGCAAAATTAAAAATTTGTCATTTTTTAGTATTATCACGGCATCCCTGGACTAGCTTCATCGCCCCAGGGCTGCCGCGGACCACCTTGGGAACCCGTGGTCTATGAAGTTTGAAATCGATTTCACTCACAATCCTTTACTTGAATCATAGAGGACGCGTATAGTATGGTAGCACGGAGGTCTCAAAATAGTTTGAAATATGAACGGTGGAAGCCCTCCCAGTTCAGCCATGTTTTTTTCTTTGGCGGTGGATGTGCAATGCATTGTGCAGGCAAAGAGCAAGAGAGATGATGTCGAATGATGTCCTTGCATGTCCTGAGGTCCTCAGATGTGAAAGTGGAACAATTTGTGTACTTCAAATTTATGCTGGTCGAAGAAAACCATGAAAATGTTCTGCCAAAGTGAACTAAGTACAAAAAGTTTTCATAAATATTAAAGAGATTTGAACTAAAAAAAAACCTAGAGATTACGTACTTGGAAATCACTTTGATGATCCAAGCTCAAATCTCTTTAATATTTATGGGATCTATGACATTTGGTCGAAAGTACATTTGGTCGAACGGACGTTTGGTCGAATGGACATTTGGTCGAAACCCATATTATGGAGTAGAAATATATGACATGTAGTCGAACGGACAATTCGTCGAATGGTCATCTGGTCGAAAAGCACTAACTGATGAAAAGACACTAGACCAGTCAATGACAAAACCGCTAGATCAGGGATGAGAAATGTACTGAAAAAAAAGAGTAACATTCAAACATAGTACAAATACGAAACTTGAAAGAATAGCCTATGTTCAAAAGAAGGAAAAATTATCGATAAACAAAAATCACAACCATAATGTCCACAAATAACAAACTTCAAAGAACAGCATATGCTGAAAAGAAGGAGAAACCTTTGATGGAAAAGCCAGTATGTGCTACACAAAAACGCAATGAAATGGTGAAACTCGAAAGGAGAGCCAAGATTAAAAATAAGCAGAAATCTTCGATGGAAAATCAACTACTTCACCAATGCCAACGAAAACTACATTGCAAAACGAGTTACCATAATAATAAACAACCTTTAATGAAATATTTGCTTTTTAATGTTTGATATTATTAACATGATTAAATTGCTATACGACTTAACGTTCACTCAACCAAACATACTTTCAACCAAATAAGTTCAGTAACATAAATTCAGATATCGAAATCTATAATATTTTTTCTACTTTAATCTCTTTTCATCGGTTAGTGCCTTTTGACCAGATGTCCATTCGACGAATTGTTCATTCGACTAAATGTCATATGCTTCTTCCACAAAATGGGTTTCGACCAAATGTCCTTTCGATCAAACGTACTTTCGACTAAATGTCATTCGACCAAATATCCTAAAGCCCATTTTACCTGGCTGAAGGTCAGCCGTTAAGTCTGAATCAAGTTTTAAACATTCTTAAGGATGGTTTTCGTGAAAACCCCATTTTTCGATCAGCTAAAGTGGACCAATTGTTTGATTTTTTTCCAAGCTTTATTATTCTAATTAGTCTTGTTGTTTAAAGACTTCTTAAAGAGCTCTTGTGCTAAACTATCAATATGAGTATGCAGATATTCAAAACCAGTTGATTTTTTGTATAGTTGAGAATAAATTGATTCTAAAATGCAGTGGGTTTGATTCGATCTGGATGAATGAGATTTGCAAAAAGGGAGATGAGTGTCATCGAAATATAATTATAATTGGATCCTTCAACACTCGTATTTCCAATTACGTGTTCAATTCTCTCAAAGATTGTTATTGTGAGTTGGTTAGAAGTTAGAAATCTGACGGCGATGAGGCGAACTTGAAATGTTCATCATCTGGAATAAAACTACAATATTTCACTGATTCTGTGGAATTGAACTGTAACAATCTGGTGGGATGCAGTTTTATTTTTTGTATGTTCTGCCAAACATAAATTTTGAATTGACTCCATGAAGAGCTGTCAGAATAACTGGATTTTTACACGGAAGGAAGATCATCATATTCTTCGGAGATCGCAGCAGTCTGTGAACGCGCGCGGACGTATTATTTTTTTAGGCTGTCATTTTTGCATCCTTCCATTTTTAAACTCGGTCGATGGATTTCAAACTTACATTTGAAGAATTAAACAGTGATTTAGTGAATTAAAGTAGCGCAACATGTATCCACAGGATCTAAACGGAGTTTTAAAACAGCTGGCAAAACATCGGTCTCAGACGGTTAAAATAAGCTTTGAAATCCAGTGAAGCGGTTTGAAAAAAAAGGTTTGAAATCTTAGAAATCCGTTCCAAAGTGGGCCGAAATTATTGCCACCTGTCGTGGAAACCGGTGGCGAATCGTTGGTGCAAGTGTTTTGTCTTGTAAAGATATTTTTTTACGGTGGAAAGTTGTCACATTATTATGGTGCTGGAGCCCAATGCAGTAGAACTTGATAAAGGGTTCCGCCGTTCGTCGCTTCATCTTTCGCGTCGGCAGTTGATGCAAAAAAGGCTCGGGACAGATCAGATTGTTTTTTTCGTCGCGTTCACCAGAGTGTTTCAATTCTTCCTTATTCCATTTTAAATGAGTAAATGATTTATTCCGTTTTCCGTCACTCTCTTCGTGAGATGTTTAGAAGTTCTATGCTGTCAATTTTTGTTTTCCTGTCCGGCTTTGCATACGATGAATGCAATCAAAAATGGAACTTGGGCTAATGAAAGGCTAATCGATTGTAAAGCAAGGACAGTTTGAAGAGTTGTTACACTGAAACGTTCCAGAACCTGGCATGTGTGCCGAAGATGGTGTTGTTAGCGTGTGGCTGTAACATTATCATGTGAAGAAAACCAGTTTGGCTGATCAGACAGAAAGGGCATCCGTTTCTGTTCCTGGCGAATGGCACACTCAAAGTGCTGAATTTGGTGAGTTCGTTCTGATTTGTATTGTGTAGTTGTGCAAATCACAATCCCGATTATTGTGCGCATTTCTTTTGAGATATTTACTATATTATATACATTTTATATGTTTGTGGTTGGGGAAGGGATCACTCTACCTTTTTTCTCGTTTCAGAGGGCGAGTAATGGCGCCTAAGCCTAGGCTTTCGAGCCTGGACATGAGGGTCAAATTCCTATGTCCCATCCCAGGAAAATCATCAACGGAGTGACATTAACTTTCTTAGCAAAGTCACTCCCAACGTATTTACTTCTCATTTATACTTACTATGTTGAGCGGTTGGTACGAGATGTCCCCGTTCTATAGCAATATCCACAACAAAACGCTGCACAGTAGGCCTGGCCGCTTCAATTCTTGTACTGCATCTCCGATGTGCTGCAAGCATTGATAATGACAAGAAAAATGATAGAAGTAGTCGATTCAATCATTTTCCAGGATTCTTTCAATGAATGGCTGTGTATGTGTAGACTAGACTAGACTAGACTAGGAAGGAAGATCATCATATTCTTCATCCAATGGTTAGTAAAACTTTTTTTTTTTTTTAAATAGTCTTCGGTTCTGTTTAGCAGTGCGCCGACCATATATCAGGTATCAGAAGGCCGGCTCCAGAGGCACGTTATCCTCCATTTGGGACATTTGTGCCATCGCCATACATTTAAGCCTATTTCATCATTTACCTGAGGGAATGGGACAAGGGATGGAATGGGATTAGGAAAGGGAAAGGTGATGAAATAGGAAGGGGTGCCCTAGAAGAGGGAATGAACGCATAAGCGCAATGAGAGCTCATAGCCCATACCACAACGGGTTTAATTAGTGCCCTGAAAAGGACATTGTAAAACGCATAAGCGTAAAGAGAGCCTATAGCTCATTGGAGGTAGCTTGTGACGCCATGGCTCTTTCAATATGACATTGAAAGGCACGTCATCGAAAGCATCCTCAATATTCAAGAAATCACCCAAGCAAAAACTACGTTTGAGCGAGTACTTTCTTGAAAACGTATACAACTTTGTGTAAAAGAGTCACTGTGGACATCCCAAATTTGGAAGCATGTTAGTTCACATGAAAAAACATGTCAGCCAGACGAACATCACAGATGTGATAATCGACAATGCGTTTCTAGCATTTCAGAAAGAACGAGGTAACCAGATGAATCTGGAACTCAATCCTTCTTTATACAACGCACGCACCCTTTCGGGATAAAACTATAAAGTAATTTCACGCCATGAAAATACCCAATAGCAAACTACAAGAGTTCAAAACATGTTTGAAATACTCAAATCCCTTTGGAGAAAAATAGGACAAACCCCCATTTGCACCTGGAGATTTGAAGTAAGCAGAGCTTTTTAGGGCCCACTAAGTCGATTATATAGCTATAATTCTCAAGCGGAAGCTAGAGATTCGTAACTATACAAAAGAATTGTTTATCCGAAGATATTTTGAACTTGAACAGATCAGAGATCCATTCAGGAATATCTCTTAGGGTCCGCACAGACCGCAGAGCACAAACTGCTTTCAAAGCAACAGTTATGGTATACCACAATGGAGGGCGTTGTAGGTGCAAAACCACAATGAAACTCTCTTGGAGTAGCTATGGAAGCGAGTTATCCATAAAATGTGGTCGCAACCAATTAGTACAGGTTCCTTAGTTTGTTGTGCAGGATCGCCTGAATACGCAAATTTTGCGAAGGAACACTCAAAAGTGCAAAGAAGGTCAAATGGAAACTCCTCATCTGACACATGCCAATCAGTCAACTCATGAGTTGGGTTAGGTGCAATTCTATGTTAAGTTATCCATGAACTGTACTACCTAAGTAATCCATCCAACTGAAGCATTTCAAATTAATGTTTGAGCTACTTCAGATGATGTAATCATAGTAGCAATACTGCCGAAAACCAGCGAAAAGATGCTGAATACAAGAGCTTGCTTGAAGGCATCCATAAGGAAATGTTGAAACATACTGTTAACGTTGTTCTAAGATATAGCATGCTCGAGGCACGACACTTCATTTATAATGAAACAAGCAAACTGGGTTCACAAGGTAACCTATACAGAAGTTACCCTACGAAAATGAACTTTTCGATGAAGAGCCAATTGGGCTACGCACGCTTCTTACGCTGAAAATTGATCTGAGGTTTCCTAGCCGTAGCCACTACCCAAACTAGACAGGATTACACTCTTCACAATCACACCACAAAAAGGAAACATCAACGACAAACCAAATCGGTGTCAATTGAAAAACACCAATGGCGAAAACGCATTAAGTGAAACCATAAAGGTAGTAATGTAAGCTAATTTACAACATTTGAATAATCCTGCCCTTATTTAGCCTCAAATTTGAGACTGAAGAAGGGCAACTGATTATCTCGGAGAAACGCAAGGTCCACTGCACTATTGCTCCGGTTAGTGCAGTAAGGGCGTAATACTGTGGAGGACGCCCTATTTCTCCACAGGCTCCGTTTGTGGTTAGGTTTTTATTAGACCCCCCTAACCATTCATTCCTTGGCACGGTAAGCATAAAGCCGCATAACACCATGAATTAGGAGTCACCCGTTTAGTGGACTCTTACCACTGGATCAGGCGGTCCGTAGTGTTATTCTTAGCCAATTGAGACAACCGCTACCGACACTACACAGCTTTCTAGGCTGATCGGGAAAAAAAGTTAACATTGATGGTTAACTTCCAAACGAGCCCGAACAGCCCGAAAAATGATAGAAGTAGTCGATTCAATCATTTTCCAGGATTCTTTCAATGAATGGCTGTGTATGTGTAGACTAGACTAGACTAGACTAGGAAGGAAGATCATCATATTCTTCATCCAATGGTTAGTAAAACTTTTTTTTTTTTTTAAATAGTCTTCGGTTCTGTTTAGCAGTGCGCCGACCATATATAGATGTGAGCTCTTCCTTCGGAATGGAAGACGAGCGTAGGTTCCGCGATGAATAACCCTAGCGCCAAACCTCTCGTTAACCTTCGGAAAGTCACGCGATTGGCCATCTTTATTATTTATTCATTTATTTACAACAACAGCGCGATCACTCGAGGGTTAAGGAGAAGATATGACGAAGTCCCAGCCTAAATCTTTAAAAGCACAAATCTAAATAATCAAATGACGGGCTGCGCTGAAAAGTTCAAAAAAATTTCGCATTTGCATTGTATATGAATTTTTTCAAGCAGAATAGTTGAAAAATGATCAGCTTCCCCTCGGATTACGGTACCTTTCATCCATATTTCCTAACTTCGCATATCGATGACATCACGCACGGCTGGTCACACCTCTTCAATTGATGGAAAACCGATTTCCTGTCACAGATTCCCCATCCTACTTAGTTTAACCTCCCTCGGCAATGTGATGAATTTTCCTCGTCATCCTACATAGAAGGAAACGCAAACCAACCCACAATCTTTCGCCATTGCTCCGATAATCTACTTCATTCGGAAAAGAAAACACATTTGTTGTTTTACTTGCCCAATTCTTCTCTCCGCGCGCCGCCTTGACGAATGCTAGAATCTGAGTTGACCCAAAAGCTTTTCTTTCTTGAGCTCTGGAAAAAATAAGAATCATCACCCTCCTTCGACGAGCTATCATCAATCATGGCACGGTGATTGACTCCTCTCGGAGGTTAAAACGGCCAGATTTTCCCATATCAAGTGTAATCACATTTTTCCACCAGCAATTTCCTGTTCATTGTGACTTTGATTTGACGGTTCTGGTACCAAGAAAAGGGTAATGCCAGGGTTTAATTACATTAAGGTTGGTTGTTAGCTAGAATAGTGACGTGAAAAATGCATCAACTAAGGTGAAACTTTTTTCAATCCATCTTTGTAAGGAACAAACAGCAGCACCTTCCCCATCCTTGGCCTGTGAAAATTAAGATCGTTTATCGTCAACGAAATGAACACTCAGAATAATTTAGTCATTATTTCAATTTTATGCTGCTTATCATGGAGCGACCGTTCGCCTTTCATTGTCACCTTTTTTATTGCTCTACGCTTCTCTGCGCTTCCGTTAATGCATATTCAAGTCCGTCCCCTTCTGCGGAGGATGCTCCTGGACCAGAAGCGAAGCAATTTCCTGTGATTTCAGCACTTTTGTTTATTTATCAACTGCCGCCGCCGGCAGCCGGCATTTTGGTCCGAGAGCACATAGCAGGTCAGGCGCTTTTTCCATCGCCACTCAAATCCAGGAGTGGTGGATTGAGATCTCATTTGCCGGTCTCGAGCGAGGGGGATGACACTCTCGACAATCTGTCGGTGCGATCTAAATTGGTGCCGTGGGACATGCTACGGTGATCCTGATGATGACCCTTTGACGTAAGTGACAGATGAAATGAATGACCGGAGGATGGCTACTGTTGTTGGTGGCATTTCGTAGCTAATATAATGGTCGACAAAATAATGCAACCTTGTTGAAGCTGTGTACGAGGTTGAAATCTCAGTATTTAATCAGTCAATGTTTCCCACCAGGTGGCGCTAGTGAGTTTGAAGTATAAAAAATTGTTTGTGGAGATAAGTCCACATAGCAGAATTTTATCTTCGGTAAAGAAGATTGGGACATCAAGGGTCATCTAAAGATAAATTACGCATGATGGTGCAGATGTCCGAATCAAAAGATCTCCATCCTAGGCGATTGTCCGCCATCGCCTTGACCTGTGGCCGAATCAAATTTCTGTCGACTTGCTTTATTTCCTTGTTGAGGCTGTGCTGTCATGAGCCTCTGGGTCTGACTCTGCTGCGATGTTCTGTTGGGTTCCAATCTAATGCTTGTTTGCAGATTTCGTTCCCGCCCCTGCGTAGATGTGGCCGACCCACCTCCACTTTCGCATCCGAATTTCTGTCGCTATCGGCTTTTGATTACATCGACGATGGAGCTCCACGTTGGAGATCCAGTTGTGAAGCCACCATACACGAGTTTATACAACGTAGACATCCTTTGATGAAGACCTGCTTCACAATGTTTCACGTTCGAGCTGAAAATTCGGATTTTAGGGCGTTGAATAATCTGATTGTTTATCCATACATTTCTTAATCTCACAAAGACAGCCCTCGTCTTGTTGATCCGTGCACCTATGCCGATCTTGATGCCGCCATCGGTCGCCATTTGGCTATCCAGATATTGGAAGCATTCAGCATTCTCCACTGCCTGCCTAGCTACCGTGAAGCTGGATGGATTGACCGTGTTTACAACCAACGATTTGGTCTTGTTGACGTTGATGGTGAGATCTGCCGCCGAGGAACGATTGGCAAGATCATCAAGCTTACTCTCCATATCAGAGCGTCGTTGAGCTAAGAGTTCAACGTCATCAACAAGTTTGAAGTCTTTTGGGTGCTCCATGGTAATGGGCTGCCACAGAAACCTACGATTTGGTTCACGATCAATCGCACCTACCAGGATCTCGTCGTTTACGATGATGAGCAGTAGTGGTGATAGGATACATCCTTGCTTCACTCCAGCAACAACTCGGATGGGATCGGACCAAACACCGTTGTGCAGTAATCTGCACGCAAATGCCCTGTACTGTGCTTCAATGAGGCCAATGATTTTCTCGGGAGACCCTTACGTCTGAGGGCTTTCCACATGTTTCAATGATTGAGACGGTCGAAAGCTTTTTCGTAATCAATGAACACCAAAGAGAGAGATTCTTGGAATTCATCGATTTGGTCCAAGATGATGCGGAGCGTGACGACATGGTCCACACAGGATGGTTCGACACGAAATCCTGCTTGCTGCCGCTGGAGAGTTGCGTCAATCTTCTTTTGTATCCGATTAAGGATCACTTTACAGAATACTTTGAGAACGATGAACAGCAACATGTCAATTGTCGCATACAGTCAGGTCATTCTTTTTGGGTACCTTCATTAAGACTAATGCAATGCGTCGACCGGAAATGTTGCGGTTTCCCATATGTTGCAGAATCATTGATGCAGCAGTTGTGTGGTTACTACGGGTTCAGCTTTGAGCATCTTGGCTGATATGCGATCGACCCCCGGAGCCCTGTTCGGTTTCATGCTACCGATGCACTATGGGCCAGAAATCAAAATTTCGCGACAAAAGCCAAAAAAGTTGTTTTTCTAAGATCAATCAATTTTCATATTTGTATGATTGTTTGGGCTATGTTTGATTATATACCGACTGATTTGTTCGATTTGTTACAAAATTGTATCGTTTCTTTGTATGGAGAAACTTCTTATAAGCGAAAATTCTGGATTTTAACCAATATTTAAAAAAATGTGATTTGTAGTGAAAAATGTACCCAACAAGTATAACGCATGCATTTCCTAAAAGTAAATTGGGTGTATTTTGCATATTTGGTGCACAAACGGCGATGCTTTTAAGTTTAAAAATAAATTTTACAATATTTACTCAAATTTTACGGTTTATTTTCCAATGTGTTTAAAAAGTAGGAGTATTCGACCGTATTCGACATGCAACCGGTCTAGGATGCTAGCTTAGACTCTTCTTTTTCGAATACTTCCGGACTTTTTTGCGGGAATTTGCGGGAAACCAAGTTAAAGTGATTTTATCGCTTGCTTTAATTTTACAATATTTCACGCTGTGCTTCAATAATCATCCACTCTTGCCATTACGACGCAATGACTTTATGGCTTGCGTAACAATATACATAGCAACAAACATGGAAGATTTTGTTTCGAAATAAATGTGATTATAAACTCTTAAATCAAGACCACACACTTACTCAATGTGCAAAGTTTAGGTATATCAATCCGTGTCATCTATTAGAATTTTAAATTAACTCAACGTACATACATATGTACAGATGGATACATTATTAATGAAATTAGGAACAAATCCACAGCTCAAGTGAGATTTCAACTTACGACCGTTATATGCTACACAAGTGCTTTACCGACATAGCTACCGAGCCAATCAATGACACGGCATTTTAAATATTGCAAGGAAAATCAAATTTGTCTATTGATCGCAAATTATCCATCCCACTTATACATATGTACGAAAAGCGAGTGTAATTTACATATTGATCAAATACCGGCTCCGAGACATTTGGCCGACTGTCATTTGGGTGATTGCCGCTTGGCCGAACGCTATTTGGCCGAAAGAGTCATTTGGCCGAACGCCATTTGGTTGAAAGCCGTTTAGCTGAAGATGAAACGATCGTGCCACGTCAGTATAACTCAAAATAATCGCCGATGATTAAAAGGAGAAAAAAATCTCTGATAAAATATAGACAGTTCCAACGCCAACTAATCCCTGAATTGTAAAACTAGAAAGAATAGTCAATGATTGGAGGAAAGAAGAAGGAAAAATTAATGATGATCAAATTGGCAGCTAGAATGTAAAATGGGTTCTCTAAATTATTTTGAACATAATTCGGCCAAGCGGCATTCGGCCAAATGCCGTACATCTGAAATACCTGAGCCACGGATTTTTTCACCAAAAACTTATTAAAAATCATAATTGACCACACGAATTGATGATGATGATGATTATGATGATGATGATTGTGTACCCACCATCAGCGCAAGGATTACCTATGGCTGCAGAGTCATACCGGAAGGGAATGATCTACCTGATGGTTTGTTGTAG
The DNA here is from genome assembly GCF_035046485.1 of Aedes albopictus. Lineage (NCBI taxonomy): Eukaryota > Metazoa > Arthropoda > Insecta > Diptera > Culicidae > Aedes > Aedes albopictus. The sequence goes on from NC_085137.1 coordinate 214,720,418, forward strand.
CAGGGTAAGCTAAATTTACTGGAGACCTTCGGAAGACAACACGATGGTTGTTATCTCGTGACAAAGTCTGGCCACCCCACGAACATTTGTCCAGAAACCAGTTCATTTAGCTTCCTTAGGCTACCCCTCCCAATATCCCAAGTATCATATAATTTGAATATATTTAATTATATAGTTGACCAATTACCTGATTTTACCTGAAACAATAAAAATTATGATTATGATACATAGAATGTTAATTGACTTACATAACAATTACAACTTTATTTACCTGCGCAGCGCTGAAACAAATCGTTATTTTATTAAAGTTGAAATTAAAATTAAGCAAATAACACGGAAAAATGGTATATTAGTAGTGAAAAACAATATACAATAATAAAACAAAACACAGAAAAGTAAACCAAATTTTGATTTATAATTTTCCTGCATTTAAACCAAGCTGGAAAATTACGAAATCAAAATTGGTTATGGTAGATCTTACGCCGTAACGCACCATTATAAGGTGATCTACCCACGTTACGGGTACATAATTGACCACACGAATTGATGTACCAAAACTTTGCACTTTGAGTAAGTGTGTGGTAATGATTTAAACGCCTACAACCACAGTCTTACCTGAAACGAAACCTTCCAGAATAATTGTAGTTTGTTGCTATGTGCATTGTTTCGCAAGCCATAAAGAGATTGCGTCGTAATGGCAAAAGTGGATCTTAGAGTAGATGGTTATTGAAACACAGCGTTAGTTGTGCAAAATTAACGCATGCACTAAAATCACTGTATCTTATTTCCCGCAAAACACCATAAAATTTGAGTGGATATTGTAAAATTTTTATTTAAACTTAAAGACATCGCAAGTTGTGCCTCAAATATGCAAAATATACTAAATTTACTGTTAGGAAATGTAGGCGTAATATTTGTTGGGCAAATTTTTCACCGAAAATCACATTTTTCTTAATATTTATTAAAATCGAGAATTTTCGCTTATAAGAATTTTCTCCATACAAAAAACGATACAATTTTGTTACAAATCAAACAAATCAGTCGGTATACAATCAAACATAGCCCAAACAATCATACATATATAAAAATTGATTGATCTATAAAAATAACAACTTTTTTGAATTTTGTCACGAAATTTTGATTTCTGGCCCATAGTGCGATGCCTGTGTCTATCACCTGCAATGATGGAGCTTCGGTGTTGACACGGCGTATCACGCTGAGGTATTGATGGTGTGGCCGACACTTAAAAGGTTTCCAAAGTGCTCGACCCAGCGTTTCAGTTGGTTAGCCGGGTCGGTCAATAGCTGTACGTCAAGTTGTGTCTTTCACGGGCATCGTAACATTAATGTTAGTCTCACTAAGGCGACGTGAGACATCGTAGAGGAGACTAATGTAGCAGTATTTGCGGCTTTCTCGCCTTCGTCGGCTAGGGAGTCCGTCCATGCTCTTTTGTCTCTCCTACATGAGCACTTTACATCCTTCTCGACAGCCGAATAGCGCTGACGGGCTACGGCTTTGGCTACTCGTGTTTTCGCTCGCTATTTGTTGCCACAAATAATTCATTTTCGGTTTCTGTAACGGTTTTTGGGTTTCGGAAACAGTAGGTTGTTGGCCTGAGGTCCCTTACCTATCGTGGTGAGGCTACCACCTTAGGTATAGCTTCCGGTGTAGCAGCATTTTATACTCAACCGCTGGATGCCAGAACAGACGCTGTTTGAGCCACACCTCCTTGGTGAACAGACACTCGGGTCGTACCTCCTCAATCTAGCTGAAGTCAGAAGGACAACAGTGCCCAGACTGCACTACCAACTAAGCACACAATTCTTAGCTGGCAGTCTTGTCATCGCTTGACCCGTGGAAGCATGAGACAGGAACTTGTGAGGACCAGAGCTATGTTGGACGCTCTCCTTATCGACTCACCGTTTTGCAGCCCTAAATAAACTCCTGATATGACCAAGAATGAGTCTGTGTATGAGTGAAATTTGTTTTGTATCGTTTGATTCCGCCCTCTAATGCTTATCATTTGACAGATACGCGTATTTCGACTACCAATTGTGATCTTCCTTATTTTAAGTGGTAGGCTTGGTGGTAGGCTGATAAGGCCTACAGAAACCCTGAATGGTACCATAAAATAGGGTAGATTTGGTACTCTCATAAATTATATAGTGAGTGTGAGCTATGTAATCCGCGCTCAATATACGAAAATAGAACTGAATTTTAACCAATTTCTACGGCCTATAAAAATTACTTGGACACAAGCGAAAAAAAAAGCAATACAGCATTTTAAAACGTGTAATGCGATTGAGACAAACTGTACAAAATTAATCGCTTTGAAATCTTAGAAATAAGGAATAAAAACTGTAAGTCACATGTAACAATCCGATCTGGATCGAAAAGTGTGTTCGTCACAGTTTGAAACTTTTTATCCCATGTCACTACCGCTGTTGTCGCTCCTACTTGCTGATGCTGTTGTTATCGACTCCCTGTTTTTTTTTTTCTTCTGCTGTTTGTTGCGGTATCACATATCACAAAAGACCGAAGGGATTTTACAGAGTTCTACAGTCTGATCCCCTTTGTAACCTCCCTGACGGTCCCTTTTTCGCCTCGTCTATCAATGTGGCCGATGAAAGCAGATGAGGTGGTCCACTTACCCCCGTTCTCGAAATGGTAGCTATGTAAGGTACTTACTTCTATGAGTTTTATAACATTTTTCTCCCGTTGCCGACCTATGTGCTTACAGCCTGCCGGAACAGAAACTGATCCGTCGTAGATTCGGCGGGTGGGAGCTGCACTCATAAAATCACACACTCACTAATACCGTATCAAATCGGTATCAGCAGGCGAACAGCCAGCAACGGCAGCCAGAGATGATGGTCTTTTTCCACCGATGATGACGATGGTCTTCGGGCTGCCGCTCGAGAGTATTGTCAACAGTTTCGAGCTGTGAAGTAGAGACCGTTGCATTGCTTGGTGGTGGAGTTGGAGAAGGTGTGACGACACGGGGAAAAGGTATTATTCATATGCCCCGGGGGAAATCATTTAAGCCGCATATAATGATGGCAGCGAAAATCACCTCCTAACGAGGATGACAGATGAGCGATTTTGTATCTCTAGATGATAGAAGGGGGTTGGCGATGAGTTGTATCTATATTTGTCACTGGGAGAAACGGTTTGATTGAAATGTGACTTTTCTCGATTCTGTGGTTTTATTGAATACTTCTGACTGGATGAGTAATTGATTCATTTCATTTATTTAGTTCAACATCAAATGCATAAATAACACTGAATGAACCATTTGCTGCCAGTGCCACGATACTCGATTTGCAGCACCCTGCCTGATCTAGAAGTACGGCGCTGACTTGACTCATCTTCGTCTGGAACCAAATCGGCTGCCATGTCCAAATTCACCTCAGTAGTCCCATCTTCTTTCTTGAGATTCCGAGTCTGCTTCGACCACACGACTTGGAATCATCGCGCCTGGTCTTTGATTGTTATCATCCGGAAAGTCCATCTTCTTCTTCCTGGCGTACTGCGTGTTTCGCCTGAGAACCCTTTTTTCATCTGATACCAAGTATTACCGATTGAACTCACATTTACTCATTACTTCACCAGGAAACCGTTGCTTAGATGTTGGGTTCTAGACCATAACTTTATCACCTGGTTCCAGCTCAGCGGGACTCCGTGCCCCACGGTCAGCGTACTGTTTTTGTAGTTGCTTCTCCTTACATAGTGCATCTATGACTCCCTCGACTACTTTTGGTTGCAGGATCTTCGCGGTAACAGGTTATGTGGAACAAGTTAGGGGACCCAACAACCGTGAGTTTGGCGATGGAATGTTGTCGTTTCTTGGTGTGTTTCGTGATAACAATAGTGCTAAGTTAACGTCCGATCCATCCTGATGGCACCGTTTTTGGCAACTTGCACAAACCGCTCTGCTAGGCCGTTTGATCGTGGAAAGTGTGGACTCGAGGTTTTGTGGTCAAAGACCCACTCATCCGCAAACTTCCGGAAATCCTGTGTACTGCATTGCGGTTCATTGTCAGTCTTCACTTTCCGTGGTATACCGTGTATAGCGAACCAATTCTTCATTATGTTGATGACCTGATGACCCGATATTGACTGCGACAGCTTCTTGAAATCGTAGAAATTGGAGCAACTATCCACGATCAGTATGTACTCGTATTGATAAAATAACGACCGTCTTTGATAATTTGATAGCGATTGCTGGCGTATTTTCGGTCCTCGGGTTGCTTATAAAACAACTGTTTTAATTAAAGCCGACGTTTCGAGCGTTTATTCACTCATCTTCAGGGCAAAATCAAAAGTTGTTTTTAGGTCAAGTGGGTTTGGACATGGACTGATGGAACGGCTAACAACATTACAACAGCTTTCACCTAGGCACATCTAAACAGGTTAGAGGACCGAAAATACGCCAGCAATCGCTTTCAAAGTATGTACTCGTTCCCTCGAAAATGGAACAAATTAGATGAAACTCGTTCAAAGGTCAGGAATTTCCTTTGTCTCAACGATGCTTTTTTGGTTACTTCGCTGATACTGTTGGCACACGCTGCAGCACTCAATCATATTCTGGATATCTCGGGTCATATTCACTCAGAATAGAACTTGCTATGCCCTCTTGATACAGTTTTGCACGCCTGGATGCCCTTTATAAATTGCCTCCAGCATTTTCTTCCTCAGTGACTTTCTCTGGTACATTCAGTCCGCGTATTGCGTCCAATTTCTCCGGATCCACTCTCAGACCGTCCTCCGCGGCTAAGAGCCGCTTCAGTTACATACATACATTTATTGGTTCAACATCACATTTAAGACAAGACATAATCAACAATAGTACGCCACAATACTCGGTTTGTGGCTGCCGCTCTCCATCATCGGTCGCGCCCAATGCTCGCCAGGTCACGCTCCACCTGGTCCGCCCATCGTGCTCTCTGCGCCTCCACGCCTTCTTGTGCCAACCGGATCAGTTGCAAACACCAGCTTTGCAGGGTTGTTGTCCGGAATTTTTGCAACATGCCCTGCCCAACGTATCCTTCCGGCTTTGGCCACCTTCTGGATGCTGGATTCGCCATAAAGTGCAGCGAGCTCGTGATTCATCCTGCTCCGCCACACACCGTTCTCCTGCACACCGCCGAAGATCGTCCTTAGCACGCGTCGCTCGAAAACTCCGAGTGCTTGCAGGTCCTCCTCGAGCATGGTCCATGTCTCGTGCCCGTAGAGGACCACCGGTCTTTGTACATGGTACATTTGGTGCGTGGGTGAATCTTTTTCGACCGCAGTTTCTTCTGGAGCCCGTAGTAGGAACGACTTCCGCTGATGATGCGCCTCCGAATTTCACGGCTCACGTTGTTGTCAGCCGTCAGTAAGGATCCGAGGTAGACGAATTCCTCCACCACCTCGAAAGTATCCCCGTCGATCGTAACATTACTACCCAGACGGATCCGGTCGTTTTCGGTTCCGCCTTCCAGCATGTACTTTGTTTTTAAGCCATTCACCACCAGTCCGACCTTTGCTGCTTCGCGTTTCAGGCGTGTGTACAGCTCTGCCACCGTTCCAATTGTTCTGGCAATTATGTCCATGTCGTCCGCAAAGCACACAAATTGACCGGATTTTGAGAAAATCGTTCCCCGGCTGTTGAGCCCGGCTCGTCGCATCACACCTTCCAGAGCGATGTTGAAGAGTAGGCATGAGAGTCCATCACCTTGCCTCAGTCCCCGTCGAGATTCGAATGAACTGGATAGTTCACCCGAAATCCTTACGCAGTTTTGCACACCATTCATAGTTGCTTTAATCAGTCTAGTCAGCTTCCCAGGAAAGCCGTTTTCGTCCATGATCCTCCACAGCTCTGCGCGGTCGATACTGTCGTATGCCGCTTTGAGGTCGATGAACAGATGATGCGTTTGGACCTGGTATTCACGGCATTTCTGGAGGATGTGACGGAAGATGATAGCACTTTGTAGGCAGCATTCAAAATAGTGATCGCCCTGAAGTTCTCACATTCCAAATGGTCGCCTTTCTTGTGAATGGGGCAGAGTACCCCTTCCTTCCACTCCTCCGGTAGCTGTTCGGTTTCCCAGATCCTGACTATCAGCCGATGCAAACAGGTGGCCAACTTCCCTCAGCGTGGGAGTTGGTTCATTTCCGTCCTCCGCTGCACTGGCGTCGTCGTTTCCTCCGTTGCCGTGGGCTCCCGTGCCTACGTTCTCCACACCGTTCAGGTGCTGATCGAAGTGCTGCTTCCACCTTTCGATCACCTCACGTCCGTCCGTCAAGAGGCCTCCGTCTTTATCCCTGCATATTTCGGCTCGCGGCACGAAGCCGTTGCGGGATGCGTTGAGCTTCTGATAGAACTTCCGTGTTTCTTGGGAACGGCACAGCAATTCCATTTCTTCACACTCCGCTTCTTCCAGGCGGCGCTTTTTCTCCCGAAAGAGGCGGGTCTGCTGTTTCCGCTTCTGTTTATAACGTTCCATGTTCTGTCGAGTCCCTTGCTGCAGCATTACCGCCCGCACTGCGTTCTTCTTCTCCAAACCCGTTCTGCACTCTTCGTCGAACCATTCGTTCCGTCAATTGCGTTCCACGTACCCGCTAGTGCTCGCGGCTGCGTCGTTGATGGCTGCTTTGACTGTTCTCCTGCAGTCCTCTAGAGGGACCTCATCGAGCTCGCTCTCGTCTGGCAACGCGGCCTCGAGATTCTGCGCGTATGCTGAGGCAACATCCGGTTGTTTCAGTCGCTCTAGGTTGTACCGTGGCGGTCGTCGGTACCGTACATTGTTGATGACGGAGAGTTTTGGGCGCAGTTTGACCATCACCAGATAGTGGTCGGAGTCGATGTTGGCGCCACGATAGGTCCTGACGTCGATAATGTCGGAGAAGTACCGTCCGTCAATTAGAACGTGGTCGATTTGAGATTCCGTCTTCTGTGGTGATCTCCAGGTGTAACGATAAGGGAGGCTGTGTGGGAAAAGATGCTACGTATGGCCATATTTTTGGAGGCGGCGAAATCAATGAATCGTAGGCCGTTTTCGTTCGTTTGCTGCTGGACGCTGAACTTACCAATCGTCGGTCTGAATTCCTCCTCCTGGCCTATGTTGATCTTGACGTCGTGGCTTGGGCAGCGATCGTACTCGCGTTCGAGCTGCGCGTAAAATGCGTCCTTGTCATCATCAGTGCTTCCGGAGTGTAGGCTGTGCGCGTTTATTATGCTAATGTTGAAGAATCGGCTCTAGATCCTCAACCTGCACATTCTTTCGTCGATCAGCCACCAACCGATCACGCGCCTCTTCATATCACCCATCACGATGAAAACTGTTCCTCGCGTGTTTTGCCGCAGCTCTGGTGGATGGTATGATTACCTCTAAACGTTCGCACCATGGATTCTGTCCAACACACCTCCTGCAGCACTACTATGTCGAACCCGCGGTCCTTCAGTAGATCGGCGAGTATGCGGGTGCTTTCAATGAAGTTGAAAGATCGGCAGTTTCAGGTACCGAGTTTCCAATTGCAAGTCCTTTTTGTTCGCTGGGGCTGTTGCCGTTGGTCTCGGTTCGTATTATTCTGTTGCTGATTTTCCGTTACAATGGTTTTTTACGGCTGGCTCGTAGGGCCTGACACCAGCCCCTTACTTTCCGAAGGACCATAATGCACAGATGAGCTTAGAGTCCTTCCCTGGCACTCGGACGTTGATCAGCTGCCCCTAACATGGGGATCAGACGCTGTTGTGAGCCGCTCCTCCTGGAGAACAGACGCTCAGGTTTACCGAAGCAAACCCCCCCTTCCCTGTCAGCCTACGACCAAAGTTCCCACCGGGGTTGGTTACCCGATCTTCCCTAAGGTTGCTCATAGTTTCCGGCCGGTACGGCGAGAAGGTAGAGATAGGAGTTGCTGGGCAGAGGCTAGTGGATCACAATGGGATCTGAATTGCGCAGCATACCCAGCCTTTACCGTGCCAGCTAAAGCCGTGACTCAGTTCTAAAGCATGAATCTTCTAAAGCATGAATAAAGCATGAATTTACCGTGATTCAGTTCTAAAGCATGTGTTTGGGAGTAACATTGCCCACCCAGAGCTACGCCACTGGTAGGAAATATTTCACCCTTCTCAGCCGAAGTGCAATTGGCTTCGTTATCCTCTCAGGAGAGCATGAGGACTCCAAAATGGGGATTTTGGTTAACTTTTCTTAGGCTTAGGACAATCTAGATTAGATACAATGATAGTGATAGTCAGACCTCGGTTGAATAACGTTGTATATACGGTTTTAATGTCTTGTACTTGTATCCTGTAAATATGTAGTTAGTGAATAAATGTAATCTTTGTACGGTTTCGTTTTACTAAACGTTATGCGTGTGTTCTTGGACCTCAAAGAAATGTCCTGCTTTGAATTTGGGGCACAGTGAAACGGACCCCCCCTTCCGGTCCTGTGCTATGGATGAGCTACATACGGAAAATTCCCGATCGTGTTGGGGGATCGAGGAGCCAATTACAGTCCACTTCCAATAACCGTCAACCCAAGGACGCTCCCCTAACAGACTGTATTCCCCTGAGCTCGATCGTTTTCGTAGGAATCCTTCATGTATCTGTACCCTTCGTATCCATATTCGAGTACCCATTACCACCGAAGAGAGATGGAACGATAGTTTCCATGTGTTGTCCAGACAACTACAGTAGCACAAGCACCAGTCGCTCACCGTGGGATCCAACAGTTGTGCGTAGAAATTCCAATTCCGTGGTTTGCGTGCAGTAGTCGTCGAGTATCTTCATTCGTACGTACATCGGTCGTGCGTTGTCCGTCTTGTGGCTCGTTGGTCCGGGTGTATAGTTTGAGAAACCGATGAAAATAGTGTTAGCCAAGGAAACCTCCAAGCTTCGGCAGAACATACACTAAGTGTTTTATATTTACCTTACAAAACAGAAGATGATGCCAACTTAGTGATGTTCGGAAACAACCAATAATGCGACCTCGTGTCCAATGTTATTAAGTGCTCCGTTATTCCAGGTGTTTAATTCGCAGACGAATGTCGGTATACCATAGCCAAAACTCGAGTATTGGTGACTCTCCGTGAGCCATAGAAGATGTTTGACACTACTACAACCCGTTGCAGCAGTGAGTAAGCAACTGCAGCCGTTGCTGCACCTTCATCCTATTCGTAGTGATCCATCCACATTGAATGACTGCCCGTACTATCCACAAATCCTAGTAGACACCCTGTGCTCACTATTTAGAACCTTGCTGGGAGTTGGTGTCCCAGTATTGTTGTGTAGCTGCCTCTGCCATCAAATTCCCTTTATACCATACAGATCACATTTGAACAGCATGAATCCGCCGGATGCAACCTCGCTGGTCTAGAACACGCTTGTTATGGTCAGTTTTCTCGGCTGGGCTAATGTGACCCATCTGTCTCCAAAGGGTCAAAGTATGGATCGTTTCCAATTATTTATGGGTAGCATTGCTCATTTTCACAGAACATATGTTTATTCTTTATAGATAGCTTTTTGATTTTCTATGGAACATTTTCAATTTGCTAATGATCGCAAAAACCTTTTGCCAATCTTTTCTACTTGGACTTTGTCCCAGTGGGGAGTTACAACAAGAAGAAGAAAAGATTAATAAGAAAAGGAAGAAGAAAAAGAGGAGAAATAAGAAAAAGAATAAGAAGAGGAATAAGAATAGAAAGAAGAAGAACCATCTGCATAGTAAACATAGTAAACGTCTGGTCCTCGAGACCACGATGTTGCGCTATTTAGACGTTTTGTATAGCCCTTTCGGGACGAACCAGCACAATCGTGCTGTTTTTCGGCAGTGGTTTTACACATTTTTTTCAATTGTTTTTTCCTCAAAATATGTGATGTAAATATTTGTTATGATCGAGGTATTACTCTAGCTTGTATTTCTGAGCCTCAGCTTTGGTTGGAATTGTTTATAAAAAACGCCACAATAAGTTAAACAAAAAGCAAACAATCACCCTAAAAGTTGAAAAAAATTATCTGTCGTATTTTTATAAATATTTGTTTAATCCAGGTATGCAGACGTAAAAATCGATAGAAAAAGAGTAGTTCTGCAAAACGGCGAAGAAAAAGTGGTGCTTTGTTGAAAAGCACAAGATTTCTGGGTGGTCAAAGTGGGACCTGCACAATTGTGCTGTTCCGTCCCCAAGGCGGTCCAAAGTCCATCGGAAATTGCCTATTCTTAGGCGTTTTATGGTATAGAAGATTGATTTGAATTGTTAAATCACTACAAAGTGATAGTTTGTTAAAACTTGGACGTATAATTTCATTTCAAGGAACACGATATCAGCTTGTACGAGTTTTTTGATGAACTTTGAATACTTGGGTGAATAATATTACTCCATATTATCGAAATCATGATTTAGATTGAAACAGGGATTTGCTGTTCTTATTATCTTCTTCTTATTCACTTCTATGATTTACCCTGTCAAGCTGATCTCGTGTTCCTAGATTTGAAATTATATGTCTAAATTTCTACAAACTAACACGTTGCAGTGATTTAGGGTAATTCATGTATTTTGGGCAGGCTGAGGACAACGTTGGAAAAATCGTCCCCTAGCTTCATTAGAAAGCAATTGATTATCTTGCAAAGTTACCAATACGCTTATAATATGATTGTACTTTGCGTTCCGGGTGACAAAAACCTTAACGAAAGCATTTTAAGCTGAGAAAATCACTATTTCCGATCGCCTGTAAGAGTTGCATTTTGGACACCGAATATATGTTTTGGACACCCTCAGGTATATATAATTTGGACAGGGAAATTATCTCAATGTTATGCCATGAATACTGCTAAATCATGGAAGTAGCATAAATTAGCAAATATTTTCTTACAAATAATCAAATTTCCCCGCTTAACAGGCATTTATTTTGATAACTATTGAAGTTTTTGTTAAAATCGAGGAAATACAGTCGACTCTCCACATGTCGATGTTCTACATCTCGATATCTCTCCCTATCTCGATGGTTTGATCGGTCCCTTCAATCTGCATACATTTTACCTATCTACATGTCGATATCTCCTTATCTCGATATCTCTCTATCTCGATGCGATCACGATCGTTTTTGTTCTAGATTTTCTCTCCATATGTCGATATGTCCGTTTTTACAGGTTGCTAGATCTCTTTTTTAGGTGCAAAACATTCTGGGAAGACGAAGTGACATCTGTTTGTTGACGGTTTTTCCTAGTTACGGACGATTTTACAATCTAGTGTGCATAACAAATTGGCTCGTGCATTCGATCTCTCCCTATCTCGATGGTCCCTTCAATATCGAGATGTAGAAAGTCCACTGTATGGTAACCAATATAATTTGGACCCCCATATATTTTGGACCCCCTGGGTCGTATTATCACAACTTACACAGGTTTAATGATGAGATGACGGAAATTTTTAGAATAATTCGCTAAATAAGTTTGCTCTGCACGGGCAGCAATCATTTCCTCACTGGAAATATCCTTATTTGCCTTGAAATGAATTTTTGCTAATCTCGTCATCCGTGCGAGTGTCGCATCATGTTTACAAAAAGAGAATATGGTGCTGAGGAAACTTGCAGATGTAAATAAAAACGTGTACCATTCTAGCGCATTAAATTCGCAAAGTTCGTCTAATCAGCCTTTGTCAATCAAGTAATTAGGATGTGATCCAACATATTCAAGCGGCAAATTCTTCCAAAATAGTTTCAAACGAGTTAAAACACCGGGTGTCCAAAATATATACTGAAGAGGGTCCAAAATATATTGGGGTGTCCAAAACAGTGAAAACTGATGCTTCAAAAATCAGTTATTTTCATCAATATTTCAGACAGAAATGACCTTGTGGGTATTTTTAACGAATAGTGGTGGCTTTTACGAACATACTAACATCATCATTATGTGTAAATACCATCTGAATCTGTTTGATTTTGGCTTAAGTTCAAACTAATGTCCTCTAGGGGTCCAAAATTCAACCGTTACCCTATCGCCAGAACCACAGAATACGCCTCCAAGTATGCAATCGCACAGCATCCCCATGTAGTTCGTCAGATGACCAAAATATATTAACAGTAGAAACCATGCAATGTATTTTGGACACCTCCTATTTTAAACGTTCTAGATGAATGTTAAGATATTGGCTGCCTAATGCTTCTTTATTGAACATTTTTCATTGCAAAAAGGCTTTTATATTTCTTACAATTATTAATTCAACCATTGTGAGGTGAATATTGTATTTTGCTAAGAAGTGTATGTCGTCTTGCATACCTGTGCATTTGAGGGGTTTTAGTGAAATAATTTACATTTTCGATAATTTTGAAGTAAATTCTTAATTGTTAAGCGTATTTTCAACGTATATCATCAGAATAGGGTCTATTTGATTCAATAATCGATATTAAGAAGTATCTACTTATATTAGTTCTCTGGAACAAGGCATACATCGCCGTGCATGTCCAAATTATATACATGCCCAAATTATATTTTTTACCCTAATAATCACAATAAATCTTCTGTACCATAAAACGCCTAAAAGTAGGTAATTCTTAGCAATTACTTAAAGAACATCGACCGGCTTGAGGACGGACCAGCGCAATTGTGCTGGTCCTAATTTGACCCCAAAAAGTGCATAGGTGGATAAAGTGGCCGAAGTAAAGAAAGTTTTATTCTAGAGGACGTTAAGTTTGTAAGAGAAAATTTGAGATAATCATTCTTTTATGGTCCGTTACGAAAGGGATAGAGAGACGGATCCAATTATTCAGCAAGGTGCTCCCATATTCATCCTACTCAAAACGAAGGATTCAAGCGCCAACATGTTTTGTTTATTTTTGTATATATTATGTTAGAAGTGAGATCGTATGACAACAAAAAGAAACGTAATCAATAGTGCCTTAAACGCTTTGTTTCCAAATAGGATGTACATATTTGGGAGGATAGGTTAATCAATTGCATCATGATTTTACAATGGTTACGGATCATCTGTCATCTGGAAGGAAAGAAAACAGAAAAAAAAAATAGTTGGCTTGGATATGTTAAGTACATACATCATTCAAACAATTTTTCGACAATCGATTTTTGTCCCATCCACGGTATGTTTCTTAAAGCGACATTTTCCAGTCTGAGCACGCTCCAGACAAGTGGCTTACTACTACACTGTCGTCGGTTGGTCGTTCCTCGCCACGCGGTATTCCCATTCATAAAGTCGCGACCGCATGGCGAAATGACTCTTCGCCCAACTTCCACCGCAGGAAACCAGGAAATGCACGTTTCCCAACCACCACGCCAGTCTCAATTCTGAAGAAGGAGAAAGTGTAACGACATTCTTTTCCTCAGATTTTTTTTTTTTGCTTTTTGCTTTTCGGGGATGCTTGGTATTTTGGGTGTGAAGGACACCAACCGGACGAGAACCCTGTCTCCACTCCAAGGCTGTTGGTTTGGTGCTCGTACGCGAGAAATGACCGAACGATGGGATTTACCTAAATTAGAGTGTATTTACAAACATTCCAGACTGGTGCGATGCGGTGTGGTGGTAGTTCGGTTTCTGCAGGTTGGAAGGGAAGAAATTTTTACAAAGTGAGCATAACTGTCCTGCATACCAACGACCGAGGACGACTACGACGACACCGGTTGTTGTCATCTTCGGCTGCTGCTGCTGGATGAAAATGAGGCCAAACCGAGTAGGGGATGCAAATATTTTCTGCTAACTTCCTCGACAATTTCAGTCTGGGAAAGCTGAGAACTCGGTCGCACAAGTGCTTCGGAAGCAACAAGGGCAGACGACTGGCTGAAGGACTATGACTGACAGCGGTGTACGGTATCACTCGTGTGGTTGGTGTAGACTACGGTGACGGCATGAGCAGACTGGTGAACAAGCACAATTTAAGGTCGCCCGTCATTACTGCTATTGATTTCCCCATTAGCGGGTGGATCAAGTCATATTTATGGGAAATCAGGTCATCGATCGAAGACTGTTTTCCGTCGAATTCGGCTAAAGTGTTGAGGAAAATTATTTCGAAAGAGTGAAGACTCCAGGATTGCATACTGTGGAGACACATTCATTTTTAGGCATTTCTTAAATCTGCAGCATTCTTTGGATTTAATAGACTAATTGGTGCATTAGACTTTTGCATGGTTTAACGTTACATTGGAAAATTATTTATTTAGGTAATATGATACAAACTCAATTCGACAGTTATAGCGTCAACGCGGTGCGTGGTGGTGAATAATGAACCACAACCTCGTTCACCTTACGGCGGACCTAGCATCCGGAAGGTAGCAAAAGCTGGAAGGATACGTTGGGCAGGGCTTGTTGTTAAAATTTCGGATATAAACCCTGTAGATCTGGTGTATGCATGAGATCCGGATAGTACAAGAGGACCTGGAGGGCATCGGCCGAGAATGGAGGACTGAAGCCACGAACCGAGTGATAGGGCGATGAATTGTTGATTCAGATGATTTGTATCATATTATGATGGTATACCAAATATATGAATAGTTTTTCTGGGCAGCTTATTTATTGCATCAAGAAGACGCTCCATAAAAAATCAAAAAGCACTCCATAAAGAATAAACATACGTTTCATGAATGTACAATGTTACCTATAAATAATAGTAAACGTTTCATTTTTTTTATAGAAAAGGTATTTGCAAACGTTACCAGTAAAAGGTAACAGTACCCCTCTTAGAACCTGAAAGGCCCATGAGACCTCCTAAATACCCATGGGAACCACCTCCCAGACAAACAGTAATTGTCTAGGATGTTGCATAAGATGATAAAGTGGAGGCCATATGCATGCATGCCTCCATATAAGCGCATGTAAAACGTACACATATCGCCTCCACTTTAACATCTTATGCAACATCTTATACGGTCACTGGTTGACTGGGCTGAAACCCATGTGAGGCCCCCTGTAACAACCACGAAACCATCTGAGACCTTATGAAGTGTCCCTGAATCCCCCTGGATCCGCCTTCAAATCCCCTGGAATCTACTAAGACCTTGTAGAACCCCTCTGAAACCTGAAAACCTCTGGGAGACCCTTAGACCTCCAGGTAACTCTCTGAAATTTCTTAGGAACCCCTGGATTGCCTCTGAGACTCCCCAAAACGGCGTGAAGAATTAACCATATTTAAAATTTACATATAAAAGTAAACAAAAAAAAAAAACTCTTTGAAACGCCCCTGGAGCCCCCGGAGACCCCATGAAGCGCTCCTAAAACTCCCTGAAAAGCCCATGAGACCCAATAAAAGCCCCTTGATGCCCCATTGAACGCCCCAAAGAATTCCGGAGCCCCCTTGAAACATTTTGGGATCCTCTGAAAAGCCCTTGAGACTCCCTTAATCGCCCCTGGAGTCGGACACTGTGGAAATTCCCTGGAAGCCCCTGAGAACCCTTGAAGCATCCCTGAGGCCCTCTGGAACTCTCCTGGTACCCTTCGATACCCCCTGAAATGCCCCTGAGGCCCCCTGAAGGGTACGTCATACATAAAGACCTGTTTTATTCAGGTTACTTTCATGGCAATGGATAGTGGTAACGGTGACCTGAGGGCGTTTGTAGAGGTGAGCAAAGAGAGGTTGCAGGGGCGTTTCAGGGGATCGCAAGGGGATCACAAGGGGCTTAGGGTCACGCAGCGGTGTGTTACGCAAATTCGCACACATCCTGAAGGGTTAAAAAGAACTTGATCATCATAATTTCAGTCCTTTCCACTGAACACCAGCAAACAGTGATTGATGTTGTCATGAAAGACAAAAACTTTTTCCACTAATTAGATCAAAATCTCATCTTTCCAATTCTGAAAATGGATTCAAATCTAATTCAATCCTGAAAATACCCTTCCCTCTGGAACCGAGCTTGTTCATCGTAACAATCTTGACTCTAATGATAATTAATATCGTTAGCACTCGCTCATTTTCCCTCCCGAAGTTTCCAGCCGGAAAACCCGCCAACATTAAAACAAAACATCCCTGCTTAAATACCGTAAAGATTGTGTCATCACTTCCAAGGCGTGGGCAACTTTTAGTTCTTCTCTCTTCGTCGCCGAGACGTCGTCAATCAAACAATAGGTGGCTGCTCTAAAAATCCACCAACCCTCTCAAACCGGTGCGGTGGTTGTGGAAGCTGAAAACAAATACTTTTATCTTAATCAGCATCCTTCTTGGCGCAATGGGGGAAGCTGTTGAGGGGAAGACTTGTCATTGTCAAATCGTCACCACCGCCGGCTGCCACCAGAATGAATGACGTTAAATTTTAAAGGACATGAAGTGCGTAACCAACTCTCGGCTCCCTATGCTCGCTATGCTTGGAGGGTGTTCGACCAAGGGATTTCGCTTTTCCGTACACATCAGCAAATATTTCCACTCATTAACGCTGAGCGTGATGCAGGGATAAAGAAGATAACTTATTTTGTTGAATTCGGCGGAAGACGTCCGAGAAGGGGAAACGACGGCGCAAGTGAAAAGTGCCTGATGGTAAATTACACTTGATGGGGAACGTGATATAGTTGATGTGTGGTGCCCTTGGGCTATTGGAACTGTGATCTGGCATAAACGGTGGTTTAATGGATGACATGCTAGTGTTTAGATAAATACAATGCTTTAATACAGAATTAAGGAAAGTTAACGTGATGTTAAATGGTTGAAACATAGTTATTTGAAGTTTGAACATTTAGGAAGATGTTCTTAAGAGATTCAAGAGAATCAATGCCGTATACGGATTTTAAAAAGCCTTACTTATTACTACATTCCATAATATGTTGCGAGCAGCATAGACTAAAACTTAACGAAAAGAACCAAACAGATTAAATGTCATCGACCAAGACTTATAGGAGAATTCCAAAAAAAAAATCTCCAAAAACTAAAACGTTCCAGAGATTTACACTTTGAAGTCGTTTTTACCCTAAATAAAAAACGACACTTGATCCCCTGTGAATTCATACCGACCATTTTAGGAGCAACTGATCAGTGAAGGATTATTAGCTCAGCCATGCACCATGGTCTACCAGAATGTTGGAAGGTTAACGCTCGGCGCTGGAAGCCAGCCATAAAAAAATAATTACAGCGGTCTACTGAAGATTCTCGGCATCGTAGCTAAGCAAGAGATGTGTCCCGCCGTGTCGATCAAGCATATTGGCGTATATGCCAACCCAAGTAACATTTTCAGAGCTTTCTGGATTTATTTTAGTTTTATAAGATGTTTATAACGGTCATCGACAAGTCCTTTGGTAAAAGTTTTTTTGTACACCAAAAGCGTTCTTTAAAGTTCCAATAAAAATTTCACAAAACTTGTCAACTCACCAACCTGTTTGATTTATTGAAGGTTTAATTGCAGTTGTAAAGAGTTCTTCAAAATAAGCCAAGAAGGAGTAAACACTGCCTTGAAACTAAGTTGGCAAATTCACAATGTAATATAAGATGGCCAAAAGTAACGATAACCAAAATCATGGATCAAATCTATGATGTACACGGATATCAACTGATTCATAATACGTAGATCTCAAATTTTTATTTTGAAAAAAATGTTCATTCAATAATTATGACAATCTGTATTTGTCTAAAAAATCTCAAAACATATTTCTGTCCATCGATATCCGACCATAGTGAAGTGTCATTCATGATCGATCTGAGCGCCATCTCATAAAAAATAGCGAAAACCAAAGATTGATTTATTGAGTGTTTAATATAGTAATCGTACGATCTATTGCACATATTGTGGTTATGGCGAAGAGACAGTAGGTTTATTGTCCAGCGCACTTTTCTCTCGGTGAGTTGCTGCTGCCATATTGAATATGAAAACTTTTGCTGGGCAGGAAATCTAAAAATTCAATCGAATAATACATACCTTTACTAGTTGATGCTTAATATGGCAAGCTTGCATGTGTCCACAATTGGGGAAATCTTATTTTTGGCAAATGGGTGCAAAATAATCACTCACACTTTTTTTCTGGGACTTCAATTTTCACCGAAATGGCACTATTTGATAGGCGTACTTATTTTCTGCACCTATTATCCAAAAATAATCGACAAAACTGCTTCCACACATACTTTACTACCCCAGAAATCACCACACAGTCACATAGTTTTTCACTTAGTCACTTTGGGCTTCGATAAAAATAGATTCTCCGATAATTTTGCAGCAAACATTTGTTTGTTTACATTTCATCACATGGATGAATGAATACTGAATGTGAAAGTTGATCCTACCAAAAATGAACAACATGCTTGTTTTATTGCAGACTTATTGGTGCCCTTAATGTTTCTTCGAAAACCGCAATAAGAGTGGTCCACTTGGCTGGAAGGCGTTCTTATAGCGGTTGTCAGAAGGTTTTCATGGAATAACGGGTTTTATTGGCAGTTTTATAAAATTGGTGATGTAAACTGCTAATAGTATAGCATAAAACTTGAAATGTTACTTGGGAACGGTTCTCCGGGTGGTTTCCCCGCCATTGCCAAAAGAATCAGGTTCTGCCTATTCCAATCTTCTGGGACATCCCCTCCCCCTGTTAAGGTTGAAGAATTCGTAATGAATTTATTCAATGATGATGACTGCCTGCTTCTTATAGGTCTTCTTGAACTTCAAAAGTTAATTTTCGCCTTATATAGGATATACGTGAGCTTACCTTGATCTGCGTACATTCAATCGATGGCAGAATAAATTAATGATGCATTTTCATTAAATATTTTTATGAAAGATCTTTTAAATCATTTAAATCTGCAAAAATTCAAAATAAAATTTCTTCACTGTTCACACCACTATCAACATGACACTTTCTGTTGCAACGCAAACACTCTCAACAAATCCTCACAGGCGGATCTTTTGTAAATAAAATTATACTATTTTCCTCGTTTTCGTGACTCCAAAAGGCATTCATTGCACTCACTGGTATTTTTCACGTAGCACAACATTCACTTTTTATCCCCCAAGTACATAGTTACTAGAAAAACTGCTTTTGAAAGATTGAAAACAGAAACCGAACTAAGACACTGTATTGTCATCCCAATTAAACCGCGCAACTTCGACGAACACAAAAAACCACTGCGAACCAAGCAGGCGCATCAAAATATTCGCGATCGGTTCTTACTTTGTTGAATCATAACAATAACAATCAGGATTCAAGCAGCACACTCACTACGCCAGCACAGCCACGCCACACTGCAGACACTGCACGCACTACGACCGAGTCAGGAAAGCATCATTAATGTACAGTTGCCAGTTATTTTTCTTGGGGATTCAAATCCGTTCTCGAAAATAACTTTGAAACTGTAAGAAATTTCGGTAACAAATAAACGCGTAATTTAGTTTGAGTTAATGTTATTGAGTATCAATGGTTGAGTACATTAATACGTTTATATGGTACGAAAAATTACTCACAGTAACTGTGATAGAGCAAACATCGATCTTTCGAATAACGGTGTTCATTTGCGTGGGCGGGCTGCTGTTAGGCCCTACGGAGCGTTTTCGAAAAAAGACACAAGACCTCTTGGGCCCTTTTCAAATGTTGCTCCAGAGTTCAACAGTTTTCAAGTTTTCTGTGGGAGTGAGCAGGACAGGGCTCATATCTTCCTATGACTTTGTAAACATATCTTGCGCAGCCTGAGCGTGACTTTCAATTTGAGTTGACATTTTTCTATCATTGGAAGTTGTTCTTAGCTTGAAATGCCACAATGCCAATGCCAATGCCACAATGCTCGCACCCACCCTACCTCAAAATTACTCAGTCCAATGTAAATAACGTGGTAACACATTACACGTTCATCATCTTTCAAACAACATCACCGTTATTTGTCATTTTGAGAATCCGCACTTCCCTGAAAGTGAGTAGAATATGTATCTAAATAGTAAAATTATGGTACTCAAGATTACAATACTTCTCCATAATAAAAACATATGATAAAACGAAACACGTGGTATTGTGTCACGCACACTTGCAAACAGATTTGAAAATGAAAAGCTGTTCAATGATTGTTCCGAAAATTAAGAAGAACAACATGAAGAAGAAGCTTAAAATATACTGCCGAATCCTTCAACCTTAAGTCATTTCTTCATAGCAAACCTAAACATCTGGGGAGCATCCGCAATAGCTTCTTTAGACATTGGTTTGGAATTCCGTCCGAACCTGGGGCCGTACCTACGCTAAGGGAATTTGCTATTCCCTCTAGTTCCTCTTCGGTGACCCTCTCCTCATTGCCAGCCCCAGTGCCCGGCTGTCCTACGAAAGACAATTCACACTGTCTTCAGCCAGCGGCTGCTCAGACTGACTGTACACATTACTTGCACTAGACAACGGACAAGACACAGAACACCCAGTGACCCAAGGATGCATTTTTCGTTTGATGAAAAGTTTCCATCGACTGGATTCCTGTACCAAAACCATATTTCCTTTCTATTATCTAGGGCGTCGGTGAATCGCTGGCATCTCGATAAATAGTTATCCCTTCCTTACTATCCCTTCCCATCCACATAATGTGTTTCTTATCGTTTCAGAGAGCGATCAATGGCGCTTAAGCCTAGGCTTGTTAGTCAGGACAAAGTGTAAATGCCTGTGCCCCATCCCGGAATCAAAAAGGCCCATGGAGTGACAAACTTTCGTAGCTATGTCACTCCCAACGTTGGTGTTTAAATATACTAAAACACTTTCACTCACTCCAACAATTGTACATGATTCACTCAAATATACTTACACAATCTAAAGCTTGTCGCATCACTCACTTAAAGTGAATCCCAAATCATCCCATTCCTTGGCACCTATGGGAGTGTCGATGAGTCGCTGACCTCTTGTAAAGTAGGTGTCATATCATCACATCCTTTCCTATCCTCGTAACGGAGAAGATGGGCGTGGCCGCCAATGGAAATTCTCATGTATTTTTTACTTCAACCTCTATTGAATTGCTGTTCCTTCCCAAAAAGCATTCCATAAGCAATTGAAGTTTTAACATGACAACTTTCAGTATACAATCTACGAATTACTCCGTTACCACGCAACGCAACGCAACCAAAAGTTTCCACCGACTGGAGCGGAAATCGAACCCACATTCCGAGGCTTACGATACGCCTAGACGACTGCCGCCAAGATAGCCAAGGACTAGGATCATGACACGGAAAAGCTCCTCCACCATCTCTGGAGATTGCTCTGTAGGAACTATTACAGCTCTCGTTTTGGCCATCACGATCCTGTAGCTATCACTCCACGGATTCGTTTCGTTCTTCCCGCCGCTGGCTTCGTTCTTCCTCGGATCGTGCTCGCTGCATTCGCCACCTAGCCCGTAGGCAGGCACGACGCAGAACCGCAATCGCTTGAATGCACCTGTGGTCTTTCAGCAATAATAGCATCGCACGCACGCAAAAGCACCTGGAAGCCTTCATAGATAGTATAAACCAACTCCTGGACGGGGTATTTACTCGTCGTCCATATCGCCGCCATTTTTCTGAACCCATCCACGACCCAATTGCCGTTGCCGGCAGGAACTCGGTATGGATCCGCTATGATGGCGTAATCCGTCTCCCACTCAGAAACCGTCTGACAAAGCAATTGACGAGCCGTGTCACAGTTGTTCAGGTTCAGCTGCGTTATCTGTACTGTGATTTGCTAACTACGGTTTTCTTGAAGGTCGGGTACCTTGGACCACCCATTGCGTTGGATGCCTGTTGTTCACGGATTTCCCGGAACAAATCAGACAAATGGGTGGATTTATGCAGCCTTGTGCTTTATGGCCTTCGGCGCTGCATCGCATGCACAGATTGCTCCTGTCAAGGTCTTTGCAGTCCCAAGACTTGTGTCCTGGTTCCAGACACCTGTTGCAAACCTCTGGTGGCACATGAAAGGTCAGATGACATACTGACCAGTTCACCTTGATCTTCCTTCTTTCACGGACTCATTTACTTCCGCCACAGCTAGCTGAAACGAGGCTTCCCGTGTCCCTGCCGGCCCCTTCCATATCCAAACGGCTGCGATGGTCACCTGCACCTCGCACTGTTGCCACAGTACCGTGACGATCTCTTCCGCTCCGGTGATCTCGTCTAGTCTGTTCACCTTCAGAGTCGCCTCTGCTGGAAGAGCCCTCACCTCGACTCTTTCACCAAAGACCTTTTCCGTCAGACTTTTGTATGCGGCACTCTTGCGCTCGTTGTCGCGCTTGAGCTCTAAGATCATTCGCATCGCCGTCAAGATGTCCGAGTACTTAGACTGTTCGGTCTTGATGACGAGCGCATCGCCTTTCTCACGATTGGCACCCTTCCTTTCTACGTCTCCTAGGTTTGGTGTCCCTACGCTCCTGCCTATCTAGCGGTTTTTCTGCTTCCTTTTCCGCTTAACTTTTGTCCAAGGAGGGTGCTGCCCATGGTCCGCCTTACTTTGTGGTTGCTCAGGGCTTAACAACGGACGCAAAACCCTGTTACCTTCCGTCTTGGATGGGTCAGCCTTTTCAGGCCCACCCTTTCCAGCTTTCCGGGACGCCTGGCTGGGGTTCGACTTACCGGCATTACTGCTGATTTCCGGGATTTGTTGCTCCTCACCTGGTGGTTGTCTCATTCGCTTTTCCGAGTGCTTATCAATAGCAGTTGCATCCGACACATCTTTTGGGCTATGTGCGAAAGTGAAGGTCTTCACCTAAATAGACTTCTTAACCTTTGCTTTCGCCGGTTCTGCTGCTGCTGCAGTTTTAATGAGCTTATCGTGATCTTGCTTGGTATCTTCCATCGACTTGCAAAGTCGCAACTGGGCCGTTTTAAGGTCCTTGTATGTGTTGGACTTCGTGGCCGCAAAGTCGATGATCTTGCCAAGCTGCTGTACAGCCACCTCCATTGCAGACAGCCCGTTTCGATTTTGGTTGATGGCCCTCATCAAACACGCTCCGTCCACTATTTCCCCCGACCGGGGAATGAATCGGAGATCCGACGCTGGCACTGCGTGCACAGCTCCTTACTCCTGACTCTTCACTTCTCCCTAAAGGAGACCTATCCCACTCCACGCGAAGGGGTTAGCCTCAAAACTGATACCACTTGATTTTGGATTTGATTGATTGAAACTCGTTCTAGATTCCACTAGTAGCACAAGAAAAGAGGTCCACCACGCCAGAGCCCTAAACTAACGCGATAAGGGACGAAATACTGTGGGGTGCCCATGGGCAGGTACCCCAGGCACTTATTCCTCGGCACGGGTAACTTGACCACTAAAATTGGGGTTAGTAGTCCTATACTTAGCCGACGACAACCTGAATGACTCGCAAGGGGGGGTGGTTCGTCAGCCCCCGGGAATGTACTCCCTGCTGCCAACATCTCTCTGGAAAGTGTAATGCGCCGAGCCGGGCTCAACAGCCGGAGTACGATTTTAACGTAAAATGAAAAACAAATGCTATTGGCGGCTCGACTGTACGGTTTCAACTTAATCTTAGAACTAGCAGACCCAGCGTGGCTAGCCACGTTTCGAAAAGAGTATAGTTTTTTGTCCATTCAAAAAAATCTAGAATCTCCTGGAAGGAAAATTTCTAAATGCTTCCTTGAAGGCTATAGCCTTCATCTGCATTATAGTGTATCAATGCATGTTTGAAATATATCACTCTTTAAAAAGCGCCAGGTATACTATAATGTATCCAACCTTGGTAAGCATATGACTCTTGTAGAGTTGTAATTCATGGAATGTAAGAAACTTCTAGATTTTTCTACAGGATTGATGCAGCAATGCAACGATGCACCAATGCAAAAATGCAGCCATGTATCAACAATGGACCAATGCACGACGGAACAATGCAAAGATATGTCGAGTGAAATATTTCAACGAAACATTTCAAAGCGTGACGAAAGGACAGACAACTATGGGATTTCATACCTCATTTTTTCATTTATTTAGTTAACATCAAATTCATGATAATACTGAATGAACAATTTGCCGCCATAATAATCGATTTGCAGCTGCAGCTCTCCAACGTCGGTCACGCCCAACACTCGCCAGATGACGCTCTACCTGGTCCGCCCATCGTGCTCTCTGCGCTCCACGCCTTCTTGTACCAACCGGATGGTTAGCAAACACCAGCTTTGCAGGGTTGTTGTCCGGCATTCTTGCAACATGCCCTGCCCATCGTATCCTTCCGGCTTTGGCCACTTTCTGGATGCTGGGTTCGCCGTAAAGTGCAGCGAGCTCGTGGTTCATCCTTCTACGCCACACACCGTTCTCCTGCACGCCGCCGAAGATCGTCCTTAGCACCCGTCGCTTGAAAACTCCTAGTGCTCGCTGGTCCTCCTCGAGCATCGTCCATGTCTCGTGTCCATAGAGAACCACCGGTCTTATTAACATCTTGTACATGATACATTTGGTGCGGGGGTGAATCTATTTTGACCGCAGTTTCTTCTGGAGCCCATAGTAGACACGACTTCCACTGATGATGCGCCTTCGTATTTCACGGCTCACGTTATTGTCAGCCGTTAGCAAGGAACCAAGGCAGACGAATTCTTCCACCACCTCGAAAGTATCCCCGTCTATCGTAACATTGCTGCCAAGGCTTGTCCTGTCTCGCTCAGTCCCACCTACCAGCATGTACTTTGTCTTAGCCGCATTCACCACCGGTCCGACCTTTGCTGCTTCGCATTTCAGGCGGATGTACAGTTCTGCCACCGTTCCAAATGTTCTAGCAATAATATCCATGTCATTCGCAAAACAGAAAAATTGGCCGGATTTTGTAAAGATCGTACCCCGGCTGTCGAGCCCGGCTCGTCGCATAACACCTTGCAGGGCGATGTTGAATACCTTGTCGTAGTGCCCGTCGAGATTCGAATGAACTGGATAGTTCACCCGAAGTCCTTACGCTGTTCTGCACACCGTCCATCGTTGCTCTTATAAGTCTGGTAAGCTTCCCGGGAAAGCTGTTCTCGTCCATGATTTTCCATAGCTCTGTGCGGTCGATACTGTCATATGCCGCTTTGAAGTCGATGAACAGGTGGTGCGTTGGGACCTGGTATTCACGGCATTTCTAGAGGATTTGCCGTACGGTGAAGATCTGGTCCGTTGTCGACCGGCCGTCGATGAAACCGGCTTGGCAATTTTCCACGAACTCATTTACTTTAGGTGAAAGACGACGGAAGATGATCTGGGATAGCACTTTGTAGGCGGCATTCAAAATGGTGATCGCTCGAAAGTTTTCACACATTATCTTGTCGCCTTTCTTGTGGATGGGACAGATTATCCCTTCCTTCCACTCCTCCGGTAGCTGGTCGGTTTCTCAGATCCTGACTACTAACTGGTGCAGACAGATGGCCAACTTTTCCGGGCCTATCTTGATGAGTTCTGCTGCGATACCGTCCTTACCAGCCGCTTTGTTGTTTTTGAGCTGGTGGATGGCATCCTTAACTTCCCTCAGAGTGGAAGTTGGTTCGTTCCCGTCCTCTGCTGCACCAACATAGTCATTTCCTCCGCTGCCTTGGTCCTCCGTGCCTACATTCTCTTCACCATTCAGGTGCTCGTCGAAGTGCTGCTTCCACCTTTCGATCACCTCACGTTTGTCCGTCAGGAGGCTCCCTTCCTTATCCCTGCAGATTTTGGCTTGCGGCATGTAGCCTTTGCGGGATGCGTTGAGCTTCTGATAGAACTTACGCGTTTCTTGTGAGCGGCACAGCAGTTCCATTTCCTCGCACTCCGCTTCTTCCTGGCGGCGCATTTTCTCCCGGAAGAGACGGGTCTGCTGCTTCCGCTACTGTCTGTATTGCTCCACATTCTGTCGGGTTTCATGCTGCAGCATTACCGCCCGCGCTGCATCCTTCTCCTCCAGATCCGCTCTGCACTCCTCGTCGAACCAATCGTTTCGTCGACTCCGTTCTACGTACCGTAATCCGGGGTATCATTGATCAGCGGGGTAACATTGATCGGCTTGACCCACCTCATGAAATGTTCAAATAAGCATTTTACATTGAATCAGTTTCTACTATGGAATGGTATATCGTAATCGGCTATCATTTAGCTATTAAATGACATGCAATTTATGAAAATTGAATTTCATAAACATTGAATTAAATCGATTTTTCCATAACTGTGTTTCGTAACGCAATGAGATACACTGTCAAACATTCATGCTTGGCGTGAATACTAGATATAATATGAGGTTCGAAATCACTGTATGACTTCAATATGACATCC
The DNA here is from genome assembly GCF_035046485.1 of Aedes albopictus. Taxonomy (NCBI): domain Eukaryota; kingdom Metazoa; phylum Arthropoda; class Insecta; order Diptera; family Culicidae; genus Aedes; species Aedes albopictus. The sequence continues at coordinate 214,746,521 of NC_085137.1, forward strand.
TAGAGTTGGATTTAATAAACGAAACTTTTATGAAAATTCTATTTTTCAGTAAAATTTACGATTTATTAAAAGTCGACTATCAATTCCTTAAGCCATTGCCTACCTTTGGGCGTTATTCGTGGTTTAGAGGATTTTAATCCTAAAATAACTTAAAAAGCACATTATTTGTAAGAATTTAGACAACATATTCGAAATCAGCGACACCGAATTTAGTAAGTAAGGGTATTTTCAACACAAATGAACATTGATCACTGACATGATCAATGTTACCCCAAATCAACACAATCAAAAATTAGATTTAAAAACCCTTTTAAACATGTTTTAAAGTTTTACAATACTTTTTCGAGTAGCTTAACACAAACTCAGAGGGCCAGTACTTCTTTTAAAAATATAAAACATGTAACTTTTGCTTTGACAAGAGATTTATTCAAGAAAGATCGAAAATTCTGATCAATGTTACCCCGGATTACGGTACCCGATAGTGCTCTCGGCTGCGTTGTTGATGGTTGCTTTTACTGTACTCCAGCAGTCCTCTAAAGGGGCCACATCGAGCACACCCTCGTGCGGCAACGCTGCATCGAGATTCTGCGCGTATGCGGTGGCGACATCCGGTTGCTTCAGTCGCTCTAGATCGTACCGGGGCGGCCGCCGGTACTGTACATTGTTAATAACCGAGAGTTTTTGGCGCAGTTTAACCATCACCTGGTTTTGATCAGAGTCGATATTAGCGCCACGATAGGTCCTGACGTCGATAATGTCGGAGAAGTGCCGTCCATCAATCAGAACGTGGTCGATTTGCGATTCCGTTTGTAGTGGTGATCTCCAGGTGTAACGATACGGGAGGCAGTGCTGGAAGAAAGTGCTACGAATGGCCATGCTCCTGGAGGCGGCGAAATCGATGAGACGTAGGCCATTTTCGTTCGTCAGCTGGTGGGCGCTGAACTTTCCAATCGTCGGTCTGAATTCCTCCTCCTGACCTACCAGAGCGTTTAGATCCCCTATAATGATCTCGACGTCGTGGTTTGGGCAGCGATCGTACTCGCGTTCGAGCTGCGCGTAAAATGCGTCTTTGTTATCATCAGTGCTTCCGGAGTGAGGGCTGTGCACGTTTATTATGCTAATGTTGAAGAATCGGCCCTTGATCCTCAACCTGCACATTCTTTCGTCGATCGGCCACCAACCGATCACGCGCCTCTGCATGTCGCCCATCACTCCTCCTGACCTACCTGAGCGTTTAGATCCCCTATAATGATCTCGACGTCGTGGTTTGGGCAGCGATCGTACTCGCGTTCGAGCTGCGCGTAAAATACGTCTTTGTTATCATCAGTGCTTCCGGAGTGAGGGCTGTGCACGTTTATTATGCTAATGTTGAAGAATCGGCCCTTGATCCTCAACCTGCACATTCTTTCGTCGATCGGCCACCAACCGATCACGCGCCTCTGCATGTCGCCCATCACTATAAAAGCTGTTCCCGGCACACGTGTGTTGCCGCAACTCTGGTAGATGGTATGATTACCTCTAAACGTTCGCACCATAGATCCTGTCCAACACACCGCCTGCAGCGCTACGATACCGAACCCGCGGTCCTTCAGTATATCGGCGAGTATGCGGGTGCTCCCGATGAAGTTGAGAGATCTGCAGTTTCACGTACCGAGCTTCCAATCGCAAGTCACTTTTCGTTGCTGGGGTCGTCGCCATTGGTATCGGTTCGCATTCTTCTCTTGTTGATTTTCCGGTGCTAGTCTTTTTTACGGCTGGCTCGCAGGACCTGACACCAACCCACTAACCCAGGGAGCTGGACTTACCTTTCCGGAAGCTACGGGTTCTGCATTGGTATTTCCTCCAACTACAGCTAAATAGCTAGGCTCAAGCGCCAGTCTTCGCCGGGGGTGGTGTTTTTAATGGACGCCCAGGAGATAATATTTTACCTGAGTATCCACCCCTCCAAACCACATGCAATTACAACTACATAAACCACATAATAAACCACACAATAGGGAAACGCGCCACTTGGGCGGTGGCTTCTATATTCGTCTGTTTTCCACTTTACCTCAGTCAAATTTGAAACAATTTACACAACTTTTGGAATGTGGTTAGATAGGTATAGCTTCTACCCGTGTACAATATTTCAAGTCAATTGGTTCAAAATTGACTGAGTTATAGTGGAAAACAGACGAATATAGAAGCCACCACCCAAGTGGCGCGATACCCTACTAAGCACCCGCGCATCTATTGTTCTCGTTTTCGCGCGACACAATGGCGAACGCGATTAATTATGCTACAATATTTACTCACCCCATCAGGAGCGATGCATGCACAGCAAGCGCAAGGAACAACACAATACTCGGAGTTCGACTTACCGGCATTACAGCCGATTTTCGGGATAAGTTAGCTCCTCACCTGATGGCTGTCCCATTCGCTTTTGCGAGTGCTTATCAATAGCAGACGCATCCACCACATCTTTTGGGCCATCTCGAAAGTGAAGGCCTTCACCTACACTCAGGCAAATAAACCTAAGATTATCATAGGGTCTAACTTATGAAATGGTCTTTAAACAATTCATAACGACTAGAATGCATTTAATAAGGTCGGTTTATGACGCAGAATCGACTCACAGTTTGGCTTTTATACACATTTAGCAACACGATATTCTCAAGCGTCGATAGTCGCGTGGGTTTGGCACGAGCTCAGTGATCTCGACGTTCATGGATCAATTCCAGTCTTCATCATTTTACGATTTTTCTGCTTTTTTCATAAGTTTATATTATGTAATTAGGTCATAAAAAGCATGTTCAATTTTCATAAGGTATTGTTATGGCATCCATACTTTACAGTTATGGCTAAATTTCATGAGGTATTTTGATGAATTTCGGTAGTTTACTTCGCTGAGTGTAGGTAGACTTTGTTGTTAGAGTAAAGTGGGGCAAAAGTTCGAGTGGGGCAAGAGTTTCTTTTTAAGTTTTTGAGCTCAATTCAAATTATTTCTTTTGGGTGTCAAGGTTGTTCAATGGCTTTTTGAATAAGAGTCTTTCTCTCCAAAAATTATGAAAATTGATCAACATTTCGAAAAGTTATGACAAAATGTTGGTTTTTGATCAAAAAATAGTAATAAGCGATGGTCCTTCCAACGCATGGATTGGAATTGTAATGAAATCGAACTCGGTCTTTTATTTTGGGGCGTAACTAGGTATGTTTTGAGGATGCTTTAGCATGTATAACTTTTTGCAAAATAGATTTGGAAATTATATTTCACACGTAGTGGGGCAAAAGTTCGAGTCATGTGGCACCTTTAGGTAAAAACCTAAAATTCTGCAAAATGTACATATTATCTCCAAAAATGATGGAATTAGTGAGAAAATTCAATCAAATTTAAAAAAAAAATGTTGTTTTATCTGAATTTGGCGAAAAACTACTAATTTTTGGTGTAATAAATTTAACCCTGATTTGGGTAAAATCCAGATCGAAATTTAAAGTGTATTCCAGTTCCAACAACAAATATAAAATGATTTCAGGTGTTCCTATTACTAAAGAGTCCAAATATTGTGCTACGGTTAGCGAAATTCCACCAACACTAGATTCGAACTTTTGCCCCAGTGGTGGGGCAAAAGTTCGAATAAGACGCACACATACAAAAAGCGTTGTAACTCAAAATTGAAAAGACGTTTGGCGTAGCTTTGTTCAGCAAAGCTTTAGCTCATGGATGGTGGAATCATCAAACGGTATTCATTTATTTTTATCTGCTTTGGTTTTTTGAAAAATATTGAATTTTCAACTAGGGTCGAACTTTTGCCCCACCTTACTCTATTGTGATGTTCTCATAAACTTTCGTAGTAGAGTAATGCGGGGCAAAAGTTCGCAGTGGGTCTTTTTCTGAACACGAGTTAAGAACCCAAACAAATTTGCATGGGTTCGACACATAATCAGGCCAGTTACTCGTCAACAAAAATTGGAAGGATTTCGTTATGGTGTGGCAGAGTTATGTGTTTCTAGGTGTTTTGATAGATTTTTTGGGCTTTTTCGAATAAGAATTTGTAGTAACAGGAAGAAGAAGAATCTCAAAATCTCTTGATGTCGGAGAATCTTTATTCCATAGTAGTTCAAGAGGTGCACTCAAATGAACAATAAACTACTATTGTTTCTTGCAGAAAGGGACATTGTTAAAACCTTGACGGTGGGGCAAAAGTTCGCACTAGCTTTCTGAATGTAGTAGGGGGATTAGGGGCATAATGGACACCCGGGGCGAAATGGACACCCCTGTTTTTGGCGAAACTGTTGACTTTAATGTAAAACTTTTAATGCACAAGTGTAAAGGAACAAGCCATAGTTCTATTTTTCAAAAGAACCATTTATATTGCTCCAAAATAACCAAAATATCATTGAAATGGAAATATGTTTTTCATATGGTGAAATTCTTATAATTTCGAAGCAGCAGCAAATAAGGTATTGCGAGTGTTGGAGTGTGTCCACCATTAAAACAAGTGAATTGTTACCTTATCTACATATATACGGAGATTTATCAATGGATGAAGTATTATATTTTTGATCAGAACACACTGAAAATAACAATTTCAATGTTGTTGTCTATTCGGGGCGAAATGAACACTGGCAATTCTGAATGGATGTACGGGCGTTGCATACTGTTAGGCGTTTTAGAGAGTTTAAAAATATTCAATTCGATTATTTTAGTCTAAAATTTATTTGATTATCTTTGAAGTTCTGTAAACTCGTCTAAGATGGAGTATTATATCTGTGGTATTGATCTCCGTTGGCAAATTACTTAACTGGTCGATATTCTCAAAGATACAGCATAAAATATGCAGGGGTGTCCATTATGCCCCGATGGGTGTCCATTTCGCCCCGTACCTTTCCTGCCAGCCCTAAAAAACACACGATTTTAAATTCGTTATTTCTTCACGATAAAGACATCCTACCTGCTGTAAAAGATTGAAATACGTAGGAAACAAGCTAAAGTTGTAAGCCAACTGATAATATGTTAAGTTTTTCTTTGTTATACAGGTCTAACGTACCCGTTTGCTTAGGGTGTCCATTATGCCCCTAATCCCCCTACATCAATAAAATTACAGAATCTTTGCAGTAATGATGGTTTCGTATAGAATCTACTATATGTGTATAATACGTGTAGTATGTACCCTGAAATCGTTCCGGCAGAGGGTTTGAATTTTGTTTTGTAAGAAGATCCATTGTAAGGCAAACATTATGTTCACTCATTTAAATCAAGAAATGAAAAATGGCTAAAAAACATTTTAAAACATTTTCTTCGTCATCCTCGTCGTGTCTTTTCGTATGTTTCTGAAGGTCATGTTATGTTATTCTACTTTACCGGGGTCTTTCATAGCTTGGTTTGCAAATTCACAGTTATAATTCATCACCATACTGACGGGGATATGATTCGATTACGGTCCCGTTCAATAGTTTTGCAGCATATTTGATTTTTTTTTTATGTATTTTGTGCAACACGTATCTCTATGATTACCCCACAATGTATTTTGATAACTTCAGTTATGCAGGAACGGACAGCTTCTTGTTAGTAGTTGGGGAAGTCTTCATAAAATACATTGTATTCCAAAGCTGAACACCAGGTGGTATTCCAGTTGGGCCGTAAACCTAAGAACAGAAAGAAACAGATTTCACAGGTAAAGTGAAAGGACGAACATGAATTACCATGAAATAAATGAACATCACACCAATAAACTATGCTATTCAACGTGCGAACTTTTGCCCCGCATAATGTGAACTTTTGCCCCCACTATGGGGCAAAAGTTCGCATTGGAGTACTTGCATTAAAAATTGTATTACTGAAACTACGAAAAGAACGCGAAAAAATCTAGTACTACGTTTTGAAGGCAACATGATAGGGACCCGTTTAACGAAGAAAAATGATATTATTTCTTTTCGTTTAATAGCTATTTTGTGAAGTCTGTTAGGTGCGAACTTTTGCCCCGCATTACTCTATAATATAGTAATACCAATTTTAGCACGTGTTGCTTTTTACATGTTATTTGTAGGGTATTTCCTTCTACGTGGGTATTAACCAGAGCGTGGATGTCCCCGATGACTGTGTTTAAGGACAAACGTCTTTAAATCCCGCTTCAAAAGTTCATCAGAACTTCAGACGCACAAATCTCAAGAAGGAAGCTTCAAACAACAGTGCATTTTATTATTCTGTTCTTGCTCACTTGTAATAAGCTTGAAATGAGAAGCTCAGATGTGCCGAAGAGATTTGTGCCCTCGAAATCGTGAGTAGGTACCAAAGTTGGCCATTGTGGCGGCCATTTTGGGATTCTAACAAGTTCATATCGATAGTCGGCTACGATGGGATGTCCACATACGAAAGGTTTTGTCAAGTTGCTCGTCGTTATGTGGAATGCTGCGAAAATTGTCAAGATTTGTACCACAACACGTACTTCTCAAAATCTACTTCGCATTTATACATACTCGTTACTAGTACGGAATCGCTATCTGGGGTTCATCTTGCAACACTCACCTCAAGGAAGTTCTTTTGTTGACAAAACCGCTGTCTTAAAGCAATATTCAAGCTACCCTTTCTATACCCGACCAACGATCTGTACAGTACCACGGAACATAACATCTTGCCGATACGCGGACTGTTTACCAACCAAATATGCACCATCATGTTCAAAGTCGTCAACCAACTGAATCTTCACCACAACTGGTCATTCAATGCTGCTACTCACCAATACCCGACACGTTATGCTCATCTACTTCAACGAATGGGTTTTAGAAGTGAAATAGGAAGAAGGCGCTTTCAAAATGTAAGGCCTGATTTGTTCAACAGTTTACCCAATGATGTGAAAAATGTTGCTTCAATTTTAATTTTCAAGCGGAAACTAAGAACTCACGTGAAAAACAATATCATGAATTATATCATACGTTAGAGATTTGAATTTTTCCCCTATTTTTAAGCTAAATTTGTTGTATAAGTTATGAATAAGTTTGTAAACTTTAAGATGCCATTATGCTAGGAAATTCCCAAACCCTTTTAAAGAAATTTTGTTTCAGTAGGGTCTCTGAATGTTAGTACAAGTGTTATACTATCTTGAAATAAATAAAACATTTGTGTTTTGAACGAAGTCTGTCCTTAAACATGAGGCATGTTCCCAAGTACCGTAAAATGGGATAACTTTGATAATGCGGGTAACTTTGATAGTGCGACAGGCATGGTATAGTGTATTTTATAACTTTGATTCCTTCAATCAGATAAGAAAAAGTCTATCGTAGATCAAAACTATACATATGAAAGTCCATCTTAAACGTATGTTCAATAAAACCGATTTTATATTTAATTTTTTGGGCAAAAAATAAAAATTGTTGATATTTTTGCCATTTGTCAACCCTTTCAAACAATCTGCTGTACGACTTTGTTGCAACCATTTTTTCAATGAATGGCCTCTTATTCTCGGTAGATCCATCATAGTAGATTCCAAACCTGGCCTTGAATCTCTTAACGAAGTGTGTTTTTACAAACTGGAATCAATTTTGTCAATTGGAACATACATCTTCATACATAAATAAACGCCTAAAAGTATGCAATTCCCTTCACCACAATAGATCAAATTAATGGTCGCAGTGGTACTATGTCCCCAACAGGAAAAAAATGCAATTCCCTTGTAATTTCATGTGATTAAATCTGTTGTGATCACAATTTGTTTATAAAACATTCAAAAACAACCCAAAAAAGTAAATTCACAATGAATAACATGTAATCGTATGTTGATGTACCGTTTAAAATATATTTTTACAAAGATAATTATTTTTGATAGCTTAATTCACTGTGTTTTACAGTCAGTACTCTACAAACTCATTTTTATGTGTAGAATTTTGTAAAAAAAATATCACATTTTGCTATAAAAATCAATTTAATATAGTTCACAAAGCATGAGCATCATGTTCATACTACTAAGATTTTAAGCTGTGATGAATTTTTAGGATTTGTTGTGTTTTTCCGGGCACTATCAAAGTTACCCCAAAATGAAAATGTGATTCTCGCGCATATGAAAAATTAAAAGTTACCCACTATGTTGAAAATGATCGGATCTTTCAATTGCAATTGATAACTGATACCCCAGTACTTGTTTTAAAAATACAAAACTAGGGGGAATACTGTTACCTGGAAAATTATCTAGAAAATTTTCTGAAAAACTATCAAAGTTACCCCGTTTTACGGTAATACACTTGTCACAGAAGAGTCACAGCGGCACAGGTTTCTGTTACGCAGAAGTCGCTGTGACTTACTTTTAGCAAGTAAGTGTTTATTTGTTAAAAGTAAGTCACAGTGACTTATGCGCAACAAAAACCTGCGCCGACGTGACTCTTCTGTGACAAGTGTGTTACTTGGGTTTGAAATATTTAGGAAGTTTGAATTTAGGAACGATGAGAGCAATTTTATCGTACCCATTTGTTTCCAACACCACAAACCAGCTAATGCATGCCACAACACGAACCAGTGCATCATTTTCATTTCCATCCCGCTTAAACGGCAAACAACAGATACAAACTTCGAATGTTTACCCAACCACCCTCCCCTAGGAGCCAAAATCTGCTGTCTTTACCTCACCCAAAAAAACATCCTTCATCCCCGATAGATTTTAATAACAGTTTTAATTTCAAAGTCGAACTCCTCTCGTCGGCTGTATTTTGTTTGCTTAATCTTGCTTTTAGCCGGTGTATGCAAACATTGCCGCACCAGAACCCGCCGCCACCCGCGTATCCGGGGGTGTAATCTTCGTGTGGTACTCAACCGTTCGTTGATCGGATCGCTGAAAATTATAGGGGAATAATATCGGAAAGTTAATATTTGAACGTGGACGGGTCGTCGAGTGTATGAGTTTAGTTGCGGGGAAGGTAGAACTTACTCAGACGGTTGTCAATAAAGAGATAATTAATTTCTACGAAGGATGAACCCCTTAGAATGTTTTGGGAAGGGAAAAATAAGTACCGTGAAAATGGGTTCACTAATGAAGTATTTGAGTTGTCATGGAATCTTCTTATTGAGGTGAATTACCAAGCAAATTTGATTCGGCAATTCATTCGCTCTTGAGCAAATTCCTTAGACGAACAGTAAAAATATAATCAACGGTGTAAGTATCGTGTTAAACAGCCACAATGCGAGCAATTGCTCTCCATAAAATCCACCTACGTGCTGGGCATGACAAAACAACGGCTTATCATCCGACCTGCACAAGTCGTTTATTGCCCTGGATTAAATCCCTCTGCGACTCGAAGGATCAGCCCAAAGCTGTTTACGGCAAAGCTCTCCTTCCAGCTTCCTTCGAATTCTCTGGGGGTTGATTTTAAATTTACACAATCATCATCATCGTCATCGCATCGGTTTATCGAGCAAGCTAGACGTTTTGCCTCGTCTCAACCGGCGACGACGATGGCGGAGAAGATTCGTTCAGTGAAATCCACTGAATTAAAAGATAATTCTCCGAAGAGTTGTAAATGATATTTACGGGAATTAGATTTCAATAAAACCTCGATCGGTATCATTTCGCAACCGTGCCGGCCCAACCCCCGTATTGGCAAGAAAACGGAATCCTTCACGTTCCCAATCAAACCCGGATGACAACTCGGTGTGGACCAAAGAGAACGCACCAAGGAGATTATGTCCCGACGGCTTCGGTTGTTCACCGGCAACTGGAAGGAAGGTATGCAAACCGAACGGAATCCAGACCGAGCGATGCGGTGTGCCTGGGAGAGAAAAGCATCGATCCAATCGTTTGAAGTGCTGACAAATTTAAATTAAAAACGCTTGAAAACGATTTCATTAATTTTGTACTTGAAGCGAGGGGATGGGGACGCCGTAAGAGTACCTAATACAGCTCGTCTACGGCGAACGGCTCTTTGTCTCTCCTCGCGCAGTGCGGGCGGACGAAAGGAAAGCAACCGACAGGCACACGCGAGCAGACACGTGCTCTAGAGGGCTAAATTGATATTTATGCGCTTGGAAACGCCATGGTTTCGAGCTCACCCACCGGTGTTCCGGTGCTGCCTTGGTTGTGGGTGTTGACAAACACCTTTTTCATTAGCATTCTGGACAGCGCAGCGTTTTGCCGGAAAACACATGTTTCACCGAGAGGTTGTTGCTTTCTAAAGTGACTCTGAGTCGGGATATGGCTGAGCATAATAAATATTGATTAGCTGGAATCAAGAGTAGAATGCATTCAGTTCGTTTATTGGAATATCATGGAATATCAATCTTTTTGTTTAGGCTAACTAAACCAAGTGTAAATTACAATGTTTAAATGCTTTGATATCCATGCACGCTATAAAAACACGTGTTTGATAAATAATTTCCGGTGGTGGGAACTGAACCCTCGACTTTCAATTCGCTAGAAGGGCGCTTCTTTCCTCTAAGCTACGGAGCCACTTGACCATCTCTGTCCCCTGGAGCACAGAACTGAACTCGATTCAACTATAATGCACATGCTGGAGCGGACCTGATGTGATGGTTAGAGCTCTTGACTAACACGTCGAGGATCTGGGATCGAATCCCAATTCCGACAAACTCACAACATTTGAGTTTTTCCTACGGAAGGGAAACAAAGCGTGGGTCCCGAGATGATTTAGTCTAGGGCTAAAAATCTCGTTGAGACAGATAAAAAAATTCGCATGATTTGTTTTGTTTTCACAATTCAAATCTCCTTCGGATGGAATTAGATGAACATTCGTAGCTTGGAGGAAAAAAGTGCTCGTCCTAGCGAATTTGGAGTCTTGGGTTTGGCTCCCACCGTAGTACGTGTATTTATTTTTGCAACTAAAAACTCATATTTTTTTCAAATACGTGTTTCTGTTGTGTACATGAGTGTCAAAGAATTCAAAAAACTTCATTAAATGTTAAGAATATCGTTTTCAGCGGTGATCCGTGTGTTTTTTAAACATGGAATGCCAAGAATGTTCCAAATTCTTCGATTTTTACTAGTTTTTGTTTAAATTCTAAAATAACGCATGTCTCGTCAATGATGTTTTGTTTTGATTTGATTTGATTTTGAGATTCTCACCAAAATGAGGATTCCTCAATGGAGTTTTTCTCTTAATTTCTCTTTGAGTTTTACTGGGAATGTTTCTAGAAGTTTTACTGAAATTTTTTGTAGTAATCTCACTGACAATTCCTCCAGAAATTTCAAATGAAATTCTACCTTTTCCACCAGAAATACCTACGGGCATTCTTTCAAGATTTCATTCATGATTTTTTTTTCCAGAAAATCCCCTAGGGGTGCCAACGGAAATTCCCCTAGAAGTTCCTTCGGAAAATCTTTTGAGAGTACCGTCGCGAGTTTCTCAAAAAGTTTCAGAGGAAATGCCTATAGGCGATTCCTGAATGAGCTCCACTTGGAATTCCTCTGGAAATTTCATCGGAAATATTTCTAGCTGAAAATACACATTAATAAAAAAAAGCTAAAATACACAATAATAAAAAACAAAAAAAAAACAAAGGAACGCCCTTGAAACCACCTGGAACACTGCTGGAACGCCTTCGGGACCCCTTGAAATCATTTGAAACACCCCTGAAACCCCTTGAAAACCCTGTGGAATGACAGCATCCATTTATTACGTAACGCTAAAATCGACATTTTTCAACCCCCCTTCCCCTCCGTAACGCTTTTTTGCATGAAAACCCTAATGTTTTTTTTTATATTGGACGTAACACTAAGCCACACTCTCCCCTTGCCCCTAGAGTATTACGTAATTTGTGGCACCAATGCTTCTGAAACCCCTTGATAAACCCTAGAACGCTTCTGAAACCCCCGGAAACGCCCTGAAACGTCACTGACACCGCATGGAACGCACCTGAAACCCCTTGGAAAACTCCAGGGAACGCTCCTGAAGCCCCCTGAAACCTTATGAAACATCCTCAAACGCCCCTGAAGCCCTCTGGAACACCCCTGAAACTTCCTGGAATGCCTCTGAAACTCTTTTTTTTATTAGGGAATTTTAACGTATGCTAGTTCTTCCCTCTCCTCTGGAGCTCTTTGAAATCGCCTGGAACGCTCCTGAAACCCTTTAAAACTCCTAGAATGCTCATAAACCCCCTGAAACCCGTAGGAACACCCTGGACAGATCCTGAATGACTGTAGAACGTCCCTGGAATACCCATGGGACCCCCTGAATCTCCCGAAAAATTCAATGAACGCCCCTGAAACCCCTTGAGAACCCCTAGAACACTCATAAAACCCCTTGTAAAGCACTGGAACACCCCTAAAACGTCCTAAATCTTCGTGGAACGCCTCTGAAATACAATGGAAAACCTCTGAAAACCCCTTGGAAACCCTTGGAAAGCTCCTGAAACCCACTGGAGTACTCTGGAACGTCCCTGAGTCCCTATGGAACTATCATGAAATCCCTCAAAACACCCTGAGACTCCGTGAAACCCCTTGAAACCCCCTGAAACCCACTGGAACATTCTGAAACGTCAATGACACGCCCATGAAATGCCATTAAATCAAACTGGCACACCTCTGGGACCCCTTAAAACCACTGAATTCTCCTGAAACCCTTTAGAACCTGCTGAACTCTCCATCCTGAAATATCCATGCAACCCAATGCTCCTAGAATGCTCCTAAATTCTCCTGATATTCACTAAATCATCCCTGAAAATCTCAGGAACACTCTGGAACGTCCCTGAAATCTCATGGAACACCTCCAACACTTCGTGTTATCTCATAGAACGCCCCTGAAATCTCTTGGAACTTCTGAAACGCCCCTGTAACACCCTAGAACACCCATGAGTCCGTCTCGAACAGCCTGGAACAGCCTTGAAACCTTATGGAACGGCCTTGAAACTTATGGAATGCCCTTTAAACTTCCGGAATACCATTGGGAAACTTTGAAACTTCTTGAAAAATCCCTTGAAGGCCTCTGAAACCACATTACTCTCTAAAACGCCCTAATTAAACTCCATGGAACATTCACGAAACTCTCTAAAGCCCCGTGTGAACCCTTCGAACATCCCCTGAATCCTCCTGTAACACCTCTGGTGTGTCTTTGCATGAATGAAAACAAATCTAGCAGTCATGCTAACAGTTCAGGTTATGACAGTGTTAAAAAGACAACATCGTCTTCAACCAGTTCTCGAAACACCCAATTATCCGTTTGACGAAAAGTTTTCACCGACGAAGCGGGAATCGAACCCACACTACAAGGTTTACGAAACGGCCAGTCAACTGACGTCTCTAACCACACGGCCACGAAGCCCGCGATGAAAAAATAGTTTATCTTGTAAATTAATATTTTTTTCTGTATTAACGAGTTTTTTAGCCCTAGGCTAGTTCATCTCGGGACCCACACTTTACTTCCCTTCCGAAGGAAGCACTCACATTTTGCAAGTTTGTCGGGAGTGGGATTCGATCCCAGGTCCTCGGCGTGATAGTCAAGTGTTCTAACCATCACACCAGGTCCGCTCCACATTAATAATTTTATGAAATGCAGTATCTTATTTTATATAAGTATTATACAATCCTTTGCAGTTTCATTATGACCTACCTTTTAGTTTTATATCGTGGAACTCATGTACATATACACATCTACACTTGTCGTTTACGTTACGTGAGAATTACTGAAGTTCGATTTATAATACGATATTCAGAAACTGTTCAACAATTGGTGAATGAATTGGGACATCAGGCAATTCTTCCAAAAGTTTCGTTATTACTTTCATGTTTTTTTTTTGAATTTTTTTCTAGAAGTTCCTTCGTGAGTTCTCCTGGATGTTTCTCTGGGAATCCTTCTGGCAGTTTTTCTCGAAATTCTTCCGAGGGTTCCTCAGAAAATTCTTCCGGAAATACCTCAGGAATTACGATAAAAAGTTCTTTCAGGATTTATTCCGGATGATTTCCCAGGATATTCTTCCTGAAGTTCCTCTTAAAATTCTTCCAGAATCTTTATGTTCCTCCAAGAATTCCAGTTTTTTTTTCTCCGTGATCTATTGAAAATCTATAGGAAATATAGATTAGAGGTAAGAGCTCTATCAGAAACTCTAGAAGTTTTGTTGTTTCACCAGGAAATAATTTATTTTTTCATCGGTTTTCAAAGTGTCGCCAGATATTTTTTCAGTAACCCAAGGGAAATTCTTCCTGGAGTTTATGAGGAGGTTCCCTCCGATGTTATTTCAAAAACTCTTGCACATTTTTTTCCAGGAGGTCGTCCGAAAATTCTCCAGTTCCTTTTGTAATTCTTCCAGGATCTACTTTAATTTCCTCTAAGAATTCTTGCAGGATTTCATCCGTGATCTGTTTCCGGAGATCCATAGAAAATTCAACCTGAAATCCCTCCAAGAATTTCAGGAGTTGCTCAGGAATTTCATTTAGAAGTTTCCTCGAGAATTAAACCAGAAGTTCTTTTTGACTGGAAGTTCCTCTATAAGTTCCAGAAAATTTTGCTCAGATTTCTTCAGAAATTTTCTTCAGGATCTTTCGGAAGTTTCTCAAGAACTTTTTCGACATATATCCTAGATCTAGAATTCTTCTGCTAGTTACTTGAGAAATTTCTTCACAAGTTTCCAAAAGAATTCTTAGAGAAGCTTCTTCAGAAACTAAATAAGCTCTTACGGGAATTCTTTCAGCAGTTCCTCCGTTCCTCTATTCTTGAATTTATGCCACAAAAGTTCAGCCTATTGGACGCAGTGGCTTAATTTCCCCAACAGGGGAGGAAATAAATTCTTGAATTTCCTTTAGGAAATCTTCTGGTAGTTCCTCTAGATAAGGTACACCGGGGCAAGTTGAAACGGGTGGGGCAAGATGCAACAGCGGGTTAACATGATGTTTTTTAATGATGATAAACAGTGTGATCGCCATAACGCATAGCTTTTGATTCAAACAATCTTTTATCGAAGGATTGTATTGAAATCTGTTTCAAAACTTCGTGTTTCATCTTGCCCCACCCGTTTCAACTTGCACCGGTGTACCTTATTCTTCCGGAAGTTTCTCGGGGAAATTTAACATACATTTCTCAGGACAGGCACCTAAAACTACGAAAATTCATTCGGAAGCTCGCCTGGGGAATCTCCGGCATATGCGAAACTACTGGGGGTGCCGGGGTGCCAGACAACCCCTAGAATTTGAATGCTTTGCTGTAAGATATGGGGCAATGAATGATGAATAGATGAACTAATATTTTTTTCAGAAGTTCCTCTTGTAATTCTGCCAGAATCTTGTAGTTCCTCCAAGAATCTTTGCAGAATTTCCTCTGTACACTATTACCAAAGATCTCTAGAAAATTCCACCAGAAGTCCCTCCACGAAAGCCACTCTTTCAAGAATTCTTCCAAGAATTGATCGGATTACACAAGAAGTTTTTCCAAAAAGTGGTCTAGAAGATCATTACAATTTGACTAGAAATTCCAAATGATGGCTCCAGAAATGTTGTTCGGTATTCCACAAAAAGTTTCTTCAGGATTTTCGGGAAGCTTCCTTAGGAATGGTTAAGGCATATTATCTAAGAATTATTCAGATTTTGTTTTGTTTTTATTTATGTGTATTTTAACATCACGCTAATTCTACACTCAGTTATTCAGATATTTCATGTGGAAATTACCCAAAAAGTTCATTCACCCAAAACTTCGTCCGGGAGTTTATCTGGAAGCTCGTTCAGGGACTCTCCGGGGCTTTTTCCAGAAGTTCCTTCAGAAATCTTTACTTGAAGTTGCTCAGAGAATTTTCGTAGGTGTATAATTGGATTTTCGACAAAATTTCTTGTAAGACCTCTATCTGGAACACACGAAGTTTCGCTAGGAATTGTTCTTGGCGTTTCTCTAGGATTTTATTTATTTATTTTTGAGCGGCTTTTGGAGTTACTCTAAAAATTAACCCAAAAGCTTCCTCGGTAATTTTTTTCAGTGACGAAACTTCACCAGGAATTTCTGGGAAAATTCGTATTGGCGTTCCTCTGGAAATTGCTTAAGAAGTTCCTTTGGAAATTACTCCTGAAGTTCGACTGAGAATTCGTTTTCAAATTTCATCCGAAATTCATTGGATTTTTTATGAATCTAGAAACCTCCACAAAATTTCTCAACGTATTCTTTAAACAGACTCTTCGGGAAATGAATTATGAGTTTCTTCAGTAATTTCGTTAGGAGTAGCTTCGTAAATTCTTTCAGGATGTTCTACGAAAATTTTACCAGGATTTCTGGCGAAAAGAATTTACTTCTGGGGTTTCTTACAGGAATTTCTCTTAGAATTCCTGTAAAACTTTTTTCAGTATTATCTTTAGGAGTTTCTCCGCTTTTTTCCTACGAGTTCATTCGGAAATTTCCCCATGAGTTCTTTCGATAATTCATCCTAAATTGCCTCTTAGAATTTCTTCTGCAAAAATCCTTTAATGATCCTCCATAATTTGTGACATTAATTGAAACAATCGTTGGAATTTCATTGAAGCACTTTAGTCTTTATAGTTTTCCAAAATGTCTTGGTCCCAAAGAGCTTCGTTGAAAACTCCCCAAAAATCTTGAAAAAGTTTCAAAGAAATCCTCTAGGAGTTCTTCCGAAGATTCCTACTCCTTTAGCAATTTGTCTGGTGATTTTGAATGAGTTTCTGTGGAATTCTTCTTGCAGTTCTTCAAGGTAACCTCTCTGACGAGCCTCAAAGAATTCTTTCAGGAATTTCGTCGAGAATTCCTTATAATTTGATGATTTTGTGGCTATATCGGTCTCTTTCTACTCATAGTATAAGGGAGTAGAGATCAAAGTGGATAATGAAATGATAGATATGATAGAATTCGCTAGGTAGCTAACAAGTGTGAAATTTTTTATAGAAGGTGAAATTAGGCAAGTAGGCCATGTATTGAACGAATACATCGAATGCCTTCGGGTGCCTGAAACTTTTGCCAGTCTTGGTAAGGTGGTATGAAAACTACCAACCAAGCCGATCTGTTTAAAAGCACAGGTCGCACGGCAGAAGTTTCACGCATTCGATGTATTCGTTCTATACATGGCCTACTTGCCTAATTTCACCTTCTATAAAAAATTTCACACTTGTTCGCTACCTAGCGAATTCTATCATATCTATCATTTCATTATCCACTTTGATCTCTACTCCCTTATACTATGAGTAGAAAGAGACCGATATAGCCACAAAATCATCAAGTAATTAATAGAATACGGTCGATAAATCAGCATAATTCCTTATAATGTTTCTCCAAGAACTCATCTGCGAACTACGAGTTTCACCATAAATTTTTCAGCACTGACACCAAAAATTCTTCCAAAAGGATACTGCATCCACTAGAAGCACTTTTTTAATTTTTTATTGTTGTTTTGTTCTCTCAAATATTTTATTCATCTTTGGATTTATTTCTCAGCCTTAACTACTTTAGTATAATTTGTTTAATTTTGTAATGTGTTGCCTTGGCTGAGAATTGAGTGTCCACTACCAGGGGGCTCCAATGCGAGCTTTTTGGTGTGGGGGAGAAAAAAAAAAAAAAGTTTTTTTTATTACCTCCAAAAAATCCTTGAGGCTGAATCTCCCCATGTAGTTTCTTCGAGAATTATTCTATAAGTTTCTCCGGCAATTCCTTCAGGAATCTTTCCGGAGATTTCTCCAGGAGTTCATCAAAAAACTCTTTCAAGTTTGTTTCCAAGTTCCTTCAAGAAATCTTTCAGAATTTTCACAGGCAATATCTCCAGGAATTACTCCACTTATTCCTCAAAATAATCTATGAGGAGTTTTTGCGAGCTCTAGGAGCCCTTCTTGAAATTTCTCCAGAAGCTCCTACAAAATATATTTCAAGATATTTTATAACAAGAGCTTTTCGGTGAATTCCTCCAAGATTTTCTTCCAGAAATTCCTTTAGGAATTTCTCTGAGCGGAGATCTTCAGGAAAATCATTCTGGAGTTTCAACATTTTTTTAAGGAGTTCTAATAGAATTTATTTCGAAAGTTTTTCGCGAATTTCTTCAGATGTTCCTTTCAGAATTTATTCGAACGTTTTTTTTATATTTCAGGAAATTCTTTGAGATTGTATTTTTTATGCAATTTGCAATTCTGAAAATTACAAATCCTTAACCACAATATTTGTCCTGCTCGGATTTCCAGGAGGAATACCTGGAGAAAAATCCTGAAGTAATTCTTTTAATTAGGAAATTTTCTAAGAAAACCGCCGAGGAAATTTCAAAACAATTTTCGAATTGCAAACGAAATTTTGATTAACGTTTTGATTCCTATTTCAAATGCTCACATGATATAACCTCCGAATCTATGCCTCGCCAATTATCCAGCTTCTTTACGCGAGCACCGCACCCTCGAGTACCTCCTTTCAACATCAATCAACGTGTGAATCCGTGGTAACCGGCGTTAAATGGTTTCAGATGCCCCTCATTACCAGCCCAATCGTCATCGTCAAGAACTCCCCTCAGCCAGTCGCGCGTGTTCTCGGAAAACCCGGAATAGAAAGAAACCCCATCTGCTGGAACAATCTCAAAAAGATAAGGAATCAGAAACGAAACGGGAAAAGTCCGAGCGGAAAACACAAAAATAGGAAAATTGAATTCAGTCAACTAGGTTAGGATCTGTCCGGTGACGACGGACGACGACGTGGGGGTCATAGTCTGAATTGGCAGAAGAGGAAAAAAAAATCCAGAAGATTTCCGTAGACGAGCAAAAGCAATCATTAAAAATAGCTGTTAAAAGATTGAATCCTCCAGATTACGCCCGTAAGAATGAAACGTTGTCTTTCTTGATCCGAGGAGAACGGAGAATCTCTTCTATGTGCGTGCAGTTTCCAAGCCGCAGTCGGACGAAGTTGGGGTGCCGCCATAGAGGCCATCCTTCCCGTCCGTCCGTCTGTCTGAATGGACTTGAGGGTGAATCCCTATCAAGGATATTGTTTTTCTGCTGTTTGTCGGGAGATAACGACCGTTTTGGGATGCTTACCCAGTTCAATTCGGTTTATTTGCTTGTTTTGGAAGCTATTCAAGGAGTGTTTATATGAATGAAGGATGAGGTCTTCTGAGGGGGAAGTGACAGGAGAGGGGAATCAGGCAGCACACGTGTATGGAAGCAAAACTACAGCGTTAGCAGTGCTTTTGGTAATAAGTTCTAAAATTATTAATATCTTGATGACTATATCGAAGTTTTAACAAATGTCAAGCTTGTAGTAGACCATCTTCGTTTTCTTCCAAAGAATGCAGTCAGTTGCGGTACGTTCGTATATTTCCTGCGTCATTTTTTCACAACTCTTTCTACTAACATTCGTATCACGTGAGTAACCCAATGAAGTCTGCTGTATTTTTAACATTTCTCGAAATTCACTCTATGTACAACTCTTGACACATGCGTATGCTCCACACAGAATTTTCAAACTTCTCACCGAGAATGTTTCGCATCACTTTACGCTAAAAATGCTGAAAGCTTCGCGGTTTTCCACTTTTATTGTTCACACCTCGTGATCTTAGGGGACTTACTTTCAGTCCTGGGTACCCACGGTGGTGCAGAGGGCCGAATTGACAGATCTCCATCCTGGGTGACTGCCAGACATCGCCTTGACCTGTGGTCAGATCAAATTTCTGTCGAATTGCTTGATTTTGTTGTTGAGGCTGCGCCGCCATGAGCCTCTGGGTCTGCCTCTGCAGCGATGTCCTGCTGGGTTCCAATCTAACGCTTGCTTGCAGATTTTGTTTACGCCCCTGCGTAGAGAGTGGCCGACCCACCTCCACTTTCGCTCACGAATTTCTGTCGCTATCGGCTTTTGATGACATCGACGACGGGCTTGGTTGTCTAGTGGCAATCGCTTCTGATTTATATGGAGAAAATCCTGGGTTCAATCCCTAACCCGTCCCTTTCCTCCTACTTTGTATCTTTCTATATATTTTCTCTCTGCTCTCTACATATACAACTCATGTATATTCACATGTTCATAGCCATCGCTAGAACAGAAACGGGTTGAAAAAGCCGTTTCCCTTCCTTCCAAACTCCTATTAGAAAAACGCCTACAAGTTATACAATCAAGCGAACTGTGTTGCACATCTTCAAAATAATAATAAAAAACACACAATTCTATGTATCACCTTACCACAGACAAACAGACGTAACACTTGCGAAATTGCCATCGACCACGCTTTTAACGATCATTTTAAATTTTCATAGTTGTGGCTTTCACAACCAGAGGCGCGCGCAGCGTTTTTCTATGCGTTTGACGTTTCACACTAGCGCCTTCTATTGATGATATTGCACAACACAGTGATTCGTGCAACTTTTCCACCAGGTGATGGTAGTGTAAACTGGGCGATGGATTTCCACGAAAATCGTTCAAGGTGTTACGTCTGTTTGTCTGTGACCTTACCCTGGTATCCACACACAATGTGTGAACCTTCTGCCAACCAAGACCCACCAACACTCCGACATCCGCATGTATATTCGGTCAGATGTGGATACAAACGATTGCAATCAGGGAAGGGTAAGGCCCACATTGATCTGCAACCTGACGTGGCAGGCGCCGTTGTCGCCTAAAAAAAGAAGATCACCAACGCTCACACACTGAAGATGCCTGCTAGTCCCCGGCAGATATCTCATTGGTTCCTTGTGTGAGTGTAGCTGGTCTGGCGATACTGGAGTAGCATCTACGGGCGGTCAATCAAGCTCGAGCTCAAGCTATCGGCTTTTGATGACATCGACAATGGAGCTCCACGATGAGATCCAATTGTGAGGCCACCATGCACGAATTATATACCGCAGGCATCTATTGATGAAGACCTGCAGCCGTTGAGTGTTCTCCACTGATACACATCAGGTTTCACTGGCGTATAGCAGCAAAAATTCCACGGTCGGACTGAAAATTCGGGTTTTGGTGCGTCGACTGATCTGGTTGTTTTTCCATACATTTCTTAAACTCGCAAAAGCAGCCTTCGCCCTCTTGATCCATGCACCAATGTCGATCGTGCGATCTGGCCATATGGCTACCAAGATATTGGAGGCTTTCAACATTCTCCACTGATTGCCCAGCTATCGTAAAGCTGGAAGGGTTGACCGTGTTTACATCCAACGATTTGGTCTTGTTGACGATGGTGGTAAGACCTGCCACTGAGAAGCGATTGGCAAGATCATCGAGCTTGCTCTGCATATCAGAGCACCGTTGAGCTGGGAGAGCAAGGTCATCAGCCAGTTCGACGTCATTTAGGTGCTCCA
The DNA here is from genome assembly GCF_035046485.1 of Aedes albopictus. Classification (NCBI taxonomy): domain Eukaryota; kingdom Metazoa; phylum Arthropoda; class Insecta; order Diptera; family Culicidae; genus Aedes; species Aedes albopictus. Next base: position 214,767,676 of record NC_085137.1, read on the forward strand.
TGATAATGGGCTGCCACAGCAATCCACGATTTGGTGCACGGTCAATCGCACCTACCAGGATCTCGTCGATTACGCTGAGGAACAGTTGCGGTGATAGGAAACATCCTTGCCTCACTCCAGCAAGCGTTGTGTATTACTCTGCACGAAAATGCTGATGCTGCTTCAATGAGGCCGATGATTTTCTCATGGAAACCCTTGCGCCTGATGGCACATGTTTTTGTGATCGAGACGGTCGAAAGCTTTTTCGTAATCAATGAACACCAGGTGAAAGACTCTTGGAATTCATCGATTTGCCCCAGCATGATACGGAACGTGACAATATGGTCCTGTCAGGATCGTCCACATACAGAATAATTGATGCAGGATCGTGTTACAGAATAATTGATGCAGTAGTAGTGCGGTACTACGGGGTCAGCTTTGAGCATCTCAGCTGATATGCGATCGAACCCTGGGGCCCTGTTCGATTTCATGCTACGGATGGCTGTTTTTACCTCCTGCATTGATGGAGCTTCGGAGTTGACACGGGTAATGTGTCGAACCCTTGGCGGATCACGCTGAGGCTTTGATGGCGTGACCGATACTTGAAAAAGTTTTCCAAAGTGCTCGAACCAGCGTTTCAGCTGGTCAGTCGGGTCAATAGCTGTCCAGATGAGTCTTTCACGGGCATTGTAGCATTCCTCTTAGTCCCACTAAGGCGACGTGAAACATCGTAGAGGAGACGGCTAGGGAGTCCGCCCACGTCTTTTTTTCCGTCTACATGAAAGTTTCACTTCCTTCTCGAAAGTCGAATAGCGCTGACGGGCTACGGCTTTGGCTCCTCGTGTTTTCGCTCGCTCTATCGCGGCTTTGGCGTTCCTTCGTTCCTCTATCTTCCTAGTGTAGCTCACCCAAATTCTTCTCGCCGGTGGCGATGAATTCGATCTCGATGGCGTTCTATTGGTCTTCCTCCTACGCTTCCACCTTCCGGAATATCCTCGACGAAGAACCTTCCCACCGCAGCATCTTCCAGTCAGCGTGTGTTGAACCGGCACCCGATTTTCTCCTTCTGTCGATGGATCCTCGCAATGCGCAGTCGGATCTCGCCGATTAGGAGATGATGGTCGGACGCAATGTCGGCGCCACGTTTGTTCCGCACATCAAGAAGGCTCCTTCTTCATTTTCGCCTGATGCAGATGTGGTAGATTTGATTTTCCGTGGGCTAAAATATAAACGACTCATAAGAAAGTGATCATTCGTCATAAATAATTCCAAAAGTCCCAGTGAAGAAACAGGGGTGTAAGCAGTAATAAATAACAAAAGTTCCATAAACAAATAGAAAAGTGCATAAATAAATCAAAAGTTTCCATAAATAATTGATTTTTGAGCAATTAAAAATGTCAAAAATGCAATGAATAATTCAACTGTTGCAATAAAAAAAGCCAATTTTCCCACCAAAAAACTTCGAATTTTCCATAAATAAATCTGATTTTTCCATAATAAATTGGGAAATTCACAATAAAAAAATATCTAAAAAGCAATAAATAATTCAAAAAGTGCAATAACAAAAAAATAAATTATCAATAAATGTCAAAAAACGAGCAATAAACGTAAATGCATTTTGAGCCAAAAATTATATAGACCATGCGGCGAAGCCGCATAGAGGATTGAGGAACTGAGGCGGCAGAAGGCCGCCGAAGTTTCCGATATCCGATGCACCGCAACTGCATCGATTCGGTTCTAGGCAAACCACAGATTCAAGAATTTGCCCGGTATAATGCAAACATAGATGTTATCCCTTTTTTTAGGTCCGACGAGCGATAGCGAGTTCGGACAGCAAGCAATTGCTTGGTAAATTGCAATCATAATTACGCAAGCTTTTCAGTCGATTCAATCATAAAGGTGCAATTCAGCATTTCACTGTCTCATACTTTTCTGCATTTGTTTTTCATGGGCAATTTCGTCATTTTTTATTGCATTTTTTGAATTTTTTATTGCTTTTTCGATATTTTTTTATTGTGAATTTTCTAATTTATTATGGAAAAATCGGATTTATTAATGGAAAATTCGAAGTTATTTGGTGGGAAAATTGGCTTTTTTTATTGCAACAATTGATTTATTCATTGCACTTTTGACGTTTTTAATTGCTCAAAAATCAATTATTTATGGAAACTTTTGATTTATTTATGCATTTTTCTATTTGTTTATGGAACTTTTGTTATTTATTACTGCTTACACCCCTGTTTCTTCACTGGGACTTTTCGAATTATTTATGGGAAATTTTGTATTTATTATGGAACGTTTAATTGTCTGCCTTTTCCGTGACGCCGTCATGGGAAACCCATGTCACTTTGTGCACTGGTCGATGAGGAAAGAGCGATCCCCCAATCACCTTGTCATTGTTGCCACTAAACTTTACTAACCGTTCTCGCTCATTTATCCATGGCGTCCCATGACGTGCTTGTAATCCGACTTGTCGGAACCAATTCTTCGCGTTGAAGCCTCTCATGAGGATCTTGATATCATCTTTCGGAATCCTGTCCACAACAGCACTCAGTTGGCTGTAAAAGTTGTCTTTGTCATGCATTTCGGCAGCATCGGTAACATTGGATCATGGTAAGGTTTCGTACCCGTGTTTTGAATCTGGCGACAATCATCCAGACACTCGGGACATACCTCCTCAATCTAGCTGAAGTCAGAAGGATTACAGTGCCCAGGCTGCACTACCAGCTAATCACACAACTCTTAGCTGACGGTTTTTTTCATCGCTTGACCCGTGGAAACATGAGGTAGGAACTTATGAGGACCAGAGCTATGTTGGACGCTCTCCTAGTTGACTAACCGTTTTGCAGCCCAAACATTTCTGAAGGAGTCCATAAAAGAATTTCTCCAGTAAGGTTTTCTGAAAGATTTTCTGAAGAAAATTCGCAGGGAATCCATGTTTAATTCTCCAATCATAGGTTCCCAAACTTTTCGGGTGCGCGACCTCCCTTTGCCAGCAGACGTACATTACGCGACCCAGCATAGAAATTCCCTCATTTGTTGTCTGTTACAGTAAAACATTCAACTGTCCCTCGCGACCCCCTGGATGAAGGCCGGCGACCCCCTTGGGGGGTCGCGACCCACAGTTTGGGAAACTATTCTCTAATGTAATACTAAGAGAAGTTCCTGGAGTTTAACTCTGGAGGAAATTCTGAAACAATCCTTGGAGAGATTTCTATAGAAATCTCTGGTAGAATTTCTGTAGGAAACATTATAGAAATTTACGAAGGGTTATTTCTGATATCTTGAAAAGTCACTGATGAAAATTTTAGAAATTCCGAAGAATTCGCTAAGGAGTTCTAGAATGATTTTCTAAAGGAATACTTTGAAAAAAGAAATCCTAAATTCCTAAGATTGTTGGAAAAAATCTCCGAAGGTTTTTCTAACGGATTCTGTGGAGATATGCTCTAAAAAAATCTAGTGTAATTTTCTGAAGGAATGGCTGCATAAGTTTTTAAGAATTTTAAGGAGAAATTCCTGGGCGCAAAAAAAAAGAAAAAAAATAACAATAATTTTATAAACAGGTGAAAAATGATATGGGTGATTAACATATGTTAGGGGAATTAGGGGCATAATAGACACCCTGAGCAAATGAGTACGTTAGGCCTGTATATCAGAGTAAAACTGAACATATTTTCAGTTGACTTACAACTTTTACTTGTTTCCTATTTCTTTCAAAGATTTACAGGAGGTAGAATCTCTTTATTGTTAAGAAATAATGAACTGTAAACCGTGTGTTTTTCAGGGCTGGCAGAAAAGGTACGGGGCGAAATGGACACCCATCGGGGCATAATCAACACCTTTGCGTATTTTATGCTAATTCTTTGGTTACATCGACCAGTTAAGTAATTTACCTAAGGAGATCAATACCACCGATTTAATACTCCATGTTAGACGAGTTTACATAACATCAAAGTTAATTAAATAAACTTTAGGCAAAAATATTCTGATTTATTTTTTCTTTCAAACTTTCTAAAACGCCTAACAATATGCAATGCACGTACATCCATTCGTAATACATCGACATTCCAAACTAAAAATATAACAGATGGCACGTTTTGTGTGATAGTAAAATCGAATTTTCTTGGTGAAGAAGTTGTTCCGGAACACGAGGTGAACATAAAAAGTTGTCCTTTCGAACCATTCTTGATTTCTATTCACTAACTTTTCACAAAACTATCCCATTTCCTAACAATTGATGTTTTTCGCGATTTTTCCATACGATTTGACAGTTCTTGACTACCATGCTTCCGTGAGCTTGAGGTGATAATTTGAGAAAGTTGAAAACCGAGAGTAGCACAGACGATGCATTGAACACAAGCGATGGTGTCGCCGCCGGGCTGTCAGCGCTGGAAACTAGATGCTATAAAAGTTCCTGCATGCAATTTTAACTGCTGGCGCCATCTGGGAGCAATCAATAAAAATGTAAACAGCAGTCATCCCATTGCCACCCAAGCAACACACATTTTATATAAGAGTTACGACAGCGCAAGTTTTGGTTGTATAGAAGTTAGTTTTACGTAATTCTAACATTGTGTTCAAATTACGTCAAATAAAATTCTATACAACCAAAACATGCGCTGTCGTAACTAATATATAACATGTGTGTTGCTTGGGCAGCGTTCATTTCGCCCCGAATCGACTGCAGCATTAAAATTGTTATTTTAAGTAAATTCTGATCAAAAATAAAATACTGCATCCATTGCTAAATCTTCGTATACATGTAGATAAGGTAACAATTCACTAGTCGCATCGTGTTAAGGAGCGTGGGTTCGACTCCCGCTGCAGCTGTCAGGAAAAGTTTTCGGCTGTGCCACTGGGCGTTGCATGCTAGTCCGTTGTCTAGTGTCGTGCTTCCTTCAAAGAGCGAACAGCTCACTGGAAGCACTAAACGTGTCCGTATTTTTTGTTTTTATACTGGACACATTCCAACACTCGTAATACCTTATTTGATGCTGCTTCGAAATTATAAGAATTTCTCCACATGAAAATCATATTTTAATTTCAATGATACCGTAAACCGGGGTGAAATTGATCATTCGGGTACTACATTGTAATTCCATACTAGGAACTCTAAGCGTCGTAATGATCTGAAACTTTTTACGTCATCTGCTTCGCAGCTGTGTAGACTTTTAATTTTTTAGAAAAAGTTACGTTTGCCTTATTTTTTAAGGAATTTGCAATGTATTTCTCATTTAGCTGAAACCATTGCTACTAAACAATCGATTGCTAATGGGACTTCCCGTGAATTCTCTGTTTTCACATTTTTGTGGAACCTTGGTTAAGAAGTTATGTACCTAATCAGAACATGAAATAGTTTTAAAAAAGTTCATTTTATGATAAAAGAGTCATTTGTTCATTTTATGATAAAATAGTCATTTGTTGCGATAGAAATCACTTATATCAAAGAAAATTGCCTACCTTTAGGGGCTGTCCATAAACCACATGGTCATTTTTTTGGGACTTTTGTCCATTTTGCCCCTAATCCCCCTACATGGCGAAAGTTTGAATAATATATATCTAACATAGGCGATTTGTACAAACTTTGCAATTGAATTCACAATATTAATAGAAGAGATGGACCAGCCGAAAACCTCTATAGTAATTCAGTAATAATAATAATAACAACAATATCAAAAGAATTTTCATATATTCATGAGGTTGCAAGAATATCGAACAAATCACATAGATGATTCTCTTGAATCCAAGAGGACAAAAACATTCATAATTTTTCAAAAGATTTTTTTCTACGGAAGTGTCAAATGTCTCTGCATTTGCTAGTTCTACATTCTTTGGAGTAAACTCCATGACATCACTGATTCACTAACGAACTGCCGTTCTACGCCCGATTGTACCATGTTATATGGGAATCCCATATAATATGGGACAATTATGCGTAGAATGGCAGCGAAGGACTCCTCACTCTGTTGAACGGAATACTGGCTTCGTGGTCGTGCGGCTAGTGTCACCAAGCATTTAGTCGCATCGTGCTAGGAGCGCGGGTTCGATTCCCGCCGCAGCTGTCAGGAAAAGTTTTCGGCTGTGCCACTGGGCGTTGCATGCTAGTCCGTTGTCTAGTGTCGTGCTTCCTTCAAAGAGCGTAAAGCTCACTGGAAGTACTAAACGTGTCCGTGTCTTTTTTTTTTTTAACACGGTAGTATTTAGTACACTGAATGTAAAATGATAATCCCTAAGGTGTTTGGCACCAACTATTATGTGCCTTTCTTTGTAGATTGGGCATGTATTTAAATTTTTCATTTATTCCGTATCTTTTAAAGAATGCGGTGGATTGGTTGAAGTAGTTGCTCGCTTCCGCTTTTCACCGCCAAAGTTGAACTTTCGAGTAATGAAAAGATGCATTCACTTTAAGTTCCAAAGCTTTCTGAATTCTCAATCTTTTTACATGAATATTTTTGAAAATTTTGTTTTGACATATTACTACATTGGGCTTTCCAAAGACTCGGAAAAAAATTGAGTTTTTTAAGATTTCTTTTGTTTTTTCCTTCTTTTCACTACACATTTTAACTTTTGAGCCTGATAACTTATCCACAACTAGATCAATTAAAAATCTTGTGGCATGCTTCTGTAGATATTTTTGTTGCAATTGAACAATCTGTACCATTAGAAAAATGATTCAACATTGATGCATATTGAAAACCGTTTAGAAGCAAAATTAGAACAACAGAATGAACAAAGTTCAAATGGCTGCCATTTCGGCAATTTTCAACCGATTTTTTTTCATTTTTGGATCATTGCATCGTTTGGTTGCCTAGTATTAGGAAACCTATTGGTCATTTTTGAGTTTTCCGACTATCCGGGGTTATTCTGGTGGGTCACTGGGTCACATTCGATAAAAATGATCCCAAATTGCTTTCGCCACTAAATTTCATAGGCTAACTGAAGCAAATAAGGCAATGTAGCCTGTTTCAGATTTGATCCTTGTTTGGAATTTTCTCCAGGGATTCCCGGATTCCTCAGGGATCGGTCCAAATGCTGTAAAATAATATTTTTCAATCAAGTTTAGCAATATGGATATCAAACTTCAACATTTTCTAATACCAGTTAGAAAACGGTCACTTGAAGTTGTTTTGCGTACATTGTTTGCGTTCGACACTGGACAGAACGCTAGTGATCTGGATATCCATCCTAGAGGTTTCGTATTTTAAAAGAAATACGTGACAGTTTTTAATGAAATCTGGTAATCTAATACTTGATCTCAATAAGTTTCAACTGATCTAGATCAGTTATATCTTTCCATAGAAGCGTCCTAGAAGAAAATTTTCTTGTGCAAAGATATTCATTTTGCTATTTTTGAAGACATCTAAACAGTAAAATGTAAACAAAAGGCACGGTGCGTTACTTTATGAAAAATGTAAAAAAATCAAGTTTGATGATTTTTTTTTTTTAAAGGTGGAAAGAATTTTTTTACTACGTGTTTGCGAACATAGACAATATAATGCAATTTCAAACGAATTGATTTGAATTTTTGTATAGAGTTAGGTACGTACAGTATCTAACTCTATACAAAATCTCAAATCAATCTGTTTGAAATTGACATAGTTATATCGGCATGTGCCCAAAATAGATACACCTGCCCAAATGTTACATGACCCTATTTGGACATCAAAAATATCTGCAAAAGCATGCTGAATGATATGAAATTGGTCATATGATGAAAAGATATTGGGCTCTAAAGTTGAAATATTGAGTAAAAAATAAAAAAAATAAAAGCTCATATTTTGCGTGATTTTAGGGAAAATAATGTTCTACAAATTCATTCAAACATTAATTTTTAAGAGATTTATGCAAAAATATTGAAAATCACTTGAATATTGAGATCATGGCGCCCGATTTTCTTTTTTACTGCAAGATATTGATCGAAGACATTGTTCGGACGGACCTATAATTTATAGAATGAAAAAAATCCGCTGATTAGATACTCAAGAGGTGGTTTCTCGGGTTATGTGTGGATCGACCCACTAAAAACTTTTTCTCTCTCGTCGCAGTACGTATGTTAGGGATGACTTCAAGAAATGGGAGATACGTAAGTACTCTCTATTGGTTAGCGTTCCCCCAGCTATCGCCTTAAGTTGTCCTCTCTCCCCTGGAAGCCTGGGTCCTGGCTGGTACTTTAGACTACCCGTTGGATACCACTTCCCGGATAGGGTGGCGGGCCCGCTCTTCTTGCAGTTGGCCTGCCTGCCCTTTATTTGTACCATTGGAGGTGACAATGGGTCAAAGGGGCGAAATTGGGTCAAAACATCATCTGAAATATCTCATCAAATATTGCGAGTATTGAATCACAAATTTTATGGTGTCATCCTCGTAGTTGCCAGCAGTTTCGGCTAGAAAACTAGGCTTCTAGAACAACCAATTAATTGTTGATAAATCATCAAAAACTTTAGAAAATAAGGCCACTTTTAAGGCTCGATGAAAAATTACACTTTTAGGCGGATTGATACCTTTTAGAGTCTCAACCTCATATCCATCATATTATACATTATTGGTAAGTATGTTCTGGGTATCGGCAGGTATGTTTTTGGATAGTCTTATGTGCGAAGTAAGTACTGCAAATATCACAAGCCGCAGTCTCAAAACTTTCAAAATCTTTCAAAAATTTTCTAAGTATTCCTTATTCGAATATTACTGAAATACTAATCCCCTGCAAATACAATTTAATAAATACATAACTCCCGGAATCAACAGGTAGCTCCACAGAACACGAACGATGCCGACTGTTGAGTAACGAGAGACCACCACATAGCTCACCACCTGGGAATCGTTTATTCGTTTGATGTTGAATCAAATTAGGGGAGGAAAATTACCCTCCTCAAACGGGCGGCGCTGCCGCTGTCTGCCAATGATCAACAGCGCGCGGTGCGATGTGGTTAGCGAAGACGAAGTCCAACCCTCCTCGTTTTTCCGTTTTCGTTCGTCGGTGTGGCGAGCACAAATTGCCACGGCAAGGTGAATATTTGATGAACTCGGAACGGAACGTCCCAATGGGGAATTGTGGTGCAACTTTTATGATTATTTTATGCCTTTATGCCACTGCCGAAAGGAGTCCTGGAGGAAAATTTGTTACCACCCGCTTGTTAGGCTTAGCTCTACGTGTAGGTATACCTATTAGCTTTGATTTGTTTTGATGTTGTGGTTTTCCTCGAGGAAAAGTTGGATGTGGGTGAAACGGGAAACCTACACGGGTCGGCAAATGGCGTGGGAAAGATATACATTATTTACGTTGTTAACTGGTAACGTTCTGACTTTAGTGGCTTCGGTTGGAATCAATTAATAGCATTGAGGGGTAGACTGTAAGGTACATCGAGATACGTTGAATTGGGCATTCTAATGATGATCAGCTGGTCATAGTTAGGCAATATCTAGGTAATATGCTAAGATATAAACAGCCATCATGAAATCAAGCATGGTGTGGTCGATCCCATATCAGCTGAGACACGTGAAACTGACCACGTAAACTCTGCACAAGTAATGTACCGTGATTTCGGGTGAAATTGATCACTTTTCGCAGTTTTCGGCGCCTAATTTTTGAATAATCAACAATATGGTTGAACCTAAAGTTTTAAAACAAGTACGATCACGGTTTTCATAAGTTATCGAGATTGAAACTTTTATTACAAATCATTTTATCATAATTAATGTCACTTGAAATCAAAAATCAAAAAAATTACTTTCGGGGTGAAATTGATCAGTCAGTGAAATGCCTTTGAAAGTCATGAAAATATTTTTCCACCTAAATCAACCATCCCAAAATGCGAAAAGCAATGCAAAACTTTTACAACTTTACTAAATTTTGAATTACATAAGTTTAAAGTTTAATAAATCCCAAGAAAACGCCTGAAAGAATGCAATTTTCATACTAAATATGCAATTATGATACTCTACTTCCGAAAAGTATAATTGTATACATAACTTTGAATATTTATAGAATTTTTGATGACGAAATCGGATTCAGCGAATGCTTGGCATCTAGAAACATTCATTCGAATATGCATTACATGTGCGATACTGCTACGGTAGCAAAAGTTTGAAAGTGTCTTTGAAGTTTGCCTAACACGCAGTATTGGAAAATATTGGATTTATTACAGAAATATGTGTCTAATTGACTACAAAACATGTAAACTCATCGTTCAACAACCCTTGAGCCAGATGATGGCCATTTCCTACATATTGTTTTATTTATTTTTTATCTGTATTAACGAGATTTTTAGCCCTAGGCCCATCAGGACCCACGCTTTACTTCCCTTCCGAAGGAAGAACTCACATTTTGCGAGTTTGTCGGGAGTGGGATTCGATCCCAGGTCCTCGGCGTGGTAATCAAGTGTTCTAACCATCACACCAGGTCCGCAGTGAGCAGTGAAGAGTGCGAAGTAAACTGTAAGGAATACGCAGTGAAGGAGTGGGAAACTAGGAATAAAGAATGAGCAGTGAAGTGTGATGAGTAAGTGAAAGTAAGGAGTGAGGAGTGATAAGATAGGAGTAGAAAGTAGTGTGGAGTAAATAATGTACAAAGAAGAGTGAGAATTGAGCAGTAAAGACTGAGTAATTAGGAGTGTGGAACAATGAGATGTGAGTAGTGACGTGTGATGATTGAAAAGTGAGAAGTGAATTGTAAGAAAAGAACAATGTAAAGTAAAATATGATGAGTGTGGTGAAGTGGGGAGTGAGAAGTGAGGAATAAATAGTGCGTAATAAAGAGTGAGGAGAAGTGAAAAGGAGTGAGAGAGAAGTAAGCAGGAATGAGCATAGGAAAAATAATGCATATTTAAGTGAATCACGAGCGCAGAGTGTAAATCAAAGAGGCGTGAAAAGTGAACAGTGAAGAAATAGAAGGGAGCAGGGATGGGATCATTCATTTGAAATCACTTACATTAACTTGCCGCTAACTCGCTCCAAAAACGTCGTAGCAAAAATCAATGTATGGAACACTTTTTCATTCTTGTTTTACCTGAAACTTTGTAGAATAATATACTAGCATAGCATCTATAATTAAGTCGACAGAAGATAGCAAACGAAACTCTACACGGCGGGAATGTAATTTACATTCACGGCGAGGAGAGTTGCCTTCAAAGCTCGCTCACGACTTTGGTATGCGTGTGCGACTTCAATAATATTTGGCAAACTTTTAGATAAAACTACAAGGTTAAATTCATCCAGACATTGTTTTTTGATAGCATGATTCGGAACTGAGATAGCAGCAAGTAAATGTAACTCTTTGCAAATGAATGATCCCATCGCGATAAATGAAGAGTGAGGAGTGCAAAGTATTAAAAAGTTAGAAGTGAGAAATTCATGAGTTGCCACGTGTTCATACACGTACAGAAAAAAAAACTGAAAGTTTATGTGATTTGGAAGTTTAAAATCAGATTCAAGTGTATTTCAATTTAAAAATGGTGCCAGTCATCGATACTCGTCGAGCCAGTGTAGAATTAGCTTAAGTTAAAATACACAGAAATAAAAATATAAAAAAAATACTCGTCGAGCCCGTTCCAAATATATCCATATTGCATGGATCTCCAAAATCCGGAAGCCGCCATCTTTGATTTCTAAATGTCGTTGCACATTGTTTGTTGACAGTAGAGTAGAGCAAAAGTTCGAGTGGGGCAAGAATTTATTTTGATGTTTTTAAGCTCAATTCAAATTATTTCTCTAGGGTGTCAAAGTTGTTCGGAGCCTTTTGAAATAAGAGTCTTTTGTTCCAAAAAATGTGAAAATTGATTAATATTTCGGAAAGTTATGACTAAATGTTGGTTTTTATGAAAAAATGTTATTTGCGATGATCCTTCCAGCGCATGGATTGGAATTGTAATGAATTCGAATTCAATCTTTTATTTTTGGGCCTAACTAGATGTATTTTGAAGACTCTATGGCATGTATAACATTTTGCAAAATATACTTAAGATATATTCTTCAACTCTTCAAAATGTACATATTATCTCTAAATATGAAGACACTAGTAAGATAATTCAATCTAAGTTTTAACAATTTGTCGTTTTATCTGAATAATAATTTTTTGTGTGGTTAACCCAAGGGTTAACCTACACGTATCCGACCCCCGATAACTTATTTTCAAAATGCTGGCATTTCGTCAATTTTCATTCAATTTTTTAAGTCGCCTTCAATCGATCATAAATTCGTGCAAGTTTATTACACTCAAGTGGCTATGTGATATCCGGAACCACTCCGGAGTTATTCCGGATTGTTAGCTAAGCTAAAGCTAAGCTAAAGCTAAGCTAAAGCTAAGCTAAAGCTAAGCTAAAGCTAAGCTAAAGCTAAGCTAAAGCTAAGCTAAAGCTAAGCTAAAGCTAAGCTAAAGCTAAGCTAAAGCTAAGCTAAAGCTAAGCTAAAGCTAAGCTAAAGCTAAGCTAAAGCTAAGCTAAAGCTAAGCTAAAGCTAAGCTAAAGCTAAGCTAAAGCTAAGCTAAAGCTAAGCTAAAGCTAAGCTAAACGCTTTTATATTGTAACTTTTAAGGTTTACTGAATTGCAAGTGTCGTTGCAATATCAGAATCGAATGGAAGTTTCATTTCAGATAAAATGTAATAAACCGTCATATGAACCGTGTAAAAGAAACCAACGGTAGGAGGAAAGAAAAACAGCAATCAAATGAATTGGCAGGATTGATTTCCCTTCGACCTTTTCTCGATCCCCTCCTCGGTAGTGGTAGGAACACTTATCGGACCCCTCACCATCCGAATGTTTCCAGTTTTTTTCCCTTCGCCTAGAGACATGCCAAGCCTGCCTGTCAGCGACTGTAGAGATTTGGCTACATCTCGTTCCACCTAATCCTTCCCCTTCCCGATCCAGAGCAACTTCAAGGGCACTCGTACAAACATGTTGCACCTCTTCCGCAATCCTCACCGAATAAACACAATATCCTTCTAATGCCACGGGATTTAAAAGGGCCGAAGGGATTCTCTTCTTCTTCTTCTGTGTTCTCCCCTACTGACTGGCAATCGGAACGAAAGCCTTAACGCTCGTCGATTTATGGATTGCGATTTTATTCCGATGATGATGATGATGCTTCTTTACCATTCACTCTACAAAGCACTAGTCGTTGTGTTGTTCGCTGATGACATCATTTAAAGTCATTTTTTAAAGTAACTCTTCGAATTCACGCAACAACACGGAAAGGGTTGGTTGGAAGCACGTGATTTATGGTTTTCAGTAAAAAGCGACTGGGATCGTTCGTCTTCGTCTGCCCCATCATCGAGTGGAAATTGGAACAAATCCTTGGCGCGTTGAAATTCAATTCGCACTCGAGATCCTCGTGGAAGCGCGGATGGGCGGGCACTTTTTCTCCGAAGGAGACGCGAATTTCAAATTACGGCAATTTTTCAACAGAAATCTTAGAATGCTCCCGCGACGACAACGATGGGATACGATTGTGATAGACATTGTTGAAAAGCAAAAGCAAAAAAAAAAACATGAATATCATAAAAAGCGGTATTGGATTTCGATCTCGGTATTTTTCTATTTGTCAGCTCGGTTATGAAGGCTTCAGTTGAAAGTGGAGCGAAATTGAATTCTAAGACATTGAGTTTGATTGAGGAGAGAAAACGGAACGTGACTGTTTTGCAGTTTGACGTATTTACATACAATATGATATTTATTTGTGTTACGCGTTCTTGAAAGCGACGGGAGAAATATTGTTCTGCGGCTGGAAGCATCAGCTTTAGTTGTATTTCCTTATGTAACTATGTTTTATGCCACGGAGAATACATTATGAACAGTTAGTATTATTATTCACATTATTTTTTTTTTCAAAAAATCCCATGTATATTAGCAAAGTATATAAGCAAAGTATATAAAACATTTGACCATACAAAAATGGTTAAGCAGTGCATATTTTGCTATCGGCTGTTCTGCAGGTTTTTACAGAAAATGTTGTGAATAACCAATCGCTTCTGCTAAATTTATTAGTTTGGTATGATAGAAGGGTTGTTAGTTGGATGTTCTTATACGCTTCTTTATGGTTACTGTTCTATATTTTGTATTCCTTAACTATAATTTATTTGTATTTTATCATCAATAGAAAATTTTAATAGTTGTTATGCAGAGCAAAATTAACCGAATCTTCTTCCATTCCAGATGAACTCCACATATTCTAGAGTAGTTTACACCAGTTATTAGAGATAGCACCAAATACTCCTCAGCTGTACAAGCCCTTGCATGATTGTCGTTCTGTAGTCAGTGTGTTTAGAATCAAAATAACTCTCAAAATGCATCAGTAAGTGTACATAGTTTTTTTTAATACCTTTTTTTATTAAAAGCTATATTTTTGAACAACTTTCGTTTTCATTGCTCTTTTTTGGTCAGGGGAAATCAAATATAGCGTAATGCTGTATCACTTGTTGTTTCAACCTTTTTTCCACCCTCTTCCGAATAGTTTTTTGGGGTATTGTTGTATCATTGCTCCATTTTCTTTAAATCTTAACTATCAAACATTTTCACATTCTGTAATTGTAATATGTAATATGTAATTTGTATTGTAATTGCTCAGTCCACACCCAGGCCGACAACTGTCAGCCCATCTGCTTGTAGGCAGATGTGGACCTACTAAGCCTCCCCCGTTAACATGTCCTACACCGAATTAGCACACCGGGATCTTCCACAGGCAGGCGCTGGCGTTACCAGTCCCAACAAGTGTCAGATACATTAAATAGATGGGGTAGAGCAGTCTTGTGCATTATCACCATCATAACACAAAAAAGCCGCAACATCAACATTGCCCTTCTTCCTCCATCAACGCTACAGCCGACCGTCCCTATGTTGCTATCGAACACATTCGAGACGAACGCATTGATACGGTGGCTGCCGCCGCCACGCTCTTTCTCTGCAAATCTCTTGAGTAGCCGAACGCTTCTTAACCGTCGTTCCGAAGCAGAGCTATGTCACTCACTGCGGGGTGACTCTCGTCTGAAAATGCCAGGATGAGGGTCAATTTGTTAAGTAGTATTGCATGGCGCAGCAAATACAAACATAGGACGCCCTATGAATAGAATGCAAAGCGTAGAACAAAAACTCGCTTCGGTGTTTCATCGTGTGGTTCAGAAACAAGAGACGATCGCTGCTGTTGGATGTGGTTGACTCTGCATTGAACGAGGGTTGGCTTGAGTGGCTTTTGCGTGAATCGATTATGTTTTGATGGGCTGCGTTTGTCGTATGAAGTGATGGTTGGAGCGAGTGTCATTCGACATTGACCATCCTGAAACTGCACAACCCTGGGGTAGAGGATATAGGAAGATGTGGGAATAGGATGGAAATTGGCAGAAATGAAGAGATAGTAGAGAGGATTCGATTTTGTTGCTGAAACGAGAAAAAGAAAGAATGATAATGAACATTAGCGATATGTTCATAGATTTTGATTTGGTCGATAATTTCTTATCTATTTTGTTTCCATATCGTTGCATCGGTGACCATTATCATCGCCTTTCTAGTTTTTGTTAGGGCCATCTCGCGTTTTTTCATCATGTCCTCTTTGCCGGTTGGCGACGTTCGGGATGTAAGTAGAAAAGCATGCATTTAAAATGATTAGTACGACAGTAATTGTGATTGCTCAGTGCTTCCGTCCCATTTGTCCGCAGTACATATCAGGCATCCCGTTTCAACAAGTCCTACACAGAATTAGAAACCCGGATCTTCCACAGACAGTCCTAAGACAGTAGAGAAGGTTTGGTTCATTGGTAGCTGTGTTCATGTGATGTTTGTCTGACTTTTTAAAACTATTTTCCGTAAGTGTTTAACTCTCCACCCCAAATTTAATACCGGAAAAATATCTGATCAGATGTATAGTTTGGCAATTCTTTGTCCACATTGAAATGCTTTTGTTAATACATCTTTTATCAAGAAGGAATAAAGTTGTTTACTGTTATAAAATAATTCAGTTAAAGGACAGCTAATGTATTGTAATCCAGAATGAACCTACAGAAAATGTCTCAATAAAAAGTTAACTCTAGTTCAACTAACTACACAAACTAAAAAGTGTTATTATATTTTACCAATGATTTCATCCTAATCTTGACCCTGACATAGTTATGCGCTTAGTGTAAGTGGACGCCAAAAATAGTGTTGTTTCGGCAATAGTCACATACTATGCCCTACGACATTGACGATTCTATTGTCTATGGCTCACCTATTTCGTGCCACCCAGCAGGGACTTGGTCTGGTACCCAATTCAGTATATCCTCTCCACGTAATGTACCACACCTCTTTTGATTTGTGATATATTACGCGGAACATTATTCTCTTCATTCGGATAGCGGCTATGTAACCCATTGGATTAAAAGCCTCCATCAAACATGAAGCGATTAATCGGAGACTGAAGACTCTATACCAAATTTGGCTCAGAGACAGGTAATCAGTGAGGTCAGTTTTTCTCGTTTGTCAGAGACGATTGATACGTATTAAGACAAACTTTCCACTGCATCTGCCAGCAATAATCGGTGATCGATCAACATTCTGAATGCCTAAGTCTACGAGTCAGCAACCGCTATTAGTTGGAACTAACTTTTTTCATCTAGAAAAACTGTATTTTAGGGGAAAATGGAACAAAACGGGCAATTTCAGACTAACGCATAGCGCGAGGTGTATCCCATAGTATGCACAGATCAATTCTACATCAGCAAAAAATACCAATTAGCTGCAAACAATTGATAAATCCGTAGTTTAGAGGAAAATGAAGCAAAATGGGCACCACCACCCAAAGACACAGAACGAGGTGTGCCCCAAAGTCAGAGATACCAGATATACAAATTTTTCTGTATTATACAGATTTTTTTTACCTTCTATACAGACAAGATATAGAGTACAGAAAAATACAGATTTTTAAAATGCGATACAGATTTCACATAAACATAACATAAAATTTGCAGTTATTTTTACTAAATTTAATGAAAACTTTATAAATTGTTGCTTAAACATTAAAGAATTTATCAAAATTTGTATATTTTTTCTCATGTTTTAGAAAAATAAAGACCAGTAAAAATTTAAAACCATCTAAAAGTAGTGCTTTTTTATAGTTTCTTTTGAATTCTAAGACTCTCGGTGTCTGCTATACCCTCAAACACGACACAGAAAAATCTGTATTGATACAGATTTTTGATAACAATAATCTGGCATCTCTGTCCAAAGTATGCGCCAGTTAATTCTATATCAAGTTAAAATTGATTGGTTAGCCGCAATCAGTTGAAACAATTGTTGAATTCAGAAAAATAATATTTTTAGGGGAAAATTAGGCAAAATGGGATGGCAAAATGACAGGATAATTTACGACGAACTACATCCCCGCAACTTCGAAATCGTGGCGTTGCAGGAACTTTGTTGGACTGGACAGAAAGTGTGGAAAAGCGGGCATCGATCGGCTACCTTTTACCAAAGCTGTGGCACCACCAATGAACTGGGAACAGGATTTATAGTGTTGGGCAAGATGCGGCAACGTCTGATCGGGTGGCAGCCGATCAACGCAAGGATGTGCATGTTGAGAGTTAAGGGCCGTTTCTTCAACTACAGCATCATCAACGTCCACTGCCCACACGAAGGGAGACCACGTTCTACGCTCAGTTAGAGCAAACATATGATGGTTGCTCGCCGCGTGACGTGAAAATCGTTGTCGGCGACATGAACGCGCAGGTAGGAAGGGAGGAAATGTACAGACCGGTAATCGGGCGAAATAGCCTGCACGCCGTATCGAATGATAACGGCCAGCGATGCGTAAACTTTGCAGCCTCCCGTAGTATGGTAGTCCGAAGCACCTTCTTCCCCCGCAAAGATATCCACAAAGCCACCTGGAGATCACCCGACCATCAAACAGAAAACCAAATCGACCACGTTCTAATCGACGGTAAATTCTTCTCGAATATAACCAATGTCCGCACATACCGCAGTGCGAATATAGATTTGGATCACTACTTAGTCGCTTTCGACAGTTATGACCACGCGTCGAAGTCGAACGCCGCGGCTCAACATCGAGCAACTTCGTAACGTAGAAGTGGCTCAAAACTACGCGCAGCAGTTAGCAGTGGCCCTACCAACGGAAGAGCAGCTTGGCGCAGCTACACTTGAAGATGGCTGGAGGGACATCCGATCCGCCATAGGTAGTACCTCGGCTACAGCACTAGGCTTCGCGACTCCGAATCACACAGGACGAAAGACTTCCGGCCCCTGACATCCAAGAGATTGAGGAGGAGGTTGACCGGTTGAAAAACAACAAAGCCGCTGGAGCAGATCAACTACCAAGCGAGCTTCTAAAATACGGTGGAGAAGCACTAGTGAGAGCACTACACTGGGTCATTACCAAGATTTGGCAGGAGGAAGTATTACCGGAGGAATGGATGGAAGGTATCGTGTGTCCCATCTACAAAAAGGGCGACAAGTTGGATTGCGGGAACTACCGCGCGATCACACTAAGGTATGCGCACAGCAAAATCTGGCCAAAGAAAATCAAGCAGTAATAATTCATTCCAACTTGTTCCCAAACCAAAAGCAATTCATCGTAAAAAAGCATTAATTTACTTTAAATCAACATCAAGACATAGCTGATTTGACTTGTTATATCCGTCATCTCGAGTTTTGAGCTTGAGTCCTTCCGTAAAGTTTTGCACAGTACCTTCGACCGCATGCCAAGAAATTTTTACCACCTTTGTGTCAAAATCAATCTTATTTTTCGATAAAAGCTGTCGTTCTTGACATTTTTTGAAGGTTCCAATTCACGGTTACTCAATATTTTTCAATTGGGTTGAGTTTTGAAGTGTATGAGATTTTACGTTTTTTGAAAAAATGCAGTACAATTTCTACATAGTTTTCTGCATACAAACGCAAGCATTCTCCGCCAAAAACAGGGGACAAAAATCAATTCATATCAATACACAATATCTAAGCTTTTGAATAAGGGGTGCCAGCCATTTTTCCCGACATTTCCCGTAGTGAAAAAGATGATTTGCTGTACATGTATTTCTAAAAGTTCGGTTTTTCAAACCACAAATTCATATTGTTGACCAAACTATGTATTTCTTTTCAAACTTCGATTTTTTCTTGCTCTTAAGTTGATCTGCAACCTTTCCAGGTTGTAATGATGTATAGAACCGAATACTTGAAAGCTAACTTAGGTCTGCGGGGACGGTCGCTTTAATGTACATTGTCAGATTTTCAGCACGTTTGTGCAAAAACTTTTCGAGGACTTCTTGTTCCCTTGACTCTATTTTAAACGCACTGTCAAAATATATCCCGAAGTAAATATTTTTCGATTCCTTACACAATAAGCTTTCATTTGCGCCAGAGATTGCCACGATTCGTTGAAAATAGAGAAATTTCTATCCAAAATGCGGTGGTTAGATTTTGCTGTGTGCATACCTTACTGAGCGCTGCCTACAAGACACTCTCTCAAATTTTGTGCCGCCGACTATCACCGATTGCAAGAGAGTTCGTGGGGCAATATCAGGATGGACTTATGGGTGAACGCGCTACAGATCAGATGTTTGCCATCCGCCAGGTATTGCAGGAATGCCGCGAATACAACGTGCCCACTGCCCACAAATCACTTGTTCATCGATTTCAAATCGGCGTATGATACAATCGATCGAGAACAGCTATGGCAGACTATGCACGAATACGGATTCCAGGATAAACTGATACGATTGATCAAGGCGACGATGTATCGAGTGATGTGTGTAGTTCGAGTATCAGGGACACTCTCGAGTCCCTTCGAATTTCGCAGAGGGTTACGGCAAGGTGATGGTCTTTCGTGCTTGCTGTTCAACATTGCTTTAGAGGGTGTAATTAGGAGAGCGGGGATACACAAGAGTGGAACGATTTTCACGAAGTCCGTTCAACTGCTTGGTTTCGCCGATGATATTGATATTATTGCTCGTAAATTTGAGACGATGGCGGAAACGTACATCCGACTAAAGAGTGAAGCCAGACGAATCGGATTAGTCATTAATGTGTCGAAGACAAAGTACATGATGGCAAAGGGCTCCAGGGAGGAATCAGCGCGCCCGACACCCCGAATTTATATCGACGCGATGAAATCGAGGCGGTTGAAGAATTCGTGTACTTGGGCTCACTAGTGACCGCCGACAACGACACCAGCAGAGAAATTCAGAGGCGCATTGTGGCAGGAAATCGTTCTTACTTTGGACTCCGCAGAACTCTACGATCGAATAAAGTTCGCCGTAACACGAAGTTAACCATCTTCAAAACGCTGATTAGACCGGTCGTCCTCTATGGGCACGAAACATGGACCCTACGTGCAGAGGACCAACGCGCCCTTGGAGTTTTCGAACGGAAGGTGTTGCGTACCATCTACGGCGGAGTGCAGATGGAAGACGGGACTTGGAGAAGGCGAATGAACCACGAGCTGCATCAGCTGCTGAGAGAACCAACCATCGTCCATACCGCGAAAATCAGGAGGCTACAGTGGGCGGGTCACGTCATCAGGATGTCGGATAGCAACCCGACTAAAATGGTTCTCGAGAGGGGTAAGGTAAGGTAAGGTAAGGCTTTATCCTAGTTGGGATATTTCGCAAAGAAGAAGAATAAGATGATGAACACTCTTAGCAAAACACTTGACTCTCAGTTACGTAATAAAGCAAACGTTCATCCTACATTTCCTACAATGAAGGACGTCAGAGCCCAAGAACTTCCACGAAACTCCAAAGACGTAGAAGCAAACAGAAGAAGAAAAATGAAATTAAATGAAAAAGCCCACTTAATGTCATTTCCGTGCACGCAAATTGCTTTGCATTTCCATTTCCATTTTGGGGCCGAAGCTGAATGTACTATTCTGCAATAGAGAAGGGAATCCCTTTCCAAAGTTGCCGAGAATCAGCAGCGAAAGTGTTTTGTTCAAGAGCTTGCTCCGAGAATTCACGCCCGCGCGCCTGCTTGGGCTCTTATGTAAGATTCACACTTTCTCCGGAACAGGAAGCTGGAGCGAGCGGTTATCGTTTGGTGATGCGATGAAGGACCTGCCCAAGCAAGGAAGGAAATATGAATACACGTCATGATCCACGAGTCTGTGGCGCGGCGACACGGACCGACAAATGAATTCGATTCGCGGCTCCCGCAGTCGCCACCACCCGTCGAGATGATGAATCGTTCCGTTTATGTCCTGCCGGGAGATGGTTTTGCAAAACAGGACGTTTTTCCGTTGTCAGCAAAACCGTTTGGTGCGGACTGATTTCGGTTCTGGTTGGGGGAGATGCGTCTGAAACTAGGGTACATCGTGTAGTTCATACTCGGTTGGAGCCAGGGAGATGGAAATGAACGAGCACTCAACAAGACAATGTAATGTAATTGATAATTTGTCTACCGGAATCATCCCTCTCTGTGAAGGGACTTTTTGTTCTACGGGGAAGTCATATTTAGTCTGGCTGGTGGTGTTCTGACTAGAATATGATGCTTTGCAATGGGAGTGCTTTAGGATTTGATGGTCCATCATAAAAAATAACGAGTTCCATCGTACTAAAAGATGTAATTGATTTGATGAATGTCACCCAATAAGCATTTTGAATACATTCCAATAGAAGCTTCCTCTTACCCTAATGCAGAACCAGCAGCGTTACAAGGGTTTGCTCAGAGAAATGTATCGGCCATAAACAAACATTAAACATTTTTCGGATTGTCCTTGAATTATTAAGATGAATGCGAGTAGAATGACATTTATGACTAATTTTGTTGCAGTTTTTGGTTAGCCGACTGATGTATCTTAAGCATTCCAAATCCAATATTAGTGACTCCAGGAGGAAAGGTTTTGATCACCATCCAAGGGGCATTGCTGCAGCACTGTACAGAACATAAAACCTAAGATTTCCCCCCATTCCTTCTCTTCTTGCACTGCGATGCGTCATAACTTGGTTTTCACCCCTCTTCACCAGCAGCTCATAATTCACTTCTCTTTGAGCAATAAATCCTCGGATCCTGAACCGTGCCGACGGGCCACAACAAATCGCAGACCGAAGTTATCATCGACAAACATAATTAAGTTACTTTTTTTTCGGGATTAATAATATTGTTTGCCAATATCCGCTTTCGAGAGTTCCATTTTCTTCCCCTGCGTTACGTTTCTCTGTGCGGTACGGCAAACTTTTCTCGATCATTATTATATCTTATTGCTAATGGGAGACAGTCTGCTTTCTAGTTTTTACTACATGCATTTCTACAGATATTGACAGGTAGTCCCCTTTGGTTTCCTGCAAAAATGATTATTGTTGAAATCGTCTGCATTTCCAAAAAAGTCGTGGAAAACCTGAATAGATACTTGGCACCGGTTTCGAACCCATCTTCCTCAAGTGTAGCATTCATCTGTGATTCCAGACGAACCCACAAAGCTACGAAAGGCCCCATTCACCATGAAAGATCAAATCTCACTTGTTTGTTCTGGCGAATAGTTTTTCGTCGACTAACAGGCGACATTTAGCCTCTCTTAATCCTCTTTTGGATGGCGGCAGCGACCACACGATGATGGCAAGAGCAGTAGGAGAAAGTCATTTGGTGATTTTCTCAAGCTGCAGGACAAATAGGAATGCGTGCGATAATTCAAAGTATAACTTGAAGCTGATTCGGGTGATGATTGATTGCGGGCACAAGTGGTTGGGACTTGTGATATCTTCAGAGAGTTAGAAGCCATGCTATGGAAGCTATATCAAAGCTGGATTCCCCAAAATGCTCCAGAAAATTGGACTTTTTATTCTTGGTTGCGTTCATTAAGTTGAACTAAAAAACCAGCTAGGGGTAGTCGGGCATAATGAGCAGCTTAAGAATTTTGCTACCAAATCCAGTGAATTAAGCGCAATCAATGTCTAATTTTGGCGTACAATCCTCATTTGAACCTTAACTGTCAAAAACAAATCGTTGAAATTGCGAATAACGCTATAAATGTTGCTAAATTTAATGTTTTTAAAACGTATAAAATCGTGGATTGCGTTTTGGGGTGGGGCATAATTAGCACCCTAGGTGGGGCAGGATGAACAATCCCTGTTTTGTACACAATCAAATACTAATTAACTGTTCTTGTCAATGATAAAGCATACCGGCAACAACCAATGATAATTTTAAGGGATTATGGATTATTACGTTTCTTGTGAAATGGGGTTTTTGACATTCTACGAAACAAACCAGTGTTTACAAGATACGTCAAATTGAATCCAATTTGTGATTCAGTCTTGAAAATGTTTACGTTTTTTTGATGATTCCGTCAAGTGTAAATTTCAGAATTATAAAGTGTGCAGTTAATTTTTGAAGATAGAGAACTGCGCTTTCTTATTTTTTTAACGCATTTTTACAAAATTAATTTTCATTGCATTTTTTGAAAATGTCGTAACTTTGCCGAAGATGAACAGATTTGAATGAACTAACGTTAATTTCCTATGCTAATTACTAAAGCAAACATGAAGCACCTACATTTGCATGTTTACCAATTGTTTTGTAATATCAACGGTTGGGTGTCCGAAATTTAACGTGGACAGGCTTTAGTCCCCGCCACAAGCTAAGCCACGATCAAAAACTTTGCGGAGCTAAGAATTCCTCCAGAGTTTCCTCCAGGTATGTCTCTAGAGATACCTCAAGGATATTCTCTAGAGATTTCACCAGAGATTCCTCGAGGAATTCCTTCAGGAATTATGTAAAGGATTCCTGCAGGGATTCTTCCTGCAAAATCTTCAGCGATACTTCAAGAAAATCCTCCAGAAATTCCTCCAGGGATATCTCTAGAGATTTTTTCAGGAGTTCCTAAGAAAATTTCTCAATGAATTGATGATGATGATGATGATGGTCCCGCCACATACCCCTACAAAGGTTTGAGCAAGACGATATATCTTTAAGATAATTATTAATTATAAACAATGTAATCAGATTTGCAAACTTAATACGGTCTGATTATTTTCACAGATATAAACAACTTTATAATTTGTCATACTATACAGCAAAAACATAAATTTTAAAATACTGATGCTCTCAACTACAGATGTTTTCAAGCATTACTAGTGATCATGAAAAATCAGAAAATCAAAAATATTGCGAGGATTGATAACGTTCGCGCGATGTCAAAACAGTCGGCAATATTCTCATTCTCATGAAATTCCCGACATTCAACTAGACAACTCACTACTACTCTACAGAATCCTTCAACAGTACAAATATTCCATATGATAAATAAATACAAAAAAGTCATTTATACCTGTCACCGCGCGCGAGACTCATACTTTTGTAGACTACTCAAAAAATAGAATAAATTACGTCAATACAATAAAATTCCATCATCATCATCGAGGCGAACATTATAGTTTATTGGTGCCTCAATAAATATTAAAAGGTAATACAAAAATGTTCAAACAAAAATATCCGTTTGCAGGAACTTCGTCAAGATACAAATTTAGTCAAGTATTTAAAATTTGACAGGGTAGCTGTTCAAAAGGCAGCTTTGACGTGTGAAATACATAGTCTCTTGAACCGTGATAATGTTGGTGCTAGTTTTATGTGTGTAGGCATCGAATTGAAAACATTAATACCTTTATAAAATAGGGAATTTTGTGAAGCACCGTTTAAAAAATGTGGTGTTCTTACATCATCCGCGTTTCTAGTATTATACCTATGAATGTCACTTCCTCTTTCAATTCGATCACACAAATATCGAGGCAGCAAACCATTTACTATCTTGAAAATAAACACCAAAGTTAAAAACACAATTCTTTGCTTCACTGATAGCCACTGTAGGGCATCCAATAAGAAAGAGGAGGATGTGAATCTATTGCATCTCAAAATCAAACGCATTATTTTATTTTGCAATCGCTGCAATCTCGATATTTGTGTTCCATTGGCTAAAAACAAAATGGAAGAGCAGAAGTCTATGTGGGGAGAGATGATTGATTTATACAAATGTATTTTACTAGCTATAGTTAAATCGTTTTTGAGTCGGCAAAGAATTCCATACTTCTTGGCTATTTTCTTGATGACATTGTCAATATGAGAGTCAAATTTTAATCTATCATCAATAATCACGCCAAGATATTTAATCTCCCGAACGCGTTCAAGTGTCTCATCATCAATTTTCACTGAGACGTTCTCATTTACTCGGCTACGCGAAATTACCATGAATTTAGTTTTTATCTATGTTCAACTTCAACTGTTTGTATTTCAACCATCTACTCAGAGAACGCAAATCATCATTCAAATGGGATATGGCTTCCCCTAAACTTTTAGCTGCAATGAATAGCACGGTATCATCTGCAAAAAGGTTTATATCACAATATCGCAAGACTCGTTTCATGTCATTAATGTACATAATAAATAAAATGGGCCCTAATACACTTCCCTGTGGAACACCAAGATTATTGTTCAAGGGACTCGAAACAGAATCGTTAAATGCAGTCCTTTGGGTTCTGTCACACAGATAGCTT
The DNA here is from genome assembly GCF_035046485.1 of Aedes albopictus. NCBI lineage: Eukaryota > Metazoa > Arthropoda > Insecta > Diptera > Culicidae > Aedes > Aedes albopictus. The sequence goes on from NC_085137.1 coordinate 214,793,103, forward strand.
TCAAACCATTTATATGCAGAACCCGAAATTCCAAAACGCCTGATTTTTTGTAACAATAAGGGCCGAGAAATTGTTTCAAAGGCACGTTTCAAATCCAAAAATACAGCAACAATCGTATCTTTTCGCTCTATGCTTTCTTTCCATTTTGCTAATACCAAATTCAATGCGATTTCACAGGAATGACCTTCCCGATATCCCGATTGCTCTGGTATAAGCAAGTTATTACTATTTAAATACGTTAATAGCTGGCCTTTAACTACAAGTTCTAAAATTTTATCTAATGTGTGCAACATATTGATAGGGCGAAACTCTTCGGATTTAATCGTCCCAGCAACTTTTTGAATAGGAATCACTAAAGATTCCTTCCAAACCTGTGGCACGTGCCCAGTTTGCAGTGATTCATTTATCAGGTCCAGCAGGTTGTGGCCGATGACATCAAAGCAATCTTGTATTACCTTTGCATTTACATTATCTACGCCAGCCGTTTTTCCCATAGAGAAGCAAGTATTCCTAAGTTCTTCAATCGTTATTGGGTGAAAACATTCAAATCTACAATTATTGTTTATCGGCTGTTTTATTTCATCAGGTTCATCAACTAACTCAATGGATTGGTTAATTGCTGAAACACTATTGATGAAATACTCATTAAATTTACATGCTATTATTTGTTCATTATCTTCTAATGTGCCGTTAAAAGTTATAGACCGCGGTTTACAATTACTAGGTTTAAGCAAAGATTTTAAAATTTTCCATAACTCTTTGCTGTTGTTTTGATGCTGATCAATTTTCCTCTGTATATATTCGCAACGCGTTTGTTTTAACGATTGCGAATATTTATTACGCACAACACAGTACCTCTTCCAATTATAATTATTATTATTTCTACGTAACTTTTTGTACAATTTATCTCTTGTGCGTTTAAGGCGCAGTAGATCTAAATTGTACCAGCTGTTAGAGTTTTTCAAAGAAACAATCTTCTGTTCAACTAATTCATTGGTACAGGTTTTCAAAACGTCGGTAAGAACAGCTGATTTCCTATCCAGGGAATCCGTTGTTTGAAAATCCATGTTTCTCTCGACAAGCCTTGAAACTGCTTGCTTTGAGTATTTTTTTCAGCACTTCAATTTCACCGCATTATCGTCTTCTTGAGTATCCTCAACGTTAATAACTAATGTTTCATGATCGGTTATTTTTAAATCTAAACACGTAACTGTACTAACAGAGTCAAAATTAGAATAAACATGATCAATCAAAGTTTTACTATGGCTGGAAATACGCGTATACTCATTTACTTTTTGTTTTAAATAAAAAAAATTCCGATAATCGTTTCAACTGATTCGAATTATGAATGTCACACCAATTAATATTAAAATCACCAGCAAGTACGTTTAATTTACTAGGATCTACGAAACTCTCAAGCCAGTTTTCTAAAATAGCAATAAAATGGTGATCACTTGAACTGGGAGAATGATATAAACAACCATAATTACCCACCTTCATGCCTCGCACAACTGTAATGCCCAAAAACCAATTACCTTCACAAACTTCGTTCAATTGAAGCTTGAATTGAATTGATTCTTTGACATAAATAGCAACACCGCCAGTGTGTCTTGAATGTGACAAACAAGCAGCTATATTATATCCCGGAATACTGTACTGTTCAAACGCATCCATATCAACAATATGTGTTTCTGATAAAAAGACTAAAAGTGGACGTTTAACTTCTACAATCTGACGTAGTGCAACGTAGTTTGTAGATAAACCCGCAATGTTAAAATATAAAATATCAAATTGTGTCACATTACTACCGGAACTTGGTTGCTATTCATTGAAATGCAAGCTGCTTTTTTTTTCTTTGAACAAGTCTCTTATAGACTTCACATTCACTAACATTGAAAGCTGCGTGGTTAACGTCCAAGTTAAGTTTACGTTCGTTATTCATTTTACAACAATTAACACATTTCAATACAGTTGACGTGCATTCAGATGTCTTGTGACTTTCACTGCACTTAGAGCACTTAGTGCCGTTCTTGCAATTAGTGCTCACGTGTCCAAATTCTCCACACTCGAAACATCGTACAATACTATTGTCTGGAACAACAAGGCACCGATCAAACCTTATATTTACCTTCCTAGCGGTCAACATGCAACTGTACGTATTTTTATCAACTTCAATCACCGCGTTGTACTTGTTGTACTTGAAACGTGGATTTTCAAACATACGGATGACTTTCACTTCATTGATAGCGATGTCTTCATTCTGGTTCTTTAGGATTTGAATGAATTCATCGGAAGAAAACTGATCGCACATGCCCATCACTTTAAGTCTTGGCACCGATGAGGGAACAACAGCTTTGTAGTTTTCACCCAATTTACTTTGAATGCCATCTTTAACAACATTTACGTTATATCCTGTTGCACACTCAGCAATAATAGAGCCATCTTTCCCGTTTCTAAAGTTACTGATCTTGTGTATTTTGTGACATTAGCGTCATTAGACTTCACGCTTTTCTTTCTACTAGTTTTACAGTTAGTTTGATTCCCAGAGTTGTTCTTAACAATATCCGCAAAACTAACTTTTTCAATGAAAGACGTATCGGCACCGTCATCCTGAACTCTACGCTTTTTACCTCTGGGATTCGAGTTCGGCTCCGAAGCCGTGCTAGAAGTACCTTGTCTTACATTCATTGCAGCATTAACCGAATTAAATTGTGAAAATGAACATTTCATATTTTCCATTTCTTTATTAACTATATCCCGAAAGCCAGAAATCGCCCTATCCAATGTACAATTTAGATTTCTCCCAATTGTTCAAATCCGCATTTCATTGTCTCGTTTATCTGAGCAGCAATGTGCTCTCGAACGCCACTAAGCGAATCGGCGAGTGAAGAAATCTTCTTCATCTCCTCTTCAAACTTTTGGACGTTAGAAAGCAGTACATTCTGCTCGCCACAACACTGGCTTGATAAACAATCACCACATTTGAACGCTACATTTTCGTTCTCCGTTATTACCTTTGCCACTGCTTTGGTCAGAGATGTGCATTTGTAGTGGACTACTTTTGCACATCCACATCCCGAACAGCACAAGGGTATATCGCTTGGAAGCACATTACCACCACATAGACTACACTCAACCATCGCTGGAGCCTATACACAAATGCAAAACCATGCACACAACACAACACAGAACACAGAGAAGCAATAAAAAATGCCAAATTTGCTTTGCCGCCCGCCAGCAATTACTGCTGCTGGGGTGGCAGAAAAACACAAATTAAAGGCGAACAAACCCCACCGACAATTGGTCACCTGGTGTCGTCGTCGTAATTATCCAATTGGCACACGGTAAAACACTATTTCCCGCGGCACTTGCACTATTTCACACGTAAATTAATTAATTTTGAAGCTGCACGGCAGAAACAAACTACACTGTCCACCATTACATCAATCAATGAATGCTCTAGGGATTTCTCCAGAAACTATCTCAGGTATGTCTACACCCAAGTAACACACATGTTATATAAAAGTTACGACAGCGCAAGTTTTGGTTGTATAGAAGTTTATTTTACGTTATTTCAACACAATGTTAGAATTACGTAAAATAAACTTCTATACAACCAAAACTTGCGCTGTCGTAACTCTATTATAACATGTGTGTTGCTTGGGCAGGTATTCCTTCAGGAGCTCCACCAGGCATTCCTTCAGGATTTTCTCTAGGGATTGCTCTAGGAATTCTTTTAGGAATGCCTACGGGCATTCCTCCAGGAATTTCTATTGCGATTCCTCCAGGGAAACATCCAGGCATTTCTTCAGGATTTAATTCTGGGACTCCTCCAGGAATAACTTTAAGAATTCCACCATGAATTACCTCAGGAATTTCCAGCAGAAATTAACTCAAGAAATCCTGCAGAAATCACCTCAAAAATTCTTCCAGTAATTGAGGCAGGAATTCCTTCAGAAATTACTACAGCCATTTCTCCTGGAATTTCCCTAGGAAATCATCCTCCCGGAGTTTATTCACAGGGTTTTTTTTTTCGGCTTTCAGTCTGTTAAACGATTGAAACGAAAATTTCTTTCTTACGCCCGACGTTTCAATGGGCTATGCCATCTTTTTCAAGGTTTCTTCAGGGATCATCCCAAGAAGTCCTCCAGGGATTCCTGCATGAATTCCTTCAGGAGTCGCCCAGGAAATTCTCCAGGGATTCCTTCAGAAATTCCCCCAGGAGTTATTTCAGGTATTCCTCCAGGATTTCAACCAAGCATTTCCCCAGGGACTCCTCCAGGAATGCCACCAAGGATAACTCCAGGAATTACCCCAAAAATTTCTCCAGGAATTGATCCAGAATTTCTTCCAGGAATTCCTTCAGAAATTCCTGCAGCAATTCCTACACGAGTTTTTCCAAGGATGCCTCTGGTAATTTGTCCAGGGTTTCCTTGAGGATTTTTCCAGAAATTTCTCCTCAAGGTTTTCCTCCAAGGATTCCTTCAGAGATTTATTCAGGAATTGGTACAAGAATTTACCAGAAATTCGTTCAGGTTTCCAGATATACCTCTAGGAATTCCTCCGATGATTCCTCCAATAATTCATTCAGATATCATCCAAGATTTTTTTCCTGGAGTACCTCCAGAAATTCCTCTGGGAATTCCTAATGGAATTTATGCGGGGATTCCTCCAGGAGTTCCTGTGGAGATTTTTCAAGGATTCCTCTAGGAATCCCTCCAGTGATTTCTCCAGGTGTTTCTCTAGAGATACCTCAAGAAATCCCTTTAGAAGTTCCACCAGGGATTCCTCGAGGAATTCCTCCAGGATTTTTTTTAATGGATTCCTCCAGGGATTCTTCAAGAATATCCTCCAGGGATTCTCTAGAAATGCCTCCAGGGATTCTCTAGAAATGCCTCCAGGAATTTCTCTAGAGATTCCTCCAGGGATTCTCACAGGCATGTCTTCTAGGAGCTCTTCTAGGCAATCCTGTAGGAATTGCTCTAAGAGGTTCTCCAGGAATTCTTTTGGGAATACCTCCGGGCATTCCTCCAGAAGTTCCTCCAGGGATTTCTATATGGATTCCTCCAAGGAATCATCCAATCCAATCCATTCAGGATTTATGTTTGGGACTCCTCCAAGAATACCTTTGAGAATTCCACCAAGAATTACCCCAGGAGCTCCTGCAGAAATGACCTCAGGAATTCCTGCAGAAAACCCTGCAGGAAATATTCCAGGAATTCATTCAGAAATTACACAGCAATTTTTCCAGGAATTTCTCCAGGAAATCATCCTCCCAGAGTTCATACACGCATTATTCCAGGGACTCCTCCAAGGATTCCTCCTGAGAATTCTCCAGTAATTCATTCAGAAATTTACCAGGAATTCCTTGAGAGATTTACCAGGAATACCTTCAAGGATTCCACTAAAGATTCTTGTGGAGACTCCTCTAGGAATCCTTCGAATGATTCCTCCAGTAATTGATCCAGATATTCCTCCAAGGATTCTTCCTGGAATTACTCCTGGAATCCTCTGGGAATTTCTTCAGGAATTTATCTACGAATTTCTTCAGAAATTTCTTCAAGAATTCCTCCCAGAAATCCTATAGAGATTCCTCAAGAAATTCTTACAGGGATTTATCCTCGGAAGTACCCAAGAATTCCTCTAAAGATTTCTCCAGGTATTTCCACTGGAACTCCGCCATTAATTTGTCCAGAATTTATTCCAGGCATTCCTTCTGAGGTTCCTTTAGAAATTGCTTCAGTGATTCCTTTAGGGATTTTTCCAAGAATTCCCCATGGATTCTTCCAAGAATTTTTGCAGAAACTTCTCTAAGGATTCCTCCCGGAATTTCTCAAGATGTTTCTTCAGAAATATCTCCAGGGATTTCTCCCAGAATTTCTCTAGGGAACACTACAGTCATTCGTCCAGGCATTTCTCTATGAATCCAAGAAATCCTCCAATTATTCCTTCAAGAATTTCTGCTAGAATTCTTCTAGCGATTTCTGCAGGAATTCCTACAGGTATATTTTCAGAAATTCCCTCAGAAATTGCTCCAGGATTCCGCCAGGAATTTGTCCAGAAAACTCTCCTGGATTTTCTCCAGAGATTCTTTCAGAAACTGCTTCTGGATTTTTTCCAGGAACTCTTCCAGTGATTTCTCCACGAACTTCTCTAGAAATTCCTTCAGGAATTCGTCCAAAAATACTTCCAAGGATTTCTTCAGAAATTTGTCTAGGAGTTTCTCCCATGATTCTTCAAGCGATTTCTTCAGAAATTTTTCCAGAGATTCTTTCCATATTTGCTCTAAGAATTCTTCCTGCATTTATCCAGGGATTCCTCCAGGTATATATTCAGAAATATCTCCAGGCATTCCTACAGGGTTTAATCCAGGTCAACCTGCAGAAATTCTTCTTGCGATTTCATCGAGAATTCCTTCAGGGGTCCTTTCAGGGATTACTCCAGGAATTCCTGTAGTGATTCCTTCAGAAATTCCTCTCTGGATCTTTTCAAAAAAAAAAAATATTCAGGGGCTCGGTCAGAAATTTCAGAAATTCATTCATCATTTTTTTTCCAGAGGTTATCCCAAGAATTTTTCTAGAATTCCATTTTTTTAATTACTTGAAGGATTTTTAGAGGAATTCCTCCAGCTATTTGTATTGCAATACTTTAAGATAATTTTAGAGGGATACAGGAGTCAGAAAATTCTCCAAGAAGCCATTCATTAATTCTTTCACAATTATTTCCGAGATATTTTTTTGGAATTCATCCACAGATTCGGGAATCCGATATTCAGTAGGCCATCCATGAATTCCTTTTAAGAATATCTCCTGCATCTGCAAAGGAGTTTCTTCAGAAATTCGTCCTGCAATTCTTTCTGGAATATCTCCTGATATTCCTATGCAGACACTGTGACCAGAGAAGACTCTATGAGAATTCTCTACGTTTCTTCCCGATATTTCTCCAGAAAATGCATCACGAATTCCTCCAGAAATTCCTTTTTTAATTCCTCCAGACATTTCTTTGAATTCATTACAGCTATTCGTCCAGGAAATCCTTCACGTGAGAGCCAGGATTTTTCATAGAATTCCATCATTCTCCTTAAATACTCCTAAAATAATTCTTCAAGAATTTCTCCAGAGATACCCTTCGAACATTCTTAATTACAAGGACACCTCGAGGGTTGATGGGTGGTTGGTGGTTTCAGGAAGAAAAAAATACATTACAAAGTATTTAAGAAATACCATATATGCCAAAGGATTTGGCCCGTGTATTGAATAATCTTTCAGGAATAATTCTGAATAGTTGTTGCATTTTTTGAGATTATAGGAATTTGCCGACACCCCAATTCATAAAATTCTCATATCTTCTCCAATTCCAGAATGCGCTTCGAGAAGTTCGAAATGCCGAAGCACGGCTACGACCAGGTGGACGGCCATGGAATGAGCACTGGTGGCGGTGGCGGCAGCGGCGACGGTTCCAAAGGATACGAAGGGGCGGACGATGGCGGTGCCGACTCGCCGATGTCGTTCGAGGAAATCGAACGGCCACCTCTGCGACACATCGACAAGTACGTCCGGGCCGAGTGTCCCTGCATTAAAACGACCCGCTTCACGATCGCCCTGATGACCTGCCTGGGGTTCATCATTTCGTTCGGAATGCGCTGCAACATGGGCATGGCCAAGCTCCAGTTCGAGAATGCGGTGAGTTGTTGGTTAATGAGGTGGAGATTGATTTCGGGGGAATGAGGAATGGTGTTGGACGTTTTTCCTTTGTCAGACGTGATTTCCGTCGGGGCACGTGCCGATGAACGGAATTAGCGAAAAAGGGTTCACCGGCCGGGGTTATCTGACTTAATGAATGATATCTTTTCACACGAATAGGCAGACTGATTGGATGTCACGCAAAACGCAGAATGGACATCAAACTGGTATTTGATCGTAATGATGTCACATGAAATTATATTTTAATATGGGATTTGATTGCTATTAGATCAAATGCTATTAGATTAGATTTTGTGAAACAAAAATAGCACAAGCTAGTTTGACATGGTTTAACAATTAAGTTAATATAAGTAGAAGATTCATTCATTCATATATTTTGTAACCTGATCGATTTTGTCTGATGTTCGAAGGCCCGATTTGACTGTTTTTGATCAATTTTATAATAGTGTGTACCTACAAGAAACCGAATAAAAATTAAAATTCCATTAAAATCTCGCACATTAAATATAGCCTCCCGAAATGTAATATTTCACATCTTCATCGTAACTCAAACAACAAGAGCACATCCATTTCCCGTCATAACACCGCTCCGGAAGCGACCGGAAGTATATCTCACTTCATCGAATCCACCCCTCGGCGAGGGCAGACGAGGAGATACGCATTTCGTTCCATTTAACACTTGGTTCGCTGCCGATACCGTTCCTTATGGCAGCTCGGGCTCAGGGATTCTCAGCCCTATTTCATTATGACATATATTGACGTAATTTCTGGAGATGTAGACGTTTTCTAACGTAATTCCACTTCGTTACATCGTTTTTCCACAATTCTTACGCTTACCATGCGATTGAGTTAGTAACAGTTACGAATTCTACCTAGGGGGCTGTTCATAAACCACGTAGACCAAAATTTGGCCAATTCCTCCACCACCTCGAAAGTATTTCCGTCTATCGTAACATTACTACCCAGACGAATCCGGTCGTTTTCGGTTCCGCCTACCAGCATGTACTATGTTTTTAAGGCATTCACCACCAGTCCGACCTTTGCTGCGTCGCGTTTCAGGCGGGTGTACAGCTCTGCCACCGTTCCAAATGTTCTGGCAATAATGTCCATGTCGTCCGCAAAGCACACAAATTGTCCGGATTTTGTGAAAATCGTTCTCCGGCAGTTGAGAGCGATGTTGAAGAGTAGGCATGAGAGTCCATCATCTTGTCGCAGTCCCCGACGAGATTCGAATGAACTGGATAGTTCACCCGAAAGCCTTACGCAGTTTTGCACACCGTCTGTGGCTAGGAAAACGCCAACCCTGAAGGTTGGCAGTAATGTCGGCAAGTCGGACCCCAACCTCGGACGTCTCGGAAAGCTGGGAAGGGTAGGCCTGAAAAGGCTGGCCCGTCCCAAATGGAAGGGAACAGGGGTTTGCGACCGTTGTTACGCCCCCAGCAACCACAGAGTAGGGTGAACCAAGGGGAGGACCCCCCTTGGGCAAAAGTCGAGCGGAAGAGGAAGGCAAAAAAATCCGCGGGTCAAGGTCAATAGGGGCGCCAAACCAAGAAAGCGTGAAAAAGCAGGTGCTAAGGGCGAGAACGGGCTGCAAAACGGTGAGTCGATAAGGAGAGCGTCCAACATAGCTCTGGTCCTCACAAGTTCCTACCTCATGCTTCCACGGGTCAAGCGATGACAAAGACCGCCAGCTAAGAGTTGTGTGCTTAGCTGGTAGTGCAGCCTGGGCACTGTTGTCCTTCTGACTTCAGCTAGATTGAGGAGGTACGATTCGTGCGTCTGTTCACCAAGGATGTGTGGCTCAAACAGCGTTTGTTCTGGCATCCAGTGGCTGAGTAAGAAACGCTGCACCACGCCCAGCTAGATCCAAGGTGGTAGCCCCATCAGTGTAGTCGTCCTAGTGTTGGTTGGGACGTTAAACAGAACTGGCACGATGGCCCTCCGGCGAGACAGGAGTGTTTGCGTAGGCCCAATAAGCCACCCGTAAAAATCCCCATTGCGAATAACATAGGAGAAAATACGACTCGATACAATCGGCAAAGACCCATACGACGAAATAAGGACTACAATTGGAAACTTGGAACATGGAATTGCAAGTCACTCGGTTTCGCAGGATGTGACAGGATAATCTACGATGAACTACATCCCCGCAACTTCGACATCGTGGCGTTGCAGGAACTTTGTTGGACTGGACAGGAAGTGTGGAAAAGCGGGCATCGAGCGGCTACCTTCTACCAAAGCTGTGGCACCACCAATGAACTGGGAACAGGATTTATAGTGTTGGGCAAGATGCGACAACGTGTGATCGGGTGGCAGAATAAGAATTACCTCCAGTCCAGGCTTCCTTTTCGAAAAACTGGTTCCATTGAGAGGCAGACGTACAGCAAATTACAGAGTTCCACAACATAATTCTATGTATTACAGCCAATCCTACTTCGTCAGAGGTATTGTTAACTGGAATAGTTTACCAATTTCTGTTAAAACAATCACTGCTAAATCAGTTAGTTAGTTAGAGAACAATCTTTCATTATGCACATTAGATATCTGTTTATCAATTTATAATCTAAACTGTAACAACAAAAAATATATATGTCTTACGTTACAAGGTATTCAATAAATAAATAAATAAATAAATAAATAAATACATAAATAAATAAATAAATAAATAAATAAATAAATAAATAAATAAACACGAGTGGAACGATTTCTACGAAGTCCGTTCAGCTGCTTGGTTTCGCTGATGATTGTCGTAACGAAGGATGATTTTCGATAATGCACATCCGATCGCTACAACATTGGTTACTAGAATGCCGTTGAGCTGTTTGCAGTCTTCCCTCCAACACACGAACGCTTTTCCCCTCAAGCGAATCGGCACAGTCTCGGAATTTCGACTCGGACACCACCACAACCAAAGTTTAAGCCACGATCCCGAACCATTCATTGTCTCGTTTCAAGCCTACGCAAACATTCGTTCAGTTTTGCTAGAGTGACTGGAAGGGAGAGTGGCGTCAATGTCAAAATTGGAACAGCGATCATCTGTCAAATCCATACAAATTCCCGTTCCAAACGAGCAGGAGACCTGTCAAAATTGGAACATGACGCCACTCTCCCTTCCAGTCACTCTAAGTTTTGCGTATTCGCCTTGACGGAGGCTCTCTGAGAGAATTGCGCTGTGCGTGAAAACATTTTTTTTAACATGGGAAAGGATAGGAAATGCATTTTCAAATGCTTCTAATTCTTTATAGATTTTTTTTAAGCAAAACGTTCTTAATGTTATCGAATGAGATTTTGATACGCTATATTATAGACATAAAATTGTGATTTAAAAACTTTTTGTCTAAAACCAGTTATAGTGTAGCTAATTGAAAGTATATTGCAAAACATTAACACTTTCTTCAATCTGAAGTCCCTAAAATATTTTAGAAGCATTTGAAAATGCAGCTCCTATCCTTTCCCATGTTAAAAAAATTTGTTTTCACGCACAGCGCAATTCTCTCAGAGAGCCTCCGTCAAGGCGAATTCGTCACGATTCCACGCTCATTCGTAAGGGGTGTCCAAAACAGCCCGCTATTTGCAATACACACATAAAGAAATCACAGCATTTTATTTATTATTCTAACTATATCACCACATTATTCCTCTTCTCTACTCTCCTAAAATATATTTTTATCATGTTTTGTAAACTTCAATGATGATTTTGTCTAACTCGATCAATCTTTATGTCTTATATGAATTTTAGATTTAATTACTTTTCTATCATTTTGATACGTCATTTTAATCGAAACTAAATATGTATCAAAAACACCATAGCCAATCCAAATCCGAAAAAAATCCAAATCTTAAACCAAATATAATCCAAATTCAATCCCAATTCGATCCAAATTCAATCCATCAACAAACCAAATCCAATTCTTGCTAAATCCAATAAAAATTCCATCGAAATACGATCTAAATTCAGCTCAAATCCTATCCATTTCGAATCAAATCCACATTCTATTTAAATCCAATCTGTATTCAATCCAAATGCAATCTATTCGAAATCCAATCTGAATTCAAATCCAGTCCAAACCAAATCCAAATCCAATTTCAATCCAGCATAGATTCGATCCAATCCAAGACCAATACTATTCAATACAATCCAAATCCAATCCAAATTCAAATCCAATCCACATCCAATCCAATGCAAATTCAATCAATATCCAATCCAAATTGATTCCGAACTCAATCTGCAATCCAAAGCTAATCCAAATCATATTTGAATTCAATCCAAATCCAAATACAGTTAAAAACCAACACTCATTCAATCTACGCTTAATTCTATCCAAATCCAATCCAGATCCTCTACAATAAAAATCCAATTCTGAATTCAAGCCAAATCCAATCCAAATTCAACTTAAATTTAATCCATATCCAATCCTAATCCAAGTCTTGCTCAATCCAATAAAAATTCAATCGAAATCCAATCAAAATCCAAACCAAATCCTATCCAATTCGATCCAAATCCATATCCTATCGTCCTATCCAAATCCAATCCGAATCCAATCTAATCGCAAGACAATCCTAATTCAAAACAAAGCCAAGTCCAGTCCAAATTAAATCCAAATCCATTCCAAATCCAATCTCAATCCAGCATAGCTTCGATCCAATCCAAATCTTATCTAAATGTAATCCACATCCAATCGAAAATCAACACTAAATAATACAATCCATATCCAATCTCTATCCAACTCAAATCTAATCCAAATTCAAAAACAATCCATATCCAATCCGAAACCAATCCAATGCAAATTCAGTTCAAATCCAATTAATATCCAATCCAAATCGAATCCGAACCCAATCTGCAATCCAAAGCTAATCTAAATCAATTTTAAATTCAATCCAAATCCAAATACTGTTGAAAACCAACACTTATTAAATATAGGCTAAATTTTATCCAAATCCAATGCAGATCCTCTACAATCTAAATCCAATTCAAGCCAAATCCAATCCAAATTTAACTTAAATACAATCCATATACAATTCAAATCCAATTATTGCTTAATCCAATAAAAATTCGATCGAAATCCAATCAAAATTCAACTCAAATCTTATCCAATTCGAATCCAATCCACATTCTTTTCAAATCCAATCCGTATTCAATCCAATTGCAATCTAATCGAAATCCAATCCGAATTCAATTTTAACGTCTTCAAAACCCAATCCATATGAAATCCAAAACATCTCCAAATCTAATCTAATTTATATCCATTACAAGTCCAACCTAAATGCACAACAAAACGAATCATCATCCAGTACAGATCTAACCTAGATCACATCCAAATCTAATCTAATTCCAGCACAAATCAAATTCAAACCAATTAAATCCAATTCCAATGCATATTAAATTCAAATTCACACCAGGACGCGTCCATTTTTTGTCTTTTTTCTTTCTGTAATACGTGTTCGATTTTTTTTCAATCTCCTCTTACCTTTTGTTCATCCTATGTTAATTTTCTTTTTACTTTTGTTTTCTCCATTTCTTGAACTTTCTCCCATGTTTTTTCTCTTTTTTTTCTCAAACACCCTTTTGCTTTCCTTTTTTTCTCATCTTATTTTTTTTTAGCAAAACCGTCTTTGTTAATTTCTTCCTTATTTTTTTCCACGCATCTTAACTCTCTTTCAATATTTTTTTTGCATGCCATCGTCTTCCATTTGCTTTTTTTTCAGCAAGTTCCGTCTTTGTTCAAATATTTTTTCCCAACGCATTTCTTCTTCTTCTTCTTGGCGTAACGTCCTCACTGGGACAAAGCCTGCTTCTCAGCTTAGTGTTCAATGAGCACTTCCACAGTTTTTAACTGAGAGCTTCCCCTGCCAATGACCATTTTGCATGTGTATATCGTGTGGCAGGCACGAAGATACTTTATGCCCAAGGAAGTCAAGGAAATTTCCTTTACGAAAAGATCCTGGACCGACCGGGAATCGAACCCGTCACCCTCAGCATGGTCATGCTGAATACCCGTGCGTTTACCGCCTCGGCTATATGGGCCAACGCATTTATTCTCTTCCAATATTTTTTTTCTTACTTTTCTCTTGCCTTTCGTTCATCTATTTTTTTTCCTTTCGTTTTCTCCGTGTATTTTTTTTTTGCTTTCTTCAAGGCATCTGAAACTTTCTCTCCTGTTACGGTCCTTTCTCACCATTTTTCCAAACACCATCTCGCATTTCGTTTCTTTTCTCCGCTTCTTTCGTTACCCCCCTTTTTTGTAACATTTCCATTCTGTAGTTCCGCTTATTCTTGCTCGCACCCAAACACATCCGACAGTCCTACCTCCAGACAATTTACGACCATCTGCCAATTCTTCTCATCTGCCCCCTGCACACTTTTCGCCACTCCGCACGGCTAAAACTTTCACTGCGAACACCGATAAAAGCTACGAATCACGCCTTTTCATACTTGCCCCTAAACCCCTTTCACTGAATTAACTAGTTAGGATAAAACCTCCTACCAGCTGCACCATTGTCGTCCAGTGCGGAACTGGAGACAAACAGCCATGGACCGAGTGGAATGGAGACGGCTACTATGTACAGCAGAGGCCACCCCGGCCTTAGCCTGATCGGTAAGTAAGTAAGCGCGAGAAAGGCGACGCGCTCGTCATCAAGATCAAACAGTTCAAGTACTCGGACGTCTTGAAGGCGATGCGAAGCGATGACAAGCTCGTGGATCAGTGAGCCGATGTGCGCAGTATCAGAGGTACTTGTACGCGTGAGATGATCCTAGAGCTCAAGCGCGACAAGAAACGCAAGGTCGCCGTCAACAAAAGTTTGACAGAAGAGGTCCTTGGCGAAGGGGTAGAGGTTAGGGCTCTTACTGTAGAGGCAATTCTGAAGGTGAAAACCCTAGACGAGGTCACCGAAGCGGAAGAGCTCGTCATGGTACCGCGGCAATAGTTCGACGTGCAGGTGGTCAGTGCAGCCGTTCGGCTACGGCAGGGGCCGGCAGGGACACAGGTAGACTTGGTTCAGCTACCTGTGGCGGACGTCAAAAAGTCCGTTGTAGTTGGGAGAATCAAGTAAGGTTGGAGCGTAGGTCATCTGAGCTTCTACGAGCCACCAGAGGTTTGTTTCCGGTGTCTGGAACCAGGGCATAAATCATAGGGCTGCAAAGGCCACAAGGCACAAGGCTACACGAGGCAACCCATTTGTGTGATTTGTGCCGGGAAATCCGTGAACAACAAGCACCCAACGGGTGGTCCAAGGTGCCCGGCCACCCAAAAAGCCACAGTGAATAAATCACAGTGCAGGTATCGCTGCTGAACCTGAACCACTGTGACGCAGCGCAGCATCTGCTTTCTCGGGAGATGGATTTTACCATCATAGTGGACCCATATCAAGTACTTGCCGGCAATGGCGATTGGGTTGCGTATGGTTCCAGAAAAATAGCGGCGATATGGATGACGGGTAAATACCCCGTCCAGGCGTTGGTATCTACTACCTATGAGGGCTTCGTGGTCACCAAAGTAAACGGGGTCTTCTTCTGTAGCTGTTATGCGCCTCCGCGGTGGCCGATCGAGCAGTTCACGCGTTGGACTGTATGATGACGGTGCTAACAGGGAGATGGCCGGTGGTAATAGCGGGTGACTTCAATGCCTAGGCCGTGGAATGAGGAAGCCGTTTTACAAACCAGCGGGATCAGATCCTGCCAGAGACACTGGCCACTTTGGTCAGAACGGTGCGGAGTCGATTATTGAAGTTACTTTTTGTAGTCCTGGCCTAAACAAGTAGTTCGTACTGGAAGGTAGACGATGGCTACAGTCACAGCAATCACCTGACGGTTTGTTACAGTATCGACTACAACAGCAGCAGGCAGCCGGTAGAGGAAGAGGCGCCCAGGTCAAGGCCAAGCCCTCGCTGGTGGAAGATATCATATTTCGACGAAGGGGTATTTAGGGAGGCGCTCCGCCGTGAGCGAAACCTACTTGGTTTAGACGGTGACGAGCTGATAGTGGTGCTCTCGCGTCCGCGTCCTGAAATCGCGGACGCGGACGCGAGAGCACAACTATCAGCTCGTCACTATAGAAATGGGAGACCGCCGGCTTACTGATGGACTCAAGCAATTGCGGACTTGCGCCGCGCCAAACTACGGGCTAGGCGGCGGATGCATCGAGCACAATCTGAGGAAGAGCGAAACGAACGGCGGGTGGTGTAGGCCGCTGCCAAAGTAACGCTGAACACTGAGTATGAATCCGTGGGATGATGCCTATGCCTACATGATCGTGATGACAAAGACGAGAGGTGTAATGGCTCGTACATGACCATCTCCAGAGATGTTGGAGGGGAGCGGCTTTTCCACGTCATGATCCTAGTCCTTGGCCTCCGTTTGTAGGACAACCAGAGGCTGGGGCTGGCGATGAGGAGATGGTCACCGATGTGGAAATTGCGGGGACATTAAAGTCCCTTAGTCTAGGTAAGGCCCCAGGTCCGAACAGAGGTCCGAACCTGGTCCTAAAAGTAGCTATTGTGCAGGTTCCCGAGATGTTCAGGTCTGCTATGCAGAAATGCCTTGACGATGGAGTTTTCCCAAAAGTTTGGGAGATGCAGAGTCTGGTTCTATTGCCAAAGGCGGGGAAACCACCCGCAGACCCGTCGGCATGTAGACCAATATGCATGATTGCCACGGCGGGGAAGGTGCTTGAAAAGATCATCCTCAATAGAATGTTGAGGTACACTGAGGGTGTAAATGTTCTCTCGACCAGCCAGTTCAGATTCCGGAAGGGAAAGTCGGCGGTAGACGCTATCATGTTGATTATAAAAACCGCTGAGATAGCGTTTCAGAGTAAGAGACGTGGCATTCGCTATTGTGACTCTGGATGTAAGGAACGCGTTTAATAGCACCAGTTGGCCAGCTGTTGCCAAAGCGCTCCTGCACCTGGGGATATCCAAGTACCTTTACAAGATTCTCATAGGATACTTCCAGAATCGAGTATTAGTTTACGACACAGAGGTGGGACGTAACATAACCTCAGGAGTCCCGCAAGGTTTCCTCCTGGGTCCGGTGTTACCAAATGTCATGAACGACGAGGTGTTGAGGTTAGAGTTCCCGGTTGGGGTGGAGATCGTCGGCTTTGCTGACGGCGACATAACGCTGGAGGTCTACGGTGAAACGATAGAAGAAGTGGAGTTCACTACTGCCCACTCGTTGTGGAGTACGTCTTGGAAGAGATCCAAGAAACTGGAGTTGGCTCACCATAAAACTGAGGTGGTGGTTGTGAACAACCGGAAGTCGGAGCAGCAAGCGGTAATCAGTGTGGGCGATTGCACTTTCACTTCGAAGCACTACGTGAAACACTGATAACCGACGATAAGCTTACCTTCGGTAGCCTCTTGGGTAGCCTCGTTGATTCCGCCTGCAAAAAAAGCCTCCACAGCTGTAGTAGCACTGTCCCGGATGATATCCAATAGCTCTGCGGTGTATGCTAGTCATGGCTTTCACTTTTTTAATTTTGGTAGAAGACGGCCTTAACCCTACACTAATTAAACCTTCCTGTTCAGGTGTCTGTTGAGCAGATTTTCCCTCCATTGTTTAAAAGAAAAAAAAAAACAGTGAGGCGATAGAAGTAGTGAAGCTGACTGCCCCCAAAAAGAGATGTTAATCTTTTTTAAATCAAATTCTTGTTTTTAAGCATATAAAAATTGAAATCCCAGTGAAAATTACACTAATTGAGTCAAGAATCGCCTTGCCTGGGACATGAATGCGTAAGCCGTTGAGAACTGCTGATCTATTCAGTTCATGCAAACGGAAGAGAAAAACTTCGTCGCCAGAATAGAACCGTGGCGGCCACCATGGCGCCTTCGAAATACTCGAGAACCTTCTAGTCACCCGACACGCTTTTCCGCACCAACAAGATGCCTGTTTGGGGAAAATTTGGCCGTCATCGTCGCGCCGCAATCGAAATCCAACCCAAGTCACTGTGCGAGTCCGGGAAAAGGAAATGGATCATCTTCACAGTCAGTGAGGCACCAGCCAGTCTCACAGCTATCGATAGGAGCTGGGTGTCGTCGCCGCCGTCGTCCGTCGGTATGAATAGAAAATTATCATCTTTTGTGTCGTCCGTATTACGACGGTGACGACCGAACGAACGGCATAAATGCTTCCATTATGTTCGACTTCATAAAATTTCATATTCCCCCCGCTACTGTGTTGGTTGCAACGCTTACGCGGATTTCCCTTTTGTGATGAGGAAGCTCCCTTTTCTATGACTAGCCATTTCTTTCTGTTGCGCCCATTACCGGCGTCGTTGTCGTCCCTGGGCTTTTGATCGGGGATTTCCCCATTATTATGCGACGGTGTCTCCCATTCCCCCCATCCATATCGGTTGGTGTGTGTTGTATAGCTCATTATCGTCATCGGTTTCATGCGACAGAATATTCATTAGTCTTTTTTGCGATCGACAGCAAAAATCATGCGATGGGGCATTATGATTAAAATTATTGTGCGATACCAGCTTTTAAGGGGAAGCTTGAATATGAGTTCATGTAAACGCAGATGATTGCTCAGTTTGCTTGAAAACTGTGATGGTTGAAAGCTGTTAGAGGAAAATTTATAATTTTCATAAATTAGACTCAGTTCACAAATGCTGCAAAGTTGATGTTAAAAGTTCCTATTGATGAAACAACGACCATCTTTGATAATTTATTAGCGATTGCTGGCGCGTTTTCGGTCCTCGGGTTACTTATACTACATCAGCTTTAATAAAAAACAACGTTTAGAGCTTGCATTCACTTGTCTCCAGGGCAAATTACAATTTACATACAAAGTTTCAGTAGTTAAGTAATTCGTTACACAAAAAATACTCACATCAAAAGTTGTCTTAGGTAAACTCAGAGAACGGCTCAAAACTTTACACTGTCATTTAACAAATTTCGGACATAATGACATGATCTATTTTTACAATAAATAATACTTTGGACGGAGCACAAACTTACACAGCTTTCAGCTAAGCACATCTAAACAGGTTTGAATTAAAATGTCTTATATGGGACGACGTCAAACGGTATTAACAGTTCCATGGGCTTAAACTATGTGTGCCTTTCGGATTAAAAGTTCGTGCATTATTTTTTTGTTAACTTATGAAAAGTTTTACCCATATTTCACTTTTCTTGTGCTAGCTAGGACCACAATGTCATTGGTAATTTGGCGATCACAAATTTATTCAATTCGGAAACAAAGATATTACGGCATTGATTGATTCCGTTCATTTAGTTTTCATTCACGCTAATTTTTGACGAAGTAAAAAACAAAGCAAATAACGCGTCAATCCTATTTTTGAGTAGCATGAACATTAAAGCAGCCTGCCGATTATGGTTTCATTTATTTAGTCAACAATTTGCCGCCATAATACTCGATTTGCAGCTGCAGCTCTCCAACCTCGGTTACGCCCAACACTTGCCAGATCATGCTCCTCCTGGTCCGCCCATCGTGCTCTCTGCGCTCCACGCCTTCTTGTACCAACCGAATAATTAGCAAACACCAACTTTGCAGGGTTGTTGTCCGGCATTCTTGCAACATGCCCTGCCCATCGTATGCTTCCAGCTTTGGCCACTTTCTGGATGCTGGGTTCGCCGTAAAGTGCAGCGAGCTCGTTGTTCATCCTTCTCCGCCACACACCGTTCTCCTGCACGCCGCCGAAAATCGTCCTTAGCACCCGTCGCTCGAAAACTCCGAGTGCTTGCAGGTCCTCCTCGAGCATCGTCCATGTCTCGTGCCCGTAGAGAACCACCGGTCATATTAACGTCTTGTACATGGTACATTTGGTGCGGGGGTGAATCTTTTTTGACCGCAGATTCTTCTTGAGCCCATGGTAGGCACGACTTCCACTGATGATGTGCCTTCGTATTTCACGGCTCACGTTATTGTCAGCCGTTAGCAAGGAACCGAGGTAGACGAATTCTTCTACCACCTCGAAAGTATCCCCGTCTATCGTAACATTGCTGCCAAGGCTTGTCCTGTCTCGCTCAGTCCCACCTTCCAGCATGTACTTAGTCTTAACCGCATTCACCACCAGTCCGACCTTTGCTGCTTCACGTTTCAGGCGGGTGTACTGTTCTGCCACCGCTCCAAATGTTCTAGCAATAATATCCATGTCATCCGCAAAACAGACAAATTGGCTGGATTTCGTGAAGATCGTACCCCGGCTGTTGAGCCCGGCTCATCGCATAACACCTTCCAGCGCGATGTTGAATAGTAGGCAGGAAAGTCCATCACCTTGTCGTAGTCCCCGTCGAGATTCAAATGAACTGGATAGTTCACCCGAAATCCTTACGCTGTTCTGCACACCGTCCATCGTTGCTCTTATCAGTCTAGTCAGCTTCCCGGGAAAGCTGTTCTCGTCCATAATTTTCCATAGCTCTGTGCGGTCGATACTGTCGTATGCCGCTTTGAAGTCGATGAACAGGTGATGCGTTGGGACCTGGTATTCACGGCATTTCTGAAGGATTTGCCGTACGGTGAAGATCTGGTCCGTTGTCGACCGGCCGTCGATGAAATCAGCTTGGTAACTTCCCACGAACTCATTTACTTTAGGTGAAAGACGACGGAAGATGATCTGGGATAGCACTTTGTAGGCGGAATTCAAAATGGTGATCGCTCGAAAGTTCTCACACATTAACTTGTCGCCTTTCTTGTGGATGGGACAGATTATCCCTTCCTTCCACTCCTCCGGTAGCTGTTCGGTTTCCCAGATCTTGAATACTAACTGGTGCAGACAGGTGGCCAACTTTCCCGGGCCCATTTTGATGAGTTCCGCTGCGATATCGCCCTTACCAGCCGCTTTGTTGTTTTTGAGCTGGTGGATGGCATTCTTAACTTCCCTCAGCGTGGGAGCTGGTTCGTTCCCGTCCTCTGCTGCACCAACATAGTCATTGCCTCCGCTGCCTTGGTCCTCCGTGCCTACATTCTCTTCGCCATTCAGGTGCTCGTCGAAGTGCTGCTTCCACCTTTCGATTATCTCACGTTTGTCCGTCAGGAGGCTCCCGTCCTTATCCCTGCAGATTTCGGCTTGCGGTACGTAGCCTTTGCGGGATGCGTTGAGCTTCTGGTAGAACTTGCGTGTTTCCTGTGAACGGCACAGCAGTTCCATTTCCTCGCACTCCGCTTCTTCCAGGCGGCGCTTTTTCTCCCGGAAGAGACGGGTCTGCTGCTTCCGCTTCTGTCTGTATCGCTCCACATTCTGTCGGGTTCCATGCTGCAGCATTACCGCCCGCGCTGCATCCTTCTCCTCCAGAACCGCTCTGCACTCCTCGTCGAACCAATCGTTTCGTCGACTCCGTTCTACGTACCCGATAGTGCTCTCGGCTGCGTTGTTGATGGCTGCTTTCACTGTACTCCAGCAGTCCTCTAGAGGGGCCACATCGAGCACACCCCCGTCCGACAACGCTGCCTCGAGGTTCTGCGCGTATGCGGTGGCGACATCCGGTTGCTTCAGTCGCTCTAGATCGTACCGGGGCGGCCGCCGGTAATGTACGTTGTTAATAACGGAGAGTTTTGGGCGCAGTTTAACCATCACCAGGTAGTGATCGGAGTCGATATTAGCGCCACGATAGGTCCTGACGTCGATAATGTCAGAGAAGTGCCGTCCATCAATCAGAACGTGGTCGATTTGCGATTCCGTTTGTTTTGGTGATCTCCAGGTGTAACGATACGGGAGGCTGTGCTGGAAGAAGGTGCTACGAATGGCCATGTTCTTGGAGGCGGCGAAATCGATGAGGCGTAGGCCATTTTCGTTCGTCAGCTGGTGGGCGCTGAACTTTCCAATCGTCGGTCTGAATTCCTCCTCCTGGCCTACCTGAGCGTTTAGATCCCCTATGATGATCTTGACGTCGTGGTTTGGGCAGCGGTCGTACTCGCGTTCGAGCTGCGTGTAAAATGCATCTTTGTTAGTAAAGTATCGTAACAAAAATGAATGTAACATGCTGCCACATTAAAATGCTTTCTTTTCATCAAGTTTTTTATGGGTGTACTTGAAATCACGTTCTTAAAAAATGTTTCCCTCACTACACTGCAGGGCAGCATGGGAACTGTGCAGGGCAAACAGCGGAAAAAATATCCAATAGTAAAACCCGTAAAAAATCCATTTTGACCAAACAGGATGAGCTAAACATCATGAATCATCAATATTAAGGTAAATGAAAGTTATTTTGTTTTTATGAATGCATAATTCATGTGGCTTCATAAAAACATAATCCAGTGAGCGGTGAATGGAGCGGTAATAGGAGCCAAGAGACAACACATTTTAGTTTTCATTTTTTCGGTTGTAAACAAATTTTTTGATCGGTTTTATATTTTTTCTATAATAGCTACAAAATTATTGAGTTGTTAACGAAAATAATATGCAATTTTCACCGACGTTGATTTTTAATGTCCTAAACTTTACAAAAATGCCGTTAAATGAGCGGTGGCTACCTCACGGTATGAAAAACATGTAAAAAGATAAATAATTTTTGCTTTCATTCATACAACTATATTGAAGAAACTTTCAAGCAACTTTTTGACAGCATTTGTTCAACCAAATATTAACATTGAAATGATTGCCATACTTTGATTGTACTGTGTTGGAATAATTGTCGTATTTAGAAAGCTTGTTGTTATGAACCCAGCTTTTATTTCGCTAAAATTGGTTGTAAGACCTTTATGAGATTATTATACAAAAAGAAATCATACAACTTGGTTTAATTAACGTTTGAAGAAAAGTTTCTGATATATTTGTAAATAGTAAAAGGTTTGAATGTTGAATAATAGCTGTATAACGATGGCACGATCATTGAATCACTGAACACATAGCATGCACAATGCTGATAGAACGGCTGTTGTTGAACAAGTTCTCCAATTCTGGGCTAAAAATCGTTTAATAACAGTTTTATCTCAACTGAACAAAACGCTGCTTTGAGAAACATTTTTTAAACAAACTATTGTTTTTTGGGTCTGGTGCTGTGTTGAAGTGGGATTCCAATACGTTTGTCCTTAAGTCATTTTCGAGCTTCTTCATCTTCCAGGTTTCAATTGTTCTTCCTCATCACAGTCGATGATGATGAGTAAAGGAATTGCTCTCGCTTTTCATACTTATTTCATACGAGATGCATGGATTTGCGGTGTTAAGGGAACGATGAAGCATGAATCGATGATAATTAAATAACCTTATATCTACAACTAAAGCGCCGTGTCATTAACTGGCTCGGTAGCTTAGCTGGAAAAGCACTTGTCTAGCGTATCTGGTTCGTGAGTTCAAATCTCAACTGAGCTGTGGATTTTTTCAGTTATTCCACTAATGATCTATCCATCTGTAGTATGTACGTTGAGTTGATTGAAAAATCATTAATTGACCACACAGATGGGTATCAATTAAATTATATTTTTTTCTGGACAGATGTGTTAGAATCAAAGTTGAATTGCTTCTAATTTTCTAAAGCAAACTTTAGACAAATCTTAACAGCAAAAAAAGTTTAACTACGTTTTTTTTGTAATTTTTAGTTTTTAGTTCTTTTTAAGTGTAAATTCAGGATTGTTATGAGAAATCTTACGCGCCATGTAAATATATTTGGGTTTCCATACAAAATAAATAACGGGGAGGGGGGTAGAATGTCAAAAAACCGTGGAAATTTCCTTACGTAATCAATGGACAGCCCATAAGGACTTACCTTACCGGTCAGGCTAAGGCCGGGGTGGCCTCTGCTGTACATAGTAGCCGCCTCCATTCCACTCGGTCCATGGATGTTTGTCTCCAGTTCCGCACTCTGCGTATGGTCCGCAGATCGTCCTCCACTTGGTCGACCCACCTAGCTCGCTGCGCTCCACGTCTTCTTGTACCGATCGGATGACTCTCGAGAACCATTTTGGTCGGGTTGCTATCCGACATCCTAATGACGTGACCCGCCCACCGTAGCCTCCCGATTTTCGTGGTATGGACGATGGTTGGTTCTCTCAGCAGCTGATGCAGCTCGTGATTCATTCGCCTTCTCCAAGTCCCGTCTTCCATCTGCACTCCGCCGTAGATGGTACGCAACACCTTCCGTTCGAAAAATCCAAGGGCGCGTTGGTCCTCTGCACGTAGGGTCCATGTTTCGTGCCCATAGAGGACGACCGGTCTAATCAACGTTTTGTAGATGGTTAACTTCGTGTTACGGCGAACTTTATTCGATCGTAGAGTTCTGCGGAGTCCAAAGTAGGCACGATTTCCTGCCACAATGCGCCTCTGAATTTCTCTGCTGGTGTCGTTGTCGTCGGTCACCAGTGAGCCCAAGTACACGAATTCTTCAACCGCCTCGATTTCATCGGGGTGGCGGGCGCGGTGATTCCTCCCTGGAGCCCTTTGCCATCATGTACTTTGTCTTCGACACATTAATGACTAATCCGATTCGCCTGGCTTCACTCTTTAGTCGGATGTACGTTTCCGCCATCGTCTCAAATTTACGAGCAATAATATCAATATCATCGGCGAAACCAAGCAGCTGAACGGACTTCGTGAAAATCGTCCCACTCGTGTTTATCCCCGCTCTTCTTATTACACCCTCCAAAGCAATGTTGAACAGCAAGCACGAAAGACTATCACCTTGCCGTAACCCTCTGCGAGATTCGAAGGGACTCGAGAGTGTCCCTGATACTCGAACTACGCACATCACTCGATCCATCGTCGCCTTGATCAACCGTATCAGTTTATCCGGGAATCCGTATTCGTGCATAATCTGCCATAGCTGTTCTCGATCGATTGTATCATACGCCGATTTGAAATCGATGAACAAGTGATGTGTGGGCACGTTGTATTCGCGGCATTTCTGCAACACCTGGCGGATGGCGAACATCTGGTCCGTTGTAGCGCGTTCACCCATGAATCCAGCCTGATATTGCCCCACGAACTCTCTTGCAATCGGTGATAGACGGCGGCATAAAATTTGAGAGAGTATCTTGTAGGAAGCGCTCAGTAGTGTGATCGCGCGGTAGTTCTCGCAATCCAACTTGTCGCCCTTTTTGTAGATGGGACACACGATACCTTCCATCCATTCCTCCGGTAATACTTCCTCCTCCCAAATCTTGGTAATGACCCAGTGTAGTGTTCTCACCAGTGCTTCTCCACCGTATTTTAGAAGCTCGCTTGGTAGTTGATCTGCTCCAGCGGCTTTGTTGTTTTTCAACCGGCCAACCTCCTCCTCAATCTCTTGAAGGTCAGGGGCCGGAAGTCTTTCGTCCTGTGCACATACTCCTAGATCTGTTACCACGCCACCTTCAGTACTTGTAACGTCGCCATTGAGGTGCTCATCGTAATGCTGCCGCCACCTCTCGACCACCTCACGCTCGCTCGTGAGAATATTCCCGTGATTATCTCGGCACATGTCGGCTTGTGGCACAAAGCCTCTGCGCGAGCGGTTCAGCTTCTCGTAGAACTTTCGTGTGTCCTTAAGCGCGGTACAGCTCTTCCATCGCTTCGCGATCTCGTTCTTCCTGCTGGCGCTTCTTCATCCGGAAGACTGAGTTCTGCCTGTTCCGCGCCTGTTTGTAACGTGCCTCATTCGCTCTCGTACGGTGTTGCAGCATTCTCGCCCATGCTGCATTCTTCTCGTTTTTCAACTGTTCACATTCGCCGTCGTACCAGTCGTTTCTGTGATTCGGAGTCGCGAAGCCTAGTGCTGTAGCCGAGGTACTACCTATGGCGGATCGGATGTCCCTCCAGCCATCTTCAAGTGTAGCTGCGCCAAGCTGCGCTTCCGTTGGTAGGGCCACTGTTAACTGCTGCGCGTAGTCTTGAGCCGCTTCTACGTTACGAAGTAGCTCGATGTTGAGCCGCGGCGTTCGACTTCGACGCGTGGTGATAACTGTCAAAAGTTTTGAGCGCATGCATACAGCGACTAAGTAGTGATCCGAATCTATATTCGCACTGCGGTATGTGCGGACATTAGTTATATCCGAGAAGAATTTACCGTCGATTAGAACGTGGTCGATTTGGTTTTCTGTTTGATGGTCGGGTGATCTCCAGGTGGTTTTGTGGATATCTTTGCGGGGAAAGAAGGTGCTTCGGACTACCATACCACGGGAGGCTGCAAAGTTTACGCATCGCTGGCCGTTATCATTCGATACGGCGTGCAGGCTGTTTCGCCCGATTACCGGTCTGTACATTTCCTTCCTTCCTACCTGCGCGTTCATGTCGCCGACAACGATTTTCACGTCACGCGGCGAGCAACCATCGTATGTTTGCTCTAACTGCGCGTAGAACGCTTCTTTCTCGTCATCGGGTCTCCCTTCGTGTGGGCAGTGGACGTTGATGATGTTGTAGTTGAAGAAACGGCCCTTAACTCTCAACATGCACATCCTTGCGTTGATCGGCTGCCACCCGATCACACGTTGTCGCATCTTGCCCAACACTATAAATCCTGTACCCAGTTCATTGGTGGTGCCACAGCTTTGGTAGAAGGTAGCCGCTCGATGCCCGCTTTTCCACACTTTCTGTCCAGTCCAACAAAGTTCCTGCAACGCCACGATGTCGAAGTTGCGGGGATGTAGTTCGTCGTAGATTATCCTGTCACATCCTGCGCAACCTAGTGACTTGCAATTCCATGTTCCAAGTTTCCAATCGTAGTCCTTATTTCGTCGCGTGGGTCTTTGCCGATTGTATCGAGTCGTATTTTCTCCTATGTTATTCGCAATGGGGATTTTTACGGGTGGCTTATTGGGCCTACGCCAACACTCCTGTCTCGCCGGAGGGCCATCGTGCCAGTTCTGTTTAACGTCCCAACCAACACTGGGACGACCACGCTGATGGGGCTACCACCTTGGATCTAGCTGGGCGTGGTGCAGCGTTTCTTACTCAGCCGATGGATGCCAGAACAGACGCTGTTTGAGTCGCACCTCCTTGGTGAACAGACGCTCGGATCGTACCTCCTCAATCTAGCTGAAGTCAGAAGGACAACAGTGCCCAGACTGCACTACCAGCTAAGCACACAACTCTTAGCTGGCGGTCTTTGTCATCGCTTGACCCGTGGAAGCATGAGGTAGGAACTTGTGAGGACCAGAGCTATATTGGACGCTCTCCTTATCGACTCACCGTTTTGCAGCCCAGCCCATAAGGAACCTCTCATGAAATGTTCCGAAAGTGCCATGTTGATATTTTTAAGATGTTCTTGCTAGAGTCCCTTCAAGATGTTCTTGTGCAAGTTAGTTTGTTAGTTTTAAGTGCATTTTCTAAATAGTTTCTCAGTTAATCCCTCCAGTTATTCACCCAGGAGCGCCTGAAATGCTCTCCAACACTTCTGCCTTGTGCAGCATAGTTGTCCCATGTTTCAAACCAGGATTGAAGTATGAAAAAAACATTTCATGTACATTTAATTTACTTTGACTTTTTAAAGAAAAACTCTGGTGGGACTGTAATTCCGATAAATCTAGAAATTGTCGTTATGCTCATGTTGAACTTCACAGATGATATCGGGATTCTCGGAGAATGTTTAGGATAGTCTCAGAGATTCTCGAATAGCTTTTTAATGCGTATAAACTGACAATGGGATAGCATTTGAAAAAAAAAAATGAACATAGGACAGCTTATGATGACAAAACAACATGGTACAAATTGAGCTGATGCTTCTGAACAAAAGTATACTAACCGAGAGTGGCTTCTGAAAGTATGTATATGCAAAAATAGACTATTTGCTGATAAAAAGTCAAAATCGTCAAAAAGTAACATGGACAAGAGACAACTATGTGGCATCTCTCGCACATCATACGCAGACCGTTGCAGATTATTGGGACTAGATACGCTCGACTACCGCCGTAAAATACAACAAGCTGCCGTCGTTGCAAAGCTTTTGAACGGAGAGGTCGACAGCTGTAGGCTTCTGGAGCTTTTGAATATTCGGGTCGCTCCTAGGATGTTACGCGATAGTTATCTGCTACAACCCAGATTCCACCGAACTGCTTTTGGCTTTCACGAACCGATCGCTGCGATGATCCGTACTTTCTCATCCGTCGAACAACTGCACGAGTTTGGTGAATCATCTAACCGGTTTATATCGCGAATAAGGAGTAGGAATGTGTTAGTCTAAGTTTTATTTCATGTAGACAATAGTCCGATGAAAATATATAAATAAATAATAATAAAATATTAAAATCATATGACTACAACGTGCTACAATGCCTACAAGGATTTTGATAATACTACACATAACAACACACAGAGCTGAAAATGCTATTCAATGCTTGCTTACTCAAAGTAAACATTAAGAAGCACTTTCAGCTTCATACGTAATATGGATGACGAGATCAGTGCTCCTAAAATTGCGAGTCAAAAATGCATTTTCGACAGATTCCCATTTCACCTTAATATACCTCGTTGACATTGTACCCTATAGAAGCAACTTAAAGTATTTGCAAAATAAACTAATTTGAATACCACTTTAACCATTCAATCTAGAGGAGTCTTATGTGGTGTTTTTGTTCAGCCTTTGTAGTGGTTATTTGGCCAACGACTTTTTTCATTAATTTGCTATGGGATTAAATTACTTCATTCTGACGTTTCAATCGCATAAATGTCTGGCCAGTTTAAGAGCTGTAAGATGAATTTGCAAAAAAAAAACACGATTTAGGTGTTTTCCACGTGGTCATATTAGCCATATTGCCCCGAATGCTCCTACGTATGATTCATAAACCAACTGAGTGACTTTCTCTTATTTTTTTCAGACCGTCAAATACAACTGGACTGTCGCCATGGAAAGTGCGGTCGACTCGTCCTTCTTCTGGGGCTACCTGGTGACCCAGGTGCCGGGTGGTTTCCTAGCTTCCATGTTCCCCGCGAATCGAATCTTCGGAACAGCAATCGCTTGCTCGTCGTTTCTCAATCTGCTCGTTCCTGGTGCAATGGCCCTGCATCCGGTGGTGCTGATCATGGTTCGAGTACTGCAGGGTCTGGTTGAGGTAAGTTAGAAAACGGTTACAATCTTGTTCAGAAATGCATTGTACACTCTTTTCCTGACACAGGGTGTAACGTACCCGGCATGTCACGGTATCTGGCGTTTCTGGGCTCCTCCGCTGGAACGGTCCCGGCTGGCGACGATGGCTTTCAGCGGTTCGTACGCGGGTGTCGTGATAGGTATGCCAATGTCCGGAATCCTTACCGGCTGGATCAGTTGGCACGCGCCGTTCTTCTTCTACGGCCTGTGCGGAATCACCTGGTATTGCTTCTGGTTGTGGCTGTCGTTCGAGAAACCGCGGCAGCATCCGACCATCTCGCTCAAAGAGCTGAAATACATCGAAAAATCCCTGGGTGATTCGGTGTCGCTGCCGATGCCGAAGATTTCCACGACGCCGTGGCGAGCGATGGCCACGTCCATGCCGGTGTACGCCATCATTGTGGCCAACTTTTGCCGCTCGTGGAACTTTTATCTACTCGTACTGTATCAAAGTGCATATCTTAAGCATTCGTTTGATTTCAAAATCGAAGAGGTAAGCTGGGTGTCTGTACCGCATCTTATCATTTACTGTTATTATCGGGGAAATATAGTAGTTCATCGTAAAACTTGTCTTCTGCAGACTGGTATTTTAGGAGCACTGCCACATCTACTGATGACAATTATTGTACCATTCGGAGGAATGCTAGCGGATTACCTGCGAAAGTCCGGACTGATGACGACAACCAACGTGCGGAAGCTGTTCAACTGCGGCGGCTTCGGCCTGGAAGGATTCTTCTTCCTGGTGGTGGCCCACTCAACTAGTGCTGTGAGTTGCAGTATAAGAATCCGAAGTATTTAAAATATAATAATGGGAGTTCTTTTCCGACAGATGGGTGCAGTGACGGCCCTTACCCTGGGTGTAGCCTTCAGTGGGTTCGCCATCTCCGGCTACAACGTGAACCATCTGGACATCGCACCTCGTTATGCCAGTATCCTGATGGGAATGTCCAACGGTATCGGTACCATCGCCGGACTGATATGTCCCATTGCAATCGATCACCTAACGAGAGGACAGGTAAGTGAGGATGGGAAAAACTTTTCCGTTGCGTGGAATTAACTCAATTCAGCTCAAGTCAGTTGAAACTCATAAACGTCAAATTACATTGCTTGGAAACGCATTTCCCCCCTTGTGAAAGATTCCGACGACGAGCAAAACTCCGCCTTTTGTTATCCTGTTTCCAGCCATCGAGCTCCTTTATTCGCCCCGTCCCGATGCATCCCATTTCAGATAAATTAAATTTGTTATGATGTTTTACGCTTGATGATTTTCAACAATAAATCACGAGAGCTTGAAAATGCGAACAACACAATCGAGTGAGAGTGGTATAGCTCGGCTTCCACCCCCCATAAACGACTCATAAATGGAAAATCGCAGACTTTGTAGTAAGAGTGGTGGGTGATGGTAGTCTACCGCCTCCGCTGCCGGTTTTCACGGAATTTGTGCGACACTAACGAAAAACAGCCGGCGGAGGTTTCGGAGATGTGCGATATGGAAACCCTACACTTTCCGTCAGTCGCTATTAAGGTACACCGGGGCAAGTTGAAACACGAAGTTTTGAAACAGATTTCAATACAATTTGGTAATTTATCCTTAGTTAAAAGATTGTTTGAATCAAAAACTATGCGTTATGGCGATCAAACTGTTTATCATCATTAGAAAACATTATGTTAATCTGCTGTTTCATCTTGCCCCACCCGTTTCACCTTGCCCCGGTGTACCTTACATTGATGGTTCCTGGCGCGTTGCGTGGAAGGACGTGCATTATTTCCTCAGAAACTAGAATTGAACTTTTTGTCTTTCTCGCACACTGTGCACTAGTTTAGTGTGTTTTTGGAGGCAACGTCGAAATGCCGCTTTTTCATTTGGTTCGACCGCGAGCGCGTCGTCGTCGTCGTCGTCTATTTCACAGTGCTCATCTTCGTACGAGGTAGTTTAGTGTGTTTTTGGAGGCAACGTCGAAAAGCCGCTTTTTCATTTGGTTCGGCCGCGAGCGCGTCGTCGTCGTCGTTTATTTCACAGTGCTCGTCTTCGTACAGGGCAGTTTAGTGTGTTTTTGGAGGCAACGTCGAAAAGCCGCTTTTTCATTTGGTTCGGCCGCGAGCGCGTCGTCGTCGTCGTCGTCTATTTCACAGTGCTCATCTTCGTACAGGGCAGTTTAGTGTGTTTTTGGAGGCAACGTCGAAATGCCGCTTTGAGTTTTTGGAGGCAAAGTGTACAGGCCACGTTTTCATTCGGATCGTCCGTCGTCGTCGTCTATTTGACTGTGCTCATCTGCGTGATTTTGGAGGCAAAGTGAAGAGGCCATTTTTTTCATTTGGGGCTGCCGCGTCGTCGTCGTCGCAGATTTGGCTGTGCTCATCTTCGTACGGGGCGGTTCAATGTGATTTTTGAGGCAAAGTGAAAAAGCCGCTTTTTTTTATTCGGACCGGCTGCGTCGTCGTCGTCGTCATTTTGAATGTCCACATCGTCGTACCCGTGTGTAGTTGTAGCGGTTCAGTGTGATTTCGGAGAAGAGGCCAATTAGTGGAAGATGCTGTAGCACATACGCACTGGACACTTCGAAGGATGTTAATTGGTGAGCTCTTTCCATTTTATCATAACAATAATAATAATAATAATTAATGCTAAAGGATTTATACAATTCTGCTCTGGTTTTTGTGTATTTATCTAACAAATATTGAAAAGTTCGTCACGTCATGTGTCGGCGCTAGTTCCAAATGCACATTTAGTTGATAATAAATAATTTCCTTTTATTTTTTGCATGAACACAACAATTTGAATGGTTCGTCATCTTCGGTGTCGACATTTGTAATATTTTAGTCAAAATGAATAAATGTTTTGACTCAAATAAAGGTTGCATGAATTTCTGGAAAAAGAGAGGGTCGGTAAAAGATAGACGGCGAACCATGCGGTAAGATCTTTCTGATTTATTTATCACGTGTTATTTTGTTAATACTTGTGAATTGATCGCGTTCAGCATTGTCTCGCGCGGAAACGCAAACTACAGATGCGTCGGTGTTTAGCATTGTGTTCTCCTTAGTTGCGAATGAATAACTTATGTAGGGTGAGTTTTGAGGCACAAAAGATCGCGTTCGTCGTCCAAGGTTTAGAAGGGTATTTCTTCGCGAGCGCATTATTAATCGCGAATCAAAACATTACACGCGTTTACCACGACAAAATCCTCAACACATCTCCATTTCCCCTGTTCAAACTCCTAGTGATTTCTCGTAGTAACGCAGAGAATTCCTCGGTTATTGGCCTAAGCGAGAATCACGTCATCACTTCCTTCCCTATCCTCAATTGACCTGCATTCGGACGCGGCCGGCGCTGGTATTGCTTATTGAAAAGTATTGGGATTCCAGCATTTACACAATGAAGAGAAAGCTAATCCCAAGCATCATCTGTTGGTTCTTTGTGTAAATGCAGTTGTCCTTGCAATAACAGAGGAGCAACCGCGGGCGGTCAATCATGCTCATGCTCATGCTCTGCTCACTGTGCACTAGAAAAGCTGTATGTTCGGTCTTCGCTCCAATAATGGATTATTGGTAGAAGGCTCGGAGGATCAAACCACATATATCAAGCAACTCAGCTCGGCGACTTGAGGTAATATCTGTGTGTTCACTACCCGTCATAAGTACGGACATGCTTGAAAAAGTATTGCAACACTCTGTTTAATATTGCATTTCCTTGAAAAGTTAAGCATCACCTGAAAACAACTACATAGGTATGTGCTACCATATCTCAAAATGCTGAAAATATACAAAGGTACAGTCCTCAGCAAACTTGTTCGGAAGGTCGTTAGTATCACAATGGCAAGCAGTTTGATTCGCAATTCTGCCGCTAGATGATGCTAATAAGCATAGGAAAATGAGCATTTTAACTAGTTCTATTAAGTGATCATGGTTAGATACAATGTTCAAGCCGTCGGAAAAGTTATTACGAAGATCGTTAGTACCGTCGTTTGGGGTAAGAATGGGTTAGAAATATTTCACATTCATTGTACAATAACTCTTGCTCCTTTGCATGACAAAGTCCTTTTATCACTGGAATGTGATCTTCGGTAATGCATGTTTACTTACCTTACCGATCAGACTAAGGCCTGAGTGGCCTCTGCTGTACATAGTACCCGTCTGCATTCTACTCGGTCTCTGGCTGTGTGTCTCCAGTTCCGCACTCTGCCTGCGAAGGGTCCGCAGATCATCCTCAACTTGATCAACCCATCCAGCTCGCTGCACACCACATCTTCTTGTACCAGTCGGATGACTCTCGAGAACTATTTTAGTCGGGTTGCTATCCGACATCCAGATGACGTGACCTACCCACCGTAACCTCATGATTTTCGCGCTGTGGACGATGCTTGGTGTTCTCAGCAGCTGATGCAGGTCGGGGTTCATTCGCCTTCTTCAAGTCCCGTATTCCATCCACACTCCGACGTAGATGGCACGCATGACCTTCCGTTCGAAAACTACAAGGGCGCGTTGATCTTCTGCACGTAGGGTCCATGCTTCATGCCCATATAGGACTACCGGTCTAACCAGCGTTTTGTAGAAAGTTAATGTCGTGTGACGGCGAAAATTATTCGATCGCGGAGTACTGCGGAGTTCAAAGTAAACTCGATTTCCTGCCACAATGCATCACTGAATTTCTCTGCTGGTGTCGTTGTCGGCAGTCACCAGTGAGCCCAAGTACACGAATTCTTCAACCGCCTCGATTTCATCACCGTCGATAGAAATTCGGGGTGGCGAGCACGATGATTCCTCCTTTTGCCC
The DNA here is from genome assembly GCF_035046485.1 of Aedes albopictus. Lineage (NCBI taxonomy): Eukaryota > Metazoa > Arthropoda > Insecta > Diptera > Culicidae > Aedes > Aedes albopictus. Next base: position 214,826,534 of record NC_085137.1, read on the forward strand.
ATGTACTTTGTCTTCGACACAATAATGACTAATACGATTCGCCGGGCTTTACTCTTTAGTTGGATGTACGTTTCCGCCATCGTCTCAAATTTTCGATCTATAATATCAATATCATCAGCAAAACCAAGCAGCTGAACGGACTTCGTGAAAATCGATCCACCCGTGTTGAACTCCGCTATCCTTATTACACTCCCTAAAGCAATGTTGAACAGCCAGCATGAAAGACCATCACCTTGCCGTAACCCTCTGCGAGATTCGAAGGAACTCGAGAGTGTCCCTGATACTCGAACTACACACATCACTCGACCCATCGCATCGTCGCTTTGATTAATCGTATCAGTTTATCCGGAAATCCGTATTCGTACATAATTTGCCATAGCTGTTCTCGATCGATTGTATCATACGCCGATTTGAAATTGATGAACAAGTGATGTGTGCGCACGTTGTATTCGCGGCATTTCTGCAACACCTGTCGGAAGGCGAACATCTGATTCGTTGTATCGCGTTCACCCATGAATCCAGCCTGATATTGCCGCACGAACTCTCTTGCAATCGCTGATAGACGGCGGCATGAAATTTGAGAGAGTATCTTGTAGGCAGCGCTCAGTAGTGTGATCACGCGGTAGTTCCCGCAATCCAACTTGTCGCCCTTTTTGTAGATGGGACACACGATATACCTTCCATCCATTCCTCCGGTAATACTTCCTCCTCCCAAATCATGTTAATGACCCAGTGTAGTGCTCTCATCAGTGTTTCCCCACCGTATTTTAGTAACTCGCTTAGTAGTTGATCTACTCCAGCGGCTTTGTTGTTTCTCAACCGGCTAACCTCCTCTTCAATTACTTGGAGATTGGAAGCAAGAAGTCTTTCGTCCTGCGCACGTACTCCTAGATCTGTTATCACGCCACCTTCGGTGCTTCCAATGTTGCCATTGAGGTGATCATCGTAATGCTGCCGGCACCTCTCGACCACCTTACCTTCGCTCGTGAGAAGATTCTCGTGATTGTCTCGGCACATATCGGCTTGTGAACTGCGCGAGCGGTTCAGCTTCCCGTAGAACTTCCGTGTGTCCTTGACGCGATACAGCTCTTCCATTCCATCGCTGGCGCTTCTTCATCCGGAAGACTGAGTTCTGCCTGTTCCGCGCCTGTTTGTAACGTGCCTCATTCGATATCGTACGGTGTTGCAACATTCTCGCCCATGCTGTATTCTTCTCGTTTTTCAACTGTTCACATTCGCCGTCATACCAGTCGTTTCTGTGATTCGGAGTCGCGAAGCCTAGTGCTGCAGCCGAGGTACTTCCTATGGCAGATCGGATGTCCCACCAGCCATCTTTAAGTGTAGCTGCGCCAAGCTGCTCTTCCGTTGCGTTGGTAGTGCCACTGCTAGCTATTGCGCGTAGTCTTCTAGGTTACGCAGCTGCTCGATGTTGAGCCGCAGCGTACGACTTCGACGCGTGGTTTATCAAAAATTAAATATGGTGCGTGTACCAATTATGGCACTACCTGAAGAAAGCTATTTATACAAAAATATCGAGGAGACCAACGAATGCTATCAATAAGTTAAAAGACAGCTTAGTTTCCATACTTTACAGGAAAAATATAGAAACTGAGCCAAAACAACTTTTAGTATTGATTACAGCGTGTGCCAATGATAGGAACCCTGTACCAGTTATGGTTCCTTTTTTTAACTTCGAATCCTTTTCGTACTATTTGCATGCATTCCCTATTGGGCTAGCCATAACTGGTACACTATGGCGAAAAAGGGTGTAAGGATGCTGAAATGATAAGGAAAATGATTTATTTATTCCATGATTTGAGGAAAATGTTTAGTTTAAATGAGTGCGACTATCTTTTGTGAACGTGATCTGTTGTTCACAAAATTTTTCTTGTTGATTTACATCGTTAAAGGATGAAAATTAACTATGGCGAGTAATTGGTACTAAAGCCATAATTGGTACACTTACCTTAATTGCTCTAGAAACCTATTTTTTGACAGGAATTGCTGGCAATTAAAAGGATACTATTATAAAATTTTGGATACGATATTCGCGGCTCCACCCCATTACCCCGAACGCCATTACCCCGAACGCCACTACCCCGAATGCCATTACCCCGAATAGGCCACTACCCCGAAAGCCATTACCCCGAATGGGTCATTACCCCGAAAGCCATTTCCCCGAAAGCCATTTCCCCGAAAGCCATTACCCCGAAAGCCACTACCCCGAAAGGGCCATTACCCCGAATCGTTCAGGAGATCACCAAAAAAGTTGTGACCGATTAGAAGTTGATGAAGGTGGTTATAAGTTAGAAAAGGGTAATCAGTAACTAGTGTAGGTATGAATACTCTTCTCCATCCATTTTAAAATATTAAAATGAAACACAAATCAAATAGCTCTTATTTACTTCGTTTTAGATAGCATGACAATGGGAGCACATTGTTTAAGATAGGTTCCGTTTCCCTTAGGTTTCCGTATGTTGTGCTTCATGTAAAAGTAAGGTTCGCGAAAACGAAAGCAGCAAACGCAATGAAATTAAGCAGACAAGTAAAGACAAATTTTTCATATTTTAAACTAGCTGCTCGGAGCAGCCTGCTCTTTTGAACTTATAGCTATGGCTATAAAAACTACAAGTATTTTAAACTGACATTTTCCCTTCTTTTAAAAGTTGGTTGGCGTCAAGCACGATTTTAAACTGGTGGCAAACGATTGTGCTGGTTATCAAACTACACTTCTTTAAATATTTGCCTTCTTTTAAAAATAGGCTGTTCTTTTGAGTTTGCAGTTTCCAACCGTGTAGTATTGCAGAGTTGTCTGGTAGCCAAACTGTTAATTTCTTTATAGAAATGTTTCCTTCTTTTCATCAGAAGCTGTTCTTTCGAGTTTGAGTGTTACGTAGTTTATTTGCAGACGAATAACTAACTCCATAGCGGATTTGTTCTTCTTTGAATAATGGGCAGTTCTTTCAAGTAAAATTTTTCAGAATTGACTTGCGACCAAACTGGCAACTAGATTTCTTTTGATTTTCTTTTGATTTTGATGATCAGTTTCCAAAACATCAAGCCCTAAAATTGTTTTCTGATTTTTTTTTTTCAAGATTGTAGTACTGGACTGAATTTCAGCTATTCAGTTCAGTTCACTTAGCAAGGTAGATCCAGCATCGTTAGACCAAATTAACTATTTTTTTTTCTGGCGACTAAACGGTAGCTTTTCTTTTCATGAAAAGCTGTTTCTTCTAGCAGCACTTATATAGTTTACTGGGAGTGAAAGCTGCTTTACTGTATATGAGATTTTCCCTTCTTCAATTTATAGGCTGTTCTTTCTTGTTATGTCGTTACCGGGTTGATTGGCAACATATCTCTATTAATTCCATATGGTGATTTTCCTTCTTTTAAAGTTGGGCTGTTCTTTCGACTTATATTGTTACAGAGTTGTTTGGTAGCCATGCTGCCCTTTGCAGATTTATGTATAGGGGTCGTGCATAAACTATGTAAGTAGGAGAGGGTCTATCCAAATTCTAAGCTCTATACAAATTTACAAATTTTTGTAAGAACAAATCGTGGACTTCGTGGCCGAGCGGTTAGCGGCGTTAGTCGATTAAGTACCTCACATGCCTTGGAGTGTGGGATCGATTCCCGCTCCGGTCGAGGAAAACTTTTCGTCAAAACAGAAAATACTCCACTGGGTCACTGAGTGTTATACGTGTTGTCCATTGTCTAATGTTAGTAATGTACAGTCTGTACGGCCTCTGGCCGAAGACGGTGTAATTGTCTTCTAAAAGTCTACGATGAGAAGGGGGAGAGGACCGAGGTGACCGAAATTCGCTCTACGTAGTTTATAAATGGTCCCATAGGAGATTTGCCCTTCTTTAATTTATATGCTGTTCTTTCTAGTTATATCCTTGCAGACCTTATTGGCGGCAAACCTATCAATCACATTTTTTCACATTTAAGGAATGTTTTTTTTTAAGTTACACTGTTATAGAGTTTTATTACCAAATCGTCTATTCCTCCTTTAAAGATTTATTCTTTTTCTAACAATAAAATGTTCTTTCCGGGCCTATTTTGCAATTTGTATTATTTGATCTCGCCTAATGATCATTAGACTTATTAGTGATACTTTGGCCAAATGTCTTTTCGGCCTAGTGAGCCAATATCGATAGCAAGTATTTGAAGGACCTTTGCTGACAGCTCTATCTCATACAAGATCATCTCTAATACGTATTATTCCATTATTATGTTTTAAGGTTATTCTTTACAATGATATCTTCTGGTATTAAAGCTGTCAGTAATGTTATTAAATTAATAAAAATATAAAATAGCCATCATCAGAATAACCCATCTAAAATATGCTTTCGGGGTAATGGCGTTCGGGGTAATGGCCCATTCGGGGTAACGGCTTTCGGGGTAATGGCCTATTCGGGGTAATGGCGTTCGGGGTAATGGCATTCGGGGTAATGGAGTAGAACCATATTCGCAATATTTGGTGAGATATTTTAGATAATGTTTTGGCCCAATCTCGCCCATCTGACCTTTCGTCACCCCCAACGACGGTATCATAATTTTTCGCAGTTTGGTTCACAATTCTGCCGCTAAATGCCAGTGAACATTGAAAAGAGGGAATTTTAACTAGTAAAATCTCGCGACTCTGTTGATATAGAAAGCTTGGTTTTTGGACAAAGTGGTTCAGCAGGTCGTTGACATTTTAAACGCAAGCAGTTTGGCTTACATTTCTGCCGCTAGGTGACGCTAGTGACCATGAAAAACTTAATATTTTCTACTCCTTCAATCCTCGATCTTGATGATATAGAAAGTTATTTTGAATCTCATTGGCATCATAATCAGGGAGCATCCATTAAGTACGTCACGCTAAAATTGGGAATTTTTAACCCCTCCTCCCCCCTTCGTACGGGTTTTCCCTATACTTGATACATTGCTTGTCACACTTTCACAAACCCCCCCTCCCCCCTTGGACCGTGACGTACTTAATGGATGGCCCCTAAACAAGTAGTTTGGTTCGCAGTTCTTTCACATCGCGAATCAGTGAATCATTTTAATTGAAGTGGCTAAAGTCTAATTTACTTCATGTTCAAGTGATAAAGCACTTTGCAGAATTACGACAGTGATCATCTTTAAATTCCAGTGATTTGAGTATGACTCATTTCATATTCAAGTGATATAGGACTGATTCACTACATATTCATGTGGATTATGTTTGATTTTCTTAAATTCAAGTGATTCAAGTCTGAGCCATTTTAATTCAAGTTTTGCATGTTTGATTCACTTTTGTTCCAGTGATTCAGGTCTGAGTCACTCTAATCCCAGTGATTCAGGTCTGATTCACATCATGTTCAAATGATTCAGATCTGAGATATTTCAATCCAAGTGATTCAGGTCTGATTCACTTATTAATCAAGTGATTCATTATCAGACCAAGCGAACCAAACTGCTTGTCATTATTATGTCCATGACCTTCCGAACAACTTTGCGAAGACTAGAACTCTCTATCTCATCAGAATCACGAGATTGAATTTGTTAAAAATGTTGTTTTTTCCATGCTCACTAGAGTCACCTAGCGGCAGAATTGCGAACCAAACTGCTTGCCATTGTGATGCCAACGTGGAAGGTCGTAGAACAACTTGACTGATGACTGTACCTTTACATATTATCAGAATTTCGAGATATAGCAGCACAAATTTAGCTGTGTTCAGGTGAAGCTAAACTTTTTCGGGGAGTGATGCAATGTTCAACTTGTTCTATATGGATCATCACCGTTGTTGATTATGTTGCGGGGTTTTTCGTCGGCTTTTTTTGGTAGAAATGATTGAAAATCTAGCATTTTCCGAACGTTTCGACCTACTGCCGTTTCCGGTCATCCGCGGTGGTTCCTTGAATATGTAATTTACATAAAATAATATCAAAAACTTACATTCTATGGGGCAGAACTATATCCATTGTCCATTTGTTTACTTCTGTTTCTATTTTCTGTTCATTCGTCCGGTTTCATATTGATGCTAGTGCTCTGTGTTTTTAGTTTTCAATCAGGTCGTTGTATGCGGACCAGAACCTAAGAGAGTCCCTTTGCAAATTTTTTGCATTGTCGTCCCCTTTGATTTTTATACTTATAAAATGTTTCAGTTATTAGACGAGTGTCTATTCTAGATAATTCATCCAAGATATTAGTTTTATCAAAGTTAAAACAATGACCGCATAGGAAGTAGCGCGCAAGTTTCGAACGGCAAACACGTGCTCCCTGTAACAACCGAGAGTAAACGGAGACAGAAGTCCGTCGTTAACTATAACAGAAGTCCATCATTAGCTATAACAGCAACTAAATTAGGTTTTATCATGATATGGTCTTTTATAAAGATGTTCCTTAGAGTATCAACTAAGGACTGTTCATTAAAGAAAGTGGACACCTGCTTTTTAATAGAAAAAAAATATTTTCGAACAAATTCATAAGTTTATTTTTTATTAATGACAATCAACATACATGTGGCCGAATTCACGTGAGTTTGAACATTTACTTCGCATTTCTGAAGAACGCTCGGACTTTTCTCTTGATACCTCCCATTAGATTCTGCACAACTTTCTCCGTAGCATTTCGTTGAGCCGCAGACCAAATTTTCTTGAAGCAATCAACAGAGCTTGTTTCTCTTCCATATTTCTTGAGATGCCGCTTGAATATTGTCCCGTATCTTTCCGCAGGACGCAGTTAGGGGAAGTTTGGTGGAGTTTGCCATTTTTCAACGAAATCGACTTTTTCCGTCTTGAGCATCTGTAGTGTAGAAGAAGCGTAATATGCGGATGCCAGATCCGGAAAAAACAATGCAGGATTCGTATGTTTTCGATAGATGGGTAGAAGCCGTTTTTTGATGCATTCCTCGCTGTTATTTTCACCGTCAATTGTTCCCGTTGTGAAATATGAAGAACTCCTTGAGCCGCATGAACAATTGGCTTGCCACACCAAAAACTTTTTCCCATTTTTTTCGGTTCTGATGTACCCTACATAATCCGCCACATCTGTCCCCTGCTCAGCGTTGAAAAATTGCGGTCCCAGAAGTGTACTAGTATGCCAATTCTTGAAACGACAAATTTTTTTAACACCATTTGTGCAGAATTAATAGATAGTCGCAAAGCTAATCCGACCTGACGCTCGAAATTTCTCACTTCTTTTTCGTTTTCTTTGAGTGCGTTGCCAAAGTGAACAATGTTTTTACACACTGAGAAAAAAATCACCGATTGAGCTGAAATTTTCACAGATAGTTCTTCTCATCCAAAGGCACGATTCTAGATGGTGTCCCGTGGAATGTTTCGACATTTTTCGACATTTCGACATTTTGTATCACCGCAGGGTGACGAGAGTCGATGACGTCTGCGGTGGCGGCGGCGTTCGCTGCTGCTCTCACGGCAGGATCTCACGGCACTCACTCTCTTGCTGTTGATTGCTGCTGTTCCGTCGGCTCGGGTGAGTGTGTGTACTTCGTGATGATGCTCGAGAATGGTTCCGATGCGATGGTTGGAGTTGGTGGCGCAGCTTAGGATGCTGCTCTCTCTAAAATAAAAACTCTCATTTTTGAGTGACGCCCATGCCGCACAGGGACTGTGTTGGAAACACACATTTTTTCAAATTGCTCGTACGCTCACATTTTTGCAAAATATCAATATTTTTCGGTATTTGAAGGTGGTTTATAAACCCAGTGAGGTTGCCATGTCGAAATTATTGCAAAATACATGCTCATGTGAGCGTACGAGCAATTTAAAAAAAATGTGTGTTTCCAACACAGTCATGTGCGGCATGGATGTTTACTAAAAATGTGCAGGCCGAACACATTTTTGAGAGTTGCCGTTTTTGCGTGCTGCCCTCGTTGGATTAGGAGCGTATGTTTGATTCAATTCGTTTTAGTATGATGTTGGCTACTACTGGCGAGTGAGGTGATCCCATTAGTACGCAGTAATGCCGGCAAGTCGGACCCCAGTCAGGTGTCTCAGGAAGCTGGGAAGGGTGGGCCTGAAAAGGCTGCCCCTTCCCGGAAGGAAGGGAATAGGGGATTGCAACCGTTGTTAGCCCCTTAGCTACCACAAAATATGGTGAACCAAGGGGAGGACCCGCCTTGGACGAAAGTATTGGTGATTTGATGTTTCATTAAGAAGAAGAAGAAGAGCGATAATGTTTTGAAAAATCCCTATCCCTATAACACAGGGGAAGATTTTAAAATGTCTCTATAAAATCTAAAACAAAATCTAATTAAAAACGATTTGATGTACGGTGTTAGACTTTGGACGGACTACATATTCTTGATAAGGTACTTAATTTGTAGTCCGTCCAAAGTCTAACACCGTACATCGAACCGTTTTTAATTAGATTTTCTTTTAGATTTTGTAGAGACATTTTAAAATCTTCCCCTGTGTTATAAGGATAGGGATTTTTCAAAACATCATCGTTCTTCTTCTTATTCTTCTCCATGCTACATCAAATCACCAACAGCGGAGAAGGAAAAACTGCTAGTAGAGGAGGTTAGGGACGTCGAACCAAGAAGGTGTGCCAAGTGCGAGAAAGTCAACGCGCTCATTATCAAGATCGAACAGTCTAAGTGAGATCTGAGAGAAGACGTGCGCAGAATCAGACGTACTCGTTACGGGCGAAATGATCCTAGAGCTTAAGCGCGATAAGAAGCACAAGGGCACCGACTACAAAAGTCTAATGGAAGAGGTCCTTGGCAGAGCAGATGCGACTTTAAAGGTGAAAAACCTAGGCGAGATCACTGGAGCGGAAGAGCTCGTCATGGTTCTGCGGCAACAGTGCGAGGTGCAGGTAACCACCGCAGCCATTCGGCTACGGAAGAGGCCGGTAGGAACACAGGTAGCCTTTGTGCAGCTACCTGTGGCGGACGTAAATCAGTCCGTTAAAGCAGGGAAACTGAGGCTGGGCTGGTCAGTATGCCAACTAACCTTTCATGTGCCACCGGGGATTTGCTTAAGGTGTCTGAAACCAGGACACAAGTCATGGGACTGAAAAGGCCGTGACAGGAGCAAGCAGTGCAGGCGATGCGACGCTGAAGGCCATAAGGGCTGCATGAGTCCACCAATGTGTGGGATTTGTTCCAGGAAATCCGTAAACAACATGCACCCAAATGGTGGTCCAAGGTGCCCGGCCTTCAATAAAGCCGTAATGAATAAGTCACAGTGCAGATAACGCAGCTAAACCTGAACCACTGTGACGCAGTTTTGCCAGGCGGTTGCTGAGTGGGGAACGGATATCACCATCATAGTGGACCCATACCGAGTACCCGCCGGCTACGGCAATTGAGTTACGGATGGGTCCAGAAAAATGGCGGCGATAAGGTTGGCGGGTTGACGGGGTAATACCCCGTCCAGAAGTTAGTGTCCACTACCCATTAGGTCAAAGTAAACGGGGTCTTCTTCTGTAGCTTTTGTGCGCCACCGCAGTTTTAAATCGAGCAGTTCACGCAGATGCTGGACTGTATGATGACGGTGCTGGCAGGGCGAAGGCTGATGGTAATAGCGGGTGACTTTAGTGCCTGGGAATGGGGGAGCCGTTTCACGAACCAGCGGAGTCAGATCGGATCGGTGCGGACTCGATAATTGACGTTACTTTTTACAGTCCTGGCCGAACAAGTAGTTCGAACTGGAGAGTAGATGGTAGCTGCACTCACAGTGACCACCTGGCGGTTCGCTACAGTATCGACTACAACAACAGTAGGAGCCCTCGAAGGTGGAATTCTTCGACGAAGAGGTATTTAGGGTGGCGCTCCGCCGTGAGCAATACCTACTTGGTTTACACGGCGACGAGCAGTGCTCTTGCGTGCGTGCGATGCGATCATGCCTAGGCGAGTCCACCATAGAAATGGGAAACCATCAGCCTACTGGGGGACTCAAGCGATTGTGGATGCGCCACAGAGCAATCTCCAGAGAGTTGGAGGTGATCATCGAGAAGCTTTTTCCGCGCCATGATCCTAGTGTCCTTGGTCGTCTTTCGTACGACAGCTGGGGATTGCCGCTGGTTATCAGGAGCGCGTCACCGATGTGGAACTTACGGTGATAGCGAAGTCTCTCAGTGTCGGAAAGGCCCCAGATCCCGTCGGTCTTATGAACCTGCCCTAAAAGTATCTAATGCAGAGGCTCTCGAGATATTCAGGATAAAGCTGTGCATAAATGCTTGGATAAAGGAGTTTTCCCAGAATTTTAGAAGAGTCCGAGCCAGGTTCTATTGCCAAAAGCGGGGAAACTACCCGGAGGCCCACCGGCATATTGACCAATGCATGATCGACACAGCGGGGAATGTACCTGAAGGTTGCGAGGGTTTCTACGGCTATCACCCACATCATCTTCGAGCTACAGAGGCAGTAGCGCGTGGACTCGGAGAATGGCTAGTGCAGAGGTAGCCAAAGGTTTAGGAGTCGGCTACGTAGGTTATACCGTTGCCCTGTAGACGAAATCAACCCTTACAGCGGTTAAGTTGCCGCGGGAAGAACATTCTAATATCGTTGCTAATATGGCGTCGACTTACTGGATTGGATACGAACTCGCAGTTGTAAAGGGATTCCAGGCAAGGTCGAGGCAGGTGGAGGCCCCTTGTCGGCACGTCCTGCTGTGTGTTGGCTGAAAGGGCCTTACTTACAGGAAGGTCAAATCGCTGTGCACGCGATATCAGTCCTTGTACAGTCGGAAGCAGGCGTGGTGTCGACCTTGCCTACCCACTGAGGACAAAGGGAATGGTAAGGACCACTCGGGAAACCGGATAAGTGCCGACATGCTACATTGGTGGACTCCATAAGCGAGTCATCGATGTTCTTGGCTGCAGGCCACGCAGCTAACCTTGAGGGTGGAATATGCACTAGCCCCTTTCTAAAGCAATGCCCTATTAGAGGTTTCGCAGAAACGAAGGGTTTGGCGACCATGGGAATGTTGTTTAGGGGGTCAAGGAAAGAGTAAGGTACACCGGGGCAAGTTGAAACGGGTGGGGCAAAATGAAACACGAAGTTTTGAAATAGTTTTCAATACAATTTTGAAATTTTTCTTTCGTTGAAAGATTGTTTGAATCAAAAACTATATGCTATGGCATTCAAGCTGTTTACCATCATAAGATAACATCATGTTAACCCGCTGTTTCATCTTGCCCCACCCGTTTCAATTTGCCCCGGTGTACCTTAGTGTCAGGATTTTACTTTCAAGTCTGGGCACCCACGGTTGTGCAGAGGGCCGAAGACGGTTCTTAACTCAACATTACCTAGACAACCTTGTTCATGGGGTCTGTTTAGACAAACAAAAATCGTCAATTTTATCCGACCGATGGAGAATTTGGGAGGCGTAAGCAGCTTCCTGAATTTTCTCGGAAAATCGACGGGTGTCAATAAAGGCTGCTTCAATCTGCTTCAGTTTGGTCACCAGCAACTTCAGACTCGTCGATGTCTTCTCAACGGGCGACCTTTTGGACGGAGCCACCATTCAGGGTACATATCATGTATCAGTAGGTAGGATCCAGAGGCACGTTCTCCTTCATTTGGGAAATTTGTGCCATTCAGGGGTACAAGAATAGTAAAGTGAGAGGAAGAGAGATATACTAAGATATAGTATTCCCAAGTCCATTTGCTTTGGCAGAGAAAAAAAAATGCAACAATGTGCACATCTAACGCCAATAACACATTGTAAAGCTTAGAAAAATCTGGTTTATCATACAACTTAGGTAAAAAATCACTCTGTGGACCGAGTTGTGATGCAACCACTCCAAAAGTTCCGCAAATCATGACAATTTTTTATTCCCCACTCCATCAGATCGATCTAACTAGCATTCTAAAAGTTTACACATTCTTGCACAATGAAGCCGTCTGCCGCTCCAATTGTACATAGAAAACCCGATAAACTCCCTATCATACTACCGCCGTCGTCGATCTGGTTGCCTTGGTTAGAACATTCCACATTGTTACCATGTTTCACATTCCTTTCATCGCTGCGCTAAGAGCTATGTTGTACCCCGTGCTACATATCGACCGGGAGGGGGTCGCACTCACTTGGATACAGCATTCGTTAGGGAATCCTTAGCGGAAATGATTTCTCCGAGTCAGGATGAACGTCACCCTTCATTCGTTCTGACTCTACTGTGCAGTTGAGATTGTTGGTTGAAATATTTGAGATCGTTTATTGGCTTCGCAATTCTATCCGTCGCCGTGGTTGGCATGAAGCCATGTGACTGAAGTGCAGTCTATTAACAAGTAACAGATTTATGAGTTATGTGAAGAATCCCTATTGGAGATTTGTTGGGTGGGATTTTCCACTGATAGATAAGTTAATCAACGGTTGTTTTCTGTCTATTTTCCAGCCAAAATCCTGTTGGTCCACAGTGTTCATGATAGCTGCGACTGTCCATCTAGTGGGTATCACTTTCTACGGAATATTTGCGTCCGGAGAGCTGCAACCGTGGGCAGAACCGACCATCGAGGAGCAGAAGGCATGGGATCCGATGGCCAGTGGGTACGAGAAGGAAACGACATTCAACGATGCCGCCAATGGGTCCGGTGGAGCAGCTATGGCTGCCTCTGGTCCCTACATGGACCCGTCGGCGCAGATTAACGCCACCAAAACTGTGAGCTATGGGGCGGTTTCGCACGTGGCAGGTAATCCGTTCGCCTATCCGAATGTGATCAATGAAGAACCAGTGCAACCGGAAGCAAAAGACTCCTACTTACATGGCAATCCGGACGAACGTTCGTATTGACCTGCGCGGCTTAAGAAAACCGTAACCTTTAGTTGTAATTAGATAGTGTCGTTAGTATTAGGAGTCACCCTTCTGGGTGAGTCGGTGGAAAAAATTCTGGTTTTGCTTTGTTTATTGTGGTTTTAGGTAGAAAACTGTTTCCTTACAAGTTTCTCTCTGGAATGAATTATCTGTGTTAGACAATGGTGTGTGTTGAGAACAACTACGAACTGCAATATGATTCAACTGAACTATTGAGCATCCTGCAGTAAAAGATATACATCACATTAGATTATCTCGGTTTATTATTCAACAAATAACGTGGTATGGATTGAAAGTTACCCTGCTTAAGCAATTACAATTAGATAGTACCAACAAATACTTGAGCAAATGATGGTGTAAGATCAGTATTATTTAAGAAAAAGTTATAGAAATATAATAATTCATTATTCGTCGTATAAAACTAATAGTGACCAAAGAATCACTAACCCAAAATGAAAAATGTAAATATTGCTGTGAAATGATAATAACGAATCATACAATGTAATTAGGGCAGCGCATTTGTTAACCTAAAGCACGAATTAAGCTTAACATAAACAACCTTAGATCAAGAAAAAAAACTTAAAAAATACGAAAAAATCAATACAAACTGTACATTACTCCAACAGACACTAGTTCTAAGAGCGATTGCAAATCGACCTATCTACTATCCACCCCTTCTCAATCAGGTAATCGACTCAACATCCACCACCAAAAACAGAGAAAATAAAGTCATATATTTAGGAATATTGATGTTGGGATGTTAAGTTAACGGCAGACGGGGGAGTACGCTTTCGGTTTTGTAAAATACGCGCATTTCTTTCAACTAAAAGAGTCAATTTACAAACACTGTACACTGTAGAGAACTAATATAGATCCAAAACAAAAGGTAGAAGGAGATGGTACGAAGCTGCTTTCAGAACAGAAGGCGGCTTGTGCTGCACAATTTAGGACAAATAATGAAGTAGTAGTGCTGCGTGGGTGCGCGAGAGATGACATAGAACAAGAGTTTTGTTGAGAATCCTACTCGAGTTGTGCGAGGATGTGTGTGAATGGGGGTATGTTTCAGATGCAGTAGTTTATGGATTTTTGATATTGAGTGAATTTAATTATTTATTAATTATTCCATCTGGTTTTGGAATTGAAAGATCTTCACGACAGCATAATAGTAAAATTTGAGAACGTGTAATTTTCCAAATCGGAAAAAATAATTACTATTGTTTATTATCCAAATTAATCTCAACTAGAGATGCGAATTTTCGCTTATCCAACTTTAGTTCACTTCTCTCTTCTGATACGAGTCGAGGTTGTTGCTGCAAGCGACTTGTGTCGAATGAATGACCTCCATTGCCAGAGCAGTGCGACGCGCCATTCACTTGAGATTATTATTGTTACTGTTCGTTCGTTCAAATTTTTGGTAGAAATGAACAGAATTTTAATTATTATTATCGTAATACAAGACTTGAAGAACTTAAACAAGTGGAGCGGACCTGGTGTGATGGTTAGAAAACTTGACTACAAAATGTGAGACTTCCTTCGGAAGGGAAGTAATGCGTGGGTCCCGAGATGAACTAGCCTAGGGCTAAAAATCTTGTTAATACAGATAAAAAAAAGACTTGAACAAATGGTCAATCGCCTGCTGCTGAATGGGAACTCTTCTAAAAATTCCACTGAGAACTCTTCTGGAAGTTACACTGGGAGTTTATGTATGAAATCCATTTATGAATTAAACCACCACTAGGAATTCCCGTATGAGTTCCAGTGGATTTTTTGTAGAAGTTTAACTGACCATACCAACAAAAGTTGCACTGAAAAATCCTCTAGGAGTTATACTGGGAATTTATTCATACTGAAAGTCTCATTAGGAATATCATTATAAGATTCGCTAGCAGTTCCACCGAGGATTCTGATGTTTAATATTCATTCAAAACTGAATTTACAAGTTACGTCCTTACAAGTTATACCTACTCATTTAGGAATTTGACCAGGAATTTCTCTAGATATTTCATAAGGAATTTCTCATGAAACTTCACTGGGGACTCGAGTCCCCTCATTTGTATTTGCAACGGGAATTTCTCAAGGAGTTCCTTCGGATATTGTTGTATGACATCCACTAGAAATTTTTCAGGAAACTCCAGCAGAAATTTTTCTGGCATTAGAAATCTGTGGGGATTATTGTAGCAACTCCTTTGGAGACTTTTGGTATAAATACGTTTGTAATTTCTTCCAGTAGATCTTTCGTAAGTTTATTTGAGAGTTCTTCTGTAACTTCCTCTAGAAGTTTATCAAGGAATTTGTTCGAGTGGAACTCCTAAACTTCTTCCGGTAGTTTTTTCAAAAGTTCCTTAAGGAATACTTCAGGGAGTTCATCCGTGTCTAATTTCCGAAGTTTCGCCGAAGACTTCTTCAGGAGTTCCTGCGGAGATACTTCGTAGATACTTTCTGCGGGAATTTTCCATGAAGTTTCTTCAGAAAATCTTCAAAAGACATTTAAAAATTTCTTTCAAAATGCCATCCGGGCATTGTCCTAGAAATTCCTTTTGAAATTATACCTAAAAATTTTCTGGATTTTTTTTTCGCCAATTCTTTTGAAAGGCCCTCCGGGAACTCTTGCTCAAGATCCTCTGGAAACTCTGTTGAAAGATCGCATAAGAATCCTCTCAGAAGCTTCTTCCGAAATTCATTCTGAAGTTCTTTCGGAATTCGTACTTCCTGGAACTTGTTCGAGTGATACTCCAAAAATTCTTCCGGAAATTCGACCCTGAGTTTTTTTAGAAGTTCCTCAAGGAATACTCCCGGACCCAGACGTTCCTCTGGGACTTCTGCCCAAAGTTCCTCCAAAGATAATTTTCAAAAGACAATTTTGAAGTTCCTTCGA
Source organism: Aedes albopictus (assembly GCF_035046485.1). Taxonomy (NCBI): domain Eukaryota; kingdom Metazoa; phylum Arthropoda; class Insecta; order Diptera; family Culicidae; genus Aedes; species Aedes albopictus. Next base: position 214,842,163 of record NC_085137.1, read on the forward strand.
AAGGCCATGCATAAATTCTCCCGGTAATTCCTTCGGGAATTCTTCTCAATTTTTTTCTAGGAATTTAGTTTTACCAATTCTTGCGAACTTTTGCGCCAGATTTTATGGACATTCTTATGTAAGTTCCCAGGTGAATTCATGTGCAAGTTTCTTTGAGAACTCTTCAGAAGGTTCATTCGGAATATCTACCGCAAATTTGTCCCGCAATTTGAGCTGGATATTCCTCCTGATTTAAACTTTTTCAAAAGTTCCTCCGGAATTTTCTTTTCTGGGATTTTCTATAGATGTTCCACTAGTAATACTTTTGGAAAACCAGCGAAAACTTTTCTGAAATTGCCTGGATTATTGAAGTATTTTCGGTAATTTTGTAGAAATTCGTTTGTTATCTCTCCCAGAAGCTCCTTCATAAATACTTCTAATAGCTCTTTCGGAAGTTCTTTGAAAGATGTTCAGGAAATTCATGCGCAAGCATATCCCGAAATTTGTTCGAGTTTTGATACCTCCAAAAAATTCTTCCAAAAGTTCGACCGTGAAGTTTTCCAAGGAATACTTCCGGAAGTTCCTGTGTGACATCTTTCCAAACTTTCTCCAAAGATGCATCCAGAAAATCTTCAGAAAACTCTTCAGAAATCCGGGAATTCCGCTAGATATACATTGAAGAATTATTCTCAAAACTTTTCCAAGAATTTATATTTGCCAATCCTTTTGAAAGGCCCTCTGGGAACTCTTGCATAATATCCTGAAAAAAATTAAGGGAATTTTCAAAAGATGTTTTTTTTTTTGAAGTTCCGTGAGAATTTTTCCAGGAGTTTTTTTCGAAAGCTTTTTAGGGTCCTTTCGCAAATTTGTCTAGAAAAATATCCAATAATATGTTCAAGTGGTATTAAAAAAAATCTACCGAGAGTTCAACCGTGAGCTTTTTAAGTTTCTCAATAAGTAATTCCGGGAGTTCCTCCATTCTTCATAAAGCTTTTCCAGAGATTCTTACAGAAGATTCTCGGGGAATTACACTCAAAGTTTCTTCTGTAATTCTTGTGGAAGTTCCTCCAGAAAATCCTGAAAAAACTCTTAGGTTATTCGGTAAAATCCTCCCACAAGTTCCTTCAGGAATTCTTCCGATTTTTTTTTTCCATAAAATTCTTTTGATAATTCTAGTTCCTCCGGGCACTCTTGCACAAGCTACTCTGGAAATTCTTGTGGGAGTTTCTCGCAAGTTCCCTTGAGAATTTCTCCGGAATATTTCTCCAAAAGTAGCTGCGAGAATTTTTCCAGAAAATCCTTCAGAATTTCTTCTAGAAATTTGTCGTGAAATTCTTCCGAAAATTCCTTTTAGAATTTTTAAGATAAACCCTGCGAGAATTCGTTCAGGCGTGCTGGAGAAACTTCTTGTGTAATTTCTGAAGTAATATTATGGAGTTTTTAAATTGGAATTCATTGAAACATTGCCAGAGAAATTATGCTGGTATTTTTATTTGAACTTATTGAAGTATTCCTGGGTGAATTCTTAAAAGATTACTTTTAAAGTCACTCAGGGTTTTTCCCCTTATATCAGGGTTACTCAGAGTAATCTTTAAATGAAGCATTAACATAAATAACATATAAACGAAAGAATTATGTTGCAATTATTCAGCACTTCTCGAAAGGATGCCCTCATAGAATTATTTTGAGTTATATTGACAGTTTGACAGTTTTTTGTTCGTCATGACTGGTTTTTGTCAGTAAAATTTGGCTTCTACGGAATTTGACTCTACGGAATAAATCATTACTTGTTCTGTGGCTTAGTTGGTTAAAGCACCGGTCTGCTGAATACAGAGTCGTGGGTTCGAATCCCACCGGAACGCGATTTTTTTTTTCGCAAATTTCATCTCTCAATTTGTCAATTAGCAAAATTTCGTGCCTTCTAATTACAAGTTTGTGAAATCACTGGCAAAATCACCAGAGGAATCTCTATTGAAACTTGGGAGAACCCACGAAGCAATCTCTGTAAAAAAAAAAGAAAATTATTCATTGAAGAAATCTTAGAACCTGTGGTATAATCCCGGAAGGGATGCTTGGAGAAATTAAGATAAACCCCGGAAGAAATACCTGGATTCATCCAGGAAGGATCCTTTTGATGACAAATTACGAAAAGCATCCCAGAGATATCCGAAGAGGAATCCAAGGACGAATCTTGGGTGGAATCCCGAGAGGAATCCTTGGAAACATATTGGAAGGAATTCCGGTAGGAATCCATGAAAGAATGTTTTAATAGAATTCTTGGAAAATTCCCGAGGGGATCCTGGAAAGAATCTTGGGAGGAATTCTGGATCATCTGCGATTAATCCCTGGACTGGCAGAAAAAAAAAATATTGGAAGGATCTCTGGAAACATTTCTGAAAGAAGTTTCTGGACGAAGCCTGAGAGATATTCCGAGAGGAATGCAAGAAGACATCTCTGGAGGAATTTTTTAGAGGAATACCTGAAGAAATCCGAACAAAAAAATCACTGGAGCAATCCTTAGAAAAAAAAATTGGCAAATAGGGTATTGGTTCCATTCTTAAGCATGTGGCTCCCGTTTTCATCCTACGAAAAACAAAGGATTGAAGCGTTGTTTGTTTTGTTTCATATTTTTGTATTTTTTGTTAGAAGTGAGCACGCATGAAAACAAAAAGAACTAGGGGTCGCAGTACCGACCACTTTCGGTGAGTACCGGTATTTCGGTACTGGAGCGAACAGTACCGGTAGTACCGGTAAAATACCGGTACTGGGAAATTTTTCACTAAGATGAAGAGTAATCTAATTTACACAGAAAATCTACAATTTAACAGACATTCGTGAATTCCGGTTTTCAGAAATGTCTTGAAAGCTACCCAGAAAATAATAAATTAAACAAAAAATATGGATTGATAAAAAGATAGAAAGAAATTAGTTGTATGAAACTGATTTCAGAGCTATTGATTAGCTTCTGCGCAGGCAGTATCTTGGTCAGTCTAAAATGGAACAGATACAACCTTACATGTACAAAAATCAGATAGCTGCGAGGAGAAGACAGAAGAAGATTTAACTATTTTTTCCTTTATGATGCTATCAACGGATTCTAAAAACAGAAGAAATAACAAGAAACCCTTATCTAACCAGTTTTATTCTAAGCTAGTAAATCCATTTCCAAAATTGAACGTTCATCAAACCAATCATTATGATATCCTGGATTTGCAAAAATGTTACACACATGAAATGTTTGTTTGTCAAAGTACTTGGTTTTAAATGTTTTGTTTAATATTTCTATTGCATATTGGAATCCGTCCTACTAATGACCGGATTTCAACACTTCGGGAGAGATTTCGCGGTACCGGAAGTACCGGTACCAAGGCTCAGTTAGTACCGGTATTTCGGTACCAAAAATTGGTCGGTAATATCGGTATTTTCGGTACCGGTACTACCGGTACTACATCCCTAAAAAGAACGGAATCAATCGGTGCCGTAATCGCTTGTTTTCGAATAAGATTAATATGGGAACGTGAGATTAATGATAGCACACGTACCCTACTCCTGAAAGAGTCCCAAGTTGAAACACTAAATGCATTCTGGGAGGAATCTTGGGAGGAATCCCTGAAGTAATCACAGGAAGAATTCTGTATGGAATCCGTGCAGAAGTCTCTAGAACCGAAAGAAATCATCAGAGGAATCCCGGGAGGAGTCCCTTGACTGAAGGACTGGAGGAATCCTAAGAAAAATGCCTGGATGAACTCTGTGAGGAATTTTGGGAAGAATACCTAGAAGAATCAAGGGAGATATCCTTGACAGAATCCCAGGAGAGATTCCAGGAAGAATGGAAGAAATTCCTGATAGTATTGCTAGAGTATCACCGTAGGAAACCCAGAGGGAATCAATCCTGTGAGGAGTTCTGGAAAATATCCCTGTGGGGGTCCCAGGTAGATGAACTTCTGCATTTTTCCCCTGTTGGGGACATACTAGATATCACTACTGTAATCATTCAGTTGACCTATTCTGCCCATAACTGCATCTTTGTAACATTTGCATATTTTGCTGGTATTGAGTTAACATCGGGAATCACCATCAAATCACAGGTACTTTCGGCTACCTGAATAAAAATTTCAAGTTTGTTCTAGGATTTATGAAAAAAAAAATATCCAGTAATTTTGTCTCATTGACCAATGTAACCGCATAACAGTCACACTGGAAAAATATGCTGGCTTCAAGCGTTGCATCCATCATAAACAGGTCCGATTTATTTTCTGACAATTCATCTAGTATATAAGATGTGCTGTAGTAAAAAATATTGCTAAATGATTGATTACGAATTTATGAGAAATTTTTAAAATTTAGGTTCATTTTCATACTATTAAAAGTTGAATCTTTGGGCTCCATTTTCTCCAACGCCTTCTTTTGTCGAATGTTACTCATATGTGATTATGGGCAGTATTGTGACCAGCAATTATTCTTGGAGGAAATTCACCAAGAAACTCCTTTGGAAATTTCCCCTAGTGTTTTTTTTTTAATTCCCGGATGAGCCATGTTATTTTCAAATGAACTTTTTGAGTAAATTTCTAGCGCTTCTTCTGAAGGAGTTACCAATATAAGAAAGGTAGTCGCCAGGCGAACGACAACAAATAACAAGAAGCAACAAATATGAATTAATTTGGAATGGATCGATTCCCATTCCGAATGCTGCGAGATATGAAACAATGCATAGAACAGTTTTATTTTGTTTGCCGGTGGAACAGAAAATCTTAGTTCGGTCTATTTAACTGCCAACCACTCGTAGAAGTTGTCATAAGTGCGAAATCGCAAATAAAAGTGCGCAATTGTATCAAATAAACTCGGTATATTCGAAGCACTTTATTTAGCGTAGATCGAAGAAATAGTGAACTGAAGGCACTTACTCAATTTCTGCGCACTTTTATCCAGCTTTTTACGCTGGCTATAAAACTGCGAGGGGTGATTCAAATTTGACAATTCTTGCCGACAGATTTTATGGTTTGATCCAAGTAGACAGGAATTCTAGTTTGTTGATTTTACTGTCAAAATTTTTCACTGAATGTGTGTGCAGACTAAACATTTTTTGCGAGCCATTTTTTATGTATTTATAGATTTATTTTTTCTTTAATAACTTGCCTTTTTTAATTTTAGGAATCCGGCGATCGCAAAACTCTACATTGAATTGTTTCCTTGTCTATTAAAACTTAAACGAACAGTCAACAGGACGAAACTCACACAGGCCCCGAAAACCACCCGTTTGTTTCCAGTCCATGTCCAAGATTTAAAATTATAATTTAGGGCCATAATTTTTATTACCAATTCTGGCGTAGTTTTCAGTAGCCTTATTTTGCTTTGTTCGAAGCAAAGTCTTGCAAATAATTGCGGTAATTATTCAAGGAAAAGAGATGCACTATAGTTCAAATTTGTAAAATGAATAACAAAGGAATAAATTGATAAATTTCAAAACATGCCGGATATAATTTTAATTCTCCATACAGCACGAATACAACACATCCAGCAGAGGACGATGTCCAGATAGTTTCTGGTCAACTTGCTAGCTTGAAACTCGTTACTTGCAAAATGACGTGCTAGTTCCCATTATACCTCGCCGTAATTTCACGAGCCCCAACGGGCCAAAGACTGGATGGACCCCTACCTGAATTGTACCCATTCTCGGTCCAGTTTAGAAGGAATAGCCCCATTTTTATTTTACGACAGAATTCAGATCGAAAATCAACATGAATTTAACAGAAATTTGAAAATAGGTATAACTGAAGCGTTCGGTGGAACCTGCGCTGGAATTGTGATTGAATGATGAACGGTCTTCGGCGTCTTCGGCGTTGCACAATTTTCGGTAAAACCAATGTAAAATATGATATTGTATTCCATTAACCTATTGCAGTTGCCCAAGCAGTTACCGTTTTCAGCTCTTCAACCACCTAAAATAAATAGTAAAAATAATTAGATTACATGTAAGGATTCAGTAAAATTAGATTGATTTTGTACAAATGTAAATAGAAATGAAAATTCTTGACGTGTTACAACAATCAAAACCAACACCACGAAGATTGCTTTGATTGAACCATAATAAAATTTATAGTGTCGGCAAGATTTGTCAAAGGGGGGTGACTCAAAATTTATGGTAGGCTAGCGTAAAAAGCTGGATACACTCAGCGAAGTAACCTACCGAAATTCATCAAAATACTTTATGAAATTTAGCCATAACTGTAAAGTATGGATGCCATAAGAATACCTTATGAAAATTGAACATGCTTATTATGACTTAATTACATAAGATAAACTTATGAAAAGAGCAGAAAAATCACAAAATGATGCATACTGGAATCGATCCATGAACGTCGAGATCACTGAGATCGACGCTTGAGAATATCGTGTTGCTAAATGTGTATAAAAGCCAATCTGTGAGTCGATTCTGCGTCATAGACCGACCTTATGAAAATCGTTCTAGCCGTTATGAATTGTTTTAAGGCCATTTCATAAATTAGACCTTATGATAATCATAGGTTTATTTGCCTGAGTGTACAAGTTATCTCACTTATGAAATCTAAGTGCACAGTCCAGTGGAGAACGTAATGCGAAAGTTTTTATTTTTGACAGGAATGCGTGAGAATTGGATGATAGAGTGACGCTTAAGTATTAGATAATTTTAAATCCTGACTAATACGGATGATATATATATAAGTTAAGAATAAACCAAACCAATTTGAGGTGTACTCACTCTCAAAGGCTGTGTTGACAATAAAACCCTAGTATGTAAGATAATCATAAAACACAGGTTAACGATTATGTTCTGTTCCGAGTTGAACCGTTTATCTTTTCAATCAATTGTTAAGTTTTCAACACGATTCACTTTTAGTTGATTACCTTTAGCATGTAAGCAAGCATGTAAAGAGCAAAAACCAAACAAATCACAAATGTGACGAATACAATAAAACTCTAGATTGTAAGCGCTGATTCAGAAGAATCTGTGTATAATACTAGCTGATTTAAACAAAATACCGCTTCTTAGTTGTACGCCTGCAAGCAAATATTTAACTTTGCTGCTCTACTATGGAGCGTAGTGTAGACATAATGAAGCCATCATCTGCATCATAATGAACTGAATAGGAACAACCATTTTGGAATCGAGTGCATCATTGTATATATTTAGTACCCTGTACGCAGAATTTAAAACAGTATGCAAATCCCTGTACATAATAACAGGTGACTGATTCTACACGTTCAGTTAATTTAGTCAAATTTGTTACTAATATGTATGGATAAATAATTCAATAACGGGTATTGCGGTTAAGGTTCATTAGGATTTGTGTTTCTTCAACAAATATGTCTGTCCCTAAAAGTGATCGATTTAACTCTGTTACCATATAGTCGTTTAATAAGTATGATTGTCATTTATTTCTTATCAACTAAAGAGCACTGTATATTCAATAACTAATAAGTTTAATAGACCTAATAAATCCACTAGGATGGCAACTTCTCCAGTAAGTTCCATCCTCCCTTTCTAGTAGCACATCCTTCCCGTAAGTATAACAAACTCAATATACACACCCAATCTAGACTAGCAGACAACGAGACAACCTAGCCGTTTTGATCGTTCAGAGCTGGGCCGATTCTCAGACCGGTTAAGTTTCGTTATACTAATTGTTGTTGAATTGAAAAGTATTTAACAGACTCTTATTATATGGAAGAAAACAGAAATCTTTGCTGAGCAGGAGAGGGGAAAATCAGTATTCAGGCAACTGACAAACAAGAATATAAAGAAAAACATTGCAAATCATTATCAATATAATTGTTTACACTGATAGCGACAGGTGATAGGATATTCTAGTAAATAATGAAATATAATAAATCATAAGTTTCAAGTTCGATTACACTAGTCTCCAATGTATAAATCAAATCAAGTGCACCCATTACTCAACTATGACATTGATCGTATGTATAACAACTAACTGGAAAAGTACGTTTCTTCATCGTGTTCGCGAGCGAATGTAGGCTCTACGGTAAATGTAATGAAAAATGAAAATCAAACGGAAATAAGCTGAAGTCCCCAAAGAATCCAATAGAGAAGTGTGGTACAACGGCTACAACAGCAATCGAAGATAAAATTAAAAAAAAAAAGACAAGAAGAACAGCAACTATATTGAATCATTTAAAAGTATGAGACAACAATAAAGATACGTATATATTAAACTGTTGAGAATCGAAAAGCGTTTTATTCATTATTCTAAGGTGAACACTTTATTTGCACGTCATTCAGTAAGCACAAGTTATTTTGATCATTACTGCTACATTTCACAATCCTATCAAGTGGCATTCCTCAGAACAGGTAACACTTGTTTTCGCAAAGCACTCCGCGTGCCGTTTCTCCTTGGAAGCTTAAATCTATTTGGCGCGTTTACTAGTTTAATTCGCTTCTAAGCTGCTCACTTCTAGCCAAAGTGCATAAATTATTCGACGGTTTTGATTCTCTACATGTCTACTGCCTACGGTTACGGTGTTAATCTGCTGCGTATTTGAACTTTCCCCACGTTGTTAGTTTCTATACTCTGTATCCGAACACACTACACTTCTACTCTACACAATTAACTCTAGAAATACGGTTTTATGTCACTGATTTCGGCGTTTGATTTCCGTGCGCTCCGGTGTATGCTTCTATGCTTCTTAACAATAACATATTTTATTGTATCACAACCATTTTGCTTTCGATGACTCCGCTCGGCTTTGGAAGAACCGTCTACCAGGGTCACTTCCGCCGGACGCCACCGTATTCGCTGTTTTTGGCCGTTCGTCGATTCTTCCCCGGAAAGCCCCTGGCGTAAGGGGGTTTGGCGTTCGTCGTTACGTAGTACACTCCACGAGCTCTGAGAACGAACATGAAATAGTCAATTTGAGTTTCAGTTTAGATTTCTGTGTCACAAGATACTCACTTATGGGAAACGTGCTCGCCCATCAGTACGTAATCGGAGTCCTTGGGTTCACACCAGCCCAGCAGGTAGGACACCAACGTGGAACAGGGACCAGCCCAGAACCCACGTTCGCTGTTGATCGATTCGATGAAGTACGGCGTTACTTTGGTGTGGTCGCAGGCGAGCGTTTCTGCAATGGAAAGAGGGATTTCTTTTATCTGGCCGTATTTGAATTTCATGTTTCAAGATTCTAAGATTACTGTTATGTGTGAACAAAGGAATCATTCCCATTGCCTGTCCTTCCCCTACCATACCAGTGATAGCAAGCATCATGACGAGGTTGTCAGTTTGATGCTGTCTTATTGAGCAACGGAGCTTTGGCTGAGTAAGTCGCCTTGATCGTGAGCCGTGAGGTCGTATAATGCCAAATTATTCTACTGCAGTTTGCTGAACTGGCTGGGAACAGATGGTTCCAGTGAGTTACGCAATATTCACAATTACGACCAAGTATTAGTATAATAATACACAATATACAATTATTTCGATACTCAGTAATTAAATTCTCTAAAGATTGACATCACTTAAAATAAGAAGCAAAAAAGGAGTAAACTCAGTCAACTGAATGCTGTCGTGGTTAAGATTCCGGAACGTAGCGCCGACATTACGTCCGACCATCAACTCTTAATCGACGAGATCTGACTCCGACAGGAGGAGAAAATCGAGCGCTGGTTCAACACACGCCGACTGGAAGACGATGCGTTGAAAAGGTTCTTTGTCGAGGAGCTATTTATTATTACTAGCTTTATTTACGAGGCATTCAGCCCTAGGCTGGTTCGCCTCGGTATCGAGCAGCGAGAGAGCCGTGCTGCGAATATCTTAGAAAGTGGAAGCGTAGAAGATCAATGGATCGTTATCAAGAACGCCTTCATCGCCACCGGCGAGAATAATTTGGGTGAGCTACGCACCCGGAGAAAGCAGTAGATCACAGAAGATACCTGGAGGAAGATAGAAGAGCGAAGGAACGCCAAAGTCGCGATAGAGCGAGCAAAACCACGAGGAGCCAAAGCCGTAGCCCGTCAGCGCTATTCGGCTCTCGAGAAGGAAGTGAAACGCTCATGTAGGCGGGACAAAAGAGCGCAGCCGGACTCCCTAGCTGACGAGGGCGAGAAAGCAGCAAACACCGGCGACATCCGTCTCCTCTACGATGTCTCACGTCACCTTAGTGGGACCAAGATGAATGCTACGATGCCCGTGAAAGACACGTGTCTGGACAGTTACTGAACCACCCGACTAACCAGTTGAAACGCTGGTTCGTGCACTTTAGAAACCTTTTTCAAGTGTCGGCCACGCTATCAACACCTCAGCATGATCCTCCACGGGTTCGACACATTACCCGTGTCAACACCGAAGCTCCATTAGTGCAGGAGATAGAAACAGCCATCCGTAGCATGACATCGAACAGGGCCCCAGGGGTCGTTTGCATATCAGCTGAGATGCTTTAAGCTGACCCCGTAGTATCCGCACAACTACCGCATCAATTATTCTGCAACATGTAAGAAACCGCGACATTTTCGACTGGATGCAAGGCGTTTTAATAAAGGTACCAAAAAAGGGGACCTGACTGTATGCGATAATTGGAGGGGCGTCATGTTACTGTGTATCGTTCTCGAAGTCCTCTGCAAAGTGATCCCTAACCGGATACAGGAGATGATTGACGCAACTCCCCGGCGGTAGCAAGCAGGATTCCGTGCTGGACGATCCTGTGTGGACCATATTGTCATGCTCCGTATCATTCTGGAGAAAATCAATTAAAGTATCTCTACCTGGTGTATATTGATTACGAAAAAGCTTTCGACCGTCTCAATCACGAAAACATGTTGGAAGCCCTCAGGCGCTAGGGTCTCCCTGAGAAAATCATCGGCCTCATTGAAGCACAGTACAGGGCATTTTCGTGCAGCGTACTGCACAACGGTATTTTGTCCGATCCCATCCGGGTCGTTGCTGGAGTTAGGCAAGGATGTATACTATCACCGCTATTGTTCCTCATCGAAATCGACGAGATCCTGGTAGGTGCGATTGATCGTGAACCAAATCGTGGATTGCTGTGGCAGCCCATTACCATGGAGCACCTAAATGATCAAATCGTTGGATGTTAACACGGTCAACCCTTCCAGCTTTACGATAGCTGGACAATGAGTGGATAATGTTGAAAGCTTCCAACATCTTGGTAGCGAAATGGCTGCCGATGGCGGCACCAAGATCGACATAGGTTCACGGATCAAGAAGGCGAGGGCTGCTTTTGCGAGTTTAAGAAATGTATGGAAAAACAACCAGATCAGTCGACGCACCAAAATCCGAATTTTCCACTCCAACGTGAAATCTGTGCTGCTCTACGTCAGTGAAACATGGTGTGTATCAATGGAGATCACGGAACGGCTGCAGGTCTTCATCAATAGATGCCTGCGGTATATAATTCGTGCATGGTGGCCTCACAATTGGATCTCCAACATGGAGTTCCATTATCGATATCATCAAAAGCCGATAGCGACGGAAATTCGGGTGCAAAAGTGGAGGTGGGTCAGCCACACTCTACGCAGGGGCGGAAACGAAATCTGCAAACAAGCGTTAGACTGGAACCCAGCAGGACATCGCAGCAGAGGCAGACCCAGAGGCTCATGGCGGCGCCGCCTCAACAACGAAATCAAGCAAGTCGACAAAAATTTGACCTGGCCACAGGTCAAGGCGATGGCTGGCAATCGCTCAGGATGGAAATCTTTCAGTTCGGCTCTTTGCACCACCGTGAGTGCCAAGGACTGAAAGCGAAATATATATGTATGTGACAGTAAAAGTAGCGAAATCTCCTCAGTACCATTGGTAAGTGCAGCAGCGGCACAAGTGATCGTCCAGCAAAAACCAATGCACTGAAGACATCGATTCCAACGTTCGTTGAACCCTACCAAAAAATATATCTTCGTGTTAAGTCAACTGCAAAATAAAAGTTTACCGAGTTCATTTTAACGAAGTATAAGGCGGAAGATATCAATTAAAAATCCGCATTATCAAGCAAAAAATAGTATCTATAACAATAGCAATCCGCGTAAAACTCTGTTTCCATATCTTGAAGTCAGGTCAGCTATATCTAGTGAACAACCTTCCGCTTTTGCGAGACACCACTTTGGGTGGATTGTATCTGGTGTCTAACGTCTCTCTACCAGCCAATCACAACTTCGTGAACGAATTATGCAGCAGTTCTGGAAAATCTAGTAGTTGCCAGATTGGCCCGTGCACAAAAAGCGGAAAGGCAGGGATTTCCCATTTTCGGTAAAACGCGATGGGACGCTTAGTATATTAAATTTGGGAAAAGGGAGGGGTTAAACCCCCAAAGCCCCTCCCTTATGCACGGGCTTGGTGCCAAATGTTCCCAAGCTTAAGACTGAAGTCCCGACTGAAGACCCAAGTTTCCTGCAGGTGGTTCAACAGCCGCGAATGGATGTGTTGGTGGGTAATCGATTGTTTTCGGCGACAAAATGATAATACTTTAGTTTTGCCAGATTATTCGGACTGGTAATGGTCGTTCGATAGTGAAAAGACAACTATAAGATTAGTCCGCAGAAGATGGTCGGAGTCGAAGACCAGTAAAATCGAGCGAAACAAAAGTTTTATCATTGTTTCGCCGAAAGCTATCGATGACCCACTAACAGAGAACTTCTGGAGAACCCACCCATCGCAATCGCTGCGGGACCAACGAGGTTCAACGACATCGATGTCTAACATCAACTAACGTGGAGGTCCAACGACAACTCGAGCCGGTCATAGTGTTGGTGAACCGACTGTTGAAGTTGTTGAAGGCTTGTTGGGACGATCTAATCAACGAAATCACGGCGCAAGACATGCGTAACATCTGTTGGAGTGATTACGTGCGATTTGCATGGGTTCTTCGATATCTCAACTGTGGCATTCGAGGCCTGTATCTCTAGCGTCTAAGTCTCTTGGATATGAGATTTTCGGGAAGTTGTGCTGAGGTTCGACACGATTGTCCTGGCCTGGATAAGGACTCAAACAGCTACAGCTCTTTGTTCGTAACCGAATAGCTGCCATCCCGGATGCAGATGCAAGTACGTTCGATTCCTATCCCAGCTTGCATTGTCGTGAAGCGAGGCCAAGTGGAATGGGCCCAACTCACTTCATAGAGTGGTGTATAAGGCTGACACAAATTTCGATTTTCTCTTATGTCACCGCCCCCTCGGAAAATTTTGGTCAAAATTCAACATTTTGAGGGGGGACACCAATAAATTTTTCACGAAATTTTAAAATTTTAAGGTGCCATTAGAGTTTTACAGAAAATTTCTTAACAAATCCGATGAGTTTGAAGATTTTGCCGAATTGTTTGGGTATTTCTTCATCAAATATATTTATTATTTATTGTCCTCCCCCTTAGCGAGCCAACGATTATTGTGACAAAAGAAGAAAATGAGATTTGTTCCGGCCTAATATCGACTAGCCAGAGCTCGTCCCATATGATCATCCAACGTACGTTGAGCAGGGATGGAATTTCTCTCATCGTGTCCGTATCCGTGTGTGAGTTTATTCGCACCCGCTTGTTTCATGAGTATGAAGCAAAACAAAAACAAAATATTCATGAATTTATATTTGCGAACAACTAGTGGAGGTGCGGGAAGTGCATTTTAGAGCAAATTTCATAGTAAACCTTGTAATTATCCATCAGAAAATAATGCATTGTGCATCATTGTTCCTGAAAAGCAGAACTTTCAGCCGTGTGAACGCGTTTATGTTTACTCATCTGCAATCCTCACTATTTTCTATCCCTGCCGTTGAGTACGTTCTGCATTTCACTCGGAATGAATAAATAATTTTCCACTTAACCCTGTGGAGACGACATTTTCACCTCTCTAGATGTAACCTCGCTAGTCTAGAACAAATTTGCGATAACTTCGCACGCACCGCTATCCGTCAAAACAGTGCACAGTAGACCTGTTCACTTTGAAACTTTTTTTCTCCGATTCTCCGTGACACATCAAATTATCAATCCACATGCAAAAACAAGTCTTCAGTCCAAAATTGAGCCAAATTGATAAAGATTTAAAGGTGTATCAAATCGATTTTATGTTTTTTTAACCGTTTTCACAGAAATTTACTCATAAATCCAGAAAATTGCTCCGAAAGGGTGCCGAAAATACCGTTAGAATATAGTTGGAACAATACTCTACAACTTTGCCGAAGAAACTACGGTGTTTAAATTGCTTATTTCGAAGTTATTCAATAATTTTAGTTGAAAAATCACGAAAAAACACGATATTTTTACGATTTTACATATAAAAGTCATGTAATTTTACATTATTTTAAGTGACCAAATTAATTAGCTATTTCTCCTTTGTGTAACGAACATTTCGTCCATACATCGTTTTTGTGTTGGAATTCGTTTTCAATGACTAATTATCAAAAGTATGTCACGTTGATACTAAAAATCGCGTAGAGTTGCCAGCACGAATTAAAACAAAGTTACCCATGATTAAGACGTCATGCCATCGTATTCTAATTCGATTCGATTCAAGTATCAGAAATGGCGCAGATGATAAGGCTCGTGCCTGCGGATCAGAAGGTCCCAGGTTCAAGCTCAAATACATAATAAACTTTTTTTTCTTTCTTTGTAGCAGTTAGGATGATGAATCTGCCATGAGCCATGGCCCATGACTTACACGCAATCTCCCAAATAATGATGATCGGGACCTGCCAATTAAGCCCATTCCAGGACTAGCTAGATATTTAGTTTACTTGTTGACAAGAAATCGTGTTGACGAGATCAGCTGGACGAAATATTGGACATCTGTTTGATACCGATTAATTTAGCTAAAACAATTCAATACGATGATGAAACTGCGTCTGGATGCAAAATTTATCATACAACTGTGGAGATTACTTGCATCTATCTAGCCACAAGCTACACAACTACACGATAAAGGGAAACTTCATTCTTACAATGCACTCTACGGTTTCGAAACAAGGCTATGATGGCAAATTGCAATGAGATGCAGAGTGTAGTCTCATTAACTTATAGCTGGATCGAGACGCAAAAAAATCCTATTCCAGGGCTCGAACCTTGAATCTTCGAATCGGCAGTCTCATGCTCAACCATCTACACCAAATTGAAACTGATGCAGATGCGACAAAGAAATGTAATGCCGTTTTAATCATGGGTAACTTTGTTTAATTTTGTGCTGGCAACTCTATGCGATTTTTAGTATCAACGTGACATACTTTTGATAATTAGTCAATGAAAATGAATTCCTACACTAAAATGATGTATGGACGAAATGTTCGTAACACATAGGAGCAATAGCTAATTAAATTAGTCACTTAAAACAATGTAAATTTACATGACTTTTACATGAAAAACCGTAAAAATATTGTATTTTTTCGCGATTTTTTAACGAAAATTGTTGAATAACTTTGAAATAAGCAAATTAAACACCGTAGTGTCTTCGGCAAAGTTGTAGAGTATTGTTCCAACTATATTTTAACGGTGTTTTCTGTACCTTTTCGGTGCAATTTTCTGGATATTGGAGTACATTTTCGTGAAAATGCTCGAAAAACCACAAAATCGATTTGATACACCTCTAAACCATTATCAATTTGGCTCAATTTTGGACTGAAGACTTGTTTTTGCATGTGGATTGATAATTTGATGTGACAAGAGTAGGTCAAAAAAAGTGAACAGGTCTAGTGCACAGTGGTCCACGAACCAGATTTACGAGGAAAGATGCATTCGACACCTTCAAATGAGTTTTTTGGCAAATATGGTCTTCTATAAAGTTGTCCCTAATAATAAGGCCCTCTTTCCAATGTGCATAAAAATTAGGGTGGTCCATATTTTCAAAGAAATTGGGAACCAAACATTTTTATTTGCAAGAATAACTGTATACATTCCTCGGGAAAGTTGTAGATCTATCAATTTTGAGCAAGTTTGATAAAGACACTTTTTATGTAGCTTTTAAATTGACCAATCTAGAGGTATTTTTCTGAATAAACTTAGGGTGATTCAAGAAAAACCGGTTTTCTGGCGTTAACTTTTTCAGTTTCGATTTTTCATCAAAGTCGCCCAAGTAACACTTGTAGAGCATTTGAAGACGCGTCGTTTCGTGCGCTGAGATGATCGTTATCTCTTTTGGTTCAAAAGTTACAGGCGTTTTTCTTAAAAAAAATCATAGTTTTTTAAAAAGGTGTTATGACGGGGTGGGGCAAAAATAAAAAATATCTTTTTCCCGCATTCAAAAGAAAAAATGTTGTTATAAAACATATAAAAAAATTAGAGGGGTGTTATTTTAGTAACCAAAGTGAAAAATACTTGAAAAGTGCCTATTTTGAATGACGTAGCAACATTCTCAGTGCACGAAATTGCGCGTTTTTGGAAGCTCTAAAAGTGGTTCTTAGGCGACTTTGACGAGAAATTTGAAACAAAAAAGATAAAACAACCCCCCCCCCCTCTCCGTAACGCTTTTTTGTATGAAAACCCTAAAATTTTTGTATGGACCGTAACGCTCGACCACACTCCCCTCCTCCCCCTAGAACGTTGCGTAATTTGTGGACGGCGCCTAAAACGATTTGTTCCAACGCCACCCTATGAAAACTATGAGAAAATGCTCCAAATTTGGTCAAAACAGTTTAAACGCTTTATCTTTTTTGTTTCAAATTTCACATCAAACTTGTCGAAGAACCGTTTTAAGAGCATTAAAAAACGCACATTTTCGTGCGCTGAGAATGTTGCTACGTCAGAGCAAGCAGTGTTTATCAATGCTTGCTTTTTACAGATGGGACTGACGGCAGTTAAGGAGGGTTCTTGGAAAACATTAAGTAAAATACCCCAAGTAAGAAATTTCCAATGGATTCTCTGGAGAAGCTTTTGAATGAATCTCTGGAAGAATTCCACCAAACATCAAATCTTATTTTATTTTATAAAAAAAGTTCTGCATTCTGCAACTTAGCAAACTTTGCTTAATAACGTCATGACTTGAATGGGTAACCAACTGTTAAAAAGGACAAATACAAAGTGCCAAAACGTCGGGCAGCACAAAATTAACCATTTCGATCCATTTGACAGCGAAAGTCAATAAAACCCTAATATATTTTTTATGTTTCACAAAATAGGGTTATACTCACGAAATATTGTAGTGCTCGCACAGCCCGGCTGACTAGTTCCACCATTCACGTAGAAATCGGCATGTCCACTCGCGCTCCATTGCCCCAAAATTCCGGCTCCGGTATGAATAATATCTACAAAATGTGCATCACTGGTATCCAAATCTCTCGAGTTGTTCGTTCCTGCATAGAAGAAAATCGTCGGATCCAATCCAGTGATCCGCCCCAGTTTTCCTTCCTCCGGCGTCAGGTAGTTCGCCACCAGTCCAGCAATGTGCGCCCCCACACTGTACCCGATCAGGTGCATACTATCGGGGGGAACACCTCGCGGGTGCTTGGCCAAGTATTTGACTAGTTGCGACACGCACAAGCTTCCGAAGCGAGGCGCCCACTCGATTTGGCTCAGACATGGCTCCGTTACTGCCGACCCGTAATCGACGATGATGATGTTATAGCTACCCCGAATGAAGTAAGCCTTCCTCATGTCGGGGCTGGGTGAAAGGTTGCGACCCCCACCGAATCCATGGATGACAATTTTCACTGGGTGCTTCGGATTCCAGTGGGTGTTGTAGAGAGACTCCTGATCCAGAACATCGATCAGCTCCGGGTTCTGCTGGGTACGTTTGGTGTAGAGGTAGAACTTGATTCGTGGGTGAGGGCAGCGATAGGGTTTCTCCAGACACGAGCTGGTGTTGAACACATTGTTGGGGTCTTGCTGGTTTTGTGCTGCGTTGGAGAAGTGTGAGGAGAGAAAAAAAAATAAGAAAGAGGTTAAATTGCGATTAAGTGACCGTAAATCGATGATTTTAACGACGTCTTCGTGGCTGGAAAGTGCATATTATTGTGTTATGTAAGCTAAAGAGACAATAATCATAAAATGGGCAGTATGTGCAATGAGCCGTGATGGAATTTTCTTGTCATGAGAAGCGAGTACATCTGCTGCATTTTAGACTCGTGGTTGTGTTGCACTGAGATTGACAAAGCCAGTATATGTAGCTGTACGAAGATTCAGCTTTACACAAAGTAATCATTGGTTTGAGTTGAATAGAACAAAAATTATTTCAATTCAAATATTGATTATATAATCTGACCTTCATAAAATTACCGCGAAACTTCTAGCATGATTCTTCAACAGTTTGAACGTTGTATCAAAAAGAAGGAGAGTAAGTGTTGAAATTTTTGTTTTCATTAATTTTTCCTTTTAAAAATACACTGTAGTTGAAAAATATTCAGTGAACGTCTAGATCATCTCATTTCTGATATTCCTATTGAATTTGGATTGCCTTAAATTCCGTTATGTAATAGAAAATAAAACTTTTCTATCGGAAGCCTGGAACCCAAATGATGAAGAGCGATTCGCTCTAATTGCTTAACGGTTCAAGCTTTGTTCGTTTTGATGACGTATAACCCAACATAAAATCATTCTCCTGTTACTATTTTGACCACCAAACCCAACATAGACCCAATAGTTATTCAATGTGGGTCCAACAGGGGTCCGAGAAAATTTTACCTGACTTTGGCCCGATATCCGATAACTTTTCAGTTTGGAGGATTTTTTCCAGGATTTTCATGTTTTGTGTCCATTTATTTATTCAAATGACAAGAAATCGCTTCTCTTTCGCAGAGAGCTCTGATTGACTGCAATCGTTTTAAACATGACTAGAAGCGAATACTACTGGAAAGATTTGTGGTTGAGATTCAGAGGGTTGTCAAGCAAATTTCAGGAAATTTTCAGAAAGGTCTCAAGCTGTTTCAGGATTTTAGATGATATCAGGTATACATTCCCTGGAACGCCCCTGAAACTACCTGAATCCACCAGGAACGCCTTTGGAACTTCTTGGGATCCACACGGAACGTCATGGAACATCCCGACGACTCCCTTTAATGCCCATGAAGCCCTTTGAAACCCCCTAGAACGCTCCTGCCCCTGAAGCACCCCTTGAAAGCTCCTAGAGCACTGCTAGAAACCTCAGGAACGCCCATGGCATCCCTTTAACAAATTAAGACACCATTGAAAAGTCTCTGGAAGACCTGGAATACCCCAGGAACACCCTGAACATCCCCTAGGACCCTTTTAACCCTCTGATTCCCTCTAGAACACCCTTGAAACGTCCTTGGAACGCCATTTGAACTGAACGCCTTTGAACGCCCTTAAAGACCCTTGAAAACCCCTGGGACGTTCGTGAAGGCCTATGAAGCACCCCTCGAACAATCCTGAAACGCCTCTGAAACACCTTGGAATGCATGATTCTGTAAAGTAAAAAAAAAAGTCCAGCCGTCAGCAGTTTAGGTTTAGGTTATGTTCAACATTTGGATCACGGATGCATACTACAAGTGCGATATAAAAATATTTTTTGTTCATGCAACAACTATGAAAATGTTTTGTAAACAATGTAAAAGTGTAAAAGGCTTTACGGAGGACCCCAAAAACAGTGCCGGATTTAGACTTCGGGGGGCCCGGGGCAAACCCTTTAAACTGGGCCCCCTAAACCAAAATTGAAAAACAAAACAAACCATACATTAACTTTTTTTAAACTTTTTAATATTCGAATTTTTTTTTTCAAAAAAAATTTGGCGCGTTAGAAAAAAAAAACGATGAGAGATGATATTGGACTTTAGTTTTCCAAAACTGACCCAAGTACCCAAAAATCTCTATATCTTACCTGCTTTTTCTTATAACATCTGTCTTCAGCAGACCGATGCAGATGGGTAATAACACGGGCATTAGGTATTACATATGTTATCAGTTGTTATCACTATATGATCTATGATGAAATTGATAGAACTGTGAAAACACAAGAATAATTGAATTCTCTAGAGATGTAAAAGTTACAGTTACAGTTATTTGATGATTTTTAATGAAATAATCCTAATGAATCAAACTTTTTTGGATTAGGATACAATAAGGAGGTCATTGTCATACAGGATCTCTAAATTTTTTGTCAAAATATTCATTGGTTACGTATATGGGATACCTTATAATTGTTATCAATTTCCAAATAAAATCAAGTTTTCCTCTAATTTTCAGAGCAAAATGAACTAAAATTAAAACTTTTAAACACGTGAAAACCATGAAGAAATATGTACTCTTTAATACGCCCATGTTTGAACAATATTTTAAAAATAATTTCGAATGTTTAGGAAACAAAATAACTAAAAAAGGTGTTACATATTAAAAATCGTATTTAAGATAAATTAATAAAAAACTATACACTGTTTGAACATTTTTCAAAACAATTTTTTGTCGATGAAGGCATATAAACCTACCTTCATGATTGGTACAAATACTAAGTACAATTTCATGCTTAAGTGCAGATAAGTGGCTCTATTATACTTCCAAAAGATACATGCAAGGTTAATCAGTTCGAAGTAGGGGAACGATGACTTTGAAAACTTTCGCATTTTTTATGGGTCATACTGTATACCACTAAAGAGCTCAATTATAGACATGCACAAAATATAAACGTCTATTGAAGTTCATTTTATACGGTTTCGTTGAAAAAAGTAAATAGTATTCGATTCCGAAATTCTTTGGGGGCCCCCCTTACCGGGGGGCCCGGGGCACTTGCCCCCATTGCCCCCCTTAAATCCGGGCCTGCCCAAAAAGATCTTCTGGAAGAGAAACAGCCGAAACTACCTTCCTGGATTTCTTCAGTAGTGGAATTTTCGATGTCGTTCAGGTTCCAAGATATAACGCATTCTGGAGGATACCCAGAAATCCGTCGGGGATTCACGAGAGGCATCTCTCCCTAAAATCACTGGAGAAATTCCTAAAAAAAAACACAGGAGAATCCCAGGAAGAATCACTGTAAGAATCCTGGGATGAATCCTTTGCAAAAGTCCTTGAATATTCCTCGAATATATCCCGGAATCTCTAATAAAATCCCGGAAAGGGTACTTGACGAAATGCCTAGACAAATTCCGGGAAAAATACCTGGGATTGATCCTGGAAGGGACTTCTAGATGAAAAACTACGGCATGCATCCTTAAGGAACGAATCCAAGGACGAATCTCGGGACAAATCCCGAGAGGAACTGCTGGAAACATTCTGGATGGAATGCCGGATGGAATCCATGGAATAATTTTTAATGAAATTCTTGGAGGAATCCCGAGAGGAATATCTAGAAAATTCCTAGCAGAAATTCTTGGAGGAGTTTCTGGAGGCAAGGCTCTCCGACGACTGATGACCGGTGCTTTGTTCATCATTCATGACATATACCTCAACATAAACCTATGGTAGACTTGTTTTTATTTTGGCCACCAAATCAACAACACAACCCAACAGTAATTCGGTGTTAGTCAAGTAGAGGTCCAATTTTCAGTAAAATTTGACCAGACATCCAATAATTTTCTACATCGAAGGGAGAAAGGAGTGCCTGAAGATGTCAGGGGCGTTTCGGAGGATTTCAGGGGATACCAGGAGATCTCATGGACATTTCAGGGGGTCTCAGCTACATTTCAGGGTATAGGTCTCAAGGACGTTATTGGGAGTCTAATTATGATTATAATATTTTATTAAAGACACTTTACCAAAAAAAGTTGGCATTCGTGTCCAATTGGGAGTCTAATGAAATACCTGAGGTGTCCTGAGAATCAGCTTAAGCTAAAATAAAATAAAAAAAGGATTTGAAGCGAGTTGCAGAGTGTTTCAGGGGGTCCTTGGACGTATCATACTACTGAAACACTCCTGAAATCCCAATAATCCTTCAAAAATACCCCTGAACGCCCAATAACTCCTGAGATCCCTTCAGTATAAAAACTTGAAACGGTCCAAGAATGTATCGAAACGCCCCTTCACATCCATAATCCCATTAAAACACCTTTAAAATCCCCGTAATAAATTTGAAATACCTTTGAAGACCTTTTGAAGAAACTTAAGTTTTCTGAACCTCCCCCCCCTCTGAAATGACCCTGAAAATCCCTTGAAGAATCCTAGAAATGCTATGAAACGCCCCTAAAATCTTTTGTAATGCCCTTCAAACTTTCATAAAACCCCTGAAACTTTCCGAAATACCTTGAAACGCCCCAGAACCCCCTTGTGTAACGCCCATTGATGACTCTTTAGATACCCTTAATCACCCTTAAATCCTCTTGGAGCGTCTCTGAAACCACCCTAATTCTATTAATACACCATTGAAATCCACGTAATCCCATCGGAACGCCAATGAAAACTGTTAGAATGCTTTTGAAAGGCTCCTGAAATCCTCTGGAATAAACCCTTGAAAAGCCGCTAAAGCCTCTTGAAACCATCTTTTTTGAGTATTCCAGGAGCTTCCTGAAAACTCCCTTGGGTCCATCTCAAATTTCCAGAAGCAAGGCCTGTACTTGTGAAATAACTTTCCTCATTAATGCCCTGACCTAGAGAACCGTCAAACAGATCTGGCTGAAAATGTAAATCAATGTTTACTGTGTGGAAGCAAGCATCAAGTTACAGATAGTTTGACGGTTCTCTTGATTTGTGCTCGAGAAAATTGTAGCTATGTACTCCAAATACTAAGCAGTCTCATGAAGATTTTTTGAACGATATCCAGGAGTGCCCCTGAGAGGAATCCGCAGCTGGATCTACATACATTTATTTGTTCAACATCATTAAGACAAGACATAATCAACAATAGTACGCCACAATACTCGGTTTGTGGCTGCCGCTCTCCATCCTCGGTCGCGCCCAATGCTCGCCAGGCCACGCTCCACCTGGTCCGCCCATCGTGCTCTCTGCGCTCCACGCCTTCTTATGCCAACCGGATCAGTTGCAAACACCAGCTTTGCAGGGTTGTTGTCCGGCATCCTTGCAACATGCTTTGCCCAGCGTATCCTTCCGGCTTTGGTCACCTTCTGGATGCTGGGTTCGCCGTAAAGTGCAGCGAGCTCGTGGTTCATTCTTCTCCGCCACACACCGTTCTCCTGCACACCGCCGAAGATCGTCCTTAGCACGCGTCGCTCGAAAACTCCGAGTGCTTGCAGGTCCTCCTCGAGCATGGTCCATGTCTCGTGCCCGTAGAGGATCACCGGTCTTATTAGCGTTTTGTACATGGTGCATTTGGTGCGTGGGTGAATCTTTTTCGACTGCAGTTTCTTCTGGAGCCCGTAGTAGGCCCGACTCCCACTGATGATGCGCCTCCGAATTTCACGGCTCACGTTGTTGTCAGCCGTCAGTAAGGATCTGAGGTAGACAAATTCCTCCACCGCCTCGAAAGTATCCCCGTCTATCGTAACACTACTACCCAGACAGATCCGGTCGTGTTCGGTTCCGCCTACCAGCATGTACTTTGTTTTTGAGGCATTCACCACCAGTCCGACCTTTGCTGCTTCGCGTTTCAGGCGGGTGTACAGCTCTGCCACCGTTCCAAATATTCTAGCGATAATGTCCATGTCGTCCGCAAAGCACACAAATTGCCCGGATTTTGTGAAAATCGTTCCCCGGCTGTTGAGCCCAGCTCGTCGCACCACACCTTCCAGAGCGATGTTGAAAAGTAGGCATGAGAGTCCGTCACCTTGTCGCAGTCCTCGGCGAGAGTCGAATGAACTGGATCATTCATTCGAAACCCTTACGCTGTTCTGCACACCGTCCATCGTTGCTCTTATCAGTCTAGTCAGCTTCCCAGGAAAGCCGTTTTCGTCCATGATTCTCCATAGCTCTGCGCGGTCGATACTGTCGTATGCCGCTTTGAAGTCGATGAACAGGTGATGCATTGGGACCTGGTATTCACGGCATTTCTGGAGGATTTGCCGTACGGTAAAGATCTGGTCCGTTGTCGACCGGCCGTCGATGAAGCCAGCTTGATAACTTCCCACGAACTCATTCGTTTTAGGTGACAGACGACGTAAGATGATCTGGGATAGCACTTTGTAGGCAGCATTCAAAATAGTGATTGCCCTGAAGTTCTCATATCCCAAATGGTCGCCTTTCTTGTGAATGGGACCCCTTCCTTCCACTCCTCCGGTAGCTGTTCGGTTTTCCAGATCCTGACTATCAGCCGATGCAGACAGGTGACCAACTTTTCTGGGCCCATCTTGATGAGTTCAGCTGCGATACCATCCTTACCAGCTGCTTTCTTTGGTTTTGAGCTGGTGAATGGCATCCTTAACTTCCCTCCCCAAGCAACACACATGTTATATAAAAGTTACGGCAGCGCAAGTTTTGGTTGTATAGAAGTATATTTTACGTTATTGAAACACAATGCTAAAATTACGTCAAATAAACTTCTATACAACCAAAACTTGCGCTGTCGTAACTCTATTATAACATGTGTGTTGCTTGGGTCAGCGTGGGAGTTGGTTCATTTCCGTCCTCCGCTGCACTGGCGTCGTCGTTTCATCCGTTGCCGTGGGCTCGCGTGCCTACTTTCTCTACGCCGTTCGGGTGCTGATCGAAGTGCTGCTTCCACCTTTCGATCACCTCACAGGCGGGTCTGCTGTTTCCGCTTCTGTTTGTAACGTTCCACGTTCTGTCGAGTCCCTGCTGCAGCATTACCGCCTCCGCTGCGTTCTTCTCCTTCAAAACCGTTCTGCACTCTTCGTCGAACCATTCGTTCCGTCGATTCCGTCCCACGTACCCGATGGTGCTCTCGGCTGCGTCGTTGATGGCTGTTTTCACTGTACTCCAGCAGTCCTCTAGAGGGGCCTCATCGAGCTCGCCCTCGTCTGGCAACGCGGCCTCGAGATTCTGCGCGTATGCTGAGGCGACATCCGATTGCTTCAGTCGCTCTAGGTTGTACCGTGGCGGTTGCCGGTACCGTACATTGTTGATAACGGAGAGTTTTGGGCGCAGTTTGATCATCACCAGATAGTGGTCGGAGTCGATGTTGGCGCCACGATAGGTCCTGACGTCGATAATGTCGGAGAAGTGCCGTCCGTCAATCAGAACGTGGTCGATTTGAGATTCCATCTGCTGTAGTGATCTCCAGGTGTAACGATAAGAGAGGCTGTGTTGGAAAAAGGTGCTACGTATGGCCATATTTCTGGAGGCGGTGAAATCAATGAGTCGTAGGCCGTTTTCGTTCGTCTGCTGGTGGGCGCTGAACTTACCAATCGTCGGTCTGAATTCCTCCTCCTGGCCTACCTGAGCGTTCAAATCTCCTATGATGATCTTGACGTCGTGGCTTGGACAGCGATCGTACTCGCGTTCGAGCTGCGCGTAAAATGCGTCCTTGTCATCATCAATACTTCCGGAGTGTGGGCTGTGCACGTTTATTATGCTGATGTTGAAGAATCGGCCCTTGATCCTCAACCTGCACATTCTTTCGTCGATCGGCCACCAACCGATCACGCGCCTCTGCATATCACCCATCACGATGAAAGCTGTTCCCAGCTCGCGTGTGTTGCCGCAGCTCTGGTAGATGATATGATTACCTCTAAACGTTCGCACCATGGATCCTGTCCAACACACCTCCTGCTGCGCTACGATGCCGAACCCACGGTCCTTCAGTAGATCGGCGAGTATGCGGGTGCTCCCAATGAAGTTGAGAGATCGGCAGTTCCACGTACCGAGTTTCCAATCGCAAGTCCTTTTCGTTCGCTGGGGTCGTTGCCGTTGGTCTCGGTTCGTATTATTCTGTTGCTGATTTTCCGCTACAATGATTTTTTACGGCTGTCTCGTAGGGCTTGACACCAACCCCCTACTTTCCGGAGGACCAGTGCACAGTGGAGCTTAGAGTCCTTCCCTGGCACTCGGACGTAGATCAGCCGCCCCTAACATGGGGATCAGACGCTGTTGTGAGCCGCTCCTCCTAGAGAACAGACGCTCAAGTTTGCCGAAGCAAACCCCCCTTTCCCTGTCAGCCTCCGATCAAAGTTCCCACTGGGGTTGATTACCCGATCTTCCCTAAGATTGCTCATAGTTTCCGGCCGGTACCGCGAGGAGGTAGGGATATGAGTTGCTGGGCAGAGGCTAGTGGATCACAATGGGATCTGAATCGCGCAGCATACCCAGCCTTTACCGTGCTTCGCAGCTGGATCTCTGGAGAAGAATTCCTGGAAAGATTCTGGCGATAATCATGAGAGAAATTGTTTTCCCCGGTGCAGTCCAGGTGTGAATGCCTGAAAGAATTCCTAGATAATTCTCGGAATTAATTCTGGTTGGAATCTCTGAAGAAATTCAAAGAGGCATAATGGGAGGAATCTTGAGTAGAATCCATATAGGAATCGTGGGAAAAAGGCTTGCAGCAATCCCGAAAATCTCTAGAGGAATTCAGAGAGCAAACCGTAGAGGAATTCTAGAAGGCATCCCTGTTAGAATTATAAAAGAATAGTGATGGAATCCCTTGAAGAATGTGTGGAGGGATCACATAAGGAATCCTAGGAAGAATCCCGGGAGGAATTCTGGAAATAAAACTTCCTGTAGAAGTCCCAGGAAGATTTTCTACAAAAACAAATCCCGGGAGTTATCCTTAGAACCTTAGACAAACCCAGGGAAGAATTCCTTAAGACATTGGAAAAAAATCGGCAAGAGTCGTTGAAGCAATTCCAAGTGGACCCCTTGAAAAATACTTGGAGGATTTTTTGGAGGAATTCTGGAAGGAATCACTTTAGGTGTACGAGAATGGTGTGATAAAACAAATTAAATAATTGCATCGACTTTATGCAATTATTTAGGCGAGTACTGTAAACAGCAGATTGGAGCAGAAAACTAGGCAAACAAATTTGCTTTGACATACAAAGTACAGTGAACAGTCAGTTATAGGAGCAGCATCCAATGCAACATTAAAGACTATGCAACCTAAACTGCGTGTTATTCAATGACTCGCCGTCCAGGCACTGCATGCCTTACGAAGTCGCACCGATTATTAATAATGATGAACATGATGCATCAACTTCACCATCAACGATCTCACATTTTACCTTGCAACTCATCAACAAACGAGATCGCAAGGTGTTACCCATTTTCAAATCGTATAGTAAGTTATATCACCAAATTGTGACTCGCTACAGTGACAACCACCGTCGATGTGTGCAACTTGCGATGAGATAGCAACCCGTCTTTGAAGCAAGTTGGCTAAATCTCGTAAGAAAACGGTTGTTTAATAAGTGACATCTAGTTAGTACCTGGTATTTATATTCCCATCTAATCAGTAAACCACCGCACACCGCCGGTCTGTCATTAATCAAGCAGCGAGCGTTTTTTCGGTTCAATAGCGCAGTCGACGGACGAACCAGCAGCGTGTAATCCGGTAGGCCTTCGGTTTGGAGCCGGCCCTTCACGTAGCCTTCTGCCGAGACATTTATTGGAAAACAACGCAACGCAGACAATAGCAACGAGGGCATACTGAGCGGGTGGTGCATTCATGGGTATTATTGAAACAAATTATCACTAATTCGAATGCGTGGGTATGTACTTGGGATGTGACAGAAATACGCAGTACTGGAGGTCACCGATATGTAGGCTAAGTACAGGTTGATGTTGGGTCACAGAAAACGTGTGTCATCAATTTTAATGTATGTGCTAAAATGTTACAAGGTAAAAGGGCATGTCACTATGGTAAGAAATTTCTCATTACATTATTGGAGTTTCAGTGGGATTCCGGAAAAAAACCTTATCTTAGCTAAAAAAGCAAAGCAACTATTGAAAAATAAGGGACGTCCTAGTGGAAAGCATGCAAATTGGTAAGCAGTTACGCCTTTTTTAAAACGTTGCTACCCAAAAAAAAGTCAGCCAAATCAACACTATCAAGCTCGCATATAAAAAGAATAAATGCTTACTCTATTTCGAGCCTCAGCTTATCCGCCGCCCAAAACTGCCCAGTGCTCATATTCCATAAAGCAATGCGTTCAGCGCCAAGAGAAAATCTCCCAATTTCAATGCCAAACATTTTGCTCTGCATCTAAAATAAAGCGGATCCAATCGACCTTGAAATGCTGGAAACGTATCAAGTAGCTGGCTAGCAGTTTGGCGGTCTCGTGGAAGTAGCTCGCTCAAGCCCCGTAAATCAACCATTGTCGGGCGGACGGACGGTCACAGTTTGTTAAACTGCATTTTAGCGCTCGGTGGAACCGGTTTTTGCTCCCATTTCGAAGCCTGCAAATATTTAAAGCAACTATGATGAATATTCATCGACCTATCAAATCTACCTGTTTGCACTGTTGGAGGTTATTACGGGTTGACTACGATAGGCTTTTAGGTTTTGAAAAATGTCAACATTGACCCCAAAAACTCAAAAAAGTGACCACATATGTCAACGGTGGCTTTGGGTTGATTGATTGCAGCATGCCTATCGCACCCTAGTAGCTGTAGTGGTGCAGCGTGCTGAAATGCTTTAAACTCCACTAGATCATTCGTTGACCCGTGCTGCCGTGGGGTGTTTACCTGTTCCGTGTTTGTAGCCTCGAGCAATCGCCGGCGATCGGCTGCTACTGCTGCTGCTGCCTTGCAGTTCGCATTGAGAATAAACAATCAGTTTTCATTGTCAAGATTGGTGCAAGCAAAAAAAAAAGTGTTTGATCAGATGCTTTAACTGCACTTTGCGGGTTGCGATCGACGAGGTAGCTCATTATGAGTGAGTGTTTGGAAAATAGCATTTAAGGCGGAATTGCTTCAAGTTTAAGGTTTGAGGAGAACAGTGTGTAAGATTTGATGTTATCAAAAAGCTAAGTGATTGCAACGTTTAGAACGTCAGCAATGGTCAAATTCAAGACACTCTAGCAGCGAGAGAAAATAAAACTCTCGTCGATTAATGCTATTTGCTATCTTATTTTTTGAGTCTCATGTATTGCAATACATAAAAAATCCAAAATTACTTTGAAAGTAGGGTAAGGTTCGATATTGGCAGGGTGTCTTATTTTGGTTACTTTGCACTATAACTTAGTCAGGTTCATTTCAATTGGCTTCATGTTTGTAAAAGTATTTACCCGTGAGCAAAGTTTAAAGTGTCCAAAATAGAACCTCCTGTCTAAATTGCCTCGCACACAATGCACTGAAGTATGTATAGGAAGAAAGCAATACTACTCCATTGAAGGGCCGATTACAAACTACGCTGACCAAAGATTAGTTACATCAGACTCCGCCTCCTTCTCGTGTACTTGAAAGTAAAAAAAAGCAGTTTTATTCACTGAAGCCTCCATTTAGGTGAAATCTATTTAGGTTCCTCCATTTAGGTAACGTTACCTGAATGGAATTTGATTGTGTTCAGAGCAGTTGGAGTACTGAAGATTACAGATAAAGTTGGTTTACGAAAAAAAGCAGAATTAAGAGTTAAGGACGTTTACAGAGTGTTTAAGGGTTAAAAATTTAAGAGTATTCGAGAACACCCTGGAGTTAAGGCCATCTGATCTACAAGCGTATTCAGTGATCTATTGGTGCATATGGAATGCAATTTATACTTACACAGCCTGTTGCTATGTGTTGTCAAGTGGTGGGCTCGTTGTCAGTTTGAAGATCATCAAGAACTCGCTTGAGAATAGGTCATCGAATCTACGAAGGTTACTAGTTGTATCTAAGAGCATAAAGAATTAGGTTTATACTCACACAGCCTCAGGCGTTTATGTTCTATCAAGTGAGTTCTATGATTGTAAAGGAATATCCGAGAACTCCCTGGAGTTAAGGCAATCTGATCTACATGTGTAATCAGTGATCTATTAGAGCATTATGAATGAAGCTTAGGCTGCAAAACGGTGAGTCGATAAGGAGAGCGTCCAACATAGCTCTGGTCCTCACAAATTCCTACCTCATGCTTCCACGGGTCAAGCGATGACAAAGACAGCCAGCTAAGAGTTGTGTGCTTAGCTGAATTGAGGAGGTACGATTCGAGCGTTTGTTCACCAAGGAGGTGCGGCTCAAACAGCGTCTGTTTGGGCATCCAGCGGCTGAGTAAGAAACGCTGCACCACGCCCAGCTAGATCCAAGGTGGCAGCCCCATCAGCGTGGTCGTCCCAGTGTTGTTTGGGACGTTAAACAGAACTGGCACGATGGCCCTCCGGCGAGACAGGAGTGTTGGCGTAGGCCCAATAAGCCACCCGTAAAAATCCCCATTGCGAATAACATATGAAAAAAATACGACTTGATACAATCGGCAAAGACCCACGCGACGAAATAAGGACTACGATTGGAAACTTGGAACATATAATTGCAAGTCACTAGGTTTCGCAGGATGTGACAGGATAATCTACGACGAACTACATCCCCGCAACTTCGACATCGTGGCGTTGCAGGAACTTTGTTGGACTGGACTGAAAGTGTGGAAAAGCGGGCATCGAGCGGCTACCTTCTACCAAAGCTGTGGCACCACCAATGAACTGGGAACAGGATTTATAGTGTTGGGCAAGATGCGACAACGTATGATCGGGTGGCAGCCGATCAACGCAAGGATGTGCATGTTGAGAGTTAAGGGCCGTTTTTTTCAACTACAACATCATTAACGTCCACTGCCCACAAGAAGGGAGACCTGATGACGAGAAAGATGCGTTCTACGCACAGCTAGAGCAAACACACGATGGTTGCTCGACGCGTGACGTGAAAATCGTTGTCGGCGACATGAACGCGCAGGTAGGAAGGGAGAAAATGTACAGACCAGTAATCGGGCAAAACAGCCTGCACGCCGTATCGAATGATAACGGCCAGCGATGCGTAAACTTTGCAGCCTCCCGTGGTATGGTAGTCCGAAGCACCTCCCTCCCCCGCAAAGATATCCACAAAGCCACCTGGAGATCACCCGACCAACAAACAGAAAATCAAATCGACCACGTTTTAATCGACGCTAAATTCTTCTCGGATATAACCAATGTCCGCACATACCGCAGTGCGAATATAGATTCGGATCACTACTTAAGGTCCCATTAGACATGACAAATATTTGGCCAAACAAGCCCAACAAATGACCAACACAACGTGAATCGTAGCAACCTTGGATGAATGTCAAGCTTCGATGGCAAATATTTGTCATAATGACAAACAGTCTAATGACACCTTTAGTCGCTGTATGCATGCGCTCAAAACTTTCGACAGTTATCACCACGCGTCGAAGTCGAACTCCGCGGCTCAACATCGAGCAGCTGCATAACGTAGAAGTGGCTCAAGACTACGCGCAGCAGTTAGCTGTGGCCCTACCAACGGAAGAGCAGCTTGGCGTAGCTACATTTGAAGATGGCTGGAGGGACATCCGATCCGCCATAGGTAGTACCTCGGCTACAGCACTAGGCTTCGCGACTCCGAATCACAGAAACGACTGGTACGACGGCGAATGTGAACAGTTGAAAAACGAGAAGAATGCAGCATGGGCGAGAATGCTGCTACACCGTACTAGAGCAAATGAGGCACGTTACAAACAGGCGCGGAACAGGCAGAACTCAGTCTTCCGGATGAAGAAGCACCAGCAGGAAGAAGGAGATCGCGAAGCGATGCACAATGGGAAAAATAGGTATAAAACGCGAATAAATTCAATATCTCTGTTCGGAGTGGATAGATTCGAATGAATTTTTGACACAAGCTTCAAAAATCTCTTCAGATTCAGAAAAGGAGGGTGGCATTCGCCGCACGAAGGTGGAAATCAGTGTATCGGGCCCGTTCTCCCCCTCTCTCTCCAGTTTTCTCCTTTTTGGAAAAATCCTGAAGTGCATAATAAATGATTTATTTAATTAGTGTTTGTGTAAAAACTTCCGTAGTATCGAATGGAGCTGGTTTGGCTCACCGCACAGCCTTAAAAATTGAAATATCTTCAAATAACCCCGACATGCCCTTTTTCTTTAAACTTTCACATGCATCTCCGCCTGGAATGGAACGCAATCCATAAGAACAGGACCAACCCTATGTCAAATTGCCTATACTATGGAAGTTTTTACACAAATACGAGCTAAATAAGGCATTTATATTGCACGCCTGGTGGCCGACATGTGCCGAGATAATTACGGGAATATTTTCACGAGCGAGCGTGAGGTGGTCGAGAGGTGACGGCAGCATTACGATGGCGACGTTGCAAGTACCGAAGGTGGCAAGGTAACAGATCTAGGAGTATGTGCACAGGACGAAAGACTTCCGGCCCCTGACCTCCAAGAGATTGAGGAGGAGGTTGGCCGGTTAAAAAACAACAAAGCCGCTGGAGCAGATCAACTACCAAGCGAGCTTCTAAAATACGGTGGAGAAGCACTCGTGAGAGCACTACACTGGGTCATTACCAAGATTTGGGAGGAGGAAGTATTACCGGAGGAATGGATGGAAGGTATCGTGTGTCCCATCTACAAAAAGCGCGACAAGTTGGATTGCGGAAACTACCGTGCGATCACACTACTGAGCGCTGCCTACAAGATACTCTCCCAAATTGTGTGCCGCCGTCTATCACCGATTGCAAGAGAGTTCGTGGGGCAATATCGGGCTGGATTCATGGGTGAACGCGCTACAACGGACCAGATGTTCGCCATCCGCCAGGTGTTGCAGAAATGCCGCGAATACAACGTGCCCACACATCACTTGTTCATCGTTTTCAAATCGGCGTATGATACAATCGATCGAGAACAGCTATGGCAGATTATGCACGAATACGGATTCCCGGATAAACTGACACGGTTGATCAAGGCGACGATGGTTCGAGTGATGTGCGTAGTTCGAGTATCAGGGACACTCTCGAGTCCCTTCGAATCTCGCAGAGGGTTACGGCAAGATGACGATCTTTCGTGCTTGCTGTTCAACATTGCGTTAGAAGGTGTAATAAGAGGAGCGGGGATAAACACGAGTGGAACGATTTTCACGAAGTCCGTTCAGCTGCTTGGTTTTGCTGATGATATTGATATTATTGCTCGTAAATTTGAGACGATGGCGGAAACGTACATCCGACTAGAGAGTGAAGCCAGACGAATCGGATTAGACATTAACGTGTCGAAGATAAAGTACATGATGGCAAAGGGCTCCAGGGAGGAATCAACACGCCCGCCACCCCGAATTTATATCGACGGTGATGAAATCGAGGCGGTTGAAGAATTCGCGTACTTGGGCTCACTGGTGACCGCCGACAACGACATCAGCAGAGAAATTAAGAGGCGCATAGTAGAAGGAAATCGTGCTTACCTTGGACTCCGCAGAACTCTACGATCGAATAAAGTTCGCCGTAACACCAAGGTAACCATCTACAAAACGCTGATTAGACCGGTCGTCCTCTATGGGCACGAAACATGGACCCTACGTGCAGAGGACCAACGAGCCCTTGGAGTTTTCGAACGGAAGGTGTTGCGTACCATCTACGGCGGAGTGCAGATGGAAGACGGGACTTGGAGAAGGCGAATGAACCACGAGCTGCATCAGCTGCTGAGAGAACCAACCATCGTCCATACCACGAAAATCGGGAGGCTACGGTGGGCGGGTCACGGCATCAGGATGTCGGATAGCAACCCGACTAAAATGGTTCTCGAGAGTCATCCGACCGACGTGGAGCGCAGCGAGCAAGGTGGGTCGACCAAGTGGAGGACGATCTGCGGACCCTAACTGGAGACAAACAGCCATGGACCGAGTGGCATGGAGACGGCTACTATGTACAGCAGAGGCCACCCCGGCCTTAGTCTGATCGATAATTACTTAAGTAAGTAAGATGGAGTTTCCATTATCATTCACAGGCGCATCGACCACCTTTTTACCTTTTACGTTCACCAAAGTGAACTGAAAGGCTATATGTTCACTCAAAAAACGGATTTTCGATAGCAGGTTTGGAGAGTCAAGTCACATATACCAATCAACTCAGTTCGACGAATTGAGATGATGTCTGTGTGTATGTATGTGTGTTTGTATGTATGTCTGTGCACAAAAATGTCACTCACTTCTAAGTCACTTCCCATTGGCCGATGTTTCGGGTTATAGCTCGAATCGAACCGAAATTTTACCGCATTGTGTATAATTGAAAATGGTCCCGATCGGTCGAGGCGTTCCGGAGTTATGGGTATTTCAGTGATCCGGACTTGCACCGGTTGAACTGGCCGTATATAAAACTGAACCAAGCCCCACCATGCGACACAGCAAACTGCGTCGATTTGTGTGTATCGCATGTTTGACGAATTCGGTGTAGAAATTAAAACTGGAGACCAGAAATTCGACGATGTAGGCCAAAAATTCAAGATGGCAGCCTAATATTCAATATGGCGGCTCCAAATTAAAGATGGCGACTGTTTAATGGAGTTTAAATCCTGAAACCATGCAATATGGGTATATTTGGTATGGGGAAGATGTCCGGAGTCCACTGATGGCGATCAGAATATCCTAGATGGCGATCTAACATCAAAAGATTGTGGCTCAAAATTCACGATGGCGGTTGTTTAATGGAGTTTTAGGCTCTAAGGGCCGATTTCTTCACCCGGGCTTAAATTTTATACCAGGCTTAGCAACATTTTAAGCCGGGCTTAACTTTTTTTCAATTTCTTCACCTCGGCTTAACCCCTAAACCCGGTTTAATAAAGCTACGATTTACGTTAAGTGTGGCTTATTTTAAGCGGTGCTCTGAGGTGGCTTAACAACGCTAAGCCAGGCTTAAGCCGCAAATTGCAGAGTTTGGGTTTCTTCACCTGCTTCATAAATAAATTTTTGAAACGGCAGAAAATATTTTTTAAGAAACATGTACACTTAGGAACGATAAAATTGTAAAACGTTTGGTTACGGATGGAGACGATGATAAAGAAAGTGATAACCTATAGCCGGCGGGTCGTCAATATCAAATATTCACGTCGGGTTTGGGACAATCAAGTTTTTACATTAGATTGAAAGCCTTCAAAAAGGCACCGTGTTGAAAGTTTTGGAAATTTGTCATACTGATTTGAAAGTCGAAAGTACATTTGCATTGAAGTTTCTATTTATTTTAACTAGCGGGACCGCGGTCCTTCCATAATTTGAGGTCACAATAAACAACAACAACCGTCATGGGGGGTTTTTGTCGGCCAAAATGCCTGAAACATTGCCATATCATTCAGCTTACTTTGGAATAGAGGTTCCAACCCGGGATATCCCGGGACAAAAAATCCCGGGATCTTGAAAAATTCGGGATTTCCCGAATCCCGGGATAAAAATTTTCACCGTCCCGAAAATCCTGGGATTCCCGGAAAACACATTTCCTACATATTTTTTTCGCTTTGATTTCGATCTGAAGAGTCTTTGAAACGAATTCGAAATCGTGATAATTTTTCAAAAATTGCCTTCAACAAAAAATCACGAAAAAGTTACATAAACCACTTCAACTGTGTGTGGACGTCAAAACTCGTTGAAATTCAACTGAAACGATGCTGGAACACTTCATTCGCTGATTTGATTGTATCAAAGAAACAGTTTCCGAAATAGGCCTTTCAGTTCTTATGTTGGATAAGTTTCGAGGTTGCAATAAACCTTTAGGAAGTTCTTCAGTCAATCAGACTCGCTTAAGAAGCGTTGGGAAGACAAGATGCTACATTACTCTCTGCGGAAGGCAGCTTGAGTTTCTTGTAATCGAAGCTTGAAAAGTAACTCCAAAGTTGGAAACGACCTTTCGACGCAATCACGAAGAGAATCAATGAACGGCGACAAAAAGAAATAATAACAGTGCTGTAGTTCCTTGACGGTCTTACGTTGTCAACGCAAGTGCCAGCAGAATTCGAAAGCTTATCTAAAACGCAAATAATTAAGTTCATGAAGAAACTAGAACTACGATTGTTGCAAGACTGCCAAAGACAGACCGAAAATGGTGCTGCCGAGGAGTTGAATGCTGGGTTGTCCTGTATGCATGACACCATCGAGCATGCGTGAATAACTGGAATCGGCTATAAAGGAATATGTTAATCCGTTCCAGACTGATTCGGCATGATTGATTTTTCAAAAGTTATTGCGAAAGAGCTGTCAGATTTTGATCTACATGGAACATTAGACCGACAACTGAACCGACGTCATCTAATAGCGAGCGCATCTTTTCGAACTCCGCATATATTTGTTCAAAAAAAACGAACCTCACTATCCGATGAAATCATTATTAACATTTACTTCTTGAAGTCGTATCTTCAGAGAACGAATTTAAATTGATAAGAACAGTAACTTGATTTTTTTTTATTGATGAATAAAACATATTCCTAACCACCAAATTGCGTTTTTAACCACATTAAAAAATTTCCCGGGATCCCGGGATTTCCCGAGACAAACAACAAATTTTATCCCGAATCCCGGGACAAGCAAGTTGGTCGGGAAATGGAACCTCTATTGGAAGGATTTGAGGCCAACTTCGAGTTCCATAGTGTAGTGTATGTGATGTGTAGTGTATGTGATGTTTCTAAAATCCTCCCGTGACGAAGAGAACAAAACTGCCGAAAATACGACGCAAGTGGATTTTAAATATCTTTTTGCAACTCAGCACTATGAAATTTGATTTATACGTGCCGTATCACAACGGACTAGTTTATCGTACTATACCAAACAATTGCAATATGATTCATAATGCAACTGATTTCGGTTGTATTATGAATCATAATGCAATTGTTTGATCCACAACACGAGTTGTCATGGCAAGAGCTTGCTAAATTGTCACGGTTATGGTACAGCTTGCTTGATCAAAATTTAGTGTCTAGAATGATAGAACACATGACTGTTCCCATCGAACCACCGCGAAGCATGATGGTACTGATAGAAATGATCATATTCTAGTAATTTGTTTTACATTGCAAAAAATGCAACTCGTTGCAAAACAAAAGCGCACATTTAATCCCATTTTTTTCATGATGAATATTAATTGGACACGATCGGCTAAGTACTAGATTTGTAGTAATGAACTGAATTTTTGTATGGTGAGAAGGTGAATTCTCCGTTTCTGCAAGGAAATCGTGCAAAAAGCGTGGGTATTATGGTTCCTTGCATAATTTGATGCTGTTTGAGCAAAACTTTAGAAAACTGTGTTGTTGTTTTGGCTATTTCTTGTCCCTTAATTAGTACAGTTTTCCAAAGTTTTGCTCAAACAGCATCAAATCAGGTAAGGAAAAAAACGGAGAATTTAACTTCTTACCATACAACAATTTAGCTCATTACCGTCTACCCCCGTTGGATTGACCCCCTCTAATCTGCACATCGTTCAAACCAAAAATGATTCAAACGTCATTCTGCTCATGGAACGCAGAATCATAACAAAACAGCAAAAAGGGTTACCATCAGTGTGTTTTTCGATTCCCACAGGGTTACTAGAAGTTCAAATTAAAAATGAACCCTGTTCGTTTGCATGAGGTGTCGTTCAAACCAACGGGGGTAGACTATACTACAAATCTAGTGCTTCAACGACACGATCGTTGTCTTTTTCGAAGATATTCGATGACATTGAATCTAGATAGGGTTTGTGTTCCATCAGTAATCTCACGCTCCCAATTTCATCCTATTCGAAAACAAGCGATTACGGCACCGATTGATTCCGTTCTTTTTGTTTTCATGCGTGCTCACTCCTAACAAAAAATACAAAAATAAGAAACAAAACAAATAGTGCTTCATTCCTTTGTTTATCGTAGGATGAAAATGGGAGCCACATGCTTAATAAGGGAGCCAATACCCTAGGTCGAAATTACATTTTCGTAATTACGTTTCGAAAGTGCTTACTTTTCAATCGGTGAAAAGGCAGCAAATTGGCCTACTTTTCCAACCACACTTTAACAAGTGTGCCGAAAAGTAGTACTTTTCGGCACTGTTGTTTGAATGGACAATTTGCTCCTAGTTTGGCTTAATTTATCATAGTTAACAAAGGTAATATGCCGGAAAGCAATACATTTTATGTCCGCGCACTTTTTTTTCGGTCACTTCCTGTATTATTTCTTCCAAAAACTTCTCCTTTTAGAAGAAAAACGTACCAGATTGAACTGGACGAAAGCTTGAAAATTTGCGACAGCCATCTCGGTCTGTCCTGGTCTGTAGGCCTAGTGAAACGCCTACTTGATCGGATAATAGGCTAAGACGGCTAATACACGTGAAAGCCCGCTTGCATGTTTTCTCAGAATGTGCAGTTAAGGTTGTAATTGATGGGTGTTTTTCGTAATTACAAAAAAAACTTTGTATGCAACACGTTGCAAAACTCGATTTTTTCAGCACTCGTTGTATTTATCCAACTCGGTAAGCCTGGTTGGAAAAGTGTACAACTCGTGCTGAAAAAACCATCATTTTTGCAGCTTGTGGCATAAATAACTATTCCAGCACTGCGAAAAAC
Source organism: Aedes albopictus (assembly GCF_035046485.1). Taxonomy (NCBI): domain Eukaryota; kingdom Metazoa; phylum Arthropoda; class Insecta; order Diptera; family Culicidae; genus Aedes; species Aedes albopictus. The sequence continues at coordinate 214,880,315 of NC_085137.1, forward strand.
GTTCCGTTTCATATTTTAGTACAAGGCAGCGTGCAACGTAATAACGCATTTTTTATATTAAAATTCTATTTTTTGAATGGTATTAAAACACCAACGAATGGAATAAAAGTAGAATAAACTGTTTTTATTAAGGGATTTCAGTTTCTAGTGTAACTTGAACTTTGCTGTGGCTTTCATTGAATGTACACAGTTCATAATTTTAAACATATTCGAAAATATGTATGAAAACTCGCTATCGAAATGCAACTTTATTCGAAGGCGATTATGGATATCAAAACATAAAATCAACATTGCAACCCCTTTTCTGCAAAACTTTGTACAATGAGAGGCAAATTCGAACACCAAATGTTGTGGAAGGATCATATGTAGTAGGTACTAAATCGTAGATTCTCGATACTAGCGTTGGATAAAACATCAACAGTTTAGGTAGATCATTATTGTTAATTTTCTTCTGTATCCGAAAAAATTACCGAGCGATTCTGCTTTTCCTGCTAAAATTTCAGTGGATGTTTTGTTGTTGTTACTCCATACTGCATAAAACGGGCATTTCAAAATATCGGCGGCTTAAAATGACGTTTCCATTGGAAAGTCACTGGAATGATATGGGAAATTTCGTTAAGCTTGGCTTAGCGTAAGCCGTCGCCTTTATTTGCTAAACCGGTGTGAAGAAATGCAAATATTTAAACCTGGCTTAAGAATTTGGCTTAACTTTAAGTGTGGTTTAAGATAAACCAGGCTTACGTCGTTAAGCCGGGTAGGTGAAGAAATCGGCCCTAAAACCTCTAAACCTCTATATCTGGTATGAGGATGAAGTCTGGAGTCTGGCGACCAGAACATCCAAGATGGCAGACTTATATCCAAAATGGCGACTCAAAATTTAAGATAGCGGCTTTTTCTTAAGAGTTTGAGGCTCAAATATCACAAGCAAGATAAGCGATATGATTTATGTTAAACGTATGAAAGTGCGATATTCATCATCATGTCACTTGAGTTTTGTTGAAATGGGTTATCGAAGGCACGAGAAAGGCGCCATCACCGCTAAGTGGATTAATTAAGGTTTTTCTATTTTATGTTTCTTCATTTGTTGTTTCAAGAATGTTCTTTGCTAAAACTGAACTAGAGAACTGGTCGCTGAAACATTTTTTTTCCAATGTGTGTTCAATCCACCGATATTATCTCAGTGCATCATAATTTGGGATTGTTTGAAACGTAATCATCGAAAAAGCCCGAGCAAGTTCAGAGCAAAAATAAACCCAATTCCATCAAGATCGAAACAAGTTTATCTTCCGCAATCAGCCACTAGATGCCTAGAGCCATTGTCTTAGTGTTCCCGCCAACTTCTCGACGTTTCACTGCCAGCGATGTCGGTCGCTAAACGACGGCGGCGCTGCTGGTTTTGCTGGCGAACGTCGTCGTCGTTGTCGTCATTTAATCCACTATGATTATTGTTTTGTTGTACTTGATATTGATGGCAATAGGGCCCGCCCCGGCCCCAGCCCCGGCCCGATGACGACGACGTTCGTTGTTTTAACGTATAATTCTAAAAAGTGCACAGGGCTCAGTCAAGCGTGCAGAAACATTTTGTTACATCATATGTAAAGCCGCAAATCCACTTCACACTCATGTATGGTACCTGTGTGTAACTGCAGCGCAGCAGTGGGTTTGTCCCAGCAAACATACATATGAGTAGGGGCGGTCCAAACCATGCTTGAAGACGGTTCATGCTGATCGTATGCCTCAGCTACTGAAAGAGGGGTATGGTTTGAAATGCAAAGTTTTAGGGATAATGTGCCTTTTTTATTACAAATTTCTTGAAAAAAAAATATGTACACGTTTTGTGAGTACTATTAGAGGTAGACAACAATAATATACCAACTATAATTCTAACGCTGTATTAATTACTTTGTAATGCGGAAGATTTGCGTAACTGACACATTTTTGTTCAACTTTCCTAGAGCATTCCAAAATAAAAACTTTATCATTCTTAGAAACGCTGTTCTCAAAAATTGAAATTGAATAGAGTGGGATCTTGCTTAAATATTGAACCTTCAATTAATCATTTCCTCGTGTAGAGCGTTTTACTCCGTACCCACCCATGCTCGCTAAAGAAATCATTTCAATTTCCATCCACTGCACGTTTTAAATGTGCTGCTCTCTGATGAATCCAACACTCGAGCTTTCGAGACTACTCGACAGAGTGCTATACCACGAGCGATCGTATCCGGATTCCGTGGCGCTCTAGCTAGCCAGTTGTCATAGAAACTGCGTTGGGGTTTTTGACACTTGTTGGACCGATGGTGGTCCTTTTTTTTTCTGAACAACAGTAAAATGTCCAGACTTGTCATGGTAACAAATGAATTTCCTCTCGATCGCACAGATTCCGTCATCCTCGTTTCAAATTGTGGTTTAACAAGTGTCATGTGTCATAAGATTCAACTGTTTTTTTCTTCTCCGAAAGTTGGCTTGGTTCGCTGGTCAAGGTCGAACTGTTACGATCATGGTGACATGGTTTAGTACTTCAACTATGGCTTTTTGGCTCACCTGCCAGCAGCCTGATGGGGATTTCCAACAATCAACTTGGAATCAGAATCATTGTGTTGTGACCTTAAGTTTAAGAGAGTCATCTCCAAGTCTCCAGTTAAATAGATTTTTTTAATCCATTTAAACCCATTAAAAACCACACCCGGCGAAGACTGGCGCTTGAGTCTAACTATTTAGCACTGTTTTTGGAGGAAATGAATATGCAGAACCCAAAGGTAAGGCCAGTTCCCTGCCCATGTAACTACGGTTCTGAGTAGAGGTGTGCGCCGCCGCGCCACACCGGCGCCACCGCCGATTTTTAATTCACGCCGCCGCTGCCGATTCTTTTTCGGCGCGCCGTTGCTTACGCCGCCGTACTCCAATTTTCTACGCCGATCCCAAAAACGCATTGAAAAATAATATTATTTCTTGGGGAGCATCCATTAAGTACGTCACGCCAAAATTAGGAATTTTCAACCCCCCCTCCCCCCTTCGTACGGGTTTTTCCTATACTTAATACATTGCTTGTCACACTTTCACAAACCCCCCTCCCCCCTTGGACCATGACGTACTTAATGGATGCCCCCTTGATTGATTTCATTATAATATTTCAAGCAATTTATTGGAGTCATCTGCATACATAGCATTTGTAAAGTCGTTTTCAGTGGTGGTCCATTTTTATGGTCCAAATTTATAACAGTTCTTGAAATTTAGAACGCTAAATATAGATCAAATTACGCTCAGTTTCACCGGTAGTTGTTTTAAATTCTAAACTTCGCATGTCGCATCAACGATGTTTTGAAAGTGATAAAGTTTGTCCTTTGAGTTAAATCGAGTATACAAAGATATCGGGGGTTCCTGAAGATAACTGATGGCTGCTGAAAGATCTACGGACTCCGAAGATTGTAGAAAATGCTAGTGCTAGTGATTCTAAAAAAACATGTTGTTGTCGTATACATCTCCAGAAGAGATAAAATTTTCCAGCAACTCTTTTGAGGATTCTTCCAGCAGTTTTGCCAAGAATTCCGCTAGGAGTTCTTCCTGGAACTCTAGAAGTTTCTTCTGGAATTCCTTTAAGAGTTTATGGAAATTGCACTGGTAATACCAGAAGTTTACTCCGGTAATTCCTCTTGAAGTTCTTCAATTTCAAGTTCCTGTAATTTCTGTATCAGTTCCTCCTGGAATTCTTCCAGAAGCTTCCTTAAGATTTCTTCCTGAAATTCTTCCAGAGGTTTCTCCGGAATGTTCTAGAAGTTCCTGTGGGAATTTCTCTAGCATTTCCTCCGGGAATTCCTCCGTTGATTCCTCCACGAGTTCCTTCGGGGATTCCTCACCGATTTTTTTTTTCGGGAATTACACAAAGAGTTTCTCCGTGACTGTCTCTAGAAGTTCTTGCAGGAATTCGTCTGGGAAACTTCTGGGAATTCGAACATCTTCGGGAACACCTTTACGAGTTTCACCGGGAAGAAATGCCCCAGGCAACTTCGCTACGAGTTGCTCTATAAGTTTTATCTAGCAGTTGCACTGGGTATGCCGAAGTTTCCTCCGAAAGTTCCTTTAAGAATTCCCCGGAAGTTCCTCTAGAAGTTCTTCCGGAAATTCATGTAAAGTTCCTTCAGTAATTCCTTTAGGAGATCCTCCGAGAACTCTTCTAAGGAGTTCCTTCAAGATATCTTCCGGGAATACATCCAGGAGCTTCCTCAAACGCTCCTCTAGGAGTTCTTCCAGCAATTTTTTTAAAAGTATCTCGGGAATTTCTCTAGAAGTTCTTCCGGGAATCCCTTTATGAGTTCATCCGGGAGTTCCTCTACGAGCTCTTCCGGGAATTTCTTCATGAATTTCCTTGGAATTCTTCTAGGAGTTCCATCGAGAATTTCTATACAACTTTTCTCAGGAACTTATGTGGGAATTCATCCGGAAATTTTTTAGGAGTACCTCCGGGAACTCCTCTACAAGTTCCTCTACGACCTCCTCTAAGAGTTCCTCATGGAATTTCTTTACGAATTTCTTCGGGAATTCCTCAAGGAATTCTTCCGAAAATTCTTTTAGGAGTTCGTCCGGGAACTCATCTAGGAATACCTCTGCTTGTTTTTCTACGAGTTCTTCCTTGAATTCCTGCCCGAATTTCTTCGGCAATTTCTCTAGTAGTACCTCTCAAAATTCCACCGAAAGCTCATCCGGCAATTTATTTACAAGTTGCTCTCTGAGAGTTGCAAGGAATGACCAGAGTTTCCTTCGAAAATTCCTCTATGAGTTCCTCCAGTAACTCCTCTAAGAATTCCTCAGGAAATTTCTCTAGGAGTTCTTCCGTGAATTCCACTGAATGTTACTCTGGCAATTTCTCTAAGAGTTCTTCTAAAATTTGTTTCCGGAATTCTTCCAGGAGTTTATCTAAACGTTCCATTAAGATGTTTTTTTGGAAATTCGTTTAGGAGTTCTTCCGTGAATTCCACTGATAGTTCATCCGGGAATTCCTCTAAGTGTTTCTACGGGAATGCCTGTACGAGTTCCTCCGGGATTTTTTTTTAAGTTTATGCGGAAAATCCTCTAGAAGTTCCACCGGGAATTTTTCTAGAATTTCTTTCGGGAATTTATTTTGGAAGCCATTCTGGATTAATTTTTGCGAAGCTGATATGTATTCGGCGTCATGCCGATCACGCCGCCGCCGCCGGCCAAAAAAATGCAAAACGCCGCCGCCGACCGATTTCAAATCGGCGCACAGCTCTTGTGCTGAGGCCTTATTGCATGCAGATATACGGTGTATTTAAAGCAATCATTACAGGTTAATTTAAAGTGGAAATGAAAATTAATCGACTGATTCAAGATTATACCAGTAGGGGAATTGTGGGTAAAATGAACAGGGTGTTGTTTTACAGCAATTAGCGTATTTCTGCATGTTTTAACGATTGGATGCTGTGTGATAACGTAAAACATTATACTTCTGCTGATCTTGAACTTAAAAATTGAATAAACCACTTGATTATGACGAAAATATCAAAAACCACACAAAAAATATGCTCTGATGTAAAATTGAGCTTATCTGAATTAAGGTCAATTCGTATATTTTTCGCAAATTATGGCATACATGTCATGTGTGATACCATATTCCAATAATGTACTTCCAAAAGATAATATTCGGTTGAAATGAAAAATTAGGTTACGCTTTCAATACAATTTTTAGAACAACTTTAAAACCAGAACGACTTGGGGGTAAAATGAACAGCTGGTTCAAACTTTACCCATTTCTTATAAAATTTTGTGCAAACTCGATATATTGAAATCTGTAGCACATATTTTGACACAACTAGTGCAAAAAGTTGAGGAAAAAAAGTATTTTGCGCTCATAAAATAAGATTTTTATCCGAAAAATTGCTTGTTTTAGTACATTTTTTACAAATAATTATTTCAGCACATTCCAAATTACATATCAAAAGTTTTAAAAGTGTAGCATATAAAGTTTGTATTAAATTTGTTGGCCTACACTTGAATATATTGAAATTATACATTTAACCCTTATGTGTCCGACAGGGTACCCGGGTACCCAGCGCCCATTTAAAAAGCACGGTGTAGAAAAAGGCAAAAAGTTCGTCGGACACATAACGGTTAAACTTATTTTTGAAGACATGTTCATTTTACCCCCATCGAATGTTCATTTTACCCACACTATTTTTCGTGACTCTGTTTTCTTGCATGTTTTGTAATCGAAAATAATGTAAGAAAACTGTATTTTTCATTAATATTAATCCAGAACTCTTTGAATATATAGCCATCTACGATATTACGGGGTGAAAAATAAAGATTTTGTCATATTTACATTGGAAACGACCACAAACGCTTAGGGTGTTCATATTACCCCCAATTCCCCTATGATCGTAATATGATTCTATAATTGCCCATTTCCACTTTAAATCAACCTCCACGAAAGAAAATACTTATAGATCGGCTAAAGAAACTTCCTCTGTATTCTTGGTCTCGTGTACACGTTTCTTCCACTTCCTTCTTGACGTCCTACTTTCCTACCACTTTCCTCTAGCTTTCTGGCGTCCGCCCACAACAATGGACGACGCCTCCCACTTTCTTACTTCTCTACTCCTACCTTATTCGAACTTCGTTCTCACTTCTTTGGGGCCCGCGCACTGCAACGCCTTCGCTCCGCTCCTGCGTTCGTGGGATTATTGGAACGTTACACGTAACCTAACTACAAACGTTTTCTTTTTTTTAACAAAATTCAACGAATACTACACGCGACCAATCTCATCAATACTGGACGTTACACTGCCACTTGTTACAGATTGCTCCCTATACAGTCATGACTCGCTGGTTGGGGGCTTAATAGTTGGGTGACTTTTTAGTTGGGGCCCCGTTAGTTGAGCTGTCAGCCAACTAAAATGTACCTGGATGTCATAATTCAATGTCAAACTGAAAATGACAACCAATCTGTAATTCCGAGGGGCGAGCTAATGAGTTTTTGGTTTCTTAAACTTTACTGATAATCGAAAAGAATTTCTATTTCATATTTCTTCAAAAAAAGAATATATACAATTACTTCGAAACAAAGGCAAAACATCGGTACCCAAGCAACCAAAAGTTCGAATTCCACTTGAAGAACGAACTCAGAAGTTCAAGTTTGGTTCAATTCCAGTTCCGTTGAACTTAATTCTCCAAAAAGTTACTCTTGTATTGTTTATGAACTTGGAAGTACATATACAAGCTTTTGACTTCTCTTAAAAACGACATTAAAGTCGAAAAAAGGTTCGAAAAGAACTTTTGTTGAACTTTAAATCAGAGTTCAATCAAATATTAACCGAACTCATGTTGAACTTTTGCGTGCCTTTAAAACTCAAATATAGTTCATTTGGACATATTCCAACAACTTGAAATCATCCGTTACGAACTTGTTTCGAACTTGTGTTGAACTTACTACTTAAAGTTCGGATAAATATTAACCGTACCAAAAGTGAACTTCACTTGAACTTCGGCGACAGCGGGGCCGGGGAGAAGTTCTCATTCAATTAAATCACTCGGAAATCGAGCCCAGCAGCCACAGCTTGTGTTGATTTCACAAGTACACTTTGTTCCACTATAATATTTCGACGTACTTACTTGTAATCAATGCAAAGGATCCATATTGTGTGGCTCAAAGGCTGCCCCCGCAGCGTACAACTGTTCCCCCCAGGATTCCGCCGGGGGTTTTTCAGCTGCGCACAAAAATTTTTCAGCTTTGCTGAATGTTTTCACACCCGTCTCACTTGTCGCTGCAGTGCGCTGGTAATCGCCGCAATCGTAGTCACTGGATACCAAGCTGAAAACTTATAATCTTTTCTTAAAGTCGATGCACTGGCCCGAATTTATTGCTTTGCACTGCGAACCACAACAAATTGAAAATGTCAAACTGTGTAAGTTCACAAGAAGTTCCACGTGAACTTCTTTTGAACTTTCGACTTCAAAAAGTATTCCAAGTTCAGGGAAAGTTCACACGCTAACCTGAATGAGCTCTACTATATGATATCAGCACATTGAGTAAAATCCCACAGTGCCTAACAACACATACACGGAGTAGTGGTTAGGCACCGACTTTCAACGAGGAGAACCCGAGTTCAAATCTCAGTAAGTAAAAAACATCAAAAATTATTTCAAGGTATTGATCAATTTGGATTCCACATGAACTAATGTTTCTTAATAATAAATTACTTTTGAGGACTAAACACATTTTTTTCATTTTTTCGAAGTTTATTTTTAAGCTGAATAGCGTTCCTTTCAGCAACACAAGTGTACTTTTTGTGAACTCAAGTTCGGTTAACTACTTAAAAAGTGAGCTGAATAGAATGCTATTCATCTTCCTTCGAATAGCTGATTAAGCCCAAACATGCTATTTTATCCGAACTTTTGGTTGCTTGGGTAATCTTTATTTTGTCGATCATTGAAAGCGTTTTGTGCTTGCTTTTGGTCCGGGTGGTTTCATAAACATCTATATTTTCACTTCACCGACTAAAAATGGGTGAAAATAATTATTTCTCGCATTGGCCATATATGTATCTTGCAAAACGTATCAGTTTTGCTCTAAATGTTAAACAAATTGAAAAATTTTCCTTCTTGCTTCCAACCTAAACATAATTTAAAAAAAAAAACAATGCGCACGCCCCTTGTGCTGCTGTCACTTCACCCAACTAGCGAATCGAATTCGTTGGTTGGGTGGAGGTTGTGGCTCAACGAGCGGGTTCCGACTGTATCAGCATGCAATAAGGCTTCAACACCGTGGTTACTTGGGTGGGTTAGTGGGTTGGTGTCAGGCCCTGCGAGCCAGTCGTAAAAAGACAAAAGGTTTCCAAAATTCTGTTCTCGAACCAGCGTTTCAACAGGTCAGCCGGGTCGGTTAATATTTGTCCAAACGTGTCTTTCACGGGCATCGTAGCATTTATCTTAGCCCAATTATGGCGACGTTAAACATCGTAGAGCCTCTAAGTCCATCCTAGAGCCTCTAGAGGAAACGGATGTCGCCGATGTTGGCGACTTTCTCGCCTTCGTCGGCTAGGGAGTCCGTTCACGTTCGTTTGTCCAGTCAACATGAACGTTTCACATCCTTCTCGATAGCCGAATAATACTGATGGGCTACGGCTTTGGCTTCTCGTGTTTGCGCTCGCTCTTTCGCGGCTTTTGCGTTCCTTCACTCCTATATTTTCCGCCAGGTATCATTTGTGATAAATTGCTTTCTCCGGGTGCAATTTATTCTCGCCGGTGGGGATGAAGGCGTTTTTGATGGCGCTCCATTAATCTTCCACGCTTCTACCTTTCGGAATATCCGCAGAGCGGTTCTCCAGCTCCTCGACGAAGGACATTTTCACCACAGTGTCTTCCAGTCGGCGTTTGTTAAACTAGCGCCCGATTTTCTCCTTTTGTCGATGGATCCTCGCTATGCGCAGCCGGATCTCGCCAATTAGGAGATGATGGCCAGACGCAATGGAGGCGCTACGATTGTTCCACACATCAAAAAGGCTCCGTCTTCATTTTTGGCTATTGCAGATGCGGTCGATTTGATATTCCGTCCCAATCACCATGTCATTGTTGTCCCAAAACTCTGCAAACAGCTCTCCGTTCTCGCTCATTTCTCTGAGACCATGGCGTCCCATGACGTCATGGTCCGAGTTGTCGGACCCAACCTTCGCGTTGACGTCTCCCACGAGGACCTTTTTGATTCTTGTCCACGACAGCACTCAGTTGGTTGTAAAAGTCCTCTTTGTATTGCATTTCAGCAGCATCGGTTGGCGCGTAACATTGGATCATGGTAAGGTTTCGAACCTGTGTTCTGAATCTGGCCATAATTATCCTACAAATATCCATTAATAGGTTCCCACTTAATAAGCGCAGCGTGGGCGTGAACGCTGAGCAGGAAACCAACTGCAACACCACCGTGGCGAGGGGCGTGTGAACTTCACATCACAGGCCAGAATATAGTAAAATTTGACTCGACGCCAATTTGTGTTCTCCAAAGTTCGGCCAACGGACTTCGTACCGTACTAGGACCTCAAGCTTCATACAGCATGCTTCATTGGCTAGTTGTGCCAGTTTACTCTTCAGAGCTCTTCTGAGTAATATATTAGCCATTCCAAGGTTGTCCGTTGTTTTGCGCTAATAGTCATTGCCATTGAATCAGTTCGTAATCTTTCATTTTCGGTGTCTGTATCGGTTTTTGGGTTTCGGGAACAGTAGGTTTTTGGCCTAAGGTCCCCTATCCACCATGGTGGGGCTGCCACCTTAGGTGTAGCTTCCGGTGGAGGAGCATTTCATACTCAGCCGCTGGATGCCAGAACAGATACTGTTTGAGCCGCACCTCCTTGGTGAACAGACGCTCGGGTTGTACCTCCTCAATCTAGCTGAAAATCAGAAGGACAACAATGCCCATGCTGATCTACCGCTTAGCTGGCGGGCTTTGTCATCGCTTGCCCGTGGAAGCATGAGGTAGGAACTTGTGAGGAACATAGCTATGTTTGACGCTCTCTTTCTTGACTTACCGTTTTGCAGGGTACGTAGATCAGAGTCGATGAAATGATTGGTTCGACGAGGAGTGCAGAACGGTTTTGGAGAAGAAGAACGCAGCGCGGGCGATAATGCTGCAGCATGGAATCCGACAGAATGTGGAGCAATACAGACAAAAGCGGAAGCAGCAGACCCGCCTCTCCCGAGAGAAAAAAAGCGCCACCTGGAAGAGGCGAAGTGCAAGGAAAGGGAACTGCTGTGCCGTTCACAAGAATCGCGGAAGTTCTACCAGAAGCTCAACGCATCCCGCAAAGGCTCCATGCCGCTAGCCGAAATCTGCAGGGATAAGGACGGGAGACTCCTGACAAACAAACGTGAGGTGATCGAAAGCTTGCAGCACTTTGACGAGCACCTGAATGGCGAAGAGGATGTAGTCACGGGCAGTGGAGCAAATGAAATGACTATGTTGGTGCAGCAGAGGACGGGAACAAACCAACTCCTATGCTCAAAATCAACGAAGCATCTGATATGGACAGTATCGCAGCAGAACTCATCAAGATGGTCCTATAAAAGTTAGTCACTTTGATAATGATTTCACAGCGCAATATTTTTTTGTCTCGAGAGCAAACTTATGTGTCTCTGACAGATTTTGGGCCGCTGAATCCGAATCCGGGCTCAGATTTGCTCCAGCACGTCACGATTTTGAGCTATACCTCAATTTATAGGACAAAATATGTGATTTTGGGCTTTCTAGACTGCAAGTAATTAAGCGTGGAAATATATATTTTTAAGCAATCAACGGATAAATGGGTCAATTAACATCTAAATTTATGACACATGCAAAAAAAATCGTTTTACCAAACCAAATTCGATAGATTCAAGCATTTAATGTCAGTATTGAAACTTGCATGCAACTTTTGGAGGGTGACTTGTATGGGAAACATCGTACCTGACATAAATCGCTAAAAACTATCAAATTCGATTTGGTAAAAAGAAATATTTTGCATGAGTCGTTAATTTAGATGTTAATTGACCAATTTATCCTTTGTTTGATTAAAAAATATATCTCCATGCTTAACCCTTCAGCGCGCGCGCTGTTGTAAAAAGTACAACACTACCAAAAAACCTCGCTTTTCGTATACAGCGCGAGCGCGGTGCAGTTTCGGTTGCTTGATGGCTCGCGTCCTGGAAGGTTAATGGCTTGCCGTCAACAATGCCCAAAATCGTATATTTTGCCCTATAAATTGAGGTATAGCTCAAAATTGTGACGTGCTTGAGCAAATCTGAGCACGGATTTCTGATTCAGCGGCCCAAAATCTGTCAGAGACACATAAGTTTGCTCTTGACACAGACCTAAAGTCAATATTTGTTATGCTGTGTTTTTCATAGGGGCCTAACTGACTTGATCGATTTCTCTTCGTCGACTCTCCCTATCGCTAATAACTTGATCAGAACAAACAAAAACATTATTCTTTTTGTTTCTATAGCAAGATGTAGTCGGATTCATTCGAATCTCGACGGGGCCGGGAATTACGACAAGCTGGGATGAACTCTCATACCTATTCTTCAACATTGCTCTGGAGGATGTTATGCGACGAGCCGGGCTCAACAGCTGGGGTACGATCTTCACGAAATCCGGCCAATTTGTCTATTTTGCGGATGACATGGGTATAATTGCTAGAATATTTGGAATGGTGGTAGATTTGTACACCCGTCTGAAACATGAAGTAGCAAAGATCGAGTTAGTGGTGAGTGCGGCTAAAACAAAGTACAAGGTGGTAGAACAATTTGTCTACCTCGATGCCTTTCTGATGTCTGACAATAACGTGAGCCGTGAAATACGAAGGCGCATCATCAGTGAAAGTCGGGCCTATTTATGGGCTCCAGAAGAAACTGCGATCAAAAAAGATTCAGCTCCGCACCAAATGCACCATGTACAAGACGCTAATGAGACCGATGGTCCTCTTTTTTTTTTCTTCTAAACCATAGGGGGATAATCTGCTCAACAGACACCCTAACAGAAGGTTAGGGTAGTGTAGGTCTGAGGCCGTCTTCTACAACAAAATTAAAAGCCAGGACTACTCTCTCCTCGTACCCACTAAACCATTCCTATGGTCGCCAAACCCTACGTCTCTCCGGAACCACCAAGAAGGTATTGCTTCAGAGAGGGGCTAGTGCACATCGCACCCACAAGGTTAGCTGCGTAGCCTGCAGCAACGAACATCGATGACTCGCTTTGGAGAGTCCATCACGGTAGCATGCTGGCGCTTAGCCAGTTTCCCGAGTGGTCCTCGCCACTCCCTTTGTCCTCGGAAGGCGGGCAGGGTCAATCCCGCCCGCGCCCTACTGCTGAGCGGACATCAAGAACTGATGCCCACATGCAACCCGATCTGGCCTGCCCGCAAAGGAAGGGTATCACTACCCTTCAGGCCCTATCAGATGCATCCGTAGGTTGCAGACAGCAGGGTCTCACCTACCCCGACCCTTGCCGGGGACCCCTTTCCAAACGCAGGCTCAGATCCAATCCAGTAGACTGACGCCACGACAGCACCGCTACCGGGACTTCCTCTCCGCGGCCACATAATCGCTGTAAGGGTCGATCTCGACCGCAGGGCACCGGTATGACCTACGAAGCCGACTCCGAACCCCTGGACCACCTCTTGTACTGCATCTGGACTAGCCACTCTCCGAGTCCACGCGCCACCTCCTCTGTAGCTCCCAGACGAATGGGTGATAGCCGTTAAAACGGCGTTCCAGCCAAACTCATCCCTACACATCCTCTGGACCAAGTTGTCCGGATTTGTGTCCTCCCCGCATGTGGCAAGTATGCGGTCACGCATTGTGCGAAAACGCGGGCACACGAACAAAACGTGTTCCGCCGTTTCCTCTAAACCATTGCACACTGGGCATTCGGGAGAATCCGCATGCCCGAAACGGTGTAGATACTGTCGGAAGCAACCATGACCTGTAAGGACCTGTGTCAGGTGGAATGTAACTTCCCCATGGCGCCTATTAATCCAACTATCCAACGATGCCCAAGCAACCAAAAGTTCGGATAAAATAGCATGTTTGGGCTTAATCAGCTATTCGAAGGTAGACGAATAGCATTCTATTCAGCTCACTTTTTAAGTAATTAAAAGTACACTTGTGTCGCTGAAGGGAACGCTATTCAGCTTAAAAATAAGCTTCGAAAAAACCAGAAAAAAATGCACTTAGTCCTCAAAGTAATTTATTATTAAGACACATTAGTACATGAGGAATCCATATACCTTGAAATAATGTTTGATGTTTTTTACTTACTGAGATTTGAACTCGGGTTCTTCTCGTTGAAAGCCGGCGCTTAACCACTACTCCATGTATGTGTTGTTAGGCACTGTGGGATTTTATCAATGTGCTGATATCTTTTAGTAGAGCTCAATCAGGTTCGCGTGTGAACTTTCTCTGAACCTGAAGCCGAAGGTTCGAAAAAAGTTTACGTGGAACTTCTTGTGGACTTACACAGTTTGACGTTTTCAGTTTGTTTTGGTTCGTTATTTGAACAAGTGCAAAGCAATAAATTAGTACCAGTTCCAATAATTTAGAAAAGTTTATATGTTTGCAGTGATTACGATCGCGTCGATTACCGGCGCGCTGGTACGACTAGTGAGACGGGGTTGAAAACATGGGAGACTATTATCCGCAGCTGAAAAAAACTCCGGCGGAATCCTGCTCTACCAGTTGTCCGCTGCGGGGCAGCTTTTGAGCCACACAATATGGATGTTTTGCATTGATTACAAGTAAGTACGTTGACATATTATAGTGAAACGAAGTGTACTTGTGAAATTAACACAAAATGTGGTTGCTGCGTTCGATTCCCGAATGATTTAATTGAATGAGAACTTCTCCCCAGCTCCGCTGTCGCCGAAGTTCAAGTGAAGTTCACTTTTGGTACGGTTAATATTTATCCGAACTTTGAGTAGTAAGTTCAAAACAAGTTCGAAACAAGTTCGGAACGGAACATTTCAAATTGTTGGAACATGTTCATATGAACTTCATTTGAGCCTTAGAGGCACGGAAAAGTTCAAAATGAGTTCGGTTAATATTTGATGGAACTCTGCTCTAAAGTTCAACGTAAGTTCTTTCTGAACCTGTTTTCGACTTTAATGTCGTTTTGAAGAGAAGTCAAAAGCTTGTACATGTACTTTCAAGTTCATAAACAATACATGAGTACCTTTTTGGAGAATCAAGTTCGACGAAGCTAGAATTGAACCAAATGTAAACTTCCGAGTCCGCGCTTCAAGTGAAATCCGAACTTTTGGTTGCTTGGGTGGTCCTCTACGGACACGAGACATGGACCACGCTCCAAGAGGATCTGCAAGCACTTGGAGCTTTCGCGAAACGCGTGCTATGGACGATCTTTGGCGGCGTGCAGGAGATTGGCATGTGACGGTGAAGGATGAACCACTCTACGCTCGCTGCACTCAACGGTGACCCCAACATCCTGAAAGTGGCCGAAACAGGACGGATACGGTGGGCAGGCCATGCTGCAAGAATGCCGGACAACAACCTTGCAAAGTTAGTATTTGCTAACTACCGGTTGGTACAAGAAGGCGTGGAGCACAGAGAGCACGATGGGTGGACCAGGTGGAGCGTGGACGTTGGAGATCTGCAGCTGCAAATCGAGTATTATGGCGGCAAACAGTTAAGTAAAAATTATCTGAATAACTTAGTTTAATTATGAAATTGATGCTGAACTATATAAATGAAATGTATGAAAAGAACGCAGATACGCCCGCATGATACTAAACGCAAGATTTGTTCGAATGAGTGTAACTAATTTCTATGAGTAACTTGCCACTGATGTTACCCATGAATCAAAAAAGTAAGGTCATTACCATTTTTGATTGTCAAAACAACCTGCCTAATTATCGATCCAAATGGTTTCTCGAAATTCAAAGTCACGATCACCTACATCCAAACATTTTGGCTCTCCACCACCCCATAGAAAACTCACCTCAACGCCCGGCACACTTACCTTGAATTGGTTCCACCAGCAGTCCCAGGGTGAGGCAGATCAATCCAATTAGGACCGCCGGAGCACATGACAGCACGGATGCCACGCCAGGAAGCTTCATCTCGAACCGGCAGTCCCCCCGTCCGGCAATTATGCTCTATGCGGCAGTGTCAAATTACACCTGTTCAATTTTTAAGGAAATAAGTCTCAACTGGATTTCCTACTCCTCACGAGACGTGCGGCACCTTCTGCTATCCACTTGATTTAAAGTAAACACCCTGCAGCAGCCTCGGAAGTCAAACCCGTTCAGTCATCGTCGCCACTCCTAAATCACCCAATATCACACACAACTCGGTTAAGTAATACCTTCGGCTTCGGCTTTGGCACCGTCGTCGTCGTCGACGTCGTCGTTGGAGCCACCCGTGATTGGCAGTCACGAAAAGGGGGCCACCACAACCCAGAAACTGGTCTTCACTCGCACCACCCGAGTCTTTCACTTTCGTTTGAACTAGGGGTATCTCTACAATGTGTCACCGCCAACAAGACGCTCAAAGCACTTCACTTCACTTCGGGACGGGGTGTGTTGATTGGTAAGCAAGCAGTCAGCAGTGGCAATCGTTTAGGTCGTCCCCCTAGCTGGTGCAATCATGATGGTTAACCTGATTTTGTCTTAAATCTATCAAAGCGCGCTCAATCAAATGGTGGCTACGAATGTAGCTAGTCTTTGACTGGCTTGTGTCGAACTGAATCAACTAGGTAATCACTGCTGATTTTAATGGCAGGTTTAGAGCTTGAGATACAATCGGTGGTTTGTGACTCTGCATTTTAAATAGTTTGTCTGGAGTAAACAATCGCAACATTTTGAAATATGGAAGTTTATTAAATGGAATAACTACCCAAGTAACCATGACGCTTTATATAGAGCATTATTTTCGACTTATAGTGTATTATATGACATGCGATATAAAGTTGTTTTGCCATATAGGCACCATTAAAGTAGGTTTAGAATCGAAAGTGGCGCTACTATTGTTGATTTAAAGCAAGCATTACTGTAATGATTGCTAAAGCATATAAAACGCTTGTACCTTATAGCTAATGCAATCAAATCGTATGGAATGCATACTTAATGCATCATGTCAAAAAAGAAAAAAAGTATGTTTTTCATTTTTCTATCTATTTTTATCTTCCGATACTCTCACTTTGATGTTTTTTATTGTATTTCGGGATTTGAACCTAGACTGCTGAAACTGACCACGATGAAACTCGGACGCGCTAACGCTGTGTGCTACGATACCATGTATTTTGCACCTGGAAAAATGTGCAACATAAGGTAACGTATACTTAGCTCGTGCCTTATTGAGTTGTGTTTCCAGCAACTCTAAAAAATGTGCCGGGGTCTGAATGCCATCAGTTATGTTACTCTCGAATATAAATTCGTTTTTGTTCCCTCAGCATCTGATTGTTTTCATGTCCCAACCAAAAACCCAAAAAACCATACATAATATACATTTTCACGCAGCAACATCTGAGCATGATAATCTAAGTGCTCCGCAACAATCCATGAAAATTTTGGTTTGTTTTTCTTTTGTTTTGATTGGTTCTGTTTCTAAATGTGTTTTACAGTTTTTTTTTTTCGAACTGAGCGAAATTTTTCTGTTTACAACGATGGAAGCTTTAGTAAAGGTATATATAAAGTAATAAATGCTTGCATTATTGATTGCTATAAAACTTTTAACATGGTAATGCAATGAAGCATTTAACAACGGCTCTATAAAACTATACAGAACTGTCAAAATATCGTAATGCTTCAATGCTTTCATAATGTAGATTAAACGCTTCATTACTTGACAGATGTAAAATAAAAGTTATGTTGCATTAGCTAAACTATAATACGATTGAATTAATGTTATGATATAATGCTTGTGGTTACTTGGGTATGTTGTTTGCATCTCCTGAAACTGGGTTATAGCCATCCGTTATATAGAAACATAGGAATTTCAATGGCATTCTATCAGGTCGTGGTTTTTAAGGTTCCATTTGAGGTCCCCGAAATCTTTGGGCACGATTGTTTATGCCTAGGTTTTGAAATTTGTTTCAGACACGTCAAAAAATACACTTTTCTTACATTTTCGCGAGAAAGCCTCGTAATCTTGGACTGTATAAACGATGCGATTTACATGCATCGGATGTCTTCGCGGTCTTCGACAAAATGTTTAGTCTAACACACTAGAAGATCTACTTAAAAGCATCACAAAACTAAAACAAAAGCCATTAGGTTTTGTGACGGTTCCCAAAACCTCTACAAGACTAATTGGTCATCAAAATGTTACTTGGGCAGGATATATGAAAGGTTTAGTGAGAGAACGGGGGGATTCTGATGGATTCCGATGAGGTTTCAAGGAAGTTACAGATTTGAAGTGGGAACGAATTTCAAGGAGTTTAAAAGGAGTAGGGTAAATGTACCAATAGTGGTGCTATTAGTAGCTCCTTGTAGAAAAATAATTAAATAAAATTGATAATACCACAAAATAAAAAGTCTCAAAACGTTAATCGGTAGTTTTTCACTTAAATTTGATAGGAAAAATGTAAAAACCATTGTTTATTTCAGTTTTTGCTAATAAATCACTTGCACCAACTATAGGTACACGGTTCCTATTATGGAGGTAAAATTTATTATTGGTTCCTATAGTGGGGTGGAAGCTCAGGTAAAATATTATCTCCTGGGCGCCCATTAAAAACACCACCCCCGGCGAAGACTGGCGCTCGAGCCTAGCTATTTAGCACTGTAGTTGGAGGAAATGCCAATGCAGAACCCGTAGCTTCCGGGAAGGTAAGCCCAGCTCCCTGGGTTAGTGGGTTGGTGTCAGGCCCTGCGAGCCAGCCGTAAAAAAGACTAGCACCGGAAAATCAACAAGAGAAGAATGCGAACCGATACCAATGGCGACGACCACAGCGACGAAAAGGGACTTGCGATTGGAAGCTCGGTACGTGGAACTGCAGATCTCTCAACTTCATCGGGAGCACCCGAATACTCGCCGATATACTGAAGGACCGCGGGTTCGGAATCGTAGCGCTGCAGGAGGTGTGTTGGACAGGATCTATGGTGCGAACGTTTAGAGGTAATCATACCATCTACCAAAGTTGCGGCAACACACGTGAGCTGGGAACAGCTTTTATAGTGATGGGCGACATGCAGAGGCGCGTAATCGGTTGGTGGCCGATCGACGAAAGAATGTGCAGGTTGAGGATCAAGGGCCGATTCTTCAACATTAGCATAATAAACGTGCACAGCCCTCACTCCGGAGGCACTGATGATGACAAAGACGCATTTTACGCGCAGCTCGAACGCGAGTACGACCGCTGCCCAAACCACGACGTCAAGATCATCATAGGGGATCTAAACGCTCAGGTAGGCCAGGAGGAGGAATTCAGACCGACGATTGGAAAGTTCAGCGCCCATCAGCTGACGAACGAAAATGGCCTACGCCTCATCGATTTCGCCGCCTCCAAGAACATGGCCATTCGTAGCACCTTCTTCCAGCACAGCCTCCCGTATCGTTACACCTGGAGGTCACCACAACAAACGGAATCGCAAATCGACCACGTTCAGATTGATGGACGGCACTTCTCCGACATTATCGACGTCAGGACCTATCGTTGCGCTAATATCGACTCTGATCACTACCTGGTGATGGTTAAACTGTGCCCAAAACTCTCCGTTATTAACAACGTACATTACCGGCGGCCGCCCCGGTACGATCTAGAGCGACTGAAGCAACCGGATGTCGCCACCGCATACGCGCAGAATCTCGAGGCAGCGTTGCCGGACGAGGGTGTGCTCGATGTGGCCCATCTAGAGGACTGCTGGAGTACAGTGAAAGCAGCCATCAACAACGCAGCCGAGAGCACTATCGGGTACGTAGAACGGAGTCGACGAAACGATTGGTTCGACGAGGAGTGCAGAGCGGTTCTGGAGGAGAAGGATGCAGCGCGGGCGGTAATGCTGCAGCATGGAACCCGACAGAATGTGGAGCGATACAGACAGAAGCGGAAGCAGCAGACCCGTCTCTTCCGGGAGAAAAAGCGCCGCCTGGAAGAAGCGGAGTGCGAGGAAATGGAACTGCTGTGTCGTTCACAGGAAACACGCAAGTTCTACCAGAAGCTCAACGCATCCCGCAAAGGCTACGTTCCGCAAGCCGAAATCTGCAGGGATAAGGACGGGAGCCTCCTGACGGACAAACGTGAGGTGATCGAAAGGTGGAAGCAGCACTTCGACGAGCACCTGAATGGCGAAGAGAATGTAGGCACGGAGGACCAAGGCAGCAGAGGAAATGACTATGTTGGTGCAGCAGAGGACGGGAACGAACCAACTCCCACGGTGAGGGAAGTTAAGGATGCCATCCACCAGCTCAAAAACAACAAAGCGGCTGGTAAGGACGGTATCGCAGCAGAACTCATCAAGATGGGCCCGGAAAAGTTGGCCACCTGTCTGCACCAGTTAGTAGTCAAGATCTGAAAAACCGAACAGCTACCGGAGGAGTGGAAGGAAGGGATAATCTGTCCCATCCACAAAAAAGGCGACAAATTAATGTGTGAGAACTTTCGAGCGATCACCATTTTGAATGCCGCCTACAAAGTGCTATCCCAGATCATCTTCTGTCGTCTTTCACCTAAAGTAAATGAGTTCGTGGGAAGTTACCAAGCCGGTTTCATCGACGGCCGGTCGACAACGGACCAGATCTTCACCGTATGGCAAATCCTCCAGAAATGCCGTGAATACCAGGTCCCAACGCATCACCTGTTCATCGACTTCAAAGCGGCATACGACAGTATCGACCGCACAGAGCTATGGAAAATTATGGACGAGAACAGCTTTCCCGGGAAGCTGACTAGACTGATAAGAGCAACGATGGACGGTGTGCAGAACAGCGTAAGGATCAGTGCTGGGAAAAATCGTGAAGTTCATTCTGCGGAGTCAAAGCTATTCAAATCACAGCTACCCATGGTTTTGAATGCAAAACCGTTCGCTACGGTAGTCTAGCTTGTTGAATTTCATTAGAAACCCAATGTTGCTACGGTAGTTTGCTACAGTAGATCGCTCTCGCTGTTGTATCAGGTTCTAATGAGATTCTCTAGATGGGTCGTATTCAGGGACAAGCTTGGAGACAAGGCTTCGGGATAATTTGGTATCAGGCTGGGTAGACATTCGCTGGATGTATAGATCGGGCTCCTGGGTGAGATGAGCGGAGGAATGTTCCCTTGACTGATTGATAGCGAGGATTTTCGCAGGCAAATCGCACGGGAAATCGGAGCAGACCTCTGGAGAAACGCCACTGGACGTGTGTGTGTTTCGGCTTGGAACCAGCGTATACCGGTTTGTAGCTTCTCAAGCATTTGAAAATAAAGCTAACTAATTTGTTGAATAAGAACAACAGGACCTCTTGTCTTGATCTGATTCAGATTATTTTATTCCGATGCATAGCCTTTCTGAATAACGGTACGCAGATCGGTGTGGGGTTTTCACGCCGCCGCCGATGCTTCCTGGAACGGCATCATACATCATAACCAAAAACTGGACACACCAGTGATCCACAATGCATACAATATACTATATTCTTGAGAACTTGGGGAGCCACAAGCAGCCGATTTGCGTCGATTTCACAATTTTACATCGAAAAAAAACTCCCACTGGAGAGGTGGAACGAGACAGCCTGTTCCTGCTGAATCACGAATGAGGCATTCGAGGACCGAGAGTAAAGTTGTTACGGGAGGGTTTCTGCTAAAAGGCATAGTCGGGCTTTCGGAAACGCGTCCACGGGAAGTATGGTGCTTTGGATATGATGGTCGATCATCCTAAAGAAGTGCGCCAGGCGGCAGTACGACAAATGAATTTCAATGAAACTCATTTGGAGCTCCCGCGTTGTAGCTGCTACTGTAGCAGTTTATTGGATCGCCTACTATACTGGTTCAAAAAAAAATCTCCCAGATATGAAGAGCCAGCGATACAATCATCAAATTCAAGCAAACTACTGTTACCATTCCCAGCACTGGTAAGGATTTCAGGTGAACTATCCAGTTCATTTGAATCTCGACGGGGACTACGACAAGGTGATGGACTTTCCTGCCTACTATTCAACATCGCCCTGGAAGGTGTTATGCGACGAGCCGGGCTCAACAGCCGGGGTATGATCTTCACGAAATCCAGCCAATTTGTCTGTTTTGCGGATGACATGGATATTATTGCTAGAACATTTGGAACGGTGGCAGAACAGTACACCCGCCTGAAACGTGAAGCAGCAAAGGTCGGACTGCTGGTGAATGCGGCTAAGACAAAGTACATGCTGGTAGGTGGGACTGAGCGAGACAGGACAAGCCTTGGCAGCAATGTTACGATAGACGGGGATACTTTCGAGGTGGTAGAAGAATTCGTCTACCTCGGTTCCTTGCTAACGGCTGACAATAACGTGAGCCGTGAAATACGAAGGCGCATCATCAGTGGAAGTCGTGCCTACTATGGGCTCCAGAAGAAACTGCGGTCAAAAAAGATTCACCCCCGCACCAAATGTACCATGTACAAGACGTTAATAAGACCGGTGGTTCTCTACGGACACGAGACATGGACGATGCTCGAGGAGGACCTGCAAGCACTCGGAGTGTTCGAGCGACGCGTGCTAAGGACGATCTTCGGCGGTGTGCAGGAGAACGGTGTGTGGCGGAGAAGAATGAACCACGAGCTCGCTGCACTTTACGGCGAACCCAGCATCCAGAAGGTGGCCAAAGCCGGAAGGATACGGTGGGCAGGGCATGTTTCAAGAATGCCGGACAACAACCCTGCAAAGTTGGTGTTTGCTAACCATCCGGTTGGTACAAGAAGGCGTGGAGCGCAGAGAGCACGATGGGCGGACCAGGTGGAGCGTGATCTGGCGAGTGTTGGGCGTGACCGACGTTGGAGAGCTGCAGCTGCAAATCGAGTATTATGACGGCAAATTGTTGATTCAGTATTATCATGAATTTGATGTTAACTAAATAAATGAAATGAAGTGGCGCATCCCATTGAATTCTTATGGGGCCCACCACTATAGGAACACTATCACCACTATAGGTGCAAAGGAGCAAAAAAAACTAAGGAAAAAATTATTTAAAATAGGTGTTTCGGCAAATCCTGAACACAAAACTGAATTAATGTTATTAATTAGTTATGATGCATCTATTAAAAATGTCATTTGCAAGCTTTTTGTTCGAAATAGTGCTAAATTGGCACTACCACCACTATTGGTACTACCTCCACTAAGGGAGCTTTTACCCTATAAGGAATTGAATCGGGAGTGAAAGAGGTTTCAGGGGCTAAGGCAGAAATGGTTTAAATAGTAGTTAATAAGTGGAAAAGACTTAGGAGGAGGGATTCAGGAGAAATGACTTCAGCACGACCTCCAACTATATCTTCCGAGACAGCCGTCGTCTCAAAAACAAATTAGTCTTCTGAGCAACTGTAATGTTACTTTAATTGACGGTGCTGGATCACTTTGTAAAGAAATCTCATTTTTACATATCAAACTAAGTTGATAACGATCAATATACTCATAACTCCATAAGTACTGCATAACAAGTCAAAAATAATGTAATGGTTCGTAGATACGATCTACATACGTTACAATTTCACATGCCATAAGTAAATGCAGACATAGGTACTCAAACAACCGTTTATCTCTATGCACCCAAAACAAAGCTCACGTGTGCACGGCCAAGCATTCGGTAAGTTTAAAAGAGACGACTATTATTCATCCATTCATATAATAGCGCAACTGTCGGAGTACACACATCAGTTGGCTTTATTCCTGAACCAAAACTGAAAACAAAAGGCTTTTTCGCGAACCGCTTGGACGGCGCGGCGGTGGCAGTATAGCACACCGCGTTTCTTCGTCTGCGCTCAAACCAAAAGAGTAAAGACTGGAATTATCTAGCGTTTCGGTTCGTTTTTCCTGTTGACGCCGTTGCCGCTCGTCATTTATTATTTCATAACTGACTGCCTGTGTGACCAACGACTACGACGACGATCACTTCCATGCGTTGTTGCCTTCTCCCGATCTTATTGCGCGGTCACTAAATTGCCTTACCTAGTAAGAGTGCAATACTTTTGTCGGTCACGTTCAAAATTGTTTGCAACACTCAGCGAAGTAAACTAATGAAATTCATCAAAATACGTTATGGAATTTAGCCATAAATGTGAAGTATGGATGTCAAAAAAATACCTTATAAAGATTGATCATTATCATTCTGATAAATGAATGAAAAGGGCAGAAAAATCGTAAAATGATAGAGTAAAGTGGGGTACAAGCTCGAGCGGGGCAAAAGTTTCTTTTAAAGTTGTTGAGCTCAATACAAACTATTTCTTTCGGGTGTCAAGATTGTTCGAAACCTTTTAGAATGAGAATCTTTCACTCTGAAAATTATGAAAATTGATTAATTTTGCGAAAAGTTATGACTACATGTTGGATTTTGGTCAAAAAATTGTTATTTCTCGGTGGTACTTTCGACGCATGGAATGAAGTTGTAATAAATTTGAATTTGGTTTTTCATTTTGTGGTGTAACTAGGTATATTTTGAAGATGCTTTGGCATGTATAACTTATTGCAAAAAAGTTTTGGAAATCACACTTGACACATAGTGGGACAAAAAAAAAATCTTCCACCTAGTGGTGATGGCGCCTTTCTCGTGTCTTCGAAAACCGATTTTACAAAACTTCAGTAGGGTAAGTGTACCAATTATGGCTATAGTACCAATTATTCGCCATAGTTAATTTTTACCCTTTAACGATGTAAATCAACAAGAAAAATGTCGTGAACAACAGATCACGTTCACAAAAGATAGTCGCACTCATTTAAACTCCACATTTTCCTCAAATCATGGTAGAAATTAATCATTTTCCTTAAAATTTCAGCTTCCTTGCACCCTTTTTCGCCCTAGTGTACCAGTTATGGCCAACTCCATAAGGAATGCATGCAAATAGTGCGAAAAGGAACCGAAGTTAAAAAATTTAACCATTACTGATACAGGGTTCCTATCATTGGCATACGCTGTAATCAATACTAAAAGTAGTTTTGGCTCCGTTTCTATATTTTTCCTGTAAGGTATGGAAACTAAGCTGTTCTTTAACTTATTGAAGACATTCGATGGTCTTCTCGTTATTTTAGTATGAATAGCTTTCCTTAGGTAGTGCAATAATTGGTACACGTACCCTAATATGTTAACGAATTTCGCTCTTTTATTTGTTAAACAAAAATCCATTTCGTTACACCAGGCTTCTGATGCTTGTGCCTTAAACTCTAAAAAGAGCCGCTATCTTTAATTTTAAACCGCCATTTTGGATGTAAGCCCGCCATCTTGGAAACTTTTATCACCATTTTTGGACTCCAAACTTCTTCCTCATAACAAATATACCCATATTGCATGGTTTTAGAGACTGAAATTTCTTTAAACTGCCGCCATCTTGGATTCTCGACTCCAGACTTCTTTCCATTTATACTATATATGTATATATGCAATTTACCCATATTGCATGGTTTTACAACATTAAACTTCAATAACCCTAGTAAGATTTTGGGGTCAATATGATCCAGACAGGCTCGTTGAGCGTGCACTACAACATCGTTGTGAGCCTTGCCTAATATCCTAGGAGAGTTTAACAACCGCCATCTTAGATATTCTGGTCGCCATTTTTGGACACCGGACCACTTCCCCATACCAAATATACCCATATTGCATGGTATTAGAACCTAAAACACCTTAAACTGCTGCCATATTGAACCATGAGCCGGCATCTTGGATTTTGGGCAGCCATCTTGCATATTATGGTCGTTATTTACTTTTGGACTACGGACATCTTCTTAATACCAACCCAAGCAACACACATGTTATATAAAAGTTACGATAGCGCAAGTGTTGGTAGTATAGAAGTTTATTTTACGTTATTTCAACACAATGTTAGAATTACGTATAATAAACTTGTATACAACCAAAACTTGCGCTGTCATAACTCTATTATAACATGTGTGTTGCTTGGGAAATATACTCATATTGCAAGGCTTAAGAGCCCAAAACTCCTTAAAACAACCCCTATATTGAACTTTGAGCCGCCATCTTGTATTTTGGGTCGCCATTTTTGAACTCCGGGCATCTCCAATGATGAGATTCTCCATACCAAATATACCCATATTCCATGGCTTAAGAGCTTAAAACTCCTTGAAACAGCTGCCTTGTTGAAAGTTGAATCGCCATCTTAGATTTTGGGCCACCATCTTGGATATTCTGATCACCATTGCTGGTCTCCGGACATCTTCTCCATATCAAATATACCCATACTGCATGGTGTTAGAGCCTTAAACTCCCTATTATAGCCGCCTCTTTTAGTTGTGGGCTGCCATCTTGAATTTTAGGTCGCCATCTTGACTTTTTGGCCAACATCATGATTTTAAGGTTTCCATTGATGATTTCCGCATAAAATTCGGCAACCACGTTAAAGTTTACAAAGTTCGGCACAATTTGATGTGTCGCATGATAGAATTTAGTTCAGTTTTATATATGACCACTAACCAGTTCACCGGTGCTGGTCTGAATCACTAAAATGACCAGAACTCCAGAACGCCTTGGCCTATCCGCACCATGTTCTATAGCAAACAATGCGATGAAATTCCGGTTCGATTCGAGCTATAATCCGAAAATCCGACCAATTGGAAGTGCCTTAAAAGTGAGTTAATTTTGTTTGAGCACAGACATACATACATACACACATACAGACATCATCTCCATTTGTCGAACTGAGTTGATTGGTATATGTGACTCGACTTTCTGAGATGTCTATAGAAAAATCGTTAATTGAGTGAACGTATAATAGCCTTTCAGTACAGTTTGGTGTACGAAAAAGGCAAAACCTAAAATTCTTCAAAATGTACATATTATTTCTAAAAATAAAGAAACTAGTGAGATAATTCGATCGGAGTTATAAGAATTTATCGTTTTTTCTAAATTTAGCGAAATGCTACTATTTTTTGGTGTAGTAAATTTTACCCTAATTTGGGTAAAATCCATGAAATGTTAATTAGTTTCAAGTATTCCTATCACTAAAGAGTCAAAATATTTTGTTACGGCTAACTAAACTCGTCAAACACTAGATTGGAACTTTTGAAAAGACATTAGGCGTACCTTTGTTCAGCAAAGTTTTAGCTCATGGATGGTAGAATCACCAAACGGTATCCATTTATTTTTATTTGCTTTGGGGTTTTGGAAAATATTGAATTTTCAACTAGGGTCGAACTTTTGCTCCACCTTACTCTACAGACTGGAATCGATCCATGAATGTCGGGATCACTGAGTATGACGAATATCGGCGCTTGGTAATATTGTGATGCTAAATATGTATAAAAGCCAAGCTGTTAGTCGATTCTATATCATAGGGAAACCTCTTGAAATAAAAATAAAGGAAGTTACTGTTTTGATAAGAAAAGATATTTCACCATTGATTGAAGTAATTTCACTGGATAATTTGATCAAAAACCATCATTACGGGCCTTCTCGATGCAAAAATTTTTGCTGCAAATTTCTCAACAAAAAACCCAGATTAATCCACCTAGTGGTGATAGTGCCTTTCTCGTCGAATAAATATTCATGATCTTTCCGTCGACGTTGGCAAAAATGTTCCTGGGTCCTTTATATAGAAAAGCAACAATTTTAACAAAGCCACCATCGATTTGGGAAACTTATTGGTGGTACATATTTCGCTGTTATGTTCAACAGCAAAACAGAGTTGCAAAATGCATTGGGATCATTATAACTCCATTCTTTTCACTACGGCAGCGGCGTGAGCGTCAGCTAATGCATGAAGAAGGTTAACTTTATTTACAATCACGGATTACTTTGTGATCTTCGACAATAGTTATTTATGTAAAGAGTTGCAAAACGTTGATTTTTTCAGCACGAGTCGTACATTTATCCAACGAGGCTTGCCGAGTTGGATAAATACGAAGAGTGCTGAAAAAATCGAGTTTTGCAACGAGTTCCATACAAAATTTTATGCAATGATTTTTTCATAATGCAACCCATTTGAGTTGCATAATGTTCATAATGCAACTCAAATGAGTTGCATTATGAACATTATACAACTATTTTTCATTATGCAACTCATTTCAGTTGCATAATGAGCCAGTTCGGAAAAATTGGCCATTATGATACCAAAATGAGCTATATAAAATGTCAATTATAATACTGAATTGCATAAAGTTTTTTTTAGCACACTTTAGGCTATAGTTTATGTATTATCATTGGTAACACGATCCATGTGAAATTTAAACTTTGATTTGATGAAAAATGCAGAACATGGAATTTTCACTTCAAATTTCAATTAAATTGCTATGAGAAGAGCGAGGGCTCAACCAGCTGCACCCAAATTGTGAGCTGACATTTTATAAGCAAAAGGTGATTGAAGATTGAAAAAACTTTACTCGGTGTTGATGCGATCAAATTATATTTTTTTCCATAAAACGTTGATCCATCCTACTAATTTACACCGCAGGAATCTGAAATGGTGTGATTTGATGAGATCGCTTTGGTCACGATTTTGTTCTCTTGCATATATGAAGACTTTTACCATTTCTTCACTTATAATCTTACCAAACGTTTATTGCTTTGACGTTTATGTTGTTCACTTTTATAATTCCGATATTTGATGTGCAGCTTGCATGGGTTTTGTTTAATTTTACGTTTGACTACTTCCGGCGGGACCGATTCCGGTTATCTCAAATATGGTCTGAGACTATGTTCTTGTCAACTGTTCATCGGGTTACATAAAAAGCCGAATATTATTGTGATCTGAGGCTATTTTCTTGCTAACCGTTTGGCAAAGTTTTGAAAAAGCCACGATTTTATGTGTCGCATGCATGATTTTGGTTCACTTCTATTTAATTACTCCCAATGGAACACCCGCAACCGATTCCGAAATACTATTAGTTGTCCTAGATATGGCGTGAGACTACCCAAGTAACAATCAGCATGCTTTGAAGGTTTATTCATGTTTTATCCTGGTTTTATACGAGCATGTCATAAAGCTAGTTGTTCTAAATTAGTTTTATGTGGTAGTTTTTTACTTTGAACCTTTGGCGTTCCATAAAACTATCATATACCTTCTGCTATAAACATCTTCAATTAAAAACTTGCCAGTAGACATGAATTGGTTTTATCACTTGTTATATACCATTTCAATAAAACTTGTATTTGCGGTTGTTGTCGGAGAGATTTTTTTTGTAAACAAATACACAAAACTGTGAGGCAATGCATAAAACCAACAAAAGATTTCGTGGCCGTAACATAAACCAAAATCATGCTGTGATAAAACCGCTAGTTCTATCATGAGCTCAGTTATGACCACCTCAGGAGGGTTAGCCCTATTGGAGGAATCATCAGGAACACAGAGTTTTATCAGAAAAATATGTCGCCTAGCCGGGATAACTCATGTAAATACAGCAAAATTATTGCTCATTTTTATGATTTCACGTACAGATTAAGATCAAATTGAACCATACATCACGTTTCCGTCATTTTATTTCGTCAGAAAAATTACATAATTTTTTTTTAAACTCCGGTATGTTGAAAAAACCTATTTTGCACCCAATTCCACCAACTAAATTAAATGCATTTAACTTCCAAAATATGCATAGTTTGTGTGGCGCACTTAGTTTTTGTCATTATCACAGTCACATTCACCATAAATTTTCCGTGGCATGTCTCCTGACACGTATTAAATAGGAAAACAAATCTGAATTCCATATCTGCATCTTTCCAATTGATGGCTGGATAAACAACCAAGCATAATTTATTCTGACGATCGAACATTGAGAGTGAAAAATAATCAAAACAATTATTTGACAAGTCAGAAGATGGTTTTATTTAGAAGATTGATAAAACTATGATACAACCCGAAATCCTAAGCCGGTTTGCACACGAAGTCCTGTAAACCATAATAAGACTGGGCCAACTAGCCAGAACGTGGGCTTATTGAGGCATGCAAGAACTCGAGAGCATTTTAAAGTCGGCATCAATGGTTTTATGTTTAGGATTTTTGGAGCGCTAAAAAACTTTGATAAAATTAAAATTGTTACTTGGGATATTTTCTTGTTGGCCGTTCATCAGATTATCAAAAACGCTGCTCTGGTTTGGTTTCCATCTATATTTTACCACTTCCGGTGGGTTACTCGTCTCATCACCACTTCTGGAACACTACCGGTTCTCCCAAATATGGGCTGCGATTATTTGCTGGCTAACCGTTTATCATGTTATTGAATAAGTCAATGATATGTCGCATGTATTGGTTCTCTTTTACATTTGACCATTTCTGGCGGGACACCCGGAATCTGTTCCGCAACACACTGATATGACTTGCGTCTATTTTTTGCAACTTTTCATCATGTTACCTAAAAAACCACGAAACTTCAATGTATGGGTTTGGTTTGAGCCTATTTCCTTGCTAAGTTTATCGAGATATCAACAAAGCCGCGCTTTGCTGTTTCGCATGCATGGGTTTGGTTCAATTTTATATTTAGCCGCTTTTGAAGGGAAACTTGGAACTAGTTTCGGCACTACTGTCAGTCGCTAATGTGGTCTTAGCCTACTTCCTTGATTAGCGGTCATCAAGTTGTCGGAAAAGTCGTGATTTGATGTGCCGCATGCATAAGTTTTGTTCACTTTTATATACGGCCACTTCCGGCGGGACACCCGGAACCGGTTTCGAAACACTACCGGTCCAGATATGGTCTGAGTCTTTTTTTATGCCAACCTTTCATTATCATAAAAGCCGCGCTTCGAAATGTCGCATGCATGGATTTGGTTTACTTTTATATTTGGCCACTTCCAGCGGGACATCCGAAACCGGTTCCGGAACACTAAAAGTTCAGTTATGGTCTGAGACTGTTTTCTTCCTAACTGTTCATCAAGTTATCGAAAATGCCGCAGTTTGATGTGTCGCTTGCATAGTTTTAGATCACTTTTATATTTGGCCACTTCCAGTGGGACATCCGGAACCGATTCTGGAACACTACCGGTGGCCTGAGATTGTTTTCTTGCTAACTGTTCATCAGGTAATCGAAAATGTCGCAGTTTGATGTGTCGCATGCATAGTTTTGAATCACTTTTATATTTGGCCACTTCCAGCGGGACATCCTGAACCGGTTCCGGAACACTACCAGTTTAGATATGGTCGGAGACTGTTTTCTTGCTAACTGTTTATCATGTTATCGAAAATGCCGCAGTTTGATGTGTCGCTTGAATAGTTTTAGATCACTTTTATATTTGGCCACTTCCAGTGGGACATCTTAAACCGGTTCCGAAACAGTACCGGTTCAGATATGGTCTGAGATTGTTTTCTTGCTAACTGTTAATCAGGTAATCGAAAATGCCGCAGTTTGATGTGTCGCATGTATATGTTTGCTGCATTTTATGTATGGCCCCTTCCAAGGATACTGGTCCGGAACACCTAAATGGCCATAACTCCGGAACGGCTGGACCGATCCGAACCATTTTCAATAGGAAACAATGGGACCAGATTCCGCGTCGAATGAACCGTCGGTCATTAAAATCGGTTGAGGTTTACTGCCAAAAAGTGATGTGAGTTTTTTTGTACACATACACACATACATACACACACACATACACACACACATACACACACACAGACATCACCTCAATTCGTCGAGCTGAGTTGATTGGTATATGTAACTCGACCCTCCGGGCCTTCTATCAAAAAGTCATTTTTGGAGTGAACATATAGCCTTTCCTGTACACTAGTGTACGAGAAAGGCAAAACGTTAAGCGAACGAATGTCTTACTTGATGTTTACTGTACATATTCGTTTTTATGGTATGACAACCTATGTCATCTAAAAGAAGCTATGTTTAAAATATGAAACTTGATGTCAGAAAAAATGCCTTTATCGATTTTTCCAGGATTTGTTGAAGGCATTTCTTGGAAAACTTGTAGCGAATATAATAAGAAGCCGAAAGTCTTTATTTAAACAAACCAATTAATTATAATAAGAAGATACACCGTGTCCAATAAGGTCTCATACAAAATACAAATTTAAAAAATATTATTTTATTTCACATCTGTGATTTATATTTTCAAAATGAATGCATGTATTGAAGGGCAACATAATATTGATAAAATAAAACATACGGTTTAGAATAACATTATTTTCTATTTGTTTTTATAAAACTTGCAATATACTTCCGTTTTCTGAAATCCGTTTGCTCCGGCACGCAAGAAAAATGTTCGAAAAGTTTTTCATTCTACGGTACCTAAATAGAGTCCATACCCGAGCAGAGGAGAATAGCAAGTTAATAACTACGAAATCACATAACCTGTTTTTATATCTTGTTTTGTTATTATTAAATTATCAAGGCATAGCTTTTCCATAACAAATTTTGTTTGACAATCTTGTTTTGTTATAATCAAGCTATTGATATACATTAACTAAATTACATTTAAATAACGTGTTGTACTAATGATGAACTTTTCAGCAATAGCACAACAGTAACAAGTTTTGAAATCACAGCAACAATTCGACAATTATGACCTGTCCCTTTGTCTTGCTCCATTTTTGTATTCAGGAAATTCCTGAACGACTCCTTTTAAGAATTCCTTAAATAATTTTCGGATAAGCACTTGGAAGTTCTGGAGAAATCTTCAAGAGAACTAATGGCGCAATTTTCTCAGAAAATCCGAAGTAAATTCTTCTGAGCAATTATTAGGATTCTTGGCAGAATCTTTTGAAAAACTCCTGGAGAATCCATCGGAAAAACTCATGATGAAATCCTCAAAGAAATTTTCAGAGAAATCTTAAGATGAACTTCAGGACTAATGACCGCAGGAAATTCTGAAAAAACCCTTGAAGGGATTCTATGCAGGATTCTGGAGGAATTTCTTGAGAAGTCTTTGAAAATCCATGGAAGATTCCGTCAAAGAACTTTCGGAGAAATTTCTGGAAGATTTTTGGAGTCATTTATGGAAAAGTTTATGACCAAATCTGTCGACAAATTTTTGGAAGAATTTTATGACTGTCATTTGATAAACATAAAAGGAGTTTTTGACAGAATCCTTAGAGAAATAAATAGAGGAATTTTATAAAAAAAATATTGCAAAAAATTCTGGTTAAAGTCCTGTAGGAATCATCAGTGGAAGTTCAGGGGAAATTATAGCAAAATTTCTGAAGGAATTCTTGTAGAATCCAGGAAGAATAGGGTAACCAATATAATTTGGACCCCCATATATTTTGGACCCCCTGGGTCGTATTATTACAACTTACACAGATTTAATGAAGAGATGACGCAAAATTTAAAAATCATTCGTTAAACTAGATTGCTCTACACGGGTAGCAATCATTTCCTCACTGGAAATATCATTATTTGCCTTGAAATTAAATTTTATCAATCTGGTCATCCATACGAGTGTCGCAACATGTTTACATAAAGAGATTGCGATGCTGAAGAAACTTGCAGATGTAAACAAAAACGTTTATCATTCTAGCGCATTAAATTCGCAAAGTTCGTCTAATCAGCCTTTGTCAATCAAGTAATTAGGATGTGATCCAACTTATTCAAGTGGCAGATTCTTTGAAAATAGTTTCAAACGGGTTTAAACACCGGGTGTCCAAAATATATATTGAGGAGGGTCCAAAATGTATTGGGGTGCCCAAAACAGTGTAATTTGATGCTATAAAAATCAGTCATTTTCATCAAATATTCAGCCAGAAATGACCTTGTATATATTTTTAACGGACAGCGGAGGCTTTTACGACCATACTTACATCATCATTATGTGTAATACCATCTGAATCTGTTTGATTTTGACTTAAATTCAAACTAATGTCCTCTAGGGGTTCAAAATTCGACCGTTACCCTATTCGACATAATTCTTGAATCCAGGAAAAAATCGGATAAATTTAAACAATCTTTCCAGGAAAAATGCAATAATCTGTACAATATTTCCAATATCCCAAAAAAAATCTGCAAAACTGTTGAGCATTCTAAAAATTCTTCAGTTTCTATGCTGAAAAAAAAAACAAAGGTCACACGTGCTCCGAAAACAATTAAAGCATAACAGTTCATAAATAACAGGTGGAAATCGAAACTCGTCGTATTTGAAAATACAGAAATTATTAAAGTTCGATTATCTTAAAATCTCTTAGAATGAATTAAGAGCTGAATATAGTATTTTTCGATCATTTGAAAATATTTTTTACGTCATAGTGATGAACCTCATGCTATTGGCGGGTTTGAGAGACAAAGCGAATAATTTTATATGATAAGCATTATAACTTATTCAGTAACAAGTTTGATATCATAGCTATTTCTGCTCTCCGATTATTATTAATAACATATTAATATCAAAATTGGTTATTGAAATATTTTCCGAATTCACTGTTATTAAGTTGTTATTGAAACTAACAAAACAAGTTAGTGAAATGGTTTTCCAGAAACATTTTTTTTGTTATGGAATTTGTTATTTTGCCGCTTATGACAGACAAGTTTGTAACACAATATGTTATGGTAATAACTTAAAAATAATCGATTCTATTATTTAGTTATTTTTCTCAAATAACACAGCTCCTTATGCTGTTGTTATTCCCTTCTGCTCGGGTAAGGTTAAATTTTTGGTTTCCTTGAAAATTATCGTTATATTAAAGATAAACATCATAAACCGTTAATTTTGGACAAAATTTACCACAATAAGGATACAAGTACGTTTTAGAAGTGAGAATGTTGTGAATCAACAAGATAAGATACAGCCATGCTTCTTTAACACAACAAATTTCATTAAAACAGGTAAATGGACATTATTGATCGATTCACGTTTTATTTTGTACAAAATAAAATGGCTTCGTACTCTACCAATACAGAGTTTCATATTTTTCTCTCTTTTGGTCATAATTACTACTAGCAATGGTGAGGACAGGAACCTAATTAATTTTAGCTTAAAATCATTACTCGTTGAAATGTGACTAAATACCAAAGAAATGGCGTGCGTGCCAGCTGGAATGGAGTTACGACACATAAGCGATCATCAGAGAAGGAAAAAGGACAGTTAATTCCAAAACATATGCTGCATTTGGTCAGAGTTAATTTGCCTTTCAATAAATATATTTACTTTGATAATCCTAATTACAGATGTGAAATGAATTGAATTTGATTTTGCATGAGAACTTATTGGACACGGTGTAGATAAAATTTTGTATTTAATGATGAATAATGTTGAAATCATTCAAAATTCCTATTGGGATTACAGGAGTTTTGTCTGTTTGGAGTTACTTACTTTGGGGAACAGGAGTTTAGTCTGGGTTCCAGGTATTCGTAGGATTTCTTTAGAACTCCTAAAGGATTCCCAAAAGAAACTCCTAAATAAATCTTATCAATTCTGAACTTTGCATTCACACAAGGAAGTTCTGGAACATTTGCAGAAGGAACTTCTGGAGGATTCCTAGGAATATCTTCTGGAACAGCGTTTCTTAAACTATGAGTCCCAACCCACTGATGGGTCGCGAAAGCTACGGCGATATTGCAATAAATGTCTCAATTAATTTATGTCAACTGTTATTGTTAGACATGTTTCTTTTTTAAATTTTCAAATTCTCTCTAAAAGAATCACGAGTAATCTCCAGAAATTAGGTTTCACCCTTATTAATCTGGAAATCCATTCGAAAACTATGAGTTTACGTTTGAAAGGTTAATAGTTCAAATCTTTCTAGCCTTCTAAAAAATAATTTAAGTTGTTGCTTGAAGTTTGTATTTTCAGTTACTCAGTTAGATTTATACGGTTAGTTTAGCAGTTAGAATTTCAGAAATTTGTTGATATATTAAAAACCAGTAAACAAACTACCGAAGCAAACTAACAAACGCTTGGTAATCTCCAATAAATTATCTGTTCATTTTTACCGAACTTCGGTAAAGCATAGGTTCGGTAAAATACTCCTAAATTTCAATAATCCGGAATTTCACAGAAATTAGAACTGCTAAAAAGTGAAAGTGAAAAGTGAAAAGTTTTACAGAAGCATGAAATTGCCTATAGATCTTCATAGATTTATAAACTCTACTTTCGTTTGTTTCTAAAATTTGTATTAGAAACTATCTAACGTTGGTTTATTAAAGACTAGGAAAGCGATAAAATGTATTTATTCAAAAAGTTAGCCCATTTTTTAAATGTATACGACATGAACATATGAGCTGGCGGGTCGCCAAGTTCCATAACAATCAAAAGCGGGTCGCTAGCTTAAAAAGTTGGAGAACCCCTGTCCTGGAAGATTTCTATAAGGAACATAAGAACAGCTCCCAGAAGAAACTTCTGGAATGTTTGAAGAAAATCCTGAAAAAATGCAGAAATAATTCCTGAAGTATTTCCAAAAAAAAAAGTCATGGAGGACTCCCAGAAATAACTCCATGAGGATTCTTAGAAAAAAAAACTCTTGGAGAAGTTGTAAATGCAAATGAAGAGAGAATTCAGCATATAGAAAGTATTAAAAACTGAATTTCCAGAGGGGGCTCCTGCCGCATAAATACCTAGATTTGCTGCAAGACTTCAGGAAAGAACTTTTATTAATGATTCTCAGAAGCATGTCCTGGAAAAATACCAAAAGAAGCTCTTGAACGTTCCAAAAGAATTTTCAAAAGGAAATTTGAAAAAAAAAAAATCTGGGAGAACCCCAGCAAATAAGTCCACACTAGAGTCAGTCTAGTTAGAGTCTGTCGGACTGTCCCTTTCGATCGGAGGCAATCGAGCATGACGTCACGGTGTAGCATTTATCGGTGAGGACACTATGACGTCATGTTTGATTGGCTCCGGTCGAAAGTGAAAGTCCGCCAGACTCTAATTATAGGGACTCTAGTCCACATTAACACACTGTGTATAACCTCCATGTAGAGACAAAACAATAAAGAGTTGAATTCCCCATCCCGCCGCGTTTACACGTATTGTGGTGTTATTCGGTTCTGTGGCGTTCGAAAGTTACCATTTGCCACGGTTCAGCACGGGATTATTCTCGTCCACTGGTACAGTGCCCCTGGGAGTGAATCTATCACATATTAAAGTGGAATTGCGAAAGAAGTTCAAACTACCCGCTGGGAAGTGTCCCACGGGCAACTGAAGGAAAGAAGAGTTGTTAACCTTCCAGGACGCGCGCCATCAAGCAACCGAAACTGCACCGCGCTCGCGCTGTATACGAAAAGCGAGTTTTTTTTGGTAGTGTTGTACTTTTTACAACAGCATCTGGGTTAATCAGAGAAAAAAACTCCAAGGGGAGACCGAGAGGAATTCCAAACTTCCTAAGGAATTCCGAAACTAGTTCTGGAGAAGTTCCAAGTGATTGCATTGAAAAAATCCTTTAGATTTCCTAAAAGTATCGCAGAAGAAACTTCTTCAGGAATCCGTGAAGGAATTCCTGCAGAAATATCAAAAGATACATATCCTTCTTTGTTATGATATCGAAATTTTCGTTCCGGGGGATCATTGATCATTGATCATTGTAGGACGTGCACTGAACGCATCATTCCGGGTAATGGATGACAGTTCCATGTGTCACTCTTGCGTAAATCTAAAATGGACAGATATATTACTTCACATAGATATTTTGATTCAGATTCAAGGTGAATCAATATTCACAATTTCAGGTGAAAGGTAAAGGCTGCTTTAACGCGTAATGCAAACCCCGTTATCTCTGCCTCGTTGCGTGCACCGGCTGGGTTGCGAGCAACTCTAGGGAAGATCGAATAACTAACGCTGGTGGGAGCTTTGGTCGAAGGCCAACAGGGAAGAGGGTTAGCTTCTGCTAGCCCGAACTGCCGATCTGCGAATGTTTAGAACTAGTCATACCATCTACCTAGAGCTAAGCCAACACACAAGAGCTGGGAACAGATTTCATCGTAACGCCTAACGCACATAACCATCACTCAGGAAGTACTGATGATGACAGGACGCATTTTACGCGTAGCTCAAACCTGATACGGTATCCAAGGTCGTATCAGTACGACTTAGGACGTCTGTCCACAATAACCAGATGTCACCTGAGCTTATGCGCTGAATCTCGAGTCAGTGTTCTCGGACAAAGACGAGCTCGATGAAGCCCATCTGAAGGACTGCTGGAACGGAGCTGTCAAAAGTATTGAACGGTGAGAAGTGTAGTTACCGAGGATCATGATACTCAACAACTCAAGAAATATAAGGCATCTAGTAAGTATGATGATAAGCTGAAATCAAGATGAACCCGAAAAGTTGACAACTTGTCTGCATCGACCAGTTTGTCAGGATCTGGGAATGGAACAACTAAATACCAGAAGAGTGTAAGTTCAAGGGAATTTATCAAGCTGGCTTCGTTGATAGCTGGTCGACAATCTATTACATGGCGAATCCTCCAAAAATGCTGTGAATATCAGATCCCCTCGCATCACCTGTTTGTCGACTTCGAGGTGGCATACGACAGTATTGACCGCAAAAGAGCCTTGCAAAATTGGGGCCGAGAACGGCTTTTTCGGGAAGCCTTCATGTTTGATACAAACAACGATGGAAGGTGTGCAATACTGCGTGAAGATTGCGGGCGAACACTCTGATTCTTTCGATGTCGACGAGAACTACGACAAGGTGATGAACTTTTGTGCCTGCTGTTCATAAGTGGCATAAGTATCAAGCGAAGAACT
Organism: Aedes albopictus; assembly: GCF_035046485.1. NCBI lineage: Eukaryota > Metazoa > Arthropoda > Insecta > Diptera > Culicidae > Aedes > Aedes albopictus. The sequence continues at coordinate 214,918,523 of NC_085137.1, forward strand.
GGGGATAGCATCCTAGGTACGATTTTCAATCGATCCGCAAAATTGTTTTGTTTCGCTGACGTTATGGATATCATTGGCTTGGTGACAGGGCTGTAAACCCGCCTGAAACGAGTAGCGAAGGACATGGTTGTAGCGGGAACTAAGCGAGAAAGGACAAGCCTTGGTAGCAGTTTTACGAAAGCCGGGGATACCTTCGAGGTGGTGAAGGCATTCGTCTACCTCGGTTCATCGTGAACCACGGAATACGAAAACGTATGATCAGTGGGACTGCCTGCAGAACAAACTGCGACAAAAAAAACACTGCTACTCCAGGACGCTCAAAAAACCGACAGTTCTCAACGGGTACGTAACATGGACCATGGTCAATAACCAGTGCTAAGGACGATTTTGGCAGAGTGCAATAGAATGGTGAGTGGTGACTAAGGATGATCCACGAGCTCGTTGTGCTCTACGGCGATACCGGCATTTAGAAGATTTTAAACGACAAACAGATGCGATGGGCAGGGCATGTCGCAAGAATGCTTAAAACCAAACTTGCAAAATATGTGTCCACACGAGATCCGGGTGTTATAAAACGACGTGCAGCACAGCAGACCAGGCAGCTCACCAGATCTTTGTAGATGTGCTGCACTAAAAAATGAATGTTTGAAATTTAAAATTCCTGTTCATGATAACGTGTATGAATTTGTATGTCTGTTGTGAAGCTGCCAGACCTATATGACAGCTAAACGTGTTACTAATTCCAACTTGTTCATTTAAACGCGTTAAAACGGCCATTTCATACACAGTGCGCTGTATTGAATAAGAAAGAAGTCATTGCGTGATTGCCGCTCACTTTCCATCAGCACGCATGCGGTAGGTACCAAAACTGACGGCGCAAATTTTGAAATTGTCCTAAAAATGGAAATACCGCAAATTTCGCGATGAGTAATGAATGATAATTTATCACTTGTAACAGTCCGCGACGAGACTTCGACCTTCCTCACTGAGTCCAAGCACCTATACAGTTTTTCACTGCCGAATCCGTATTTCCCCTGCGGTGGTGGTCCCCTCACACCCCTCACACGACGTCTGCTCTTCACAACAGCAACAACAACAACAGCAACGCCAACAACGAGGGCCGATAAACTTGCTATCACTGAACTACATTCGAACTGTTTTGCACGTCTGGGGGACGACGACGACGATGATGACGACGATGGCAGCGACGTTGTTATGGATGTTACGCGATCAGTTTGGAGCACTGAGACTGAGACACACCGAATCGCGCCACTTACTAACTTGACCGCTTTGAGTTGAGGAGGGTGATTCCGATCGCGACGACGGTTGAAGAAAAACTAAACGAACGCAACGGAGCGCGGGCTTTCTTGCGGACCGCGTGGTGTGATCGCGAGAAGCTTGTCGGAGTTGCTTGTTGAGGCGCATGGCGCGTTCGCGGTGAAGCCGGCCGATCGTCAGTCATTGCGATGCGATGTTTGCGCCGAGGTTGAGGTAGGTGAAGCGGGCTGCATTGCTGCATAGAGAGTGAGAGTATTTTGTGCATTCGGACGGAACTCCGACGGACGCCTTAGATGCAGATTGCTCAATATGGTTGGGCTGTGGCAAAAAGTTTTGTTTTGATTTGCTTTTTTTTTTCTGTTGGAAGGTATGTTGGCTTAAACGGTGCGAGGTATGTGGTTCGAGATGGCTTGTACCAACGTTATTGACACGGTCGTAAAATGCGGTGCCCTCGGAAAGGTTACGTTGCCGCAGAGAATAAATCTGACAAACGCTTTGAATGGCAGTTGAACTTTTTCAATTGAGGATAGAAGCAATTGATCAGACGCATGGCATCCTCTTCGGAGTTTCGCTTCTTTGCGAATGTTTTCCTTCGTTTCTTTGTAATGAAATACCTAAACAGAAGTCGCATCATAAAAATGGTGTACACTAATATCCTTTCCACGAAGTCAATAAATTACCGTTGCTTGAAAAATGGACTAACAATTATTAGAACATGTAATAGAGCAAACTCAGGGAAAACCTTAATGGGCATCTTTAGTGGCACAAATGCTCTTGAAAAGTATATGCATCGCTTTTATTGCCAAATTCGGCCATACAAGAGTTCCATATACTTTTGTAGATTATATGTGCTACTCAAGATGAGCATATCGTTCAATTCGTCGATGCAACTCCAGACCACTGATCAGAATAATTGAATCTACACAAGGAATCAACAAACCGAGAGATGACCGAGACTCAGGGTATTTTTTTTGTCATATAATAAGAAAATCTGCTTATCAGATACGCAAGAGGTGGTTCTGTGGGGTTATGTGGGGATCGACCCGCAAGAAACACATTCTTGTTCCTTAACTTCGCGTTACACCCGTTAGGGATGACTTCGAGAAGGGGACTAGTAGCACACATGTTCTACAAAAGCTTATATTAATCATATATGACCAAATTTGGTCATATAACAGCGACATATACTAATATAGAACAAGTGTGCTACTAGGGGCGTACATGAGTACACTCTAATAGTAAGCGTTCCACCTGCCACCGCCTCAAGTTGTTCACTCTTCACTGGATACTCGGGTCCTGGCTAGTACTTATGCTACCCGTTGAACTCAAGCTCCTGGATGTGGAGTGCGGGGGTAACTCAAATAGCCGTGGTTCGGCTCGCTATTTCCTCTATAGTTCTAGTATAATTTGAGAAACCGTGGAAGTAACGGAACCCCACTTGTCCGCCCCACTTGTTTTCTACAAGGAGCATTGATCGTTTTGAATTAAGGGGACAAAGGGCGACCTCTGGGATTTTTTATCTGAAAGTATAACTTTTCCCATACTGTTTTCGGGTGGCTTTTCAGTCTAGCGTAAAATCAAGACGCTAGACTGAAAAGCCACCCGAAAACAGTTCATTCTACAGTCGAACCTAATTCAAAAAAAACTTTTCCCATAGTAAATCCTATGAAAACTTTGAACCGCTTCCGCTAAATTATAGTTTCACCGATTGCGCTGAAATTTTGAACAGTTCATATGGGACCTAAATGGAATCGAAAAAGTCGACTGGATCGAGAATTTGATGTTTGTCCCATACTAATGCTCACCCGAACAGCCGAACAACACCTAATGGGTTGGTTTTAGAAGCTACGGCACGAACGCTCAACACGCAAGCAGAAGCAACATGCGCATGTACCGACACCACACCAATAATGTTTCCAGCCTACGATGCTTTGCGATAAGCTGATCGAAAAGCATCGAAAGCGATGAAAAGACAGGCTTGGCTGGAACGCAACAGCTCAACGACGAAAAGGAGCAGCCAACAATGCTGATCAGCGTCGAGTCTGTTCGTGTGCTATTCGTACGGGAGGTTGATTTGATAGAGCGAGGAAAGATGAAAACGTATCATTGTCGAATGCGAATCGCATCATTTCGCGAATGTTTTCACCAAATACCAAGCTTGGTAAAATCATAATCTATTCGTTGTATTAAGATGCGCTACACGGTTCAACAGGTTCCATACCACTACACACAAACACCGCTATTCAAACCCGAGAAATTGAACCGGGTTGTTTCTAAAAATAACTTTCGCTTAGCTGCTGAGCTTCGCGTCCTATTGTCTACTAGGAATTTTCCATCAGTAAACAGCACACTGCCAAAAATGTTTCTGCTAAGTCTGTCATTTTTTTTGTATTATTGTGAAATGAGTACGGTCACTCGAGTGTGGCTTATCCGAAAATCTGCTGATTGATTATTCTCTCTACAATTTCAAAATGTTCTACAAAGTTGTAGCAAATTTGCAATGATTAGAACTTTTTGAAAAGTATTCAATAAGTTGCAACTTCTTTTCCCTTTGGACATACTTTAGTCGAGTCCAACTGTACATGAAGAGCAATACATTAATCATAAACTTTCAAAATTAAATTTAATTCGGTTCGCTTAATCCTAAGGTACAGTAATTTGCTAAACAGAATTCAAATAATAGGTATTCTACTAGAAGGGCTCTTATTTCGTGTAGAGTTAATCAATCAAGACTAAATTTGTACCAATTATATCTAACTCGTTGAGGAACAAGTAATTAAAATTTGAATAGTTTTTGTGTACTTTATAAAAAGAAACAACTTGCTAAAAATGTTTTAGGCAATTTATCAAACTTGGCATGCTTTTGCATATACCACTAGGCGACGCTAGAGATCAAGCAAATTTTAAATTTCATATATTTCAGAACTCTTGTCACTTACAAAGTTGGTGTCTTGGACAATGTTGTTTGGTAGGTCAAGGGCTTACAGTTAATAGTCCACTTGTTTCGAAATTTCACCACTAGGAAGCGCTAGTTACACATTTCCAAAATTATGCAAATAAACGTAAAGTAATCAAAAAGCTGTAATTTTGTTTTCTTTGAACGTATTTAAGTCAAGTCAATGGTTTTTCAATGAGCTATATTTTAGTCATAAATGTGCAAAATTTCATTTCATTCGGTTCACTTAATCATGAGATATATCAGTTTAACGAAGAACACTCAAATATGAATCATTTTACTAGAGTCGCTCTAACTTCATGTAAAACTATCCAATCGAGCTCAAATTTGTATCATTCATAGCTAATTAGTTGTGCAACTAGCAGATAAATTTTGAGAATTTTCCCTACACTTTATAAAAACTTACAGCTTGCTGAAGATTTTCGAGATAATAAGTAAAAGTTGCATGCTTCTACTAATTTGCAACTAGCGCCGTCTACTGGCAGAATCTTGAACCAATCAGCTAATCAACTGAAAGGCCTTAATAAACCAAACAACATTGCCGAAGAAACCAACTTTCTAAGTGATCAGAGTCCTGAGATATATAGAATATAAAAATTGATTTATCGTCAGCGCTACCTAGTGGCGAAATTTTGAATCAAACGGCCCATCAAAAGTAAGACCTTGGCTGACCTAACAACTTTGCTAAGTACACCGAATATTTGAGTGATCATGGTGCTAAGATATACGGTATGGAAAATTTGCAAGTGCTACGTCTTGCTGTCTGTGATATCTGTCATGCCAGAGACAAACAGACGTAACACTGATGAAATGTTTATACCAAATATCTCATGATCCTTATTACTTGGAGAGTTGGTGTCTTCGGCAATATTATTTGGCTGGTCAAGAACTAACAAATGATTGACCGTTTGTTTCAAAATTCCACCACAAGGCGGCGCTAGTGAGCATACAAATCTTATGTTCCATATATCTCAGGACTCTGATCACTTAGAAAGTTCATGTCTTCGGTGATGTTGTTAGCTTGGTTAAGGTCTCTCAGTTAATTAGCTGATTGGTTCAAGGGTCTGCCAGTAGGCGGCGCTAGTTGCAAATTAATTGAAGCATGCACCTTTTATTTAATATTTTGAATATATTCAGCAAGCTGTTATATTTTATAAAGTAAACCAAATATTCTCAAATTTTACCTGCCAGTTGCACAACTAGTTAGCTATAAACGGTACAAATTTGGACTCGATTGGATAACTTTACATGAAGTTGGAGCAACTCTAGTAAAATGTTTCATATTTGAGTGTTCTTCGTAAAATTGCTATATCTCTGGATTAAGTGAACCGAATGAAATGAAATGTCGCACAATTATGACTAATACATAGCTTTTTGAAAAACCTTTGACTTGACTTAGACCCGTTCAAAGAGAACAAAATTTACAGCTTGTTGATTACTTCACAAAAAAAAATCCAGTACTGTAAATATGGAAGTGATACTATCATCTGCAAAACTTCATTCGCACTTGTTTGATAAATCTTGTGCCACCATACTTGAGTGCAACGCTCAATGAACGCATTCAGTTATCAGTTCCCCAATGCGATCGTGAGAATGCAGCAATTATTATGTTTTCACCTCCTCCATCATCCATGTGAGGCTGCAGCCATACTCCACTACTTAATTACCATCTCTAATTCATCATCAAGGTGCCTCATTAGCGCGACTTCTAACATTCGGTTGATTGGCGGTCAAAATAAATGACTTCCTTATTACTTTAGAGGGCAACCTGAACGTGGAAGAGGTTAATCACCTTCCACCTGGCTTGACACAGAACCACAGAATTGTAGAATTACGGCATCATAAAGTGTAATTTCGCATAAAACTGAATCTAATCGTAGCTCACAGCCACTTACCTTGATCTCCTTCCACTGCTGACTGTCGTGATCCGCTGGAAGTGTTGATACCGGTTGGAGCAATAAATTTAAGTTGACCATTCGCCCCCACAGTGAGATATTCAATATGTTTGTACACCCACGAAGTAGAGTCAGTAAATGCTCGAAAAATGCACCATCATCCATATGCATCCATGCTGCTGGTGCAATTCGAGTAGAGACCATCGGATTGTTTTTATTTGATGGGCATCTGATAGAAATATGGTGAACTACACTGGTCAACGGAATCGAAAAAAGTTGAGTTCACGGTTACACAGTTTGGATCCAGTAGGGAATCGCGCCACTTGGGCGGTGGCTTCTATATTCGTCTGTTTTCCGCTATAACTTAATCAATTTTGAACCAATTGACACACTTTTTGGAATGCAGTGAAATAGGTATAGTATCTACCCGTGTACAACATTTCAAGTCAATTGGTTCAAAATTGACTGAGCTATAGCGGAAAACAGACGAATATAGAAGCCACCGCCCAAGTGGCGCGATACCCTATATCCGGGAAGGCATTGGTGGTGAACTGACCAAAATTGATTAAAAACATGATCATGGCCGCTGTGGCCTCGCTGGTGTTGTGTATTATCAGCGAGGTAATAATCTAAGTAACCCATCACTATTGCAACTCTGAACAAGTTGCAATAAACTCGTATAGCTCTGTATTTCTGATTAACGTTTTTCACAAGCTTTCTTACTGTCGACCAGTGTCGGTCAGCCACATCAGTCAGCCTACGTACGAACCAGGGAGGTGTGTATGAGAGCAATAACAAGACACGCGCAGGTTGCATCAGGTGCGAAGGTTGAATTGGTTAGATCGGTTTTTATTGTTTTAAATGATCGATGCTTTCATGCTCGCGGTCATCTGGGCTACCAGGTAAGGTGAACAACAGGTGTCGGCCGCTTCACCCTGGAATGGGATATTCGTCTTTAAGCGAGAAGTTTCTACCTTGGGCGTACGGTGAATTCATGTTGGCACTCAGGAAGTAAAGACCGCGGGATCTGTGAAGGGAAAGGATTAGAAACATCAATTTGATGAGATTTGATGTTTAGCTTTCGTTAGAAGTATTTCCAAACAATCTTGTTATTATGTTAAATCTTAGTTTTAAGTAATTCTCCTGCGGTGGCGCAACAAAACGATCCCAATACATTGGGAAAGCAATTACGGACAACACCTCACAGCCTAAAGGAGTACCTTTCAATGAAAAAGAAATTGCCAACCAAAGTGGTAACGAACGATAATGACCGGCTTCAAAGACCTGCATACCGAAGCACTAGGTTTGATCGAGATCACGCCGCCGCCTGTTCACACAAATGCGTGCGATCTAGGACGGCCATAAAGCCAAATTGCAGCATTATTCGATCAATCCTTCAGAGGAGCCATTCTTGCGATGGTTTTTTCACTTCTATGTCATTTTTCTAGATTACATAATTTGCTTTGTTTTTACAGCACGTAACCTAAAACCTGCTGCTCTCGAGGAAAGTAAAAGGGACTAGGAAATGCCGTAGAGCGGGTAATGAGGTGAATACAAACCAGACTGATGTTTGCAAAATTAAGATGCATCAGACATGCACTAATGCCAGACAGGGGCGTGACTAGAGTCACGGGTTTGCGTATCGGAATGCACAATAATAAAGGCTGAATTCAAGTAAGGCTTACAACAAAAGTCTGAAGGTATGGGATAATTACATAAGGCTGACACTTGGAAAACCGAAAAATTAATAGGGCTGAATATTTAAAAAAAAACATGAATTTGGTTAGAGAGCATTTCCAGTCCAAAACGCGAACAAAACGCCATTTTATTTAAATTTGAATGTGATTTTGGTAATGCGCTGGATTTCATGAATCATTTACTGTTGCATTAACATATAATAATTTTTCCTCATCCAACTTTTGAAAAGGGCGTTTGAAAAAACCCTAATTTGCTGCTTAAAAAAATATTTCTCAAAAACAGTTCGTTAGCTTTAATTGACATTTTCGAAAATATTTGGGGATATTTGATGGACCTTTAGAAAAAAAAAATACACTGAGAGTATCATCGCGAATCTATGTTAGTTGGCATATAATTTCAGTTTTCCACAAACCTTACCCTTCGATTGTTTTTTTTAATTATTTTTCTGTAGAAAACTGACTTTCAGCCTCAAAGTTAGCCCAGTACACCAGGATGGTTAACCGTAGTGTGGCCAGCAAAAAAAACACCCGTAGAAGGCCGGCAGGGTACCCGGGTACCCACGAAATGGAAATGATCATATCTCAACGATTTTTTCACCGATTTTAAAAGTTTTTGCCTCATTCAACTCAGAAACTCATTATCGAGATCGTATTTGGTTGGACCGGTCCGATCACCATAGGTACCGGAAAATCCGGATTTCCGGATCCATGTTTTTATACAATACAATATACGGGATTTTCGGTAGGTTCGTAGCAATTTCGGTGCCAAGCATCGTAAAATTGCTTTGGCATATTGTATCTGACCGGCCTGGAATCATAAAACGTGTTGACTTTGAAACTGTGATTTCGGAACACGCTTCCCGTGGGGCCATGGTTGACCATAAACAATTTAAGGTATCCTAGCCTTAACAATATATGATTCAATATGGTATAAGGACATGCTCCCAAAAATATGGATTTTCCGAAAACCACGGTGATTAGATCGGTCTAACCAAATATTTTCCCGATAGATGATGAGTTTTTGAGTTGAATGAGCTAAAAATTTCTAAAATCGATGAAAAACTGACGGAGATATGATCATTTCAAATTCGTGGGTACCCGGGTACCCTGCCGGCCTTCCACGTAATAAAAAAATGCAGGAGCCCCTCCCCCTGCCCCTCCTCACTTTAAAATTCGGTCAACTCCATTAATTGATGTACATTCACGAGTTTTAAGATCTAACAGAGTTTCGACATCCTAGTCTCAATAACCATTAAAATATCGAGATTTGAAATTGAAAAAGGTACCCGGGTACCCTGCCGGCCACATAAGTGTTAGGGGCTGTCCATAAACCACGTGGTCATTTTTTTGGGACTTCTCAAACCCCCCCCCCCCCGCGTGGTCATTAGTCCATACAAAAAATTTAATTCGTCCATACAAAATGATCATTGGCCGAACCCCCCCCCCCCCCCCCCCTCATGACCACGTGGTTTATGGACAGCCCCTTAAATACATACTTCTAACTATTTTTCTCAAATTTGTTTTTCATGTATTTTTAATAAAACAAAAGCAAACATTTTTTGCATTTTTTAATCAAAAATAGTTTTGACAGGCTCCAATGAAAAACAATGCATATATTTTTCTTACATATAACTACACTGAAGTTAGAATGCCTGTAACAGTTATGGTACTACCTAAGGAAAACTAATTCTACAAAAATATGAAGACTCTTGCAAATATTGTCTATGTGTCAAATGATAGTTACGTTTTCATACTTTACAAGAAAAATGTGGAAATGAAGCCAAAAGCACATTAAGTATTTAGTTAAGGACACAATATTTTAATTTTCAATTTCCACTTCGCATTAGGGAAGTGGAACCATTTCGGCAGGGGTCCTATTTTGGGCACTTTTCTGTTATAACTCAGTCAATTTTTAACCAATTGATACATTTTTTGGAACGTGGTGAGATACGTATAGTATCTAGCCGTGTACAAAATTTCAAGTTATTTGGTTTGGAATTGACTGGGTTATAGTGAAAAGTGCCCAAAATACCGGCCACTGCCCAAGTGGCTCGCCACCCTATGTGTGCATTCCTTACGGGATTAGCCATACTGGTACACTATGGCGAAATAAAGTGCAAGGGAGCCAAACTATTAAGGAAAATGTTTTTTTTTCTGATAGAATTTGTGGAAAGTTTAAACTAATGCAACCATCTTATGTAAACGTAAACTTTCATTCATAAAGTGTTTCCTGTTGATTTTCAGCGTAAAAGGCTGAAAATCAACAATTTCATGTACTATAGCCATGACTGGTACACTGAGCTTATAGCAAATAAAAAAAAATAAGAAAAAAGTATCCGACTTCGTGAAATATTATTCGGGATTTTTTTTACTGGTTTACAGTTTTTGTCAAAAAAAAGGATCAATTATTTTCCAGATTTGTGTATTTTTAGACCGTCTCGAATAGCATTTAACAAGGTCCAACTTGTTTTCATAGTTTTTTTTTAATTTTTTGAATTCGCTGTTACCACCAGAGTTTAAAATTTTCAATTTCAATGAGTGAAATCAACGTGAATTTTGAAAATTCTCAACTCATTTTGGTGATCAAAGTTCGTTCAAAGTAATATTTACAGTCGCAAAATTTATTTCACATCTGTCGTTTAAATTTTCTAAATGAATGCATATGTTGAAGGAGCACATAATACTGATCAAACAAAGCATACGGTTTAAAATGACGTATTTTTTTACTTGTGTTTGCCTTTCTCGTACACCAAAGCGTATTTAAAGGCTACATGTTCACTCAAAAACGAACGCTCGGAAGGATAAGTCACTTTTACCAATCAATTCAATTCGACGTATTGAGGAGATGTCTGTTAGTATCTGTGTGTATCTATGTATATCTGTGAACGAATTGATCATTCGAACTGGAATTTTACCATAATGTTTGCTACTGAAAATAGTCCGGATCGGTCGAGCCGTTCCGGAGTTGTGGCCATTTTATTGGTCTGGAAGATGGTGGTTGTTTTATTGAGTTTTAGATTCCAAAACCAATAAGGGTACATTTGCTATTAACAATAAATTTGGATTTGGATTTGGATATCCAAAATGGTAACCCAAATTTCCCACAGTTACAGTAAAAGTCGCAGTTACGCGGTATGTTATGAATATACACATGCTGTTCTAGTCTAGTCTACACATACACAGCCATTAATTGAAAAAATCATGAAAAGTGGTAGGATCGACTACTACAATCATTTTTCTTGTCATTATTAATGGTTGCAGTACATCAGAGATGCATTACAAGCATTAAAGTGGCCAGGCCTACTGTGCAGCGTTTTTATTGTTTTTAGAATCAGTAAACGGGTACATCTCGTACCAATTGTTTTGTGAAAAGGGAAAATAATATATTGCTTCGTTTGGAGTTACTTTGCTAAGAATGTTAATGTCACTCCATATCCTCTGGAATCCTGGGATAGGGCAAATGCATTTCCCCCGTATGCCCTGGCTCAACTTATTGTGGTGAATCTCACAGGCAACGTAAACAAAAGTTTGTTCGCACACATATAATTATAACTAATGGCTCAATTATGAAAACAGTTAACATAAAACAACATAACATTAAACATAAAACAAAGACTAAACAGATGAAAAAATATGCATAGCTGCTATTGCTCGGCAGCACGGCGTCACGAAAAAGATATTACAATTAATAAGGGGGTTAGGGATATAATTGACACCCAAAGCAAATGAGTAAGTTGGGCCTGAAAAACAAAGAAAAAACATAACATACCATCAGTTTAGGCCAGCGTTTCTCAAAGTATGGGTCGCGACCCACCAGTGGGTCGCGAGCTGATTTTTGGTGGGTCGCGGAAGTTTAGACAATATTGTATTAAATATACTGAAGGTGAAACTAGATGCATTTCTTTTCTTTCTGAGTGGAAAATGTTTCCCTTTTTTTAAGAAACCATTTTTTAAGAAATTTTGATTAAAAATGTTTTTTAGTGAAAATTTAAAAGTTTTCGACCAGCCTTGAACCTCCCTCTAAATGTGAATGAAAACCGATTTAGAGAATATCGAACCGTCATTTGATGAAAATCAAAAACCAATATATGAGAGAATGCATTCAGTTAGGCTTTTTGAGATTAAACATTAGGAATCCTCAGATTTTTTTTCCCTAGGAATAAGGTTTTTTCTTTATTTCTATTCAAACTTTCGTATTACGAGCCTTATTTATACATTTTTATTGAATCACAGCGCAACATTTTTTTGTCTCAAGAGCAAACTTATGTGTCTCCGAAGGATTTTGGGCCGCTGAATCCGAATCCGGGCTCAGATTTGCTCCAACACGTCACAATTTTGAGCTATACCTCAATTTATAGGGCAAAATATTTGATTTTGGGCTTTTTTGACTGCAAGCCACTAAGCATGGAAATATTTTTTTTAAGCAATCAAATGGTTAATTGGTCAATTAACATCTAAATTTACGAGTCATGCAAAATATTTCGTTTTACCTAATCAAATTTGATAGATTTAAGCATTTTATGTGAGTATGAAAACTTGCATGCAACTTTTGGAGGGTGACTTGTATGGCAAATATCGTACCTAACATAAATGGCTTAAAACTATCAAAATCGATTTGGTAAAACGAAATATTAAGCATGAGTCATTAATTTAGATGTTAAACGAGCAATTAACCTTTTGATTGATTAAAAAAATATTTCCAAGCTTAATAAGTTGCAGTCAAAAAAGCCTAAAATCGCATATTTTGCCCTACCAATTGAGGTATAGCTCAAAATTGTGACGTGTTGGAGCAAATCTGAGCCCGGATTCGGATTCAGCGGCCCAAAATCTGTCAGAGACACATAAGTTTGCTCTTGAGACAGACCAAAAGATAATTTTTGTTACGCTGTGATATTAAAATTACTGCTGCCGTTCTGAAATCGATTCCGGAACAAGTTTAGTATTAAATGGTGCTAGATTTTGGGATGTTTCTATTAATTTAGATATCTTTTTGCATCTTTAGATTATTTTACACGCTGGAAATAAAGTGCCAAGTTCAGCAGTTAGAATTTCAGGAGAACAAAAAAGCAGGCCGTCAAATTCTATGTATATTTATTTTTAACAAACTTCGGTAGAATTTTGCTTAATCTTCCAAAATCAGAACTTTTACAGAAATCACTAACAAAAAAACCCAAATTAATCCACCTAGTGGTGATAATGCCTTTCTCGTCGTATATGTTCTCACGACCTTTCCGTCGACGTAAGTCAAAGTGTTCTTGAATTCTGATATTTAAAAAAAAAGTAAGCATTTTATCAAAGCCATCATTGAATTGACTCAAAAATTATTGATGGGATATAGTCCGACGTTATGTTCAACGTATAAGCAGAGCTGAATAATATCAGATTTCTCAGTTGACCGCTTGAGCACCTTCACTAACACTGGGGGCTGATCAATATCAACATGATCCTAACAAGCAAAGATATAACTTTTTAAACAATCACAGATCACTTTGTGGTCTCCGATACTGATATCGATATATGGCCGGAAACTTTTTTTTGCTAAATCAAAAAACCTAAAAATCCGCGATTTGATGTGTCACTTGCATGGGTTTCGTTCACTTTTATATTTGGCCATTTCCGGTGAGAAACCCGGAACTGGTTCCGGATCAAAACCGATTCAGATATGTTCTGAAAATATTTCCCTGCTTACTATTCATCAGGATAAAAAAGCCACTATTTGATATGTCGCATGGATGGGCTTGGTTAACTTTTATACTTTGCCACCTCCGGCGGGACATCTGGAACCGGTTCCGATATGGTCTGAGAATGCTTTCTTGCTTACTGTTCATCAGGTTATCGAAAAAGCTGCAGTTCGATATGTCGCATGCATGGTTTTAGTTCAATTTTATATTGGCCACTTCCAACGAGACACCCGGAACCGGTTCCGGAACACAACCGGTTCAGATATGGTCAGAGAATATAATACTACCTACTGTACATCAGGATATAAAAAAGTCACTATTTGATATGTCGCATGCATGGGTTTGGTTAACTTTCATTTCCCACCTCCGGCGGGACATTTGGAACCGGTTCTGGAACACTACCGGTTCCGATATGGTCTGAGAAAGTTTTCCTGCTTACTGTTCATCGCGTTATCGAAAAAGCCGCGGTTTGATATGTCGCATGCATGGGTTTAGTTCACTTTTATGTTTGGTCACTTCCGGCAGGACAGCTGGAACCGGTTCCGGGACACTACCGGTTCAGATATGGTCTGAGACTATTTTTCTGCCTACCATTCATCAAGTTATCGAAAATGCCGTAGTTTGATGTGCCGCATGGACACTCAGAAAAAATAGCATATTGATTTTAAAATGTCTGCACTTAGATTGAGACCAGTTGCTTTCACACTTGAAAAATATGTGCGCCGCTATTGAATCTTTATCGATTCAGTCATGATAGATTCCATGTGCGGCGCTTTTGCTTTGCAATAACCAATCTATTGGTTTTCAATCGTACTGCTTATGACAAGGCTCATGGTTTAAAGCCATGAAATAAGGAAAATGAATTAAAAACACACTCATTCGGATTCAAAATAGGAACTAATGAGGAATTTATTATCATTGAATATTTAGTGTTCACAACGCAGGACTCGGCTACTGCAGCACCGCAAATTTGAGTGGCTGATGTTGATTTATCCGCTCGGTCCGCTCGATACTTTCCATAGTGGCTTGTAGTGGCGATGATCCGGAACAAACCGCCTGCTGCTGCTGTTTTTGAGAAGTGGTTATATCATCTGGTAGAGCTGTAGGTAGGCACTGTAGATAAGTTTGGTTCCTTTTCTGCTGTTATCCGGTAACATAACTCATCCCAGCTGCTATTGCAGCCAGGATCCGGATGCTTGTTAACCAGCTCGTCGCTCGTCATATTTGAGCTCGCAGTGGACCATCATAAATGACTGATTCCATATGTACAACTCTGCAAACGAAATCCTACGTGAGAATAATTTTCTTAGATTATAAAGAAACGAGTAACGATTTACTTACCTTCCAATATCTAATAATTCGCCAATTAATTGAACGAAAATGCTCGCCTCTTGCGCACCCCATTTTGTTTTTCATGTTCAAGTTTGTTTTGAAATGTCGTGTGTGCAGAGTTTTTGCTTTTTATGCTCCTACACTTCGAATGTATTCTATTCATAATGTAAAATGAAGGTATTCCTAATAGTTTCTATTACTTGCACTTAAACTGATTACACCTGCAATCTATGTGGTTTGTGCACATAGAATTTATCAGTCAATTTATTTGAGTGGATGGGTTTGCAGCGTTTTCATATCTGGCCCCTTCCTGGGGTACCGGTCCGGAACACCTAAATGGCCATAACTCCGGAACGGCTGGACCGATCTGAACCATTTTCAATAGGAAACAATGGGACCAGATTCCGCGTCGAATGAACCGTCGGTCATTAAAATCGGTTGAGATTTACTGCCAAAAAGTGATGTGAGTTTTTTTGTACACATACACACATACGCACACACACACATACATACACACACACACATACATACACACATACATACACACACACAGACATCACCTCAATTCGTCGAGCTGAGTCGATTGGTATATAAGACTTGACCCCTCCGGAGGCTCTATCAAATTTTCGTTTTTGGAGTGAACATATAGCCTTTCGGTACAACTTGGTGCACGAGAAAGGCAAAAATAATGGTAGCATTTTTAGCCCATTCTGATTCATATATCTCGAACTTTATGCACGTAAACACGATTTCAAAAGATATTCTTAAATTCAGCAGAAGCGTATACCAAATTTGTATGAATTTTTAGGTTTTCTTTAGCTTCAAAATGTGTGATCGTATTCTTAAAATATGAAGATTTCTGAAGTGTTACATTGAGCTAGAAAGTTTAAATTTGTATTAGAAACCTGCCAACTTATCCTTAATTTTTAAGACAGAGAATTAACTAAAACTTGTGTATTTGAACCAAAAAGAGAGCTGCAAATTAAAAAATAAACATCAAAATGTCTAACAATAAGTGTTACGTAACTGAAGCTAATCGCAACATTTAAATAGACATTTTTCACACAATTACACTTATATAACAATGAAATTAATAAAAGAAATATACCCAGCACCCATTTGAAAAGCACGGTGTAGATATAGCAAAAAATTGTCGGACACATAACGATTAAGAATAAGTTAAATATTTTGTACCATTTGATACATTGTGGAAGCTCATACATTCACCCGTTAAAACAATAAATTTGGTTGTCCCCAAGATTGTTCCTGTCATAAAAGAAAATACTCTGTCATTGACGTAGGTGTCAAGATTAAGATGACAAATTACTATACCTGAAGCTATTTAAAAATTTATAAATTGCCGAAAAACACCCGAACGTGATCTCCTTCTCGTCGAAAGCCCCTGCACGTGTCTTTCCTAGCTCAGCCAATGATCGACCGGCGCTACAATGTTTCAACGCATCAACCATACCCATCGCAACATCTGAGGCACCAAATTGCTAATGTGACTGCGCCCAATAAAAGAAGAAAAAATGCAGTTTGTTTTGCAGTAGGTAAGTAGTAGACTTACGTGTTCGGCGTATGTGCTCCCATTATCTCAACCATGCTGTCATCGTTGGCCATGCACAGACCCAACATATACAGATACCAGTGGGCGCATCTGTACCCCCAGAAACCGACTTCCGTGGCAATGGATTCCGCATAGTACTCCGGGGCGCGGTTGTGATTGCATTCGCCAGTGGTCATCATGGATTGAGCGTTGCAACCCGGTTGTTCTACACCTCCGTTGATGTAGAAATCGGTATGCCCACTGGGATGTAGGATTCCGCGCGCAAAAACATCCGTGTGGATCACCTTTTTTAAATGGAGAGTTCTTTATGAGTATAATTTAACAATTAGTTATGGGGTCACGCTAACATTTTTGTTATTTAAAAAAAAACTGAATCAACTAGATGAATCTCAATTGGGAAATTTCAAATCCCTTCCAAGCTCAAATTCCGTCGTGCTTTCTGAGAAATTCCAAGAAAAAATCATTAGGAAACAAAGCATGTTACATGTTTGATCTGTTGCATTAACAAATTGCATTTTTACTTTTGTTACCTCAAAACTACCAAACAGTAATTCAGAAATATGTTCGAGTTGAAGATACGTTCGTCTATCATGGGAAGTGTCATTCGCTTCGGTAATAAAACTTACCTGCACAAACTCTGCATCGGTCTGATCCAACTTAAATTGACTAGGCGCAGTGATGAAGAGTGGTTTCGCTGGATCCAAGCCGGTAATTCGTTTGAGTTTACCCGAGCGCAGATAATTGGAGATCATGCCGGAAGTCTGACCTCCCAAGCTAAAGCCTACCACGTGAATGTCGTCCAGTGTGAACATCCTTTCGGCGATCAGGAAATCCAGCAACTGAGCTGTGCAGTTTGCCACCGTCGGAAGATTGCGCACGCCTTGGTAGTAGCACGGTTCCAGTACCAGCGGATTATAGTCCAGGGAAATGATGTTGAACTCGTCGTAGGCCAGGTAGGCGGGCCGAATCGAGGTGTTAGGTGCGTAATCGCGGTGGCCTGTGTAGCCATGAATCAGTACGATCAGCGGACGGTTCGGTACGAATGGAGCTTGTTTTATCGTGTCAGGTGCGAACATGCTTAGTTGGGTTGGGTTGCTTTCGGTTTCTCTGTAATAGGGGAATAATAAGCGACATAATTGAATTTAACGTTCTGGCTCGCTCAATGGTTTTGTTGCAATATATTACTGTTCTCCATGTGGACCCATGTGGACAAAGCTTGTTTATACGAGAAATTGAGCGTACATTCGGTAAACGGTCATTAAGCAGAAAAGTTGCCAAAATTATACCAGAATGCCAAAATATAAGTCAAACGGCGCAATAAAGGCCTGTGCCAAGCCTTTGATGGCCTCCCTGCTTGCATAGATAATTACCAGGATCATTGGAAACTACTTCATTGGCAGTGATGGATAGCGGCTCTTAGGGGACCCAAAATCAATGAGTGGAAAAATTCCAACCCAACAAGTGAACGAAAACGCAGTGACAGAGGAATCTGCGTTGAACAAGAAGAACAACTGTCGGAGCACGAATCAGTTAAGCTCTGCATATCGCATGCCCTGGCCAAGAAGGAGTACAACCTCCTTGCCAAAGAGCGGTCCAACCAGCGCAACATGGCTGAAACCTGCCGAGGAGACGCGACTCCCGGCGGGCAAGAAGCGCCCGAAAGAGACGGGCGGAATGTCAAAGTGGAAGAAGGGGACGGTTAGCGCGAACAATCTGGCCTCCAAGTCAGCTGCGAAACGCGCAATCAAAACCAAGCCCCAGGAGGCCAACCCCAAGAGAAACGGGGGCCAACCGAAAAAAAAAACCTTGGATTACGGTTGCAAAAAAAAGAAGGCGTTGAGAAATGTCAAACCAGCATGCAAAGCTGAGACGGATATGTACGCCGAGATGCTAAGGGCCATGTGCGGCGAAAATCGTCTCCCACCGCTGGATGCGGATGTAAAAAACATTCGGCACACCAGAACCAGAGCAACAATGCTAGTGCTAGAAGGGTCGCCAACAAAGGGCACCGCCTACAAGGCACTAGCTCAGGAGACACTGGACGAAAAGCTGCAGGTGAAAGTCATGACGGAGAAGGCAACTCTCCAGGGTCAAAAGATGTACGAGATCACGGACGCAGAGGAGCCTCAAGCAGCAGTAAATGGACAACGTGCACCGATTCGTCTGTAGAAGGGCCCGGCAGGCACGAATGTCGCCACGAACCTCCACGAACAAGCTCTCAGTAAGGAAGGTGAACAGTCGGCAAGATCATAGTTGGCTGGTCGGTGTGCTCACTTAGCATTTACGAGCCGCCAGAGACGTGCATCAAATACTTCGAGCAAGGACACAAATCACGGGCGTGTAAAGGCCCTGACAGGAGTAAACTCTACAGGATGTGCGGAGTACAAGGACACATCGCCAGAAAAAAACAACTAGGCTCGGCACCCAAATACCTGATTTGACGAATAAGAGCCACATGACGGGCGGGCCTAAATGCCCACTCACGTGAGGAGTTTGATCAACTGACGATTACGCAGATGTAGGTTACACAGCTAAACCTGAACCACTGTGAGGCCGAACAATAGTTGCTGTGGCAGTCAGTCTCGGGAGTCAAGTACACAGATCGCTTTACTATCGAATCCTAATACCGCATCCCTCCCGATAAAGGGAACTAGGTTGTGAATAAGGCTAATCTATCGGAGATCTGGTAAACCGGTCGTTTTCCGGTCCAGGAAATAGTCTCCACATCGCACGAGGGCTTTGTAAGAGCGGAGATCAACGAGGTGGACCTACTACTGCAGTTGTTATGCTCCTCCTAGGTGGCTGATAGACCAGTTCTCGTTTATGCTGGATTCGGTATCAATCGCACTAGTGAGTCCCATGGTCGTCTGTGCAGACTTCAACGCCTGGGCGAGTCAAAGATAATGTCAAATAGCTCGACAATAATGCAATAGCAATAGAGTAAGGTGGGGCAAAAGTTCGACCCTAGTTGGAAATTCAATTCGTTTCAAGGAGTTGATGCAGATAAAATTAAATGAAATTGCAGATTACATCTCAAATTGGACTATCACACTTTTTTTGATACGCCTAAAAAGTATGATAAAAGTGCACATTCGCCTCGGATCGTCTCGACGTCTTCGGTGCATTTATTCCTCCATTTACAAGGAGTAAGTGCACCGAAGACCTCAACTCGATCCGACTTGACCCTGCGCTGCAATCACACTTTGAAGGTGTGTGCACACTATTGTTTCAGTCCAATTTGGGGTGCAGTCAGCAATACTGTGTGGCGATTCTACCATCCATGAGCTAACATTTTGCTGAACAAAGTTACGCCAAATATCTTTTCAATTTTGAGTTACAACACTTTTAGTATGTGTGTGTCTTATTCGAAGTCTTGCCCCACCACTGGGGCAAAAGTTCGAATCTAGTATTTGTGGAATTTCGCTAACCGTGGCACACTATTTTGACACTTTTGTAATAGGAATAACTGAAACCAATTAATAATTGATTGGCCCATTTTCAAGATTTGGCTCTGCTATGGATTTATGCCGTTTGAGCCTTTATTATAAGTTATTATATTACCTTTGTAAATGTTTTGTGAAAAGATGAAGAGGTTTTATGCCTTTTTGAGAACGATTTCATAATGAGAAAAAGGAAATCACTCAAAGGGGCTTTTCCCTCTTCCTAAATTTTTGTTAAAAAATAAAACTAAACTAAACTAAACTAATTAATAATTGATGTTGGAACTGGAATACACTTTAACGTTCGATCTAGATTTTACCCAAATTAGGGATAAATTAAATACAGCAAAAATTAGTAGATTTCCGCCAAATCCAGATAAAACAACATTTGTTTTCAACTTTGATCGAATTTTCTCACTAATTCCATCATTCTTAGAGATAATATGTACATTTTGCACTATTTTAGGTTTTTACCTAAAGTTGTCACGTGACTCTAACTCTTACCCCACAATTCGAACTTTGCCCCACTATGTGTAAAATATGATTTCCAGATTCTTTTGCAAAAAGTTATACATGCTAAAGCATCTTCAAAATATACCTAGGTACGCCCAAAACAAAATATCGAATTCGATTTCATTACAATTCCATTTCATGCGTTGGAAAGGACCATGGCATGTTACAATTTTTTTTTATCAAAAACCAACATTTTGTCATAACTTTTCGAAATATTGATCAATTTTCATATTTTTTGGAATGGAAGACTCTTTTTCAAAAAGGCTTCGAACAATGTTGACAACCGAAAGAAATAATATGAATTGAGCTCAAAAACTTCAAAAGAAACTTTTGCCCCACTTTACTCCATATAACGAAGAGCCGGACCGTACTATTTGGAATGAAGGAGGACCGCAAATTTGTCCAGGTTCAATCGTTTTTTATACTGACGGATCGAAACAAAACGATCAAGTGGGAGCTGGAGTAATAGGCCCAGTTGTCAGTCTCAATGGGTAGATGGCCAACCGTCTTCCAATCTGAAATACAAGCAATACTAGAATGTGCCACAATTTGTTTGAAGAGGAAATACAAGCATTCATATATTTGCATTTAACTACTGTAATTCGAAGTTAGTATGGGAATGTATTCTCTTGCTACAGTAATTATCTGCCAACAATACCATAAATATTTACTGGGTGTCAGGGCACCAAGGTATAGATGGGAATGAAAAAGCAGACGAACTAGCAAGAATTGGATCATCAAAACCTCTTCTAGGCCCAGAGCCTTTTTGTGGCAACTCTCCATGTTCCATAAAAATGGAACTTCGGAACTGAGAAAGGGTTATGGTTCATGCAAATTGTAATAAAACCCAAGATGCACGACAATCTAAAAAAGTTCATTACTACAAATGTATCAATTACAAACAAACTTCTTTCTCTGTCCAAAAAAGACCTGTGCACATATACAGGACTAATAACAGGACACTGTCTTACCAATTATCACAAGAAATTAATGAGAAAAGTTGAAGATGATACTTGTCGATTTTGTGATGAGGAATCTGAAACTTCTGCATATTTATTGTGTGACTGTGTTACATTCTTTACTACAAGAGTAAGATATTTAGGTAAGGGATTCCTACAGCCCCTGAAATATGGTACTTACAGCCTTGTATAGTAATTAATTTTATACGACACACTTTTCCCTGCGGGGAAACATCCGACGATCATGCGCTGAGGATCTCTGCTCATAGTGACCTATTGCCTTGATATGTGGTTATATAGATTAAAGCGGGTGGTGTATCACAAAAGATCAGAAAATTGGTCGCAGTGATAAGTTATCCTACAGAAAAAAAAAATATAAAGTCGTTTCCTTCGTAGGAAAAACCCATCTCCCGGTTTGTACTTTCAATGCCAACATCATGTTTACATCTATTAGATAATATACGCTCCCGAAAACAACGGGATTTCGTGGAGACTTTCGGTGAACCTTGCCTTCTTTTGCAGGAGTAAATCTTGTTTGATGTTGCAGCTGGAACTTGTGAGTTTTGTTTATGTTCTTGACGGTGGAACGGGGGACTCCTAAATGGGTATTGTCGTAATAAATGTGTAATTGAGCTAGTTTTAAAAATTAAAATTTTAGTTTTAAACATTTTATTAGTTTACCGAATAAACACGAATATTTTTGTTTCAAACGAACGAAATTTGTCTCTGTGTAGGTGGAGGTATTTTGACGGACGATTGTAAAGTTTAGCACCCACCAGCTGATGTACGAAAACGGCCTACGGACCATTGAATGTTACAAACGGTAGCGGAAATATCAGACCCACCTCTTTAAAGAGAAGAAACGCCACCTGGAAGTAATGGAGTGTGAGGAGATTCGTGCTTTTCGCAAGAATCAGTTCTTCAAGGACTTTATGCTGTTAACGAACTTGAGGAGACTAAAAGATGGACGCAGCATTTTGACAAGCACCTGAATGATGCAACCCAGTCACATATGATGTTGAATAGGATGCTAAAGTGGAGGCGATATGCATACACAATATACAAAAATCGATTGAGGGTTTCAGCAAAATTTTGCTGAATTTTGCCGAGCTGAAGGTTTCAGCAAAAAAATTGCTGAAATCCAGCAAAATTTGCTGATTTGTTCAGTAAACTCTGCTGATCAGCAGTAATGTTTTGCTGAAATTCAGCAATCTTTGCAGAAAGTTCAGCAAAAAGTTTTGCTGGACCCTTCAGCTCGGCAAAATTCAGCAAAATATTGCTGAAAGCGTTTGGTGTGTAGAGCAGGGGGTTTCAAAACGTGCACTTGATGTACTTCACAATAGTTTGCCTTAATTTGAATTATTACTACTTGTTTAGTAATTAATTGACCCACCATCTTTCAGCTACACAAAATAGAGGTGGCCCTGCTGATTAAATAAAACTAAAATAATATAATTCAGGTTCTATGATAGTTATTTGAACTTGCCAATAGCTAGTTAGACTTGAAAGTGTTGTTTGGGCTGATGGCTTATTGAATTAACAAAATTTGCAATAAAATAATGATGAAACCGATGTAGAGAATGGATCGTATAAAAATTCTGAGTTGAGAAATCTTTGACTTTCTCAAAAACTGCGAGAAAAACCTACAAGAAATTTTGCTAATGAACCAAAGAAAACATGCAGGAAATTCAAGGAAGGTCTCCCAAAAACAGTTCGAAGTTCTTTAAAATCCACATTTACCAAGCATAAAAGTAGGACTTTACTGCAGTACTCGGCAGGAGTTAAGAAAAAACATTTATTTAAAAAAAAAAACAACTACAAGAATGCTCAAGGGAACTTGATCAAAAAATAATGACATAAAATCAATTCAGAGATATGATCAGGGAAAAAAAATAAAACGATAGTGTACCTAGATGTAACGTCGAACAATTTACCAAGAATATTTAAAGAGCTAATAAAAACTGAATTCCCCGTCACATGAAATAAACACATGTTTTACGTCACATTCAATTAAATTTTACAAAAGTCGCGTAACATTAAGTCCAAGGACCTGTCAAACATTTATTTTTACGTTTAGTATAATGCTTTCTGGGGCCTTTAGTGTCGTGTTTATTGCTTACCCAACGTTTTGGCACCTAGGGATGCCCGAGCAAAGGTGATTAACAAAATGATAACAAGTTCTGTTAGCTGGTTTTCATTCGTTTAATTATTCAGTTTGTTATCATTTAGGTTGAATAAAGAGCCAACATAACAAAAATTAAAGCTCAAATTTACTTCTCGAATACCAACATGATAAGGAATTAAGTTATCATTGAGTTCAAGTTGATAACTAATTGTATAATACAACATTTTGTTCAACATTGCATTTAGTTATCAACTTGAAAAATACATCTGATTGATAACTGGTTTTGTTATCAGCGATCATTCATAGCTATTTTATCGACGAAAAAAGCAAACGTTTACTTTACCCACATCGTCAGTAATTGAAAAAAGTTTCTTATAAATCACAACCCATGGTTTCAACTGTTGCACCCACCGGGTCTCGAACCCTGATTGCGGTCGCAGCCTATAGCCCCTATACCAACGGGACTCAGTGTGAGTGAGAGTAATTGAAAGCAACGATTTCGTACTGCAGTTATGAAGGTGGAAAGCAGAATCTATATTTAGATTCGAGGTTAATCAGACTCTCAGTTTTAGGAAAGCTTTGAAATATGCGTTTGGTAACTGATATCATATTTTATTATCATTTAGTATTTTTATGTTATCGCAATAGATGAAAATTATCGATAACTAAATTTGTTATCATCTGGTTATCACCAATTGGAAAAAATAATAACAAAAATAATAAAATGATAACACAGTTCATTACACTGCTCGACAAAATTTTACAAAATTTTGTGTTATGGGATGAGAAAAAAAATAACAGGGGTTTGGGACCCTCGAAGTGTCATAGTGAAAGAATTTTTGGAAAATATTTTACCGGGCCTTCACAGTTTAAAACCGAAGTTTGTATGGAGAACTTGGGGTGTTCAATTGATACGTGCATTAGAACGCGCTGTGCATATATTTAGGCGTTAGATAATAACGAAACTAACTCAAATACCGATAGCACCTAAAAATATGCACGGCTCATTCTAATGCACATATCAATTGAACACCCCAAGTTCTCCATACAAACTTCGGTTTTAAACTGTGAAGGCCCGGTCCAATATTTTTTCAAAAATTCTTTCACTATGACACTTCTAGGGTCCCAAACCCCTGTTATTTTTTTTCTCATCCCATAACAAAATTTAGTGTTGAACGGTGTTATCAAAGCGATATCACTTTGTTATCCACATTTGCTCGGATAATGCCTTTATCACGGGGAACATAATGTTCTCGTTTTGAGATATGCGAATTGTCAAAAGTGAGGCAGATGTCACCATTTAGCTTGTCAAAAGACCATTATTTGCGAATTCAATTTATAGAACGTTGAAGAATTCCCAGCCAGCAATTTGGTTGCTATATCGAAATTGAAACTGAAATAGTCAAACATATATGTTTATGCATATGTATTATGCATCAAAGAAATCGTATTCAATGCACGAAACAGGCATGGATCTTCAAAAACATTTGTAGTTATTCCAGTAGCTTCTGCCGCCTTTAAGGGTATCATCCCTAAAGCCAATCCGAATCTAGAGTATTTTTTTTTATTATTTTTTGGTTCGTTAAAGCTTCGTTACTCCAAAGGCAAACCGTAAACCGTTCGAAATGCTCGCCGTTAACGCTAATGGAAAGTTGGTGGTTCCGCAGTATGGGGCTCTACCAAATCAAACAACTCGCGCACTCATGAAGAACTGGGTGCTGCGAATAGAAACGGTTTTTATTTTTCAAGCTAGCCAACACACACCTACACGCTCCCGGCATACAGCTTGTAAACACGCACGAGCGTACAATTTTCTTGCCCTCTCTCAGCGCGGTTGTCAAACACGCCGTCGCGACGCTGTTCGGAAATGGTAAACATGATCAATCCACCATTATTCCCATTCTGTTCTCGTGTTCAAAGTTTATTATTTTCCATTCGCGATGGAAATTTTGATGGATAGATGTTACAAAATTAGCTTAAATAGGCTCAAAACAATGTTTATCCTTCTCCTCGCTTTCCAACGGCTTGACAGTGGCAAATAAAGATATCGTGACATCAGTTTTGATTATATCCGCAGCACAGATAACAATATTCTTCAATCAATCACACAGGTTCGCGAAACTCAGAGGTACACCTGTAGTAAGCCCATGTAACACATTTGTCACAGAACAGTCACGGTGGCTCAGGTTTTTGTTGCGCAGAAGTCACTGTGACTTACTTCTAGCAAGTGAGTATTTATTTGTCAGAAGTAAGTCACGGTGACTTCTGCGCAAAAAATGCTTCGCTGCCGTGACGCTTCTGTGACAAGTGTGTTACTTGGGATATAGATGTTGTCAAGCCGGCATTATCGACCGCCTGTCGACAACGGACCAGATCTTTACAGCACGGCAAATCCTCCAGAAATGCCTTGAATATCAGATCTGTACACATAAAAACTTAAACTTAGCCCACGCAGAAAACACATTGAGTTTGAAGTTCTGGAACATACTATTCGAAATTTCTAAAACCACCAATATTCATGTGGCAACGTGGTATTTTACAACGCAACTGCCCATTTCTATTATTCATAATTTTAAACATTGCCATGGTTGGAGACTGTAGGACCATAACCTTAATATTTTGTTACTGACACACGACCTTCAGATTGGTAACTTGGTATACACTCGTTTAACAGGACAACTAGAGATCAAATATGCTTCGCAGGGAACGCTTCACTCATGAAGTTGAGTACCGATTGATTCAAAGTCGAGAACACTGAAACAGTTTATCGATCACGGTAGTAACCAAATTTTCAATTTGAACTTCTCAGTTATTCACTGTACAAACTTTCTTAAATTCATTTGATTTCCCGGCTATATCAACGCACCTGGTATACAGCCAAAATGTAACGTTTTCGTTAGGGCATCTTCTCTCCGTTTCAAAACATTTGAAGAAATTCCAATCCGCAGCACTCAGTGAAAGAATTCCAGTAATTATAAATATTCCCCAGTATTTCATCATCTTCTTGGCACTATTAATAAAACACCAAAAAATATTCTCGATTCAAATCAGTTCATCACAATCGTCTAGATTTCATTCTTACAGAGCACTTCATTTTAAAATATCGATTCGTTTGCTGGTATTCGCCGATTCGCGCAATTTTCGAAATACACCTCCGGGAAAAGTAGTTAGAACGTTCTGAAAACCACTTTCCACCGTGGAACAGACTTTTATATCGAATGTCGTCGAATGAAATTTTCGAAGAGCTGTCTTCTTGAGTCTGTACGCCGTGTGGCGCTATCAGGCTACGTAGGGGAGAGTGTTCAAAAATGCATCTCTGGACCAAGACTTCTCGATACAAGTTATGCCAGAAGGTTTGTAAAGAACAGGTGTTTCAGGACACAATGTGAAACGCATAACTATTTTAAATATTATTTTCCTTCCGGTTGTTTGTGAACTTTTTCGGTATTTATTCTAAACATATTAGAAAAAAAAACTTAAGTACACATGCATTGTGACATCTACAAAGCATGTGTGATAAAATGTGATATAGCTATTGGTATTTAAGGACAAACGTCTTGAAATCCCGCTACAACAGTGCATCAGAACTTCAGACGCACAAATCTCGAGAAGCAAGTTTCAAACAACAGTGCATTTTATTATTCTGTTCTTGCTCACTTGTAATAAGCTTAAAATAAGAAGCTCAGGAACGCTGGTTTTGTTCATGTAGAGATTTGTGCCCTCGAAATCATGAGTAGGTGCCAAAGTCATTGTGGCGGCCATTTTGGGATTCTAACAAGTCTGTTCTTAAATGTTGCTTGAAAATAGTAGACAACTCATATTGTACCATTTTGCAGCACTTTTCCCTACTCCCCCAAGCAGGCAATAATTCATTTTCTTATCAACTTTGGCGCAAAGGCCGAAAGGCGTGTGTCGAACATGGGTAGTTAGACAGAAAACACAATAATGAGGATCAAGTGCCAAAAGCTTCTTTCCCTCGATGATGACGGTGACGCTAATAAGTTCCGTGTACTATACGATGTGGGAGTACCTCGCCAAACGCCAAGCCAGGTTCTGCTGGGTGGATCGGTCCAATCGGATCCGATGCAGGGCTTTAATTAGTTTTTTATGCAAATGAGACTCGTCGTATGTAAATACTGGCGATAATTTGGCAAACACTTGTTGAACCCTTCCTCCTTCTGTTGTTGGAACTGGAAGAGTGATCTTTACCGTTGCTGCTGTCTGGTAATCCGGCGAACTTGTCGCTGTCCGGGAACAAGATAACTACCGTTAGAAAGAAGCCGTTATCAGACTCGTCAGCTGAGTACAAATTGAAGTCTTCGTAGCCCGGTCTGGGGTTCTGGGCTTCTTGAACTTGACACGATCTATAGGGGATCAGGTTGGGTGCATTTTTACCATATGGAATTGTGGATCGAATAGTACTGAAGTTGAATTCTTTTTCTAGATACATTGTATTAGGAATAACACAATTAGCTGAATCAGGGCTACACTTTCATGTATGAGTTCAAAAATGCTAATTATTTGCGCACAGAAAGTGTCACAAAGTCGTTAGGTAAAGCTATTTCTTAATTAAAATTTATCGTAGGCAGGGCCCAATTAACTTGTCGGAGGTTTTATCTACAGGTTAATTGAATAAGCATGGCATTGATTTGTGAATCGTTATGTCGTCTTTCATTTCTATGAGGAATAAAATTTTATTTTTATAAAAAAACCTATTTGAACAGATTTTATTGTATTCAATTATGGTTTTGATAAAAACTTACTTCACGAAACTAAATCACGTCAAAAAGCGCAGCATTCATCATCTGCAAATTACGGGTCTTCAACTAGTTAGAGAGCCCTGGGGAAAGGTTCTTAACTATACCGGTCAAGATAAAAGATTGCTCCAAACGGAATTTACTTTAGCAATTCCGTTTGAGGTCCATACATAGCATTAAAAGGTACAAATGCCACTTACACGGCTAGACGGTTTATTACGATGATATCGAAGTATCACCGAAAATAGAGAGATAATCCCTGAAGAAAGGGCTTAATAAGTCTTATCCCTGCCTGGGCTTAATAAACAATCCCTAGAGGAATATCTGAAGCAATTCCTGGAGAAACATCAAGAAAAGCTTCCAGAAAAATCTATATTAATATTTCACAAATACATAGTTAAAAAAATCCCTGAAAAAATGCCTGATAAGTAACATTTCTTAGTCAAATAGACTAGAAAATGTTCTTGTTCTTCTTCTTCTTTTCTTCTGCTTTTCCTTATTCCTTATCTGCTATTTAGCTCCAAGTTTCACTGAACCTTCGCCATTCCGTAACGAGGGTAGATCACCTTGTAATGGTGCGTTACGGCGTAAGATCTACCAGAACATTTTCTGAATTCTGATCTTGTATTTTTTTTAGCTTTGTTAATTTAAATGCAAGAAAAAAAATCCAAGATCACAATTTGGTCTACTTTTTTGTATTTTGTTTTTCATTGTTAATAAACCATTTGTTTCAGGAGGATTCAGAAATTTTTTTGTCTATGTCTAGAGGGATTTATTTCCGAAAATTATGTAACTGTTGTGAGCCTATCACCATTTAATACTATTTTCTCTTTCAGATGTACAAGCAGGCAACCCTACAGTCGGGCTTCGGGCCGAGTGTCGTAATGTCGCGATTTTTTTTCGGATCGCTAACTTTTTTTTTACTCGTTTGGCGTGATCTTGTTTTATTTTTTTTTATTTTTCATTTTTCAGATAAATTGAGATGTTTTTTTGTTGTTGTTTAACACGATTTTTTGTTTATTTTTTTGCTTTCCTTTTATTTCGTTATTTCTCAAGTCGCCATTTTTTTCCTCGCGTTTTAAACATTTATTGTAATGATGATGATTAACCTGGGCTTGTTAGGGGAATATCTGTAAATAAAAGAAAATCAGGTTAAGTACGGTTCCTTTGAATTCCACTAAGAATTTGCATCCTTTGACAGATACGTATTTCGACCTCAACTGTAAGGTCGTCTTCAGTGTCTTGTACTTGACTCGACTTGAGTCAAGTCGACCCGATTTTCTTTTATTTATTTATTGTAATGTTCCGATGACCCTGAAGGGATCGATTCTGCTTGGACCTCTCACTGCGCAGAAACATAATTATTTAAACAATAAAAAGAAAAACATCTCTTTTGATTGTCGGCTTTCAAAAGATTAAATCTTAACCAAGTAAACAACCAATGCCGTGGGTCCATCGCCAGCTTTTCAGGCGAATCCTTGACCTACATAATACATCTGCCAACCACCCACTCCGTATTTATGGGAGTGTCCTTCCCCTATCCCAAGTTACGGTAGAGATGGGCGTGGCCGGGAATAATGACAATTGTGCTTTTGGTATTCTTGCAAAAGATTGGAGCAAAGTTAACTCCCCGGCCTTGCTCCGAAAAGCAATCCGAGAAGGTTAGCAAAAGGTACTGAATGTTGTTAGTATCCAAACTACGAAGTACATATACCGTAACTTCGCTATCGTTAACGCTAACGCCAAGTTTCACTGAACCTTCGCCAGCCTCTTTTCAACTTAGGGTTCTTTGAGCATTTCCACAGTTATTAATTGAATGGCTTTTTTGCCTACCATTGCATGAATTTGTACAATTGTGAGGCAAGTATCCATAGAGACGGGCTTGGTGGTCTAGTGGCTACCGCTTCTGATTCATATGCAGAAGGTCCTAGGTTCAATCCCTGTCCCTTCCCTTACCTCCTACTTTGTATCTTTCTATATACTTTTTCCCTCTTCTCTACATTTACAACATCATGTATGATGTACATGTTCATTGCCATCGCTAGAACAGAAACGGGTTGAAAATGCCGTTTCCCTTCATTCCAAATTTTCCTAGCACAGTGTTACAATCCTATTAGATAACGCCTACAAGTTATGCAATCAAGGGAAGTGTGCCGCACATCTTCAGAATAATAAAAAACAAACTATTTTATTACCTTACCCTGGTATCCACGCACCAATGTGTGAACCTTCTGCCAACCCAGTCCTACCAACACTCCGACATCCGCATGAATTTGTGCTGACGCAGAGGTATATTCGGTCAGACGTGGATACAAACGATTGCGCAATCATCACTTCCTTACCCTTCCCCACATTGACCAGCAACCTGACGTGGCAGGCGCCATTGTTGCTAAAAAAAATAGAAGATCACCAACGCTCACACACTGAAGTTGCCTGCTAGTCCCCGGCAGATATCTCATTGGTTCCTTGTGAGAGTGTAGCTGGTCTGGCGATACTGGAGTAGCACACGGACGGTCAATCAAGCTCAAGCTCAAGCTCAATTGTGAGGCAAGCATCCATCATAGCCTTAAGGTGTCATAATGCATCACGAAACTTTCAAACGAATCATTGACTTTTTGCTTTTCAATGATTGTTTGCCTCACGTTTTCGAAGTGATAAAAAACTGTCAATTCTGCAGCAACGCAGCAGAAAAAGTATCATCGTAATCACTGCGAGTGAGCAAATAGAGTGATACTTTTTCATACGAATATTCGCTTTGGTAGCAGAGAATTATCACTTTGAAATTTCGAGCTGCATATCCAACATGGCTGTCGATGCTGATGATGCCGTAAGAAGCCTTAACTACTACGCTAACTGGAGAAGAGGTTCCCAAGTAGCACTTGTAACTTAGGAAATATTTTAGAAAAATATTAAAGATTGCATAGCCGTTTCACTTCAGACTAATGGTAACAATTCTGTTTTTGCAGTACACATTCTGGTTGCTCAGACATCGCAATGCAACCTTAATCTTGCAGAAGCTACATTAATGTCACACAGTGGCTTTAGTGAAACCTGCTCTTGAACTGTCAAATTCAAAAAGTTGCATGCTTGACATCATCCTGTTACATTAAAACCAAAAACCAAAACAAATAACCAGACCAGTTGCTGCGAAGTCATTGTTTGGTTACCATGTATCATGTTACCGAAAGTCGTTTCCAAATGACGACAGTGTAACTTTTTGTTGTTACTTTGTAAACACATATGAGACGCGCAAAAACGTTCGGTTACTTTGTCACAAATGTGCAACTTACCAGTTACTAACAGGTTGAGTTCAACACTGCATGTCGAAAGTATTAAGTAATTAGATATGTTTGTATGCTAAAACGTAACAAATACGATGTTTAGAACTTATTATTTTAAAGAAGCTCACGGAAAATCCGAACTACCTATATTTTTGGGTGAATTTTACCAAAAAAAAAGAGTATATCGAATAAATTAGTTTCCCAAAAAAAAAACAAATAGAGATGCATCGACCCAAGGGGAGGATCATGAGGTGAACTCAAATATGACGATTCAGTGAATTAAAAAAAAATGCTTTCAAGCTTTTAGTTGGGAATTCTGTATGAAGTAATGTTTGATGTGAATATTGATATCTTCAGACATCCAATTGGCAATGTAGGTTCTACCTAATAATCACAATGGCGATTAGTTGTACCAGTTACAAAAAATTGACATAATATATCTTTCAATTATGACTATGGAGTTCTAAGCGAACAGAATAGAAAAGAAAATTTATCAGAAGTGATAAATAAATTGGCCTAACAAGCCTAGTACCCTTTTTCTCGTTCAACAATTGTACAACGAATCAGTGCGATGTGCAAATGTTTATGCTAAAATTGTCGAATTTTGCAAGCGAGCGATTCCAAGCAACAGCATCAAAATTAAGGACATTTTTTAATTCATGATTCTCTATTGAACTGAAACTTTGCACAGTTTTTCAGTTCCATCTAAATCGCCATTTTTCGATATCAAACTTTTATTTTGAATCACGACTAACTTTTCAAAAGGGTGTATGTGAAAATGGTTCAAAAATATTCAAAAATCTGCACAGCCAAAATGGTTCGTTCGATTGCTATTAATTTTTCAGCAAAGTTAGATAACTAAATGGTGATTCCTAAGAAAATATACACTGTGAAAAAAAAATCTTTTTTACATGAAAAAATATAATTTTTGCCACAAAAACTCAAATAACTCAAAACCCTATCTTTTTACCAACGTATTTTTTTAGGGAAGACGGTCCATTGTATTAGCAATCTACCATAAAAATTTGGTGATGGTAAACTTATAAACAAAAAAGTTATGACAATTCAAACATTTCACAATTTTCACATTTAGTAATAATTTTTTTTCAGTGTAAATTATTTCGGCCGGAAATCGCAGTTTGATGCTGATTTTATTGTTAATGGCCTTGTGTGAGTAAAACAAGCTGTTTTTTTTTATGTATTATGTATACACGGTAAAAATTCTGCACGCTGGATGGAAGGGAAAAATCCCTTAACTATTCAACGTCTCAATCAACATGATTAGAAATTCTTTTCCTTTTAAATCGCAATGCTGTCAGTTTTGATTTGAGAACCAAAACAAACCCACCGAAGAAATAAACTGAAAATCACTTCAATTTGCACTAATGTACAAAGCAATACAATCGAAAGTGAAAAGCTGTTGATTTTGTAATGACTGTTTTGGGCATGAAAGTAAATATAGATGACAGGTAGTAGAAAGTGTTTCGCTTCGATTCGCACCTCAGCATCAGATGTAAAATAGTGTGGTGGTAAAGCAGAAGACCGTGAATCTCATGGTCGTGGTATCGAATCTTGGTGTTGCGGGGATATGCTTTATTTTTTATTTTGAAATCAAAATATTGTCAACAATGAATTGAAGTGCACTTCCAGTAAAACTGAAGAGGCATTGGATGTTCTTTTTCAAATGATATTTAGATGATAATAAACTGTTTGGACAGTAGTGTGAATTCAAGTGCCAATCTGTTCATATCAGAGTGCAGATTTTTTACCGTGTATTATATGTACAGTAATGTTCCGATTTTATCACGCCCTCCGCGCATTAGTCGTTTATTCATTAATCTGCTGTTACATTTGAGGACAAGTGTTTTCCCTCTTCTTCAAGAATGTTGAAAGCGTGTTTTGCAACGTTAAAATATTGAAATGGGTATAGATGTTGAAGAATATTTCTTAGCATTTTTGAAAAGGGGCGTGATTAAATTGTTTAAACAGATGTCGCTGATGGTACGGTGGCATGACTCTCTGCACTTAGCACTTCTGGCAATTTCTCAGTTGTTGTCGTTTTCGAACTTCCTGCGCCCTGCTTTACCGATGATATACAGATGGCTCGTTTGTCAAAGGACGTGAAAATGCGTAAATTTGCATTCAATGTGGAAATTGCACTCTTAGAAAAATTCATGTAAATTTAAGTTCACTTGGATGCACATAAAAGGAGCGGCCCGTTTGACACAAATTTACGTCATCTATCACTAATAAAAGTCGAGCTAGCAATCGCTAGAGCCGAAGCGAGAGATAAAACATATGTATGTAAAATAATGAACCGGATTCGAACTCTGGTCCGCTGATTGAGAGGCACGTTCTATACCTCTCGGCTATATCACCGAGTTCTGAGACATATGATAAATGTAAAACTGTTTCTACCTATCTGGTCAGATAGGTTTGTTGACATCTTGTGCCACCAACTCGAACTTACATGATGGATGTAAAATCCAGTCAAATTTGCCATTCAGTCATGAAATGTTTACGTACGTTGATGGTTTACGTCACGTGTAAATTCCTAATTTTTTAAGAGTGTGGGCATAACCAGTCTCTTTCAGTTTATCTATGGTGCTTTCGGTGAGATTTCGTATCTCTTTTGAACATTTTTTTTTCATCAAACGGTCTACAAGAGAGCGTTGAGTTGAGGACCTTTGAGAAAGCGACTGTTCATGTTGTTCGTTAGATTATAATATACAAAATCACTTATTAGTTTTAACTGACTAGTTTGGTGTTGTTTGCTTGGCTGAAGAAAAAATTTACTATAAAATCTTTAATATCCATAGCCGTAGTATTTTTTTTTGCTTTTTCGTGAGCATTGTCATGGCATGTATACAGACAATCAAACGTAACACTGACGAAATTTTCATTGACCACGCCTTTAACGATCATTTTGAATCTTGATTGTTGCTTTCATAACCAGAAGAGCGCCCATCGTTTTTCATTGCGTTTGACGTTTCTCACTAGCGCCTTCTGATGATGATATTGCACAACGCAGTGTTTCGTGAAACATTGCCACCAGGTGGTGGTAGTGTGAACTGGGCGATGGATTTTCACGAAAATTGTTCTAGACGTTTCGTCTGTTTGTCTGTGGTATGTACCTCTCATGCATTTGTTGTTGTTGAAGTTACTCGCATTCTTCCGATCATAAAGTCTGTTCTCTAAGAGGTATTTTTTTTTGCAGATAAACTAGACGTATACGCGTATATAAAACTTTTATTATACAGCTTTTGTCTTAAAAATAAGTTTAATCCCATTTTTCTTAAAATCAACAACTTTTCAACACTATCATTTTTCACCAGTCACGTACAATAAAAAGTATGACACTCTCAATATTCTGATCACAACACTGGATCGCGTCTAAGTTTCAAAAAGATACTATAGTAATTATGAATAATCAAACAAAAATATCATGAAAACAACTTGTTTAATTCAGGCGGTAGCCTTTACAATAAAATCAGCATCAAAATATTATTCTCGAAATAATTTACACAGAAAAAAATTTTTATTGTTATTAAATGTAAAAATTGTGAAATGTTTAAAATGTCATAACTTTTTTGTTTATCAGTTTACCATCACCAAAATTTTATGGTAGATAGCTGATATAATAGGTTATTTCCCCTAAAAAATTGACGTTGGTAAAAAGATAGGGTTTTGAGATATTTGAGTTTTTGTAACAAAGATCATATTTTTTTATAGTAAAAAAAGAAATTTTTTACAGTGTATATTTTCTAAGGAATCGTCATTTAGTTATCTAACTTTGCTGAAAAATTCATAACAATCGAAAAATCCGTTTTTGCTGTACAGCTTTTAGAATATTTTTGAACTATTGTCGCATACACCCTTTTGAAAAGTTAGTCGTGAGTGAATATGAAGGTTTAATATCGAAAAATGGCGATTTAGATGAAATTGAAAAACTGTGCAAAGTTTCAGATATATTTGAAATGGTCGCTCAGGATCGACTGACAAGACTCCGTGGAATTCCTCAAGCGCACGTGTTTTTCGCTAGTAAAATTGACAATTTCACCAGAAAAATTCAATTGCCAGTCAATTTTATGTGTGTCCCGACGAAACACATTTCCATTTTACTAGAAAGATACTTATTTCCAATCGCCATTGCCATGTTTATCATTTTCCATAATTGTCATGACGAAACAAGCAATGTAACTTTGAGTTTATTTTTCTATTGCAGTGTAAACAAACTATATTACACATTGGTTACCATCCATGCTCTTATGCGACGAACGACATATGTTGCACAGGCTCCACCTCCTGCGCTTTTTCGGTGACATAGCTGTAGAAATCAACGTTGCAGTATTTTAAAATCGATTTTTGTATTTGACGCGTAGAAGTTACCGTGATTTAGTTGTAACAAAGTGTGCTGCTTGGGTTCTTAGAACCATCAAAACCCCAAAACAAAAGGTATTAGGCTTAATAACAATTCTCAAACTTCTTCAAGACTAATTGAGGGGCCAAGAAACAAAGGGGTGTAAGTGACCTTTTTGCCAATTTTGAGCTGAGCATATAATAAACTTCTTCAGATTTCAAGCTTTCCCGAACTTTTTTAAGATTGTTTCCACGATGATTGAAAAAATTACAATAAATCAGAGAAAATTGGGTGGATTTTGAAGCTCCATACATTTTGAATGGGATGAGAAATTGGTCAAAACCTTTAAACCTCATTTACTCGAAAGTGGGTTTTTTTAATTGAGAAAATTTAGAAATAGAAATATATTTTAGATCTGATGATGGCTGAAGAAGAGTAAGCCGAAACGTAATAAATCGAAGCGTTAGTGTGTAGCACTCACCGCAAAATATCAACAACCAATAAATATACAAAAATTTAAAAGTTTTGATTGCCCAGGCTAGAAAAAATACAAAAATGTTTTCACCATACCCCGTCTAAAGGCGGAGTTGGGTATTAGAGGGTTAAAGAATCTTAGGAGTAATTTTAGACGAAATTAGTTATTCTGTTATAATCAACGCACCCCCGGGCCGTGGCCAATCTGCGTTGAATCGCAGGGCGTAGGAGTACTTTTAGACGAAACTAGTTTCAAAACAAAACCTTAGACAAACCCTAGATGAAGATCCAAGGATAGATACTGGAGAAGTTTCTAAAAGTATTTCTGTAGAAATTTTCGGGGATTTTATAAAGAAATACATAAAAAAATCGGGAAAATTTTGACAAATTTAAAAAACAAAAACCATAGAGAATTTTCTGGCGATGTCCCTGAAGGTAATCAATGAAGAAAATTTTGAAAAGTACATGAAAAGAAATCCATTATTAACCCTACTTTGGCATTAGGGTCATTTTTGACCCAAAACGTACACGACGTCAGCGAGCTGCTCCCAACGTGATGCAAAAGGAAGGTTAAAGAACTCTCAGGTAAATCTCCGGAATGAGGAATTTCTGCAAGAATGTCTCTTCCACAATAATTACCTAAAAATATTGTGAAAAAAAATCACAGAGGAATTTCCCCGGATTTTTTTCTAAAAGTGCAAAATTGAAAACATTCCCAAGCGGGCATTACTGTATAGGGGCCCCCAAAATTTGGAAACCTAGAGTAACCAGCGCTTATTTTACCATAAAAGCACTGGTGTACTCCCAGAGTTTATCTATGATTTGTCGCAGAGTAAACATCATTTAATCCGTCGTTGATCGGCGCTTTCAAAAACCAGCTTGGTATTTGTCGACGAAGGAACCTTTTGCCCTCAGACAGTTGAACAGAACACATGACATATTTTTTACGCTGAGTTGAGGAATGTTATTCTTCTTTTTTTTCCTTCCCTGTTGGGGAATTTAAGCCACTGCGTCCAATAAGCTGAACTGTTGTGGCATGTCCCGTTTTGATATTCGCATCTAGCCAGCTAATTACCATGTGTCAGGTAATCAGCTACTGCCACGACGCGTCGTCTCCCAGTCAGGTGCAATGGAATTAATAAACCCCAAGATCTTCCCAGGTTCTGCAGACCAGATCTCACTGGGTTGCAAGAAACCACTATTTAGAGATCTTTGCCTGCGCATGTATAAAGCACCACAACTGCAAAGCAGATGTTCCGAGGTTTCACGTTCCATATTACAGAAACGACAGATATCACTCTGAATCTGGCCAATATTTTTCAAGTGATACCTGCTCGGACAGTGTACAGTTACTAGGCCAGTGTATGTACATTAGTGTGGGACACCAAAATACATTTTACTCCTGTACACTTTTTGAGTTCCATTTTGGCCCCATATCAACTGTGCAAAATTTCAGCTCGATCGGAGAAACTATATTTTAGCGCCAGCCGTTTTAAATTTTCATACGATTTACTATGGGGAAAATCACTTTTTTAAAGAAAAATCACCACAGGTTACTCCTTAACCCCTAAAAATATAGCGATGAATGATTTCTGTTGGAAATTTTACGAGGAACAAACCCTCTGAAGACCACAAAGCGATCGGAGGCATGTGGAAAAAGTTATTGACTGAAAACCGAATGACATGCCCACGCTGTTTAACACGTAAGGAATAACAATAAATAATAAAATCTCGTCATTTTATCGATCAGGTAAGGCTTAATAACTTTTTCCACAAATGTCGCATCGCTTTGCGGTCTTCGGTGGTCTGATTCCTCGTGAAGTTATCTACAGAAATCATTCAACGACTTATTTTTAGGGATCAATGGTTGACCTCAAGCGATTTTTCTTTGAAGAGGTAAATTTTCCCCATAGTAAATCGTATGAAAAACTAAGAATGGCGGGCGCAAAAATATAGTTTCTTCGATCGATCTGAAATTTTGTACAGTTGATATGGGACCAAAATGGAGCTCAAAAAGTATACAGGAGTTGGAGTTTTTCCATTTTTTATATTTTCCCATATAAACCGTGTACCAGGCTAATGTACATAGAGCACTCTTGTTAAGCTCTAAGAGCTTTTTGGTTTTATAAACACTTGGTGTTATGAATCGTTTTGACTGATTGCAATTTTTGACATCCATCCAATTGGATATCACCCTCTGCTCAACCCAGCATTTCAGGTCCATTTTAATTGTGCAGTTTGATATACCGCAGAATGGTTCTGGACCAACAAATTGTGAATTGGAACCACTTTCAGCAAGCTCGTCTGCCATTTCATTCCCTTCATATTATTCTTCTTTAGTCTGTGTCCCTTTTTGTAAATAAATCTTATTTATTTAAAAAGATCGTCAAACCAGCTTGCAGGGTGTTCTTCTTGTTGTTTTTTGGAGTTTTTTCTCTCCATACGCCATCGACAATCTCGTACAATTTCCGCATATCATTTTGTTCCATGTTCTTTTGCGCCTCAGCAATGGCACTCCCTTAATTCTGCTACTATTTTCTTGTATTGAAATCTTTTCTCGGCTGCTCTCGCTACCTTGCGCGGCTCTCTATTCTGCCGAATATCAGACACTTAGGGTCTGGGACCATTTGGGCAGGAGCACCTATTTTGCGCACTTGCTACTGTAACTCAGTCAATTTCAAACCGATTGATTTGAGTTTTTAAACATGGCTAGATACTGTGCCTATCTGATCGTGTCTGAAAATTCAAAACAATTGGTTCAAAATTGACTGAGTTATAGCAGCAAGTGCCCAAAATAGGTGCTCCTGCCCAAATGATCCCAGACCCTATATCCGGCTACTGGCAACGTACCGTTGCATTCCAGCACTTCTCACCGAAATTAACATTTCTATGTCGGTTTCCGCGCTCCTGTGCTCGCTGTTTCGTGGATAAATTGGCCGGGGTTCTGCTAAACCGAACTAAGCGCCAAAAAGTTGTAGCACGCCAAAAAGTCGTTTGGGAACGACTGGCGGTCTACTCCGCAATAAGGGACTAACACTCCAAAAGAACACGCATGGGACTACCGAGCCGCATTCCGTTGTATAACGAATGGCTCATGCGCCACCTCTATTGAGGACCATTCGCACGTTCGATTGCCCGGTATGAGACCTAACCTCAGGTAGGTTCAGATCGATCCTTGGAAAGGATAAGAAAACGGTTCGGCTGTCCCCAATTTCACCCACATTAGTCTTACAGATGACAATCTCTTCGAAATACCATAACTAACGACTCTCCCCTAATTGAAACGGTTATGAAATGTTTCCGGAAAGCTTTCACATCTCATCATCGGAAGTTTACCCATCACTCAAACCAAAAACTGAAACCGATCTGGAAATCTGTCCAACCTTCATAGAAAACTTCACTCCATT
The DNA here is from genome assembly GCF_035046485.1 of Aedes albopictus. Taxonomy (NCBI): domain Eukaryota; kingdom Metazoa; phylum Arthropoda; class Insecta; order Diptera; family Culicidae; genus Aedes; species Aedes albopictus. The sequence continues at coordinate 214,958,248 of NC_085137.1, forward strand.
CAAAATTCAAATCTAAGCGCGCGCAGTGAAATCTTTCATGAAATTAATAACCATGCTTCAAGTTCCGGAAGGGAATCTAAGGGATAATTTATTATTCTAATAGTCTTGAACAGCGATACTCTAGTTCACAAGGTTTATTTCATGTCGCATTTCGAATTCAATTCTTATCCTATTCCCTATCCTATTCTGTGCGTGTCTCACTCCGCTTTATCTCCAACCATCTATTGTATTCCAAAAACAAAACGCTAGCAAAAATCTCTCGCCGACGGGCAAATTTCAGAACGCCGCAAAATCACAGCCGGTCGTTCATTGACGAATCGATTCGATCGTCGGTCGCATGTGCACACGGACAAAATAGTTATTTATGCAACAAGTTGCAAAATGATGATTTTTTCAGCACGAGTCGTACATTTATCCAACGAGGCTTGCCGAGTTGGATAAATACGACGAGTGCTGAAAAAATCGAGTTTTGCAACGAGTTGCATACAAAGTTTTTTGTAATTGCAAAAATACCCAATTAGTATAATCTTTCCTTGCACACGAACTTGTATCAAGAGGAACCACGTGCCACCATTCATGCGCGTCAGCGTGCTGCTTACGTTCGATCAGGTAGGCTATGCCAGGGTAGGTGTCAGAAATTTGCAAGCTCCCGTCGTCGTCATACCGCAGCATGGGCAAGAGCAAAAGTAGTTTCAGCTGCTGTTTCTACGCCTAATCTAGTGCAGTAGTAATCAGAATCTGAATTCGAGCTGCTCAGAGGATGTAGAAGCAGCAGCTGTGTCTACGATAGCCGCAAAAGTTGTCGAAAAGATAGTTCTGTCAAAGGTGCCGAAAAGTGCTACTTTTCAGCACTCTTAAGAGTGCCGAAAAGTAGTACTTTTCGGCACTTTTGTTTTAGTGAAGAAAAGTAGGCCGTTTTATCATTGTAATCGCGAGTGAAAAATAGGGGAATACGCAACGCAATTACAAAAAAGATATATAGAGCTCTATTTGTACTTACAGGCGCCTGTTTTTGATGATACGGGAAACGTGGTCGATCGTTCGCCTCCTCGATCACATGGTGTCCTGGTAGTCGATCAGGTGGTTCACACGGTGGGGGGCGTCAAACTTCTCCTCCTCGCTTTGCACGCTACTAGGGCTAAGGGCTGGCACCTAGCACGGCGGAATCGAACCTCGAAAGGTTAATGCGGACCCACTCCACGTGGATCGGCTCGCTTGGGCACGTTGATGACGGTTGGCCCGACTGACCGTGGTGACGGTGGTCAGTTAATTTGCACACCAGAAATCTCGATGGATCAATGTGGCTGGGATGATGGCGGTTGGCCAAATCAAATCTAAACTGGAGATAGAAAGCCGTCGTACGGCTGTACGACATCGGAATATGAGGACACGCACTTTGCACGCACAGAATCAATTTATTACCTTTCTTGAGTTTCTAGCTCACACAATTTATTATCCTATTGGTAGTCAACTGACTTTGGGTTTTAGCTACTGAAATTGAAGCACAATTAATTAACTGTGAAAGATCTATCTAAGTCAAACACTACTTCGATTTCCGCGATCACAGGCAGAGCCACACTTCCAACACTTTTTCGAGTCTCCGGGCAAATGACAGAGTCTACGTTGGTCCTCAGATAGGAAAGCTAAGAACCTAAATTAACCGGAAACACATCAACCCCGAACAATTACGAAAGAGTCGTTAATTATTTCTTAAGGGTTGATTGCATCTCGCTCTTGCCAGTTCCATTAGATCTAGCTTTCCCATTTCCCCATCCGACCCAAGGACACGAACTGAACCTAACCTTCGGATTTGTTACGAACTCTTATGCTCGGTATCGTTAATCATTACTCTACTTCTTGACCTTGTAACTCCTGGAAATCGCGGTGCGTTACCGAGTGTTCAACTTATTGCATAGTGACTAGGCGCATTCCAACATTCAATAATATATTTACATCCTACAGTAGTAACTCAATTTAATAAACAAGGGTCATGGATGTGAATTCATTATTAAAGTTTAAAAAAATATTTACAAAGTTATTTACTTTTAGTATCTATTATTATATACAAAGTAACGGACGCTAGGCGTACCGGTTACAAAGTTTATTCCGAGATAATTAAGCTTCAAGTTCAACCACTCAGAAATAAACAACAGCTAAGATTGTTTGAAACTTTTTCGCACACATGTAACTTAAAAGCCTTTATTAACCATCAGAAATGAAGAATTTATGAAAATTAATTGTAATTATTGATATAATTACATTTAATTTCTCAGTACTTTGCACTCAGTTCACTCTGGCTGAACAAAAACATTGGAATATGGTTAATAGTTCAGTGTGGCTGACTGTGTTTCTTTGTTTCAGAGAAAACCAGTCGGAATGTGATAAAAAATCTCGATTTTTCAGTGTCTATGAAGTTGAAATCGATATCACTCACAATTCTCAGAGAGGACGCGTAGTATGATAGCACAAAGGTCTCAAAATAGTGTGAAATGTAAACGGCGGAAGCCCTCCCAGCTCAGCCCTTCCCATCTATGTTTTTTTTTATAGGCGGTGCATGTGCAGGCACAGAACAAGAGTGATTATGTCAAATTATGTCCTTGCATGTCCTGAGGTCCTGAGATGTGAAAATGGAGCAATTTGTGTACTTCAAATTTATACTGGTCGAAGAAAACCATGAAAATGATCTGCCAAAGTGAACTAAGACAAAAAAAAATTCGAAAATAACAAAGAGATTCGAACTTGGGTCCTTTAAGTGATAACCAAACACGTTACCTCTAGGTCATTTTAATTAGCTGAAGGTCAGTTGTTAAGTCTGAATCAAGTTCTAAACATTCTTCTCTAGCATGGTTTTCGTGAAAACGCCATTTTTCGATCAGCCAAAGCGAACCAAGTGTTTGATTTTTTTCAAGCTTTATTATTCTTATTAGCCTTGTTGTTCAATGACGGCTCCTGGGTTAAATAATAAGTATGAGGTGTATCAACATAACGCATGTATTCAAAGCCAGTTCATCTTTGTATTGTTGAGAATAAATTGATTTTTAAATGCAGGGGATTTGGTTCGGACTGGCTGACTGTGATTTGGAAAAATGGCGATCAACGCCATCGAAATCCAAATCGATCCTCCAACACCCGTATTTTTGATTACGTGGTAAATTCTCTCACAGATTGTTACTATGAGTCGGTTAGAAGTTAGAAATCTGACAGCGATGAGGAAAATTTGAAATGTTCATTATTTGGACCAAAACTAAAATATTTCGCTGATTCTATGGAATGGTTTACAGTTCACTCTGGTTGGATGCAATTTTATTTTTTGTATGTTCTGCCATACAGAAATTTTGAATTTACTCCACGAAGAGCTGTCAGAATTACTGGATTTTTACACGGAAAGAAGATCATCATATTCTAATGGTTAAGAAAACTCAATTTTTCAAAAAATGGTCTTTGGTTCGGTTTAGCAGAACCCCGACCAATTCCCACAGGTTGTTGAGATTGTCGTATATTGCTTCCCCTTGTCTGCTCATTCAGCTTCTGGAAGTACTCATCTGCATTCCTTCCAAGATTTTTTCAGAAATTCCTCCAAGGATTTCACCGCGGATTTCGATAGAAATTATTTCAAAAGTCCTCCACAACTTTTTCCATGGATTCCTAAATCGCTTTACTATCCAAAACATATTTAAGCATTTCGCAAGAAATTTTTTTAAAGATTTTTCATAGTATTTTTTAAGAAGTTTCACCATGGATTCATCTAAAAAAAATTCTCGTCAAAAACACCAGACAATAACAAGGAGACACACTGCATTTTTAAATAATCCGGATAATTTTAAAGATTCCTTTGGTGATTCATGCAAGTAGAGTAAGTGTACTAGTTATCGCCATGGTGGTTCCCTATTTGGCCATAGTAGAAATTTAGAAAGCTTTCAAGCTTTGACTAATTATGAGAATTTGATGGTATCTGGGATGATTTACTGCGTGGCAGTCGCAATTGCAATCAAGCGATCAGATATTCTTCATCATCATAAATTAAGGTTCACTTGGATGCACATAAAAGGAGCGGCCCGTTTCACACAACTTTACATCTTCTATCACAAATTAAGTCGAGCTAGCAATCGCTAGAGCCGATTCGACATATTAACTAAATGAAAGTGAAAAAATGAGCTGGATTCGAACACTGGTCCGCTGATTTAGAGGCATGGGCTATACCTCTCGGCCACATCACCGAGTGTGTTAGATAATAAATGTGAAACTGTTTCTTCGTATCTGGTAAGATAGGTTCGTTGACAGTCTGTGTAATCGACTCAAACTTACATGATGGATGTAAAATTGAGTCAAATTTGCTACTCAGTCATGGCATATTTACGTACGTGGATGGTTTACACATGTGTAAATTCCTATTTTTAAGAGTGCACTAACGGCCCTGAAGAAGATGTAATACACATCGAAACGTCGGATGAAGGAGAATATCTGATCATTTGATTGCAATTGCAACTGACGCGCCGAAAATCATACCAGATGTTCAATAATACCTCAGTCAAAAACTACCTCAAAATTTTATGGCACCTTAACACTAAATCTCTTGAAATGATGCAAAAATGTTGAATATTATCAAATAACCACAATGGCCAAATAGGGACCCACTATGGTGATAACTGATACACTCAGCCTATGCGTCTAGTATTTTCTCTAAGAATCCTTCATCAATTAATTGAAGAATTCCTGTATGAATTTTTCTATAGAATTTTCATATAAAATTTGTTTACATAATTTCTCTAACACGTTCTTGGAGTGTTCCTCCAAGGGTGTCCAAGGTTTTCTTCAAGATCTCTCTCAGTAATGGGAATGAATTTTCTTTTCGTGGATTTTTTCCATGGATTCCAACAATAAGCTGAGGCAAACTCGTATTGCTGCTATCGCCGACTACAAAAGCAGAGAGAATCCTCATACCGGTTCAAACCTACAGTCGATAAGCAATCAGATTGAATTTCTTAGTAATTTCTTAGGTTGTTTCAAAGAATTTATCCAACGATTCCTGTTGGATTATTTCTATAAATTCAACAAAGATGCTCCACTAACAATTTATTTAAATTGTTAAATAAGGAAGGTCCAGGAATTTATCCAAAGAAATCTTCCAACCAAGGACTCCTTCAAACTATTTGTTTTCTTAAGATTTTTCTAAAAAAAAATCCCAGCACTAACTGAATTTTCATATACAAACTTTTTGAGAACATAACTAAAAACTCTTTGGATGCATTCTGAAGAGAATACTGAATAGAACTAATAAAATTACTCGTGAAAGAATTCAGGTAAAACACTGTGGAAGATACTTTCCTTACTGGTCAAAATAAAGCCTGAGCATCCTCTGTTGTACGTAGAAGTTGTCTCCATTCGACTCGATCCACAGTGGTGCGTCTCTAGTCCAGCACTCTGCAAAGGGTCCGCAAATCGTCCACTTCTTGATCGTTGAAGATAGACTGGTGAATTGCCTGAAGAAGCCGGTAGAAGAATTTTTGGAATTTCAATGGCGTGATTAAAAAACACATTGAACATTTTCGGTAGGAATCCATGTGATAATTCTTGGAAGAATTTCAGAAAGATATCTTTGAAAAAAATCTGAAAGAGATTTTATTATAGATTAGCTGTCCCGGCAAACATCGTACTGCCTGCCATCGTACTGTCTTTTTTGTCATACAGCCCTCTAGAGAATTCCCTCGCAACTTCACCTGTATGGGAGGCCCTTCTATGCTAAGAACCTTCCCCGGCCCAAACTACCCACATACGAAGTTTCACGCCGATCGGTTTAGTAGTTTCCGAATCCATAAGCATCAGACGGACAGACAAAAATTCATTGTTTTAGCATATTATCATATTATCATATTATTATCATCATATTATCAAAAATTCATTTATATATTTATAGATGTTTCAACAATTTATAGCGGGATCATTGAATGGCTCGGAATTTCGGAAGAAAACTTGAGAGAATTGAATCAAATACTTTTCCGACGGAATCCTCGAAATGATTCTTGGAAAATCCATGAGAAACCCCTGGATCATTTCTTGGAGGATTAAATAAAACATAAATGAAGAAATTAAAAAAAAAACTTCTGGAACAATTCGTGCGTGTACGCAAGATTTCTGGAAGATTTCTCGATGGGTTGTTAGAAGATGATATGCAGAAATATGAAACATGTTTGCATGGAGCCCTTGAAGCAATTGTTGAAAAAATCCCTATAGGAAATACTAGAAGAATCAATTAAGATTTTTTGGAGGAAACCTGGAAGAAATTCCTAATGAATCCTTTGAGGATATCTTATAGATCCTTGTAAGATCCACTGGGGCAATTCTTAGAAGGATTTCTTATACAGTTTTCAGGATAAATTGTTGAAGATTTGCTTAAAAGAAAACTTGAGCAAATTTATAGAAGGAACTTTATAGGAATTTTATTTAAAACCATCCAGAATTTTATTCTGCGATATTTCTCAAATACAGAGAAGAATTCAGATGGTGGGGATACTTGAGAACATTTTAGCAGAAATTCACTATAAATCTTTCGGAATACAAAATTGGAAGTAAACTCCGGCCAGTATGAACAAAATTCTCGGAAATATTACAAAAATCTGAATGAGCCTTCTAAGAATACTTGAAGTTGTATAGCGCACGTGACTATCACGCCGAGGACCAGGAATCGAATCCCACTCCCGACAAACTCGCAAAATGTGAGTTCTTCCTTCGTAAGGGAAGTAATACGTGGGTGCCGAGATGAACTAGCCTGGGGCTTAAAATCCCGGTAAAACAAATAAATGAAAATACTTGAAACAATCCACAGAAGAACTTTCCGGAAAGTTCCGGAAACAAATTGATAGTTTGATAGACGATCGTGGAATTTAATGGGTTTTCCTACTTATTTCAAAAATTTATTGAGTGCACAATTTTTATAAGAAGTTTCTGGTGAAATTTGTGATGAACGATTTAATAAAAACACTCCAGACGAAATCTTGTTGTTTTTTTTTTTTTTGTATAAACCTGAAAGGAAATTCTTGCTTTCGTTTCATCAGTTAAGCGTAGTTAGCCAAATAAACGCCTCATAAAAATTTGAAAATTTAATAAATCATTCCAAATTTGCCAATAATAGAGGCGAAAGCAATATTCTACTACAAAAGTTCCATAAATAAATAAAAATTCAAAAACTTCCCATAATTAATTGATTTTCGAGCAAAAAAAAAATCAGAATTTTTATATTATTTTCATATTTTTATATTTTAGACTTATGCAATATTTATAAGAAACTATAGTTTTCCCACCAAAAAAGTTTGAACTTTCCTTTTACATAAAGTCTGAATACACGATAAAATCTATTTATGTGTGCAATTTTACAGATAATCGCTTGCTGTCGGAACGCGTTATCTCTCTTCGGATTTTAAAAAGGGATAACAACTTTGTTCGTTTTATACCGAACAAATGCATGGATCTGTTGATTGCCTAGAACCAAATCGACGCAGTTACGGCGCGTTGGATATCGGAACTGATTGGGATTTTTTCTTCTACGTCCATTAAAAGATAAATTTCATTTTCATGTCTAAGCAAGAATCTATCTTTGCAAACACATTGGTTGCGGGTACAGTCAAATCAATTCTCATTTATTGTATAACAAGCACAGAAATCTAATTGGATTTTTATTCACGAAAAGTACCATTTGATCAAGCACAAAAAAATAACGAAAGATGGCGCCAATTTCGGCCAAAGCGTGCAGGGAAAAGCTTATATTTGTTCATTCGTCATTTCGTTCAGTTGAGATAGAGAGTGTATATTTTTGCTGCATGGGCTCACTGTACCCGCAAATGAAATGCTGTGTTGTTTTGCTTAGAAAACCTTATCGGTGTTTTTATTATCAAAGTTTTGCCAGAGTAATATTAATAGCAAGGATCAATAGTTGTAACTATCTTATCTCGAACATTTCGGTAAGTACCATAGACTTTTTGAAGCAATGAAGCGAATTAGCATAGCCTTTGTCTTATTGTAGATTATATTTTGGATGCTGATAAGTCTTCGATTCAATCACTTCGCATATATTCATGTTATCATCATTGCTTCGAAGGCATTCGAATCTGGTATCGGTTGGATATCGAAGGTTACACGTGAATTGTACAATGGATCCCCATATTGACGTCCTCAAATCATTATTCATCGGAGCCGTCAATTCAGTTAAGCCAAAGGCGCTATTTGAATCGTTCCTGCAAGATGATTCCGTCAAGAACCAACTTCACATTCCGGACAAACGCTACCATGTTGTGGGCTTCGGAAAAGCAGTTCTTGGGATGGCTGTTCAAATAGAACGTGTTTTGGGGGACAGATTGACCAGCGGCTGTATTAGCATTCCGACGGGAGCCCTTGAGCGGTTCAAAGATGACTACGAGTTTCAGCTTAGTAAAAGTTCAAACATTGCGGTTATCGAAGGTGCTCGCAACAATCTCCCCGATGTGAAAGCTGTGGAAGCTGCTAGGAAAATCAAACTCCTGGCTGAAAGCATGACCGACGAGGATATTCTCTGTGTTCTGGTTTCCGGAGGAGGATCCGCGTTACTTCCATTACCAAGGAGTCCCGTAACTCTGGACGAGAAACTAGCTGTGATAAAACTTCTTGCCTCGGCTGGAGCAACGATCGAAGAGTTGAATGTGGTGCGGATTCTTTTGTCGGACGTCAAAGGAGGAAAACTTGCATTGGCCGCCAAGAACTCACACAAGTTATTTAGTTTTATAATTTCCGACATCGTTGGCGACCCCATCTCACTGATTGCAAGTGGACCAACTGTTAAAAGTAGTGCTACCGGTAAGGAGCATGGACCATTTTGGAGAGGTATCATCTAAGTGATCAAATGCCTCATTCTGTTGCCAAGATTCTGAATCATACGGATACTAAACAAGTTGAAGTTCCAGGAGAAATCCACCTGATTGGTTCCAACAAAATTGCGATTAAATGTATCGTTAACGAAGCTTCAAAAACAGGAATCGTCACAGTGCCATTAACATCTAGTCTATATGGAAACGTCGCAACCCTTAGTATAGCTTACGCTGAGTTGGCAACCCTCATCAGACAGTTTCAGCAAAACGATATAGAAAAATCCACTTTCCTACAGATGGTTTCACAGTTGGGAAAGTCGCTTCAATATGACACAACCAAAGCTACTGAACTGGCTGCAATCATTGCCAACAATCCATCGAAAGACTTGCTCTTGGTTGCCGGAGGAGAACCCACTGTAGTAGTGCAGGGCCACGGATTGGGCGGACGGAATCAAGAACTTGCCTTAAGGTTCAGTTTGGAGTGCCATCACAGAAATAACAAATCCGTTCACGATGTAATCCTTCTGTCTGCGGGAACGGATGGAATCGATGGACCAACGGAGGCTGCAGGTGCGATTGGAGCAGCCAGTGTTGTTGAGCAATTCAATGCAATGGCAAGCGAAAAGTTTGTGCTGGGTTTTGTTGAGGACAATGATTCCAATACTTTCTACAAATTGGTGGGAAATGGGAAATATCATATCGTTACCGGGCATACGGGGACTAATGTTATGGATATTCATATGCTGTACATACCTAGGGAAGAGCAATAAAAAGATGATATATAACTCGATCAATTGAAATTTATTTTGGTTAAAAGATCAGATTCCAAAGTGAGGGAAATCTTAAAAAAAAATATTTTTAAAGAAAACTCTTTACGGAGAAATAAAATTTAAAATGTTATAAACTACTACAAGAAACTCCGAAGAGTAAAGTTTTGCACAAAAATTCCATATGAATTGCTCCCAAGTATCAAACATTGCAAATATGTTGATTGAGCCTGTCCAATTTTTAAAAATATTCTCTGATTTTCAAGTCCATCCCATATTTTGATTGGTATTCTAAACGAAGAAACTGATCAAAACTTCAACCAAATCCATTGATAACATAGAAATTACAGTTATTTGCATACGCTGTTCGGAAAACATGTAACAAACAAGTATATATTTCATCTTGTGCTGAAAGAATATTTTTTAATCAAGTTATAGTGTACTCATGATTTTTTGAAGTTTAAAAATACTCAAAAATTCAAAATTGATTTGCTTCTTAATTTTAGTGGATTTGATTGAAATTTTTACCAGATACTTCTTTTAGGATTCCAATCAAAATATGGAGGTGGACTTGAGAATCAGAGAACATTTTTGAAAAAGTGGCCAGGCCTAGTTGACAGATATTGAGAAAATTTCATCAGATCATTTTTAATAATTTCCACAACACTTCCAATATTTTTATAGAGTTCTACCTTGCATTGCTCCAGGATTTCAACAATTATGTATCCAAAGGCTTGGAAAACGAAACCTCCAGCAATATTTGATAGATGCTTCTACCAATTTTCATAATCAGCTAATTTACCAAAATATAACTAATTTATCAAAGTAGCTTTTAATTTATTTACAAGAGAACTCGTGGGAACCTGATTCGTGGAGTAAATTAAACACTTTTCATTATCCTGACCCTTGCAGCATTCTTTTCCACGGTCTAGTTATCTATATCTTCTCTCTAAAAGGTTCTTAAAAATCCAGGCAAATGATTTTTTACAAGTTAAGTGAAGTGCGGCTGATTTTATTAAAGTTTTTGCAAAACCTATTTTTTTTTTCTTTCTTTTCTTACCTACACAAATTTTGCTGTAAGGCAAATTGTGTACACTTTCTCACTTATCCGCCTTTTGTTATAAAATAATGAATCAATATTTTTGAAATCGGTTTCCGGTAAACTATTATTTTACGTGATTTTAGAAAATGCTGATGTTCTCCAAATTTATTGGAAATCAATGTCGAAGAGATTTATGTAAAAAGAAATCGGGTAAAAATTGAGAAAAGTATGATATTTAGTGTTGTACATATGAATTTTCCACAAGCTGTACAAGCAACTTCGTCGCCACCAAATCATAACTTTTTTGTCGACTTTTATTCAACCACCAACTTTATCACATAACGAGCTTCAAAGCGCTGCTAATTTGTAAAATTGGCAGAGTTTCTAAATTCTAAATACTGTATAGAAGCAGCTGAATAGTGGGGACTCCTAAAGGGTGTCCCGATCTAAATTGCACCACGGAAAACAGTGCATAAATGTTGATTGCATGCATCGAAATTGCCGATTTTTTAACCAGCAGCAGTACATTTTGTTTGGATTATGCCATACAATTTTCATATTAATCGGTTAAGTATTGGCGGAGATATCTCCGACGCGAGAATATTAGATTTTTGGAATCTTGTACACTCATTCTGAAAATGGTTTAGGCTATAACTTTACTGTTAGTGTTCCAAAACGTCTGCAAATTTGGCTATAAGTTTTCAACATAATAAATATTGAGCGGTCAGCGTTTCATTGAAATCGGTTGAGTACTTTTTTTTTTGTATAATTCAAAACTCAAACCGCTTCAGAGCACTTCACAACAATTTCAAGGTCCGTTTGCACTATTTCGACTATACAACTGTCAAATCTGCTGCGATTCTCAATCAAATAACAGTGTTAACTAAACATAATAACATGTTTTCAATCAAATTTTGAGCCATTTTGGTTCAACACTTTCAAAGTTAGAAAACTTTGAACGTCACAATACATTAAAACATGTTTGCATACTGCAACTTTTGGCTACATTGCGACCACAACTTCTTATCCGCTTGACCAAATGGAATGAATTTTTAAAACAATACTTCTACATACATATGCCACCCACGGAAAAAAATCATTGTATTCGGTTCTGTATATATGTAAAATATTTGTTATTTTTATTCTTTGTTTGTACAAGATCCTCAAAACCAAATTTCTAGCGTCAGAGATATATCCATCAATACTAAACCGATTGTGATGAAATTTTGATGGCATCATCTGCACGGTTTATCTGCTGCTGGTTGAAAAAATCAGCCAATTTGATGCATGCAATCAAAAGTTATACACTGTTTTTCGTGATGCAATTTGGATAGGGACACCCTTTATTCCTTCATACTCGATTGGTTCAAGTTTTTACATCTTTCGGGAAACCACCCACAGTTAGATTATAGTGCAGTAAAGGCAGCTCCGGTGTTTGATTACAGAAATTTCCCGTAACGTGGGTAGATCACCTTATAATAGTGCGTTGCGGTGTAAGATCTGCCAAACAAAATTTAGATCTTGCTACATATTTTCCTGTCTAAAGTAATAAGACAGACCTTTCAAGATCTAAGTTTGGTGTACTTTTTATGTGTTGTATGTGTTATATTTGAATTTTTACTGCTAATTAACATTTTATTTCAGGAGGATTCAGGTAAATTTCATGTATAAATATAAATGCCAACCAAATATAATCATAACATTCAATTTTTAGATAACAAAAAGGTAAGAATGTTCTATCATATAAATAAACAGTCACACATATCATATCATATATTGGGAAAAGGAGGGACTATCAGGGCGCCCGATTAAAACGATTTGGACAGGAGCCTGGAACTGCCTCTTCCTTGTTGTTAACATTTCGTGGGCGGGCTCTTCGATCCCATCTTTTGAGGGCGGTCTCTTTGAACCCTTCTATTGGGGTTAATCGAGGGCTTGATTTTGCAATTGTTCGGGAGAACATTCTTTTGGAAGGAGAACCCTGCACATCCCTTTTTGGCCCTTCATACAGGAGAATTGCTTATCACTAACAACAGCACAATCTTGATCAAATTGCTTTTCAGATGATTCCAGTGCTATAGACTGGGGCCCATATAGTCGAAGCGGTAAACGCACGGGTATTCAGCATGACCATGCTGAGGGTGACGGGTTCGATTCCCGGTCGGCCCAGGATCTTTTCGTAAAAGAAATTTCCTTGACTTCCTTGGGCATAGAGTATCTTCGTGCCTGCCACACGATATACACATGCAAAATGGTCATTGGCAGAGGAAGCTCTCAGTTAATAACTGTGGAAGTGCTCATAGAACACTAAGCTGAGAAGCAGGCTTTGTCCCGATGAGGACGTTACGCCAAGAAGAGGAGAGGAGAGGAGACTGATGCCTTGCTACAATAGATGGTAGAACAAAATCATCATCCAGTGTTTGATTAAAAAAATCTGAGATGGATGATTGTATGGTGTTTGTATTGCAGCTGTATTATAGCTTATGCTTTGTTTTTGACTTGTTTTCTTTTAATTTTGCGAGGACTATTTCAATTTGATTTTTATACAGTAGAAAGCAAAAGACTGAAGCTTATAGCACTGAAAATGTTAATTGGGAAAGGATCAAATTGTGTTTAGGAGCAAAAAATATACGATTAATAGCGTTTTTTTGACGTTCGGGTCCAAATTAGTTCCCTTGTTTTACATTCATATCAGAAAGTTTCCTAATGAAAGAAGCTTCCATTTCAGGGATTCTTTAATACATTCCACCCAGAATTCTTCAGGGGTATTTTGCAGCATCATTCAATGTTGTTGCACGATAGGTTTGCTTTTGTTCTATCATATAATCCTAAAAACATCGATGTAAGTAATAAGAATACCAAGAAATAAAGCAATGAGTGAAATCGCTAGTCAACTCATGCATGATTTTTCTCGGCGATGAGTTTGGCGAGACAAGAATCGCGCGTGAAACAGCTCAAGCATGAGATTTGAGAATTTGAGTTTTTACCAACACTGGATGGCGAACATCTGAACCGTTGTAGCGCGTTCACCCATGAATCCAGCCTGGTATTGCCCCACGAACTCTCTTGCAATCGGTGATAGACGGCGGCATAAAATTTGGGAGAGTACCTTGTAGGCAGTGCTCAGTAGTGTGATCGCGCGGTAGTTCCCGCAATCCAACTTGTCGCCCTTTTTGTAGATGGGACACACGATCCCTTCCATCCATTCCTCCGGTAATACTTCCTCCACCCAAATCTTGGTAATGACCCAGTGTAGTGCTCTCACCAGTGCTCCTCCACCGTATTTTAGAAGCTCGCTTGGTAGTTGATCTGCCCCAGCGGCTTTGTTGTTTTTCAACCGGCCAACCTCCTCCTCATTCTCTTGGAGGTCAGGGGCCGGAAGTCTTTCGTCCTGTGCACATACTCCTAACTCTATTACCACGCCACCTTCGGTACTTGCAACGTCGCCATTGAGGTGCTCATCGTAATGCTGCCGCCACCTCTCGACCGCCTCACGCTCGCTCGTGAGAATATTCCCATAATTATCTCGGCACAAGTCGGCCTGTGGCACGAAGCCTCTGCGCGAGCGGTTCAGCTTCTCGTAGAACTTTCGTGTGTCCTTAGCGCGGTACAGGTCTTCCATCGCTTCGCGATCTCGTTCTTCCTGCTGGCGCTTCTTCATTCGGAAGACTGAGTTGTGCCTGTTCCGCGCCTGTTTGTAACGTGCCTCATTCGCTCTCGTACGGTGTTGCAGCATTCTCGCCCGAGCTACATTCTTCTCGTTTTTCAACTGTTCACATTCGCCGTCGTACCAATCGTTTCTGTGATTCGGAGTCGCGAAGCCTAGTGCTGTAGGCGAGGTACTACCTATGGCGGATCGGTTATCCCTCCAGCCATCTTCAAGTGTAGCTGCGCCAAGCTGCCCTTCCGTTGGTAGGGCCACTGCTAACTGCTGCGCGTAGTCTTGAGCCACATCTACGTTACGAAGTTGCTCGATGTTGAGCCGCGGCGTTCGACTTCGACGCGTGGTGATAACTGTCGAAAGTTTTGAGCGCATGCATACGGCGACTAAGTAGTGATCCGCACTGCGGTATGTGCGGACATTGGTTATATCCGAGAAGAATTTATCGTCGATTAGAACGTGGTCGATTTGATTTTCTGTTTGTTGGTCGGGTGATCTCCAGGTGGCTTTGTGGATATCTTTGCGGGGGAAGAAGGTGCTTCGGACTACCATACCACGGAAGGCTGCGAAGTTTACGCATCGCTGGCCGTTATCATTCGATACGGCGTGCAGGCTGCTTCGCCCGATTACCGGTCTGTACATTTCCTACCTGCGCGTTCATGTCGCCGACAACGATTTTCACGTCACGCGGCGAGCAACCATCGTATGTTTGCTCTAACTGCGCGTAGAACGCTTCTTTCTCGTCATCAGGTCTCCCTTCGTGTGGGCAGTGGACGTTGATGATGCTGTAGTTGAAGAAACGGCCCTTAACTCTTAACATGCACATCCTTGCGTTGATCGGCTACCACCCGATCACACGTTGTCGCATCTTGCCCAACACTATAAATCCTGTTCCCAGTTCATTGGTGGTGCTACAGCTTTGGTAGAAGGTAGCCGCTCGATGCCCGCTTTTCCACACTTCCTGTCCAGTCCAACAAAGTTCCTGCAACGCCACGATGTCGAAGTTGCGGGGATGTAGTTCGTCGTAGATTCCTGTTACATCCTGCGAAACCTAGTGACTTTCAATTCCATGTTCCAAGTTTCCAATCGTAGTCCTTATTTCGTCGCATGGGTCTTTGCCGATTGTATTGAGTCGTATTTTCTCCTATGTTATTCGCAATGGGGATTTTTACGGGTGGCTTATTGGGCCTACGCCAACACTCCTGTCTCGCCGGAGGGCCATCGTGCCAGTTCTGTTTAACGTCCCAACCAACACTGAGACGACCACGCTGATGGGGCTACCACATTGGATCTAGCTGGGCGTGGTGCAGCGTTTCTTACTCAGCCGCTGGATGCCAGAACTGACGCTGTTTGAGCCGCACCTCCTTGGTGAACAGACGCTCGGATCGTACCTCCTCAATCTAGCTGAAGTCAGAAAGACAACAGTGCCCAGGCTGCACTACCAGCTAAGCACACAACTCTTAGCTGGCGGTCTTTGTCATCGTTTGACCCGTGGAAGCATGAGGTAGGAACTTGTGAGGACCAGAGCTATGTTAGACGGTCTCCTTATCGACTCACCGTTTTGCGGCCCCGGGAAAAAAGGCGACCCTGAATTTTCCTCAATTTTTTTTTGTTCATATATCCATGAGCCCTGCCTGTGGAAAAAGTTTCATGAAAATCTGAGACCCTTCGGCTCTAACCCGTACGGTAATAAAAAAAAAACCCTAGTAATAACTGCTTCCAACTAGTGGAACAGCATATTTTAGTAATCAAAGGAAAACACTTTGGTCCATATTACATTTTACACATTGTTGAAAGTGAAAGGTCTCAATTTTAGGTGTGGCCGAGATGGATCTTGAAGCAAGGAAAAATGGGTAAGTATTCCTTATCTTTTAATCAGTGTTCACTGGTTTGAGACAGTAAGGACTAGGGTTCCGATGCGTGGTCAATATCGGTATGAAATTTTCGTAAAGGAATTAAATTTTGACTGAAAAGGGAGCTTGTTAAAAGCGGAACCCATCATTTGAAATCCTTCCTTGCGATTAAGTTGAAAATTACTACTGAAACAAAACCAAATACTTTATAATTTCTCAATAGTGATAAAGTGATACGACATGCACCAAATGACAAGCGATAAACCACATAGATTAAATATTTGTAGCTTGGAGAAGAGAAAAAAAATCTTCTAGTGATTTCTACCTTGTTTTGATTTTACTGTAACATAAGTATGATTGGGTGTGAAAAAAATACGCATAGTTTTTGCATTGGAAGCTAGACTTAGAATCGGCTTTTAATATCATAAATAAAAAAATAGTTTCGTTCTGCTTGTCACATTTATTGTGCCTTTCTCAAAGAATTTACTATGCTCTTTTATGACCGAAATTTCGCATGAAAACTTGGGACTCTGGTTTTCAGTTATTCCTCTCAAGACTGAAACCCATTACCCCTAAACATGATCCGGAAGCTTTCGAAATATTTTGGGCACATCTAACATCAATCCTAAAAAAATCTTCTGAACGGTTGATTCTCATCAGTCCATCGAACCAGAAAAGACTAAGTGTCGCCATCGAGAGAAGTTCAGGGACAAGATCATCGATAAAGGTCATCTGGGTAGATTTGCTAGGCCGCCATCCATCTCCCGAAATAAATACATATACTTAAATTCATCACATCACTGTCGGAGTGGATCGACCGGTTGAAACTTGACCCCTTGAGACTTGTTGCTCCGAAGCGATGCTGCCAATGATGACGACGACGACAAGAGAACATCAAAGATTACGTGCATGAAGGCAAAGAACTCAAGCCTGTCTTGTTTCGTGTACCCCCGAGGCCCGAGGGTACATTCATTCATGCTGCTGACTTGCTACCGCTGCGCTGCGCTGCTGCCGATCTAAATGGTGTCAGCCGATCATCAGGAAGAGACCTTCCTTCCTTCGGTATGTGCAAAGTAGCTGGCCGAAAAAAAGTATCCAATTTCAAACACCGCTTGATTGGTTGCTATAACACGGCAGGACTCCCCGATAGATTCGTGTTATTGGCTAATAAAGTCATCCAGGTAGAAAAACGATGCATGAAACGATCAGATTAGATGCATCTTTCGGGCCAACAACAATGTTGCAGCAATATGGTAGGGATTTTTCCCGGAAAATGTTGTTTGCTAAACTGAGGCTCGCTCAAATATCGCTTGAGGTGGTTTCTTTATGTGGTCGATTGGCGAGGGATTGAAAAATGGATAACTGGATCGGAACAAAATTTATATAGAATTCACAACAAAGGGCCTAGATCTTTTATCTTTCCAAATAGTGAGTCTGGAAGTTGTACTCCTGGAATTCGACTTGGATTTACTGAAATGGGAAAATATCTGATCCGTCGGTTGTTCTGGAAACCAATCCGGTATTCTCCAATGAAGGACTCTTCAAGTGTGTCAGGACACGCGACAATAACGTATACGCTAAATTCAGAATGGTAACTCTCCTTATTAGAATTTGGCGAATTTATTAGTCCAATTGCTCGCTTCCTTCTCAATCTCTTTCAAAGTTTAAGGTCGCACTGTCACATTGCTTTACCGTGATCAATTAAATATGGGAATCCTCCTGCATGGCACACCTTCGCCTTCCGGCAAATTTTGCATAAAACCTTCGCATACCGTTCCGACCCATGCTCTAATGCGCTTCAGCAATCACACTTGTGCTGTCGTTTCTTGCTGCAGTGTAGGTATTCGGTTCTCTTATGCTCTTGCCATCCTGTACCGTTTGTACGCGTTCCATGATTTCACCCAACTTAGCAGTTTTTAAGCATCAAGCTTTACATTCCATCTATTCAATGCGCTGGTGGTCCCCGTACAAAGTTGTCAAAAAAACATCCAGTCAGTCCACAACTCATCTGTTAAAAAGGTTAGAACGTTTAGGTGGAGCGTTCGTTGATTTTATCGCCGCGCTCCTATCTTTAGATTGCGGTCGGCATCAAGGCAGACCCCGTGGCGATCCGGCGAATCGATGGACTGGACCGTCATCGTCGTCCATCGGGTATGGGTAGATAAAATGTTTTACGGCCCGGCCCGGTGAGCCACCATCGATCGAATGAACAGCCAATCTAGAGACAAAGAAGTTCAATGAGTTTATTCTCGATCACCCCCGGGGAGTCTGATCGGGCAGTAGAACACAATCTCGGGTGAGGCACAAAGTCGTAAAATTAGCGGTGACTAATGTTGGAAAATTTGATTATCGGTTGATGGTTGTTTAGAAGGTAAACGGAATGTTTGCTTTCGATACTCTTTTATAGATTCAATGACGAAATGATGTTAATAACGTAGAATAAAAATAGTATAAAGTGTCAATTACTAATTTTCGAACTAAGATAAATGCTGTCCAAGCGTAAAATTAAAGAAAATCCTTCCCCTAACAAATTTTATAACAATCTTTTCAAAATGTGCATTTTCTAAAGCTTTGCCTTTTTCGTACACCAAAGTGTGCTGAAAGGTTACTCAAAAAAAACTAATTAACGATAGAAGGCTGGGAGGGTCAAGTCACTACCAATAACCTCAGTTCGATGAATTGAGATGATGTCTGTATGTGTGTATGTATGTATGTCTGTGCGCAAAAAAAAGTTCATTCACTTTTAAGGACAGACTTGTAAGAATCCCAAAATGGCCGCCACAATGGCTGACTTTGGCACCTACTCACGAGGGCACAAATCTCTTCGTAAACAAAACCAGTGCATCTGAGCTTTTAATTTTAAGCTAATTACAAGTGAGCAAGATCAGAATAATGAAATACATTGTTGTTTGAAGCTATCTTCTTGAGATTTGTGTTTCTGAAGTTTTGATGCAATGTTGAAGCGGGATTTCATGACGTTTGTCCTTAAGGCACTTTCTATTGGCCGATTTTTCGGATTATGGCTCGAATCAAACCTGAGTTTTACTGCATTGTTTGCTATTAAAAATTGGTCTAGATCGGTCAAGGCGTTCCGGAGTTATGATCAATTCAGTGATCACCGACACCGGTAGAATTGGCCGTATATAATTGAGCCAGCCCCATCATGCGACACATCAAACTGCGGCGATTTTTGTAACCTTTAGCATCGCTGATGAATTTTATGCGGTAATCAAAATTAGAGATCAAAACTTCCATGATGTCGACCCAAAACTCAAGGTGGTAGCTAATATTCAAGATGGCGGTTCCCAATTCAAGATGGCGGATGTTCATTAAAGTTTTAGGCTCTAAAGCCATGCAATATGGGTATATTTGAGAATATTTGGAAAAAGGCTGCACTCCACAAATGCCTACCAAGATGGCGGTCTAAAATTCAAGATGGCGGCTTAAAATCCAAGATGGCGGATAAGCAATATGGGCATATTTGGTATGGGGAAGAAGCCTGGACTCCAAAAATGGCAATCAGAATATTAAAGATGGATGCTCCAAAATAAAGATGGTGGCTTTTAAATGGAGTTATGAGAGCCCCAAACCCATGCAATATAGGTAAATTTGGTATGGGGAAGATGTCCGGATTATAAAAATGGCGACCAGAATATCCAATATGGCAGCTGCTTAATAGAGTTTGATGCCCTAAAACCATGCATTTGGGTATATTTGGTATGGGGAAGATGTCCGGAGTCCAAAAATGACGACCAAAATAATCAAGATGCCTTTCAAAAATCCAAGATGACGGCTACAAATTCAAAATGGCGTCTATTCAATAATGTTTAGAGCTCCAAAACCATGCAAGATGTGTATATTTGGTATGGGGAAGAAGCCTGGACTTCAAAAATGGCGACCAGAATATCAAATATATCGGCTGTTTAATAGCATTTTAGCCTTTAAACCATGCAATTTGGTTTTATTTGGTATAGGAAAGATATCCGGAGTCAAAAAAGGCGACCAGGATGGTGGCTTCAAATTCAATATGGTGGCTGTTTAATGGAGTTTTAGGCTCTAAAACCATGCAATATGGGTAAATTTGGTTTGGGAAAGATGTCCGGAGTAGAAAAATGGCGACCAGAACATCCAAGATGGTGGCTACAAACTCAAGATGACGGTTCTAAATTCAAAAGGGTGGTTGTTTAATGGAGTTTTAAGCTCTAAAACCATGCAGTATGGGTATATTTGGCATAGAGAAGATGTTTGAACTCCAAAAATGATGACCGGAACATCCAAGATGGCGGCTCCAATTTCAAGATGACGACTGGTAAACGGAGGTTTAGGCTTCAAAATTATGAAATATTAGTAAATTCGATATGTAGTAGATGTCCAGTCCGAAGTCTTAAAATAACGACCAGAATATCCAAGGTGACGAATTTAAATCCACAATGGCTGCTCAAAATTCAAGATAGCGGCTTTTTCTTAAGATCTTACGGCTCAAACATCAAAATCCAGATAAACGGTATGGTTTTTGGTGCCTTGAAATGAATTCTTGTTAAACGTATGAAAGTGCGATTATCATCAACATATCACTGGATCCTTGGTGGATTTTATTAAGAATTTTGGAAGTATTTCTGAAATGATCCTTAGAGAAGTTTTTGGAGGAATTTCAGAAGCAAACTTTAAGAATTTTCTAGAGTCAATCCTGAAAGCATTTAATGCGAGTCGCCGTCGAAAACGAGGTGGTGGAGCAGAAGCAGAAAGGGACCCCGCAACGCAAAAGAACAGGCCAGATAGTTAGTAAGAAAGTAGGAGCAGAATAGTGCCAGGAAGAAGCCAAGAAAGTGTTGAGCTGTAGTCAAAATAAACTGGTGTAGAAAGTGTTAATGTGCTGTGGTTTTCCTCCATTTTGCACGAAAATTACCTGCCCACGATTAATTGTATAGTGACTGAACATATCTCAAAAACTAAATAACATACATCTCTGATTTTTGTTATATTTTGCGCAAAATTTCCTGAATTTTCTGATGAAAATATAAACCTCTTTGGTCCCGAGACCTTCAGAACGTGATAAAACTAATATATTTGCAAATTTGTTGCACAAAAACACAATTTGACCCATTTAACGTATTTTTCTTCAAATCCACAATTCAATAGCTTTCAAACAAAAAAAAATCGGTTAATTGGTTCAAAAGTTATGATTTATTTTTATTTTTTTAGTTTTTAAAACTTTCGATTTTTAGGACCACCCTATCCGAAAATAGGTCACTCTTATCACGAAATAAAAAAAATACGCGTCTAACTATTTTCAAAGAACTTCGAACCCACCAGGTTTCATGACAATCGGAGTTGGACTATATCGTTTTTCTATGGAATGGCTGCATAAGGAGTTACAAAAATGTTTACATACGAGGATGCACAAAAACTTGAAATATTCACCAGGGACATTTGTATAATTATCGGAAAATCACATGAGCAATTTTTCTTTACTCGAGAAAGCAAAAGAAAAATTCCAATATCTTAGTGATTAGTCACCCGAGCAAAGGCGGATTACAAAATGATAACAAGTTCTGTTACCTGGTTATCATTCGTTTGATAATTGAGTTTGTTATCATCTAGGTTGAATTAAGAGCCAACATAACAAAAATGAAAACAAAAATTTACTCCAAGAATACCAAAATGATAAGAAGTTAATCTATCATTGAGTTCAAGTTGATAACTAATTGTGTTATACAATATTTTATACAATATTACATTTAGTTATCAACATGAAAAAATACAGCTGATTGATAACAGGTTTTGTTATCATTAAGTTATCATTCAGATTTATTTCACCGACCAAAATAGTAAAAATCTACTTTACCGACATAGTTAGCAGTTGAAATAAGTTTCTTATAGGGTATCGCGCCATTTGGGGCGGTGGCTTCTATATTCGTCTGTTTTCCACTATAACTCAGTCAATTTTGAACCAATTGACTTGAAATGTTGTACACGGGTAGATACTATACCTATCTCACCACATTCCAAAAGTTGTGTCAATTGGTTCAAATTCGACTGAGCTATAGTGGAAAACAGACGAATATAGAAGCCACCAATTGTTTACAACAATTGCGCCTAGTAGGTCTCAAACCCTGATCGAGTGATTACCGGTCGCAGCCAATACCCCTATACCAATGGGACTCAGTGAGAGGGAGAGTGGTTGAAGGCTACGCTTTCGTACTGCAGTCGCATTGAAGATGGAAAGCGGAGTCTATTTTTAGATTCGACGCTTACCAGACACTCAATTTAGGAAAAGCTTTGAAATGTGCGTTTGGAA
Source organism: Aedes albopictus (assembly GCF_035046485.1). Taxonomy (NCBI): domain Eukaryota; kingdom Metazoa; phylum Arthropoda; class Insecta; order Diptera; family Culicidae; genus Aedes; species Aedes albopictus. The sequence continues at coordinate 214,980,703 of NC_085137.1, forward strand.
ACTGACAACATATTTTGTTATCATTTAGTATTTTTATGTTATCGTGATATACCAAAATTATGTATTGATAAATTTGTTGTCATCTGGTTATCATCAATTGAAAAAGATGATAACAAAATGATAACACCGATAACATGGTTTGCTATGGAAGTGATATCACTTAGTTATCCGCCTTTGCTCGGGTATACGTCTGGATAGCCTTAGGAACTCAACGTCGAAAGACAAAACGTTAGATGCCAAAACGTCAAATGACTAAACGTCGAAAATTAGTTATCTTACAATTGGGTTCTTTAGGGGTATCCAGATTATTTCATAATCAGATTCTCCACCCAAAAATTAGTCGAAATCCAACATTTCATAATTTTTGGAGTCTGCAAATTATTTTTAAAATGCATTTAAAGTTTGTATGGAGAATTTTTTTTTGTTCGGGTCGAACTGTCATTTTATCGAATGAACTGTCATTCTATCAACGAAAGTTAAAACTGTTTTGTTAATTAAACCATCAAAACAAAGGTATTGAAATCCAGTAAAATCACGTTATGCTCAGAAAAAATAGCTCTTTCGATTATGATATAGAAAATAGCAATATTTTATTCACTAAACAACCCAATTAACGAATAATGAGATCTTTATTCTTTCACTTTTCAACATTCTGTTATTTCAACGTTTTGTCCAAGGTAAGTAAAAGGAAGGTAATCCAATATGTCAGATTCCACCATCCGCCATATTGGAAAACCTAACGACAGCTGGCGAATTTGTATTCAACTTTTTTTACTAGTGAGATGACAAACAAAAACTTTCAGCCCTAGCAACGTAGCAACCCAAAGAAACCATGCACGCTTAACTTTTTCAACACTAAAATCGGACAAACTCCATGACACTCATCGAGTGTTCCCTACTTACACGGATTACAAATTAGCTCGTACACCCACTCAAGCAAATATTTTGCAATATTTTCGGCAAAGCAATCTCTTTTGGTTAAGAAATCACCATTGTATTCATGATTAACAAAAATGCGGGGGCACGAGCAAATTTCAAACCTGGGGAAATATTACTCATTTTATGAGTGCCTTGGAAATATGTCAACATTGGTTATCCGTGTTGAAAATGTTGTTGCCGATGCGGCGCAGCAACGCTTCTGTAGCGTTCTGCAGCATAAACAAACTGGCCGGCTGTCACCTCCATCCCCCCCGCAGTGTGCCGCACTCCCCGCATCCACTTACTGCTTATACGCTAACACCTTCCTTATAAACATCTTGGTTTTGTCATTCAAACACGTCTGGGTATTCCTCTATATATTTTTCCAAAAAATAAAGGGGGAGGGGATCAACACCCAAAATCCCTCGCTTGAGCACGAACTTGTCTCACGTCATTAGAAATGCTTCTTGAAAAAAGCCATCTTAGCGTTGAAGCTTATCAAATGAAAAATCGATTACCTTGTGGTGGAACAAACTTGATTTGCGTGCTGATTGCAACTTTGTGCAACAAAAGTTTAAGTAAGCAACACAACTAACGGTGGCATTAGTAGCAAAAAACATCATGATGAAAGCTGCACTCTTTTTCGTGGTTACTGTTCTGAGTCTTAGCCTACTCACGTACGCGAAAGAAAGCCCCGAAAGCGCTTCGGATTCTTTGAGTTCTTCAAGCTCTTCGGAAGAAGTGGTAATGACGTCCGCGTGTAACTAATCGAAAGATTTGTTACATTTAAAAAATGCTTTTGAATTGCAGGTAGGCTGGGGTCGCTGGGCAACCGTTGATAAAAGGAAACCAAATGAGATGAAAACCAGGATAGCTGGAACGATGACTGAGGCGAGCAGTTCAGCAATGCACAATGGTCCGAATCCACGTTTTAGCAGGAAAAAAATCCGTATCTCTGTTTTCGTTAATTTTAGGTGTTTGGTGTCTTCAGAGAAGTTGTTTGCATTTGTTTGGTGCATCTTTTCCAAAAATTTTTGGTTAGGGTGGTCCGCGTCTTAACTCAAATCTGGAAAAGAACTTTTTAGTTTTAAGTCATACGCGATCAAGTTCTTCAGAAAAGTTGTGGGCAATGCTATTTCGAGCAACTTTGCCGAATACGCCGTTTATCTAGCTCTTAATTTGAACATAGTAGGTCAATTTTAAGTTTTAACTTAGGGTGAGCCACCCAAAAACGGTTTTTTTCGCAATAACTTTTTTATTTGATTTTTTTCGAAGATGTGAGCTTCGGAGCATTTGAAGAGCAAGTAATGACGCATATTTGTTCTGAAGATTTCATGTTGCTAGGTCTTGTCATTCAAATGTTATGGGTAATTTTGACTTAAAAACAACGATGTCTTCAAATGCTTATATATCATGGATCTGGTAAAATAAAAAAAGTTCTTTAAGCGGCATTTGAAAGGTCACATATAAAGCCAAATTTGGAGTAAAAATTACTAGAACGTAATTTTTTAAATTGGAATAAATCGACTCCAAAAATCCCCTTAAAAAATCGAAAAACTACATATAACTCATACAATTTTAAAGATAGAGTCAAACTGTCTTCGGAAAAAATGTAGGTTTTTACCATACCTAAAAGTTTCCCATACACGGCTTTTTTGTAAAACGTGAAACAAAAGCTTGAATTGGTAATTTGTTTTTAAAGAATATAATCGTTCTGATTTCCTAGAAAAACATAGCATGTACCCCTAAGAATCAAATTATCAATTTCAAGCTTTTGTTTCACGTTTTGCAAAAAACTCGTGTATGGAAAACTTGTAGGCGTGATAAAAACCTACATTTTTTCCGAAGACAGTTTGACTCTATCTTTGAAATTGTATGAGTTATAAAACTACTATTTCAATTTTTAAGGGGATTTTTGGAGTCGATTTATTCCAATTTAAAAAATTACGTTCTCGTAATTTTCGCTCCAAATTTGGCTTTATATGTGACCTTCCAAATGCCGCTTAAAGAACTTTTTTTATTTTACCAGCTCCATGAGATATAAGCATTTGAAGACATCGTTGTTTTTAAGTCAAAATTGCCCATAACATTTGAATGACAAGACCAAGCAACATGCAATGTTCAGATCAAATATGCGTCATTACTTACTCTTCAAATGGTCCGAAGCTCACATCTTCGAAAAAAATCAAACAAAAAAGTTATTGCGAAAAAATCGTTTTTGGGTGGCTCACCCTAAGTTAAAACTTAAAATTGACCTACTATGTTCAAATTAAGAGCTAGATAAACGGCCTATTCGGCAAAGGTGCTCGAAATAGCATTGCCCACAACTTTTCTGAAGAACTTGATCGCGTATGACTTAAAACTAAAAAGTTCTTTTCCAGATTTGAGTTAAGACGCGGACCACCCTAACCAAAATTTTTTGGAAAAGATGCACCAAACAAATGCAAACAACTTCTCTGAAGACACCAAACACCTAAAATTAACGAAAACAGAGATACGGATTTTTTTCCTGCTAAAACGTGGATTCGGACCATTGTGCAATGTCATCTGAGTCGGGGAACTCCGAGTCATCTGCTGAGACGGATTGAAGCTATTTTGGGTTTTTAAAGGATAAGTTGACAATAATCTCATGAGTGATCACTACTTATGAGTTTATTCCTATTCAGATGAAAAAAGAATTGCTATTGAACACTACAATTTACTTACTACTTTCAGTCCTGAACACCCACGGTGGTGCAGAGGGACGAATTAAAAGATCTCCATCCTGGGCGATTGCCAGCCATCGCCTTGACCTGTGGCCAGGTCAAATTTCTGTCGACTTCCTTTATTTCCTTATTGAAACTGCGCCACCATGAGCCTCTGGGTCTGCCTCTGCTACGATGTCCTGCTTGGTTCCAATCTAACGCTTGCTTGCAGGTTTCGTTTTCGAACCTGTATGGAGTGTGGCCGACCCCCTCCACTTTCGCTCCTGAATTTCTGTCGCTAAGAACTTTTGATGGCATTGACGATGTAGTTCTACGTTAAAAATCTAATTATGAGGCCACCATGCACGAATTGTATACCGCAGGCATCTATTAATGGAGACATGCAGCCGTTGAGTGTTCTCCACTGATACACACCAAGTTTTACTGGCGTACAACATCACAGATTTCATGTTCGTGTCGAAAATTCGGATTTTGACGCGTCGGCTAATTTGATTGTGTTTTCATACATTTCTTAAACTCGCAAAGGTAAGTAGTTTCCGCCTTGTTGATCCGTGCATCTATGTCGATCTTGGTGCCGCCATCGGCCGTTAGGTATTTGGCTATCATGATATTGGAAGCTTTCAACATTCTCCACTGATTGCCCAGCTACCACAAAGCTGGAAGGGGTGACCGTGTGTACATCCAACGATTTGGTCTTGTTGACGTTGATGGTAAGATCTGCCGCTGAGGAGCGATTGGCAGGATCGTCGAGCTTGCTCTGCATATCAGAGCGCCGTTGAGCTAGGAGAGCAACGTCATCAGCCAATTCGAAGTCATTTAGGTGCTTCATGGTAATGGGCTGCCACAGCAAACCACGATTTAGTTTATGGTCAATCTCACCTACCAGGATCTCGATGTCGATTACGATGTGGAACAGTAGCGGTGATAGTGTACATCCTTGCCTCACTCCAGCAACGACCCGGATGGGATCGGACAAAACACCGTTGTGCAGTACTCTGCACGAAAATGCCCTGTACTGTGCTTCAATGAGGCCGATGATTTTCTCAGGGAGACCCTTGCGCCCTCAACACATGTTTCCGTGATTGAGATGGTCCAAAGCTTTTTCGTAATCAATGAACACCAGGTAGAGAGACTCTTGGAATTCATTGATTTGCTCCAGAATGATACGGAGCGTGACAATATGGTCCACACAGGATCGTCCGGGACGGAATCCTGCTTGCTTCCGTCGGAGAGTTGCGTCAATCTTCCCTGTATCCGATCAAGGATCACTTTGCAGAGGACTTTGAGAACGATACACAGTAACATAATGCCCCGCCAATTATCGCTTATAGTCAGGTCACCCTTTTTTGACACCTTTACTAAGGCGCCTTGCATACAGTCGACCAGATATGTCACAGTTTCCCATATGTTGCAGAATAATTGATGCAGTAGTTGTGCGGATACTACGGGGTCAGCTCTAAGCATCTCAGCTGATATGCGATCGACCCCTGGGGCCCTGTTCGATTTCATGCTACGGATGACTGTTTCTATCTCCTGCACTGATGGAGCTTCAGTTATGACACGGGTAATGCGTCGAACCCTTAGCGGATCATGCTGAGGTGTTGATGGCGTCACCGACACTTGAAACAGGTTTCCAAAGTGCCAGAACCAGTATTTCAGTTTATCAGCGGGATTGGTTAACAACTGTCCAGATGTGTCTTTCACTGGCATCGTAACATTCATCGTAGTCCAACTAAGTCAACATTTGGTTTCGTAGATGGAACAAATGTCGCTGGAATTTGCGGTTTTCTCTCCCTCGTCGGCTATGCAGTCCACCTACGCTCTTTTGTCCTGTCTAAATGAGCAATCAACTTCCCTTTCGAAAGCCGTGTAGCGCTGACGGGTTACGACTTTGGCTCCTCGTGTTTGCGCTTGGCTTTGGCGTTCATTCGCTCATCCATCTTTCTTTATTTGTCATCTGTGATCTACTGCTCTGTCTGAGTGTGTAATTGACCAAAGTTACTCCCGCCGGTGGCAATGGAGCCGTTTTTGGTGGTGCTCCGCTCCATCGATCTTCTACGCTGCCACTTTCCGTAATATCCGCAGCACGGTTCTCTAACTCCTCAACAAAGAACCTTTTCACTACAGAGTCTTCCAGTCGGCGTGTGTTGAACCTACGGCCGATTTTTGTCCTGCTGTTGATGCTTTGTAGCAACTCATAGCCGGTTCTCGGGAAGGAGATTTTCGCCGATCACCATACCGTTGTTGTCACAAAACTATGCATTGCGCGTGAGAAGCTTGGTGTCACCTTATGGAATCTTATCCACGACAGTATTCAGTTGGCTGTGAAAGTTCTCTTCAGTTTTCATTTCGATAGCATGGGTAGCAACATTGGATCATTGTGAGGTCTCGACCCCGTGTTTTGAATCTGACCACTATTATCCTCTCGTGGGCGTGAACGCTAAGCAGGAAACCAATTCTACGGTTAAGAGAAGCTTGTCTATAGCGGATTCTCGTGTTTCAAGGTTTGCGCCCTAATTCTCCCTATCCATCGTGTTGAGCTGCCACCTGAAGTATATCTTTCGGTGAAGGAGTATTTTTTGTTCATCCGCTAGCAACCAGAACAGATGCTGTTTGAGCCACACGTCCATGGCGAAAAGATGCAGCTTCGGCTATTTGACCATGTGTCATGGTGACATATAGAGATCTGCAAACCATAAGCTTTACAGTCGCTAGCAGAAGATTATTCAAATAATTATTTAAATGTGTTTGCCTCAATTAACGGAATGATATGAGTAATTATACACTTCACTCGGCCAGGAATGCCACACTAGAAAGATGAATTTCGCTGCCCCAAGAGATAATTCCTCACTAAAGCGATGACCGTCAGCCTCAGAACTACGCCCAGCGAGCTCCTACGGAGCTCGTGTGCGTAATTATACCGGCACACGGTGCTTGACTACAACGCTACAACGCCAGAACGAACGATGGCAACCCTCGTCGGCTCCGTCATCCGCCTCAGCGTTAAGCGAAATGCCAGCTCATAACGGGGCATTCTTCCCACATTTGAGACGCAGTTTACCCTGCTCTGACTCCGGGGCTCTTGCCTCGTAGTCGTATCACACTTGCGCCAATTAAGCCCGGCCGGAAATGAGTCTGTTCTGCAGCGCGCGGCGTACTTTCTAGCCCAGAGGAGGAAGAGGACAAGCCGAGGTCGCAGTCGGACGGGGAGAAGCGGGTGCAAAAATGCTGCCATCTGGTCTGAAGCGGTCCGTTTGAATTGGCTCCACCGAGTCTCGCTCGGTGAGCTTCCCTTCTGATGATCTTCGGTGAGTGTGTTTGCACAGGTTCCGGAGGCGTAGAGAAGAAGCTGCGCGCTGACGGGACGGATGATGACAAAAGTTTTTGCCGAGCGGTTTTTACAGCCTCCGGTGGGGGTCTTTATTTCATTAGTAGTAATTTGATACTTTTTTGCCGGTAGGTATTTCGGTCTTTTCCTGATCGAATGGGCAGAATCGTAAGTACAGTTTTAGTGAGTTAGGTCTCATGTTATTCATTTTTTTTTCTTTTGAGTTACGAGAGAACCAAGGCTTGACTCAAGTCTTGTGACTTCTGACATTTGAGTTAACTAAATTTACATATATCTCTCAATTATTATAAATGATACAATTTTACAAGACACCTAGAAAACAACAGCCTTAGCCCATTATTTATAATTGACAGAACTTGCTAGGGCAGAACGAAATTCGTTGACCGAATTTTGGAGACCGCATATAGGCACTGATTAAAATTCTGATGTACTCTGGCTTACCAGTCGAACACACTCCTCGTCGCCGTGAAGTTGTTTCACTACTCATTGCTTACGGCCACGATGCGTCGATAAAGTGGGACTTTATTGATGAAAGGATAATAGAGGTCAGATTCAGAACATTCGTCCCCTTAATGCTAGAACTAGGTAACTCGAAATTTGACGTTTTTGAGTTGAATATACCATTATATCGAGCTTTTTGAGCTCTATAATATTTCCAAAGACCAATGAAATACGATTATAAACGACGAAAATATTCATCATTTTCAAAACTAGGTATCTCAGTGTAGAATACAAGAACTGAGTGCTATAACTAGGTAACTAAGAAAATCATATCTATTTCCAACCGCACAGGTTAAAAGCTATCAGATGCTTGGACTTGGAAATGATACTAGTCATTCTTTTGTTAGTAGATTGAAAATTGGAAATGATACTAGTCATTCTTTTGTTAGTAGATTGAAAATCTACTACTGTTTTTCATTTTAAGCCTAAAATCTTACAATGTTTTACTTGTATTGATTTTGCTTAAAACTGTGATTCTTCGTAGACGATTATTTATAAACCTTTTGAGGTGTCATGTGGTGATATAGCAGGCATCCTAGTAAATTCAGTAATTACACGTTAATTTCAATATGTGAACCCTTTTAAATTTGCATACGGCAACAAGAAAACTAAAAAGAATGATATCAATTGTGGCAAAAACTAGGTATCTCAGAACATCCTCTCCATTGTTTATGTTGCATTTTGAGTGCTATAACTAGGTAACTCGACATTTTTTTAACCATTTATTATTTTTATCAAAGGTTTAAACCAAAATATTTCAAAACTTTATCTTGTAGCAGAAAGAGTAGAAGCTGAATAAGCCATCAATGCAAAAAATAATTATATTGAAGGCTTCATACCTTTGGAACAACTGCATGAAAAATTGTATAATTTTCAAAGTCGATTTTCTCGAAACTATGATTTTCGAGTTAATACCTAGTTCTAGCATTAAGGGGACGATATGTAAGTTCAAAAACTTACCATGAATCAATGTTACGAGCCAACTGATGCTGCCGATAACTCGAACTAAGGAGTGAGCTAAGAACACACGCAAATCTGTGAATCTCTCTCTCTCTTCTTGGCGTAACGTCCTCATTGGGACAAAGCCTGCTTCTCAGCTTAGTGTTCTATGAGCACTTCCACAGTTATTAACTGAGAGCTTCCTCTGCCAATGACCATTTTGCATGCGTATATCGTGTGGCAGGCACGAAGATACTCTATGCCCAAGGAAGTCAAGGAAATTTCCTTTACGAAGAGATCCTGGACCGACCGGGAATCGAACCCGTCACCCTCAGCGTGGTCATGCTGAATACCCGTGCGTTTACCGCCTCGGCTATATGTGAATCACACTTGACAAATAGAGGAATAAAAAAGAGTGAAGGAACACTAGAGTCACGATTGAGTCAGCAATAACACGAGGAGCCAGAGTCGAAGCCCTCCAGCGCTATTCGGTTTTCGAGAAAGAATTGAAATGTTTCTGTAAAGCGTACAAAAAAAGCGTTAGCGGACTCCCTACTCGTCGATCATAGCCGCCAAGTGCTTGATAGAGCGCTTCAAATTGATATTACATGTACTGATTTATCGACCGTATTCTATAATTAACTTGATGATTTTGTGGCTATATCGGTCTCTTTCTACTCATAAGTATAAGGGAGTAGAGATCAAAGTGGATAATGAAATGATAGATATGATAGAATTCGCTAGGTAGCGAACAAGTGTGAAAATTTTATAGAAGGTGAAATTAGGCATGTAGGCCATGTATTGAACGAATACATCGAATGCGTGAAACTTCTGCCGTGCGACCTGTGCTTTTAAACAGATCGGCTTGGTTGGTAGTTCATACCACCTTGGTAAGGTGGTAACTTTTGCCAGTCTTGGTAAGGTGTTATGAACTACCAACAAAGCCGATCTGTTTAAAAGCACAGGTCGCACGGCAGAAGTTTCACGCATTCGATGTATTCGTTCAATACATGGCCTACATGCCTAATTTCACCTTCTATAAAATTTTCACACTTGTTCGCTACCTAGCGAATTCTATCATATCTATCATTTCATTATCCACTTTGATCTCTACTCCCTTATACTTATGAGTAGAAAGAGACCGATATAGCCACAAAATCATCAAGTTAATTGATATTACAATCGCTTGCACTATGGGTCAAACGGCCTGCAGCAAATTTCACTTCTTCGATCGATTCCCGTAGATCTCCAGCGTAATATCGCCAGCGAAGCCGACGATGGCCACGGCCAGCGGGAACTTTAACCTCAACACCTCGTCGTACATGACATTCTAGGACCCATGGGATGGAACCTTGCTGAACTCCTGAGGTTATGTAGCTGCACATTTGACTAACATCTGTGCCGTAAGCTAGTACTCGATTCTAGTCGTATCCCAAGTAACATTTAGGTTTTGTTCGGATCTATAAGAGATCTTCATAACCAATTTTATAAAACTTGCAATAAAACTGATTTATACATCAAAACCTCTTGATAACCTCTTGAGAGCATCTTCCGGCTAAGTGGACCACTCTCGGAGAGGTTTTGCAAACCACATTAAGAGTAGCAATAAACTCGTTTTGAAACCTAGCTGAAAAATGTTCCATTCTCGTTTGTTGTTGTTTTTTTTTTCAACAAAAACTATGACAGCTCAAGATGCAGAAAAGCTTCTGCGATGGCACGTAAAGTTCAGGAGAATACATCATTCGTAAGTAGAAAGCGATCATTTCAAAGTAATATTTCAGTAGTTATTGTGCATAATCCTACATGCGCATTCGAATTTACCGTGAATATTGGGGGTACAGAATCATAAAATTAATGCGCTTCGAAAATAGTGAATATTATCATCTTGGAATGAAATAAATCAATTTTTGAATTTAGTAAAACTATCTCGAATCACAAGAAAACTCAGCAGAGAGAGTTTATTTATGTGAGCATGTTATGAAAATGGTGACAGACTATCAATTTATTGCTTATTTAAGCAAAATTAAGTATTTTCCATTCACGTAAGCTAATTATTCAATATGGCGACGACCATAATCAGCGAAAATAAAACGAAAGCAAGTTCGCTTTTATGATGACCGCAATAAACCTAGCAGTGTCGTAGTTTCTGCTTTTCCACCAACAGATGTCGTTACTAATCGAACGGATCGCCATCTGTTGAGAGTTTTAACAGTTTAATTGTGGTAATAATGATTGCCAGAAAGTTTACATATCGGAAAGTTTTGTTTACTCTTAAAATATGTCTTTATGAATATCTTCAAGTATACTATAAATCATTTTATCAATGGTTTTCATAAAAGCAGTCATAAAACTGTGAGTTTTAATTATTGCTGTAATAAAACCTTAATAAAAATCAAACAAAACCAATCTGCAATGGAATTGTTACTTGGGATGTTCCGAGCGTCTTGTACAGGTACGCGGATATTCCCAGGTGCAGTAGCGCATCGGCAACAGCCGCCCAACAGGCGCTATTGAACGCATTAATCACACACATTTAGAGGAAGATCCAGAGTAACTACTACACAGCAGTGAATTCCACTCCTCATACGCTGGATAGCTATCTCGGCGGTCTTTGTATCCGTCAAGATAGCCTCTCAATAGTTTTTTAATGGTGATCTTCTCGAGCACCTTCCCCGCCATGTCGATCAAGCATATTGGTCTATATGCTGATAGATTCCCGGGTGATTTCCCCGCCTTTAGAAATAGAACCAGGCTCTGCCTCTTCCAAACCTTTGAGAAAACTGCCTCGTCCAGGTATTTCTGCATAGCAGACCTGAACATCTCGGAAGCCTCTGCAATAGCTACTTTAAAGGCCAGGTTCGGAACTCCGTCCGGACCTGGGGCCTTACTAGGCTAAGGGACTTTGCTATCCCCGCAAGTTTCACTTCGGCGACCCTCTCTTCATCGCCAGCTCCAGTCCCCGGCTGTCCTACAAAAGGAGAAAAAGGACTAGGATCATGACACGGAAAAAGCCCCTCGATGATCCCCTCCAACATCTCTGGAGATTATGCTGAAGTAGCAATTATACCTCTCGTCTCGGTCATCACGATCCTGTAGGCATCACCCCTCGGATTCGCATTGGCACTCTGACAGAGACCCTCAAAGCAGGCCTTTCTGCTTGACCTTATCTCGGTGTTCAGCGCAGAATTTGCAGCGGCGAACATCACCCGCCGTTCGCATCGCTCTTCCTGAGATCGTGCTTGCTGCATCCGCCGCCTAGCCCGTAAACAGGCGTGGCACAGGTCCGCAATCGCGTTTGTCCACCAGTAAGCCGGTGGCCTCCCATTTCTAGGGTGGACTCACCTCGCATCGCACGCATGCTACCAGCTCGTCGCCGTTTAAACCAAATAGGTTTCGCTCACGACGGAGCGCCTCCCTAAATACCCCATCTTCGAAGTATGATGTCTTTCATCTGCGAGGGCCGTCTCTTCCTCTACCCTGCATGCTGTTGTTGTAGCCGGTACTGTAGCGAACCGCCAGGTTGTCGCTGTGAGTGTAGATATCGTCTACTCTCCAATTCAAACTTCTTGTTAGGCCAGGACCACAAAAAGTAATGTCAATTATCGACTCCGCACCGTTCCGACTAAAGGTACTCTTGGTACGGACATTAGCCAGCTCGACATCTAGTGTGTCCAATATCTCTAGCAGGATCTGACCCCGCTGGCTCGTGAAACGACTTCCCCATTCAACGACCCAGGCATTAAAGTCACCCGCTATTACTCCCAGCCTTTGTCCTGTTAGCGCGGTCGTCATACAGTCCAGCATCTGCGAAAACTGCTCGATTGCCAACCGTAAAGGCGAACAACAGATATAGAAGACGATCCTGGCGATTACTTTGGCGACCACGAAGCCCGCATAGGTAGTAGACACCAACTCCTGGACGGAGTATTTAGCCGTCGTTCATATAGTCGCCATTTTTCTGGACCCATCTGTGACCCAATTGCCGTTGCCGGCGGGTACTCGATATGGGTTCGCTATGGTGGCGGTATCCGTCCCCCACTCAGAAACTGCCTGACAAAGCAGTTGCTGAGCCGCGTCACAGGGGTTTAGGCTCAGCTACGTTACCTGCACTGTGATTTGTTCACTGTAGCTTTCTTGAAGGCCGAGCACCTTGGACCACCCGTTGGATACCTGTTGTTCACGGATTTCCCGGTACAGATCAGACAAATAGGTGGACTCGTGCAGCCTTGTGCCTTATGGCCTTCGGCGCCGCATCTTCCACACAGTTTGCTCCTGTCAGGGCCTTTGCAGTCCCATGACTTGTATCCTAGTTCCACTTGAAGCAAATCTCCGGTGGCTCGTGGAACGTCATATGACATCATATGACGTCATATGAGCTCGAGGATAAATTTGCCCTGTGCACAAACTTGGTCGCTCAGGAGTAAAAGTAATAAGTAAGTAGACGAGGACAGTCCTTCAAATAATAATTAAGGAAGTCCTCAAAGAATACTAAAACAGAGAGCAGTTGGCCAAGTTACTAGAACTTCTAGTATGCAATCTTTTTGTTAAAAAATTCAGAAATGTTAAGACTTTTGAGGTTAGCGAATTTCGTAGCAGTAATTTACAGTCGACTATCGATATCGACAGCAATCATGATGACTACCTTCGTTGTAGTCAATTTTATGCAATCATGCTCACATTTTTTGCAATCAATTTGCCTCTCCCATTTGCTTAAGAATTCCAATATATTATCAAAACTCGCCGAAAGACCTACTAAAACATAAGAGGAAGACGAGATGCACAAAAACCCACAACTGATGATCATTCGGCAACAATGTGCGGCAGATGACGCGGCCCGGGAAAAAAAATTAACACACTATGCCATCCTCCGAATGGAATCCATAATAATGAACCGTCACCGGTGTCGATCGATCGGGGCCCCAGCGCGAAACCATCGAAAGGTCTTCGTCAGTGAGTCTAGCTAGGCTGGGAAACCGTCGATCCCTTCCCAAGCCCCATACGTCGCCCAACCAAAAGCCCATCGAACACTCCACAAAGCACAAAGTTGGAAAACTGGTCAAACCTCTTCAACAGATGTACAACATTTATGGGAATCTGGAAATTAATATATTTTTGCATAATTTAACGATCAAAGCAATAAAATATATGTAAATTGCTCAAATATCATCGCCAGCCGCGGAGGGATCGACAGACTCGAGGCTCTGCTGGGACCCGCGGTCGATGCGCGACCGGCGAAGGAGGACAAATCCTCCACATCTCAGGCCACGCAAGAGTCTGCAGCGAGGTTCGCGCGCTTGCGCAGTTGGTTTTTGCTTGGGGATCAACCGAGGCAGGTTTTGCCTTCTTCTTCTTCTTTTTGCCGTCGTTTTCCACCTTTTGATCGAGAAGTGGCTATGGAAGCTGTATCGTATCTACCGTCCGAACTCTTCTCGCGGGTGACGATTCTGCTTGCTATGCGAAATTAATGACTAAAAGAGTCAACCTGTCTATATGGTATTCTACCTCGTGGTGGGGCCATTGGATTGGATGGTGCACGTTGAGGACGGACAGCACTTCGCTCGGTTGTCGGTCGTTTTTTTTTCTCCAACGTTGGAGACGGGGACCCAATGACCATACGCCAAAACACTCAGCATGACCGTTGCAAAATGATGACAGTCAAAAGGCTAATTGGGTGATGTCGTTCATGTTTATGGAAATTGTGGCAAGGAATGGAGGATAAACATTCACATGCCTTTCGGATGTGGTTTGGAATCTTGGGATATCGATTTGAGCTTTAAGGTAAATAAAAAGAAGTCTTTAAGCGCTGTCTAGGTGAAACTTATCAGTTTACTTTCACCAGAAATGTGGAATTTACTTCACCCACGCGTAACGGTCTGATTAAGTATTTGAATGTTTAAATACTCTGAGTAAGCTGAAATAAATGCAGATCAAGAGCGTGTTGTCAGTTAGTATGTTTGAATATAAATAACGTTAAAGCTCACATCAAAATCAATATCAGAAATCAATTTGCTTTGAATAAAGTTCATGTCTATAGCCATCGAATAGTTTTAGGACTACTAAGGAGCTGCTCAGTGCTCATGAACCACGTGAACCATATTTTGGCCATCTCAGACCCCTTATCCCCCTCGTAGACTTTCGTTCATACAAAAATTTTGAAATTTATATGGAGTGTAGACTTTGGCCAGACCATCCCTTCCACCAAAAAGTCCACATGGTTTATGCACAGCCCCTGAGTGACGAACGCTTACACCCGAAGACCAAAAGACGACCATGAAAGATACACTTATCAACCATGTTTTGATATTGAGGGAAGCTTCCCAGCTAAGAAATTGAGGCACATCAACGCAGTGGTCTTTCCGCCATTCCAACGCTCCTGAAGAACCCGCTATAGGACATGCAGGTAGTCCATTGTTGACCTCTCAGGCAAGAAGCCTTCCTGATGATATCCTATATAATAGGCCAATCGTACTTTGGACCTATCCATAAACTACGTAGACTCTTAGGGGGGACGGGGGGGTCTGGCCAAAGCCTACGCTCCATACAAATTTTGAAAATGTTGTATGAACAAAAGTCTACGGAGGAGGAGGGGGGTCTGAGGTTACCCAAAATGAGTATAAGTAGTTTATGGACAGCGCCTTTGCGGTTTGCTTAAAATCCACGCTGCGTAGACCTCATGCGAAACAACTTAAATAAATGGGGCTATAGTCACTAACTGTCGAGGGACTTTTCACCTTGGAGATCGGTACCACTAGCTCATGTTTTCATTCCGCATTCAAAAGCGCTTGTAGGTCCTGTATGGTGCGATCGTCACAATACTTGTAAAACTCCGCGCTGATACAATCTACCCCAGCCGCCTTTCCGTTCTTCATCCGATCAACAAGGTTTGGTTGTGGGCTGAGTAGGAAAGGGGTAAGATCGTGCGGCTAGTGTCACCAAGCTCTTAGTCACATCGTGCTAAGGAGCGCGGGTTCGATTCCCGCCGCAGTTGTCATGAAAAGTATTGGGCTGTGTCACTGGGCGTTGCATCCTGGTCCGTTGTCCTAGTGTCGACCTTCCTTCAAAGAGCGAAAAAGCTCACTGGAAGCAGTGTCTTTAAAACCTGAGCGTTTGCTCTCGAAGCTGAGAGCGGCTCACAACAGCGTCTGCCACGGTGGCTGATCGACGTCGGAGTGTTTGCTGGTGTCTAATTTTGTATGCGTTGAGAGCTCGGTACGGTCGCACGCTCGACGACCAACTGTGCCATCGACGCAAGCCACGGTACAGTTGATCGTCGAGCGTGCGACCGTGCAGACACAGACAAACTAACGTAACACTCTTCAAAACGGCTTGGCACATGCATATAACGATCAATTCAAATTTCAAATCATTTGCGCGATCCTACCACCAGAGGCGCTAGTGTTCGATCGCTTTGTCGTTTGTCAGCAGTGATGCCATATATAGAGATTAAGGTGGCCCCACGCTAGGTGGCGCTGTAAGCGTTCAATAATCAAACCCTTTGGTATTATTGTAGGTGACTATATGCCAAACAACTTTGTCGAAGACCGCAAAGTGATCCAACGTCTGTGAATAAAGTTATACCCTAGGAAAAGTGAGGATAAACTTTATTGTTATTTTTCCAATACATGTAAAGGAATAATATCAATAATGAAATCTCAATACTTTGCCTCACTTTGCCGAGGGTATAACTTTTTTCACAGCCGTCGGATCACTTTGCGGTCTTCGACAAAGTTCTCTGGCATATAGTCACCTACAATAATACCAAAGGGTTTGATTATTGAACGCTTACAGCGCCACCTAGCGGCAAAATTCGAAAACTTAAAATTTCTGCATACATTTGGCCAAGTTTTCCCATACAAACTTCAAGCGTTTTGAGCGGCCCTTAGGCTCAACCGATTTTTCTAAAATTTTGAACGTAGCTTCTGGGAGTCCAAAACAACTGATTTAGGAGGTAAGACTTGGTATTTTTCGAAATTTTTGTTTTTCATATAAGTTTGGGCCACCCTAATAGAGATACAGGGGATGGCCAAAATGTTTGGGATAGGCAACTTTTTTTTTCTGTCACAAAAACGTTCAACATGCTGTAACTTTTCATAGCGTGCATCCAAAATTCTCAAATTTTGACAGTTTGTTCACCTATTATATGTGCATGATTGGTGCAAGTTTGAGCACGATTAATTAATCTTTCGTGAAGTTAGAATCGTTCTGGTAAAACACTATTTTTAGACAACTAGTTTTTGAACCGTCATATCTCGGAAACCAGTAAACCGAATTGAATGAAATGTTTAATGTTTTTCAACAATATATTGATACACTAAGGTCTTTTTTTACACGGGTGGTTTTTCTGCTTTAACTCGGTCAATTTTGAACCTACCTATCTGATTTTCCGTACACAGGTAGTACTAACCGTGTCTACCTGTGTACAAAATTTCATGTGAATTGGCCCAAAATTGACCGAGTTAAAGCAGAAAAACTACCCGTGTAAAAAAAGACCTTAGTGTACTTGATACGACGCTATAAAATGTAATATTTTCTTACGATCAGGGATGGGAACACTCACTTGCAAAGAGTTATACTCACTTGCTGTTTTCTCAACTTAGAAATAATAGTAATTTACATTTACCTCGTGGAGAGTTGCTTTCGCAGCTCCCTCACGACGTCGGTATGCGTGTGCGACCCCTACTCTATTCGGCAAACTTTTAGACAAAACCATAAGGCAAAAATCGTCCACATATCGTTTCTTGATTGCACGTTTCTAAGCTGAGAAAATAGCAAGTGAGTGTAACTCTTTGCAAGTGAGTGTTCCCATCCTTGCCCACGATGAATAAAGTTATACCTGTTTGACCTTTTCACCCATATAGAGGAAAATAAGTCAAATTTACAAAATCATACAAAAAATACTAAATGTTTTATTCTTTCAACCCATATAGGATCTAATACATCTTATCAGAGATACACTACCCGTCATAAGTACGGACTCACAAAAAGTATTGCAACAATATTGCATCACCTTGACTCACCTCGGTATCTCCAAAACCTGTGGACTTACAAAGATGTTGTCTTCAGCAAAGTTATTCAGGAGCCCAAAAGCAACAACTTTTCTGAAGGCGGCATTTTCGTAGCTGATCTGGTTTTAGAGATATCGAGGTGAGTCAGGATGATGCAATATTGTTGCAATACTTTTTGTGAGTCCGTACTTATGACGGGTAGTGTATCTTGAGAACAGAAAGAGAAAATCTTTTGATATCAACACTAAAATTTAATGACATTGATGTAAAAAAATTACATTTTTTCAAGAAAGATCCAAAAAGTTTCAATCCATGATAACTTTCTTCAACTTTCAAAAAGTACACTCTTAAAAAATTAGGAATTTACACGTGACGTAAACCATCAACATACGTAAACATTTCATGACTGAATGGTAAATTTGACTCAATTTTACATCCATCATGTAAGTTCGAGTTGGTTGCACAAGATGTCAATAAATTTATCTGACCAGATAGGTAGAAACAGTTTTATATTTATCGTTTGTCTCACAACTCGGTGATATAGCCGAGAGGTATAGTACGTGCCTCTCAATCAGCGGACCAGAGTTCGGTTCTTGTTCATTATTTTATTTACATATGATTTATCTCTCGCTTCGGCTCTAGCGATTACTAGCTCGACTTTATTTGTGATAGAAGACGTAAATTTATGTCAAACGAGCCGCTCCTTTTATGTGCATCCAAGCGAACTTAAATTTACATGATTTTTTCTAAGAGTGTACCTATGTTTTAATGACATGAGAAGCATCAATTCATTGTTGATGGCTCAAAAGTTCATTAAATTCGGTTCACTGGTTTCCGAGATATGAAAATTCAAAATTAAGTTGTCTAAAAAATAATGTTTCACGAGAACGATTCTAGCTTCGCAAAGGATGAACCAATCGAGCTCAAAATTGTACCAATGATGCACATATAGTAGGTTAACAAACTGTCAAAATTTGAGAATTTTGGGTGCACTCTATGAAAAGGTACAGCGTTTTGAACTTTTCTGTGAGAGAAAAAAAAAGTTGCCTATTCCAAACATTTTGGCCACCCCTTGTATATCTTTATTATACAGATTCTTAGGCATCCATACAGATTTCGTTTTATATGAAATACAGATTTTTGAGATAGAGGAGCTATTTTATTTTTGTATGTGATACAGATTTTGCACCCAAATTTTGTATGAGGCACAGATTTTTGAAAATTGTGATACAGATTTTTCAAAAAATCATCTGCATCCCTGTTTGCCAGTGTACACGTTGCTGAATGATACAAACGATAATTACAGACGATTTGCACAGTGATGTGTGTGTTGGACAAACGTCAATTCGAAATCCATCATGGCCGACAGTGTCTTGCGCGGTTCTACCAACAGGTGGCAGTGTGCGCATGAGAAAGACCTGGCTAAAGTTTATGATGAATTTCCTATAATAGTTACGTTTGTTTGTCTGTGGTAGGAGCCCTTGACGCTAATTAAATTAGACTCGTCTGTTTGCTGGTGTTTGCTTGGTGGCTACACGCAGAACTCGATGTACACAGCGCAACGAGTAACTTTCACGCAGCGACCAAAAAGACAAAAGAATTTTCACGCAGATTTGTGTAACATCGGATCAGCACATTTTTTGTGTTGATCCAGTTGTACACAAATATGAGTGAAAAATCCTTTGTCTCTTTGCTCGCTGCGCGAAAGTTTCTCATGCGCTGTGTTGTTTCATTTAAGGGTGTAGGTATGAAGTACGAGAGTAAGTCTGGGCTTCAAATAAAAACAATTCGCTCTCACTTGTAGGGCGATTTGGCTTTCTATTCCGCTGAATCATTACCTGGTCTGTAGCTTAGTTGGTTAACCCTTTGGAACCGGATATTTTTACCATCGCTGCCAATATCTCACTGACCTCGAACACGTGTCCTATGCTCAGCTTCACCGCCGGGGTCACATTGACCCCTTCGGCTCCAAAGGGTTAAAGCGCCGGTCTAGCGAATACGGTGGATTGGACACGGAGGCTTCAAGCGGCCTGAACGGGCCCCGTTTGACGTTCTGCGAAACCTGCGATTGGTCACGTGGACGACCTACTGCCTAAAAGGGTCCCGATCGGTTTTCTGTAATGGACCTCGTCCTGAGTGGGTCTTTGGTTGGGCACGTTGGTTAATCCGGATCGAATAGTTTGCTGATCGGTGTTTCGTCGGGTGGTTGGGTTCGGCGTGGTTACCGATTCCCTAACACTACCGGTAGTTTCTAATGCCAATTCTTTCTAATCGTTCATAAGGTTATCGAATAGGTCATGATTTGATGTGTCGCATGCATGAGTTTAGTTCACTATTATATTTGTTCACTTCCGGCGGGACACCCAGAACCGGTTCCGGAACACTATCGGTTCAGATATGGTCTGAGACTGTTTTCTTGCCAACCAATAATTAAGTTATCAAAAAAGCCGTTTTTTGTTGTGTCGCATGCCTGGGCTTGGTTTAATTTTATATTTGGCCACTTCCGGCGGGTTACCCGGAACTGGCTCCGAAATACAACCGGCAGTCCCCAAAGTGGTCTGTGCCTGCTTCCTTAAAAGCCGTGATTTGATCTGTCGCATGCATAGGTTTAGTTCATTATTATATTTGGCCACTTCCGGCTAGACATCCGGAACCGGTTCAGATATGGTGTGAGACTATTTTCTTGCTAACCGTTCCTCAGGTTTTCAAAAATGCTGCAAATGATGTAACGCATGTATGGTGCATTTTCATGTCTAATTCCTTCCAGGGGTACCGATCTGGAACACCTCCCTCTCGTTTGTCGGGTGAAGATCACTGCGTCCAGATTTTAGAACTATTGTGAAATACCCTTTTGCTGTGAGGTACGTAAGTTATCTCAGTAACATATTTGTCACTGAGATACCTTGGTATCGACTGAACTCAAGACCATCTATTATTGATGAATAGAGATCCTGAGTTACAGTATGTGACTCCCCCATTCTGGCGAGACTAGCTTTATGAAGCCAACCACGTTCATGGGAGATAAGATCCATATGTCAGCAGGACCTAAAAAGGGCTTGCTGAGAACTTTGAACCTACGTTGAGTGAGTGCACTGCAATATCAGAGGATGTGTTCTGATGTTTCCCTCTCCTCGTCACAGAAGCGGCAATTTGAGGTTTGGATTGCTCCGATCTTTTGTAGATGGTATCTGCAGGGGCAGCGTCCAGTTATTAGACCGGTGTAGATGTTGAGATCCCTTTTGTTGAGACCTAATAGTTGTTGGGTTTTCTTGGGGTTTATCGTTACGAGCCTTTTGGATTGGCTCGTATGGGGAAGTGCATTCCAGTTTGATGTGATTTGACTGACCATATATTTGTTCAGTTCCATTTTTACAGAGCAGTCTGAGATCCCGCAGAAGGGCTCAGGGCCAATGAACCTTTCATTAGATCCATTCCTGGCTAGCTCATCAGCAATCTCGTTTCCCTCTAGACCCGTATGTCCTGGGATCCAATATAGGTAGACTCGATTGCGTATGGATAAGTTTTTCAAAGCCAGAATGCATTCCCACACTAGCTTTGAGTTACAAGTGTAGTAATAACTAATATTAATAAAGCGACTTAAGAGCCGCTTGGCTGTCAGAGAAAATACATATTTTTGCAAACCTATACTTTCTGATCAGGCATAATAACACGCATTCTAATATTGCATATATTTCCGCCTGAAATACTGTGGGCCACTGTCCTAAGTGGACAGAGATTTTTGTTCTAGGGCCATAGATTACGGAGTCTGTCAGATTATTCGTTTTCGAACCATCTGTGAAGAAATTTATAGAGCCTGTTGGAACGCTGGGTCCACCTCCGTCCCACTCCTGGCGGGAAGGAATGAACACATCGTAAGGTAAGTCATAATTGACTACCATTTCCATCCAGTCACTACAAATTCCTATTGCGGGAATTATGGCAAACTCATTTAATATGCTGAGGTGACCCGTAAGGTCTCCCGACAGCAGAGTTTTTGTTCTCTTTAACCTTTGAGCACTTTTTTCCGCTTCCAGCTTTATGAATTGATCTAACCGGGGCAGGTGAAGCATTGCGTCTAGGGCCAAAGTGGGTGTACTACGAACTGCGGTGCGTTGGATTTTGTTGAGCTTAGCCCTTGCAGCAGACTCCTTAGTTTTAGGCCACCAGACAAGGGAAGCGTAAGCAGTGACAAGCAGGGCGCGGAGGCTGAAACTTGCCGCATTTCGTCGTTCCCGCGTTTTCGTATTTTTCTTTGTGTTTTTTGTTCGCGCTTTGTGTAAACGATCGACGATGGCTCGGTGGCAAGAGGCCACATTGCCCGCATCGTGGTGCTCGTGTTCGTCGTTATTCCGAGTTCGGAAATGCTAGTATCCAAGAGATTGTGTTTCAGTGCGTCGGGTATTCTCGCTTATGTATTTTTTTCGGATTCTTCGATGGACGATTGGAGAATCAGCGAGCGGTGCGATCGAGTGCACATTTAATATGGTTGGACCGTTTGCATGCTGAGACCAAAGCCAAACATAGAAAACCAGCTGGTCAGGATTACCCGGTGAGTTCGTTCCATATTATTACTTTTTATATTTGAACATGACATATATGGGGATTTCGGAGGGGTAGCCTAAGGAAGTTAAATGAACTGGTTTCCGGGCAAATGTTCGTGGGGTGGCCAGACTTTGTCACGAGATAACAATTATCATGTTGTTTTCCGAAGGTCTCCAGTGAATTTAGCTTACCCTGCTACAACAAACCATCAGGTAGATCATTCCGTTCCGGTATGACTCTGCAGCCATAGGTAATCCTTGCGCTGATGGTGGGTACACAATCATCATCATCATCACCAGACAAGGGAAGCGTAAGTAGTCCTGGGACGAACAATGGTTTTATATATCCACATGATCATACTTGGTTTTAGGCCCCATCTTTTACCCAGGGTTTTTGAACAAACCCAAGGTGTATTGAGACCTTTCTGCACAACTGATTGGAGATGAGTGCTCCAATTCAGTTTTGCGTCGAGTATGACACCTAGATATTTTACTTCGCTTGAATAAACTAGTTGTGTATGATTCAAGAAAAGGGGTTTCAGTTGGACCTTCCTCCGTTTGGTGAAAGGGATAATGGAAGTTTTTGTAGGATTTATGCCTAGTTGTTCCTTTTGACACCAGGAAAAAGTGTGATTTAGGGCAGATTGCATTCTTTCCACGATAACACTTTCGAATTTGCCGCGTACAATAATGACAACGTCATCAGCATATCCAACCACTTCGAAGCCTCTTCTCTCTAAGCTGTCTAGAAGCTCATCCACCACCAGTGACCACAACAAAAAAGAAAGCACCCCGCCTGGCGGACACCCCCTTGTTGCTTTAACAGTAATGTATGAACCGCTAAGCTCAGAGGAGATTTTTCGATTAGCTAGCATAGCATGTACCCAGGTAACAATGCATGGGTCGAATTTTCTCCTCAACATTGCTGACCCTATAGACGAATAAGAAGCGTTATCGAATGCGCCTTCAATATCAAGAAATGCTACAAGAGCAATTTCTTTTGCATTAAGTGTTTTTTCGATCTTTTGAACTACCGTATGTAGTGCCGAGATCGTAGATTTTCCACTTTGATAAGCGAATTGGTTTTTTGACAAAGGCATTGCTTTCATGAATTTGTGATTTATGTGCTCGCATAGTACCTTTTCCATAATTTTGAGCATTACAGAGGATAAACTTATCGGCCTGAATGCTTTGGGGTTGGTTTTATCTCTCTTTCCTGCCTTCGGAATGAAGACAGCCCGGATTTGACGCCAATCGTTGGGTATATGCCCCAAAATCAGACTCGCCCTAAAAATCTCAACCAAGGGTGGAACCAGTGTTTTCTCCTCTTTTTGGAACAACGCTGGGAATATTCCATCCATGCCAGGAGACTTAAATGGCTCGAAAGATCTCACAGCCCTCTCAACCCTGGCCCGAGTGAAAGCTTCCTTTGCAACCTTTATTGCGTCTTATTTAGATCCAGAAACCCATGATTGGATCTCTTGTGGATCTGAGACAGCAATTCCAGTGTCTTGGTCGCCGATGCTCGACTCAGGGATTGAATCAGGGAAGTGGATCTTTAACAATTCGCTCAGTGTATCGCTAGGCTCTACAGTGAGCGAACCATCCGTCTTTCGGAGGCTACCCACACCATTGGAGTGGTCTTTTGAAAGAGTTTTTTGGAGTCTGGCCACTACGGTTGTATTCTCTATGCTTTCACACATTAGAATCCACGATATCCGTTTGGCTGACCTTATTTCTTTGTTGTAGTTCGTCAGGGCCTTTCTGTATAGGCTTCAATCGCCGGTTCGCTTGGCATGATTGAATTCCCTACGCGCAGTTTTCCTAAGCGTCTCAAGAGTTTTATTCCACCATGGAACGTCTCGGCTCGAACTAATTGGAACACCTAAATGGCCATAACTCCGGAACGGCCGAACCGAACCGATCCAAACATTTTCAATAGTAAACAATGGAACACACACATACACATACAGACATCACCTCAATTCGTCGAGCTGAATTGATTGGTATATGCGTCTCGACCCTCCGAGCCTTTTATCAATTTGTAACAAAGTCCAAAGAAAATGCCTAAGAAATTTTACAAATCCAATGGAATTACTGAGAAATTTTCAAAATGAATCTAAATTCTTGGCGATGATGAGATAATCCCATATTTTGAATCTACATGCTAAACTGAGCCGAAAAACAAATTTTCTTGAATTTTGGTGCCCGGGAACCTATTCAAAAATCAATTTAAAGTTTGTATGGGAGCAATTTGTCGAATCACCTCTCGTCGCATTTTGTACTGGGCGGAGCTGTCAAAAGTTGATTTCAAAAATCTCTTTGAAATTGATTATAAGTACCGTAATCCGGGTTCAAATTGATCACTTTAAATTAACTTATGTGGATAACATCAGTGCCAATTCAAATATTGCCAAAAGAATTTCTGTAAAACCAGTATCCTGTGGATATCCATGGAATCATGTGACATAATTTTGTTCAACAAATTTAAACTTTATGTTAAATAACTCCAAATATCAAAAAATTGAAAATGTCACTGTGGGGCGAAATTGATCAGTACACAATGAAGCATCGGTTGGAAAGAAAAATTTCCTTCTCCGGTTAATTTTGCTCTTCTAAACCCGAATAAAGCGTTTAAAATCTTATAACTAGTGAATTTAATACTTAAAATGCAAAATTAAATTTTGAAATTTCCCCCTTAAACGCCTAAAGGTAGGCAATTTCATTTGAAATAAGTGATTTCTATCACACTAAATGACTATTTCATCATAAAATGAACTTTTTATAACAATTTCATGTTCTGATTAGCTACATAACTTCCCAACCAAGGTTCCACAAAAATGTTAAAACAGAGAATTTACGGGAAGTCCTATTAGCAATCGATTGTTAAGTAGCGATGATTTTAACTTAATGAGAAATACATTGCAAATTCCTTGAAAAAATGAGGCAAAACTAACTTTTTTCTAAAAAAATTTAAAGTTCTCACTTATCTCTAGACAGTTACGAACCAGATGACGTAAAAAGATTAAGATCATTACGACGCTTAAGAGTTCCTAGTATGGAATTACAATCTAGTACCCGAATGATCAATTTCACCCCGGTTTACGGTACCAAAATAAAGTTTAAAAATTAAAAAAAAGTGCACTTTTGTTGCGTTGCGTTGCGTGGTAGTAGAGTAATTCGAAGATTGTATACTGGAAGTTTGCATGTTAAGAACTTAAATACTCTAATTACAGTTACTTATGGATAGATATTTGGGAACGAACATCTATCCAATCGGAGTTTGAAGTAGAAAAGACATGAAAACTTCCATTGCCGACCACGCCCATCTTCTCCGTTACAAGGATAGGAAAGGATGTGATGATCTGACACCTATTTTACATGAGGACAGCGACTCACCGACGCCCCCATAGGTGTCAAAGAGTTGGATATTTGGTTGATTGGGGAATCGCTATAAGCGAGTTCTCTTTGGTATTAAAAAAAAAAACAACCAAAGACAACGGTCCATACAAACGCAGAGGGGGGTGGGGGTGTTTGGTCGGGGGTTTTGGTTGGTTCAGAATCTCAAAAAAAAAATACCACGTGGTTCAGGGACAGCCCCATATCATATATTAAGAAATTGAGGGCAGATCGCTATTTCCTTTTACACATACAAACTGATGCCTTCTAAAACTGGTATCCCCTAAGAAAAAATCCTAGATACGCCAATGGTATACAATAGGGTGGCCCACACTAATATGAAAAACAAAAAATTCGGAAAATGCCAAGTATCCAGCTTTTTACGCTGTGATGAGGGGTGATCCATTTTTGACAGATCTTGCCGACAACCCTTGCAGCATCACAGCAATCGAAAATTTCAGTTCACTGCTCCAGACTTGTCAATAATTTTCACCCAGAATGTTTTCAAACCTGTTTGAGTAGTGTTTGAGTAGGAAACTTGATTATGATTTAAAATTTCTTTCTTTTTAGGTCCGTGATTACTGTCCATGAAGAAACCTTTGCTATGAGTACAACATTATAAACCAGCACCCAAGCGGATAGCATTCGGAACGCGATTCGGAATATTACTTAGTACCAGTTCCGATGGGGCTCGCCCAAGGGCTCGCCTACGATCAAATTCGATTTGCAAGGCACATTTTATTCTTGATGGATATTGGCCAGCACAAACCATCAATTTTTTTGCTCTTGCTGCCTTGCTGTGCAGTTTGTCTGCCAGTTTAGAATTCGTATATTTGGGTTTCCACAGCTGTTAGAACGGAATTTAGTTTTTGCGTCACGGATCACCGGCCTAACCTCTTGGGCCAGGTGGTTCGACGACGACTGTCAGTTGATATACATAGGTCGTGGCGGCGTGCTGGCAAGGAGGTAAGGGAATAAGGCTCCCGTGGCCCGACGAAAGCCGTTGCGAGGAACTGATGGGGATGGCTCATTAGGAAAAAGGTCGCTGGCTCGGATGACCACCCAGAGATCTTGTGATCCACGAGTATGACGGGCAGGTACGGGGTATCGCTCCGATGGCGTGACAGGAGCCACGTGATCGGTTGGGATCTGCCTTGAGGCCTGGTCATCAAAAACGACAAGGTGGGAGAGGCTGAGCCTTGTTTATTGACGCAAAGCACTTCTTATAGGATCAATAGTGAACGGAATACACGTCGATAGGACAACTTCTAAAGGTCTCAAAGTCGAATACTTAAAAAAAAACTTTGATACTTCGTCCGAGAACACACTTCGGTAGACTCTGCTCGCGGTTTTGTCGTTGGTTACCTACTGTCGCTCCCAGCTGTCCGCTTTCTGATCGCCCTTCCCAGCACTTAATTTTGTCGGGTTGTGGGTACTGCGTTTTCTTGCTTCCGCACGCCAGACTGCAGCGGTCGCTCACCCATCTATTGCGCTATACATTTGGATTGTTAGTTCATCAGCCGCCCACCGATTCAAAGTTTTTGAGTCTATCGTCCCACATCGTAGTCAAAAGAAACACTTTGTTACCGTACGGTAACAATGGTTATGTGGGGATGTGATCACGGAACTCAATGCATCCAAAATTCAAACGGGGTTGCCACTGCAATTTTAATAGAGAACCCAACTATATTTAGTTCTTATTGTCTCAATATCCAACAAGTAGTACTTTCAATTCATCTCCTTAAGGCAAGGAGCATTCAAGGTTTCAAATGATTGAAAATGTTTTATTTATTTTTATGGTAACAATGGTAACCTCTAGGTGAAAACTTTTGACAATTCTGGAGCAGTGAACTGAAATTTTCCGCTACTGTGATGCTGCAAGGGCTGTCGGCAAGATCTGTCAAAAACGAATCACCCCTCATCGCAGCGTAAAAAGCTGGATTTCCTCTAAAATCAGTTGTTTTGGACTCTTAGAAGCTACGTTCAAAATTTGAGCAAAATCGGTTGAGCCTAAGGGGGCGCTCAAAACGCTTGAAGTTTGTATGGGAAAACTAAACGTTGGGGCGATGTAAGCGTTCAATAAATAAACCTTTTGTATTATTGTAGGTGACTATATGCCAATGAACTTTGTCGAAGACCGCGAAGTGATCCGACGGCTGTGAAAAAAGTTATACCCTACGCAAAGTGAGGCAAAGTATTGAGATTTCATTATAGATATTATTCCTTTACATGTATTGGAAAAACAACAATAAAGTTTATCCTCACTTTACCTAGGGTATAACTTTTTTCACAGACGTTGGATCACTTTGTGGTCTTCGACAAAGTTGTTTGGCATATAGTCTCCTACAATTATACAAAGGGTTTGATTATTGAACGCTTACAGTGCCACCTAGCGTCAAAATTCGAAAACTTAAAATTTCTGCATACATTTGGCCAAGTTTTCCCATACAAACTTCAAGCGTTTTGAGCGCCCACTTAGGCTTAATTGATTTTGCTTAAATTTCGAACGTAGCTTCAGGGAGTCCAAAACAACTGATTAAAGGAAGTAAGACTTGGCATTTTTCGAAATTTTTGTTTCTCATATAAGTGTGGGCCACCTTACAATCATCATCATCATCATTGAAAAAATCTTTTAAGAATAAGTAGATACTACTCTTGAGCTCTTATTTGTTTCGGTGAAATATTTAATGCCAACAAAATGCTGGAAGATTGTGAGTTTTAGGAAATGGGTGAAAAACTTAAGAACATACAAAATTGATAACATTCACATATTTTCTCTTCAGTGTAAATTTCATTTCCTTGGCATGCTAATCGAATGGACATCTATGGACCCCCTAGGAAAACTATTCCGCTCGAATGAGTGTCCTCGCAAACAACGCAACCCGCGCCTTGTTGACAACGATTCTGTGTGTGCCGCAGCAACCACGAGGCATCTCTCAAACTCGAACTGGTGGTGAACAAGGCGCGAGAAACCTGTTCTACCTCTTTTTGATACGCAAACGAGTAACGATCGAACGTCTCCCTCTATCTGTGTGTTGAAAGCGAACTCCGCGCGCGCACACAGTGCATTGCATTCAAAATATTGCAATTCTGCAACCGCGATTGAATCTAGTGGTGATGGAAGGATTTGATATAAAAAAGATTCACATCGTTAAGATGAACTTGTTATCGTCGGATTCGTTGGGAAAGAAGCAATTGCGTTCTAGCACAGTTAGCACGAAGGTGACAGCATCATTTAGCTACGAGAGAAACTTGATATTTTGAACTTCGATAGCTCATCGACGAAAACGTCCATTCTGTCTGACAAAGAACACTAAGTAGAGCGTGCTGCGCAATACGATTGAGCGATTTGTGAGATTCCAAAACAAATCAAGCTAGAGAAAGATGGGGTGAAAGATTACAATTTTTCTACGGCATTTAATTATTTAACACTATTCGATGAAACCTATCCAAATTGAAAGAAATGAAATGAAAATGGACAAATTTAAGAAATTCCTACGCATTCTAGAAGGGTTATTTATTTATGTGCAATTTTCTGAAAGAATACAGAAAATCACAAAAAATATCCTTGTAAACGGATACTAAATAAGTGCAAAATTTTCCCCACCCTCATCTACAGGACAAGGGTGCAGGGGTGCAATTGCTTCGCAGACCCACTACTATAACTGCCACCTGGGAATGTCATACCGTGCGAGTGCTAGTAGAGATGCAAATTATAAAATTAAACGTCATGTAACCTAACCCAATCTGGCCCCAAGAGGCAGCACAGTGCGATGTGTACGACACTTTCACGACTGTGTGGCCGCCGCCGGTGGTTGAGGGGTGAGATTCCAGTTCCATACGAAGGCCTGAATGCGTCGTCGTTCGTCCGCAGTACATACAGGAGGAGAGTCGATGCTGTATACTAACCAGCCCCAACCGCATCGAACCAGATGTGTAGCCAGATGGAATTATTCATAACGTGAGGATGTTTGGAAACCAGCTCGAATGTGGAATAAGCAAAGGCATTGGTGGAAAATTTTGCTGGATGTATCTAGAAACTCATGACTTCTTCTTATTCTTCTAGACGAGACGTTCGGGTGACACGCGCGGGTATTTAACAAGACCATGTTCAGGCTGGGTAACGCGTAATACAGACCCAATTGAGGTCATAGGCGTTTTTCCAGCAACTTCTTACACTACCTCCTCGTGCCACCGGTCGGATTGTAAGCAACCTTAGGGAAGATCGGCTACTATCCCAGGTGGAAACTTTGGTCGTGTTCTGACAGGAAAGGGTTTTATCACTTGTGAGGAATATGTAAGCTCCGCCTCCATGAATCGATGTCAAACACGAGGAATTTGATGATTTCTATGAAACAAATCCGAAACAAATTGAAATTCTGAGTTAATTGACAAAATGGAAGTTGCGTGTGCTTTCAGTGCAACTCATTTAGACCAAAGCATAGAAAGACACGTTTTCAATAATGTTGCAGGTGCTGCTTGGTAATGCAAACCGAGATCAATGGCAACGACCCGACGAACAAAAAGGACTTGGAGTGGAAGCTCGGTACAAGGATCTGTCGATCTCTCAACTTCATTGAGAGCACCCGCAAACTCGCTGATCAACTGAAGGACCGCAGGTTCGGCATCGTAGCGCTGCAGGAGGTATGCTAGACAGATCCATGGTGCGAATTCTCAAATTTTTACTGCTTTCAACCTATTATATGTGACGAATTTCGCGCCAACTCGACCAGTGGTTGGCAACACCCTCTCAGAATCGAATGAAACTTGGTGGGCATAAAGACTAGGTTTTTATAAGCAACTTTGCATACTTAAATTTTCGAAAATTTTCAAGAGTAACATTTGAAGAGGGCCTAACTTTTTTTCGAAGATTTTTTTAAAATCGATATAACTCAAAAATGACAAGACCTATAGAAAAGTGTTGTATGGGGGACTTTTAGAGAATTGTACAAGCTTTCATGAAAAAATATTTTAAAAATTCTAAATACATTTTTACACGCTAAAAAATATATTTTTAAAATTATAAGTCAATTTACAGAAAATGCCCACTTTTTTATGTTTTGAAATTTTTTTCCAAGAAAGTCAATATTGTTGCCTAACTTTCCTCCATACATCACAAGATGGGCACTTTTAAGGAAAAAAAGTTTTTCTAACAAAAACTTTTTCATGTTATTTTTTTAGCGTGTTGCGCATTAACTCGTACAGGATGTATCAAGAATCCTTATACCCATTTAATAACACTCAATGGGCATTACAACTTTGTTTGATTGGGTGCCTTCTTTTTCTTGGCGTTACATCCCAACTGGAATAGAACCTGTTTCTCAGCTTGTTTTGATATCTGAATGCTTAAAACAGCATTCTGTTTGCTGAAATTGTATTATTGTGTGCCTAGAACCAGTGAACTAATATCATTATTAGAAGCGAATGATAAAGAATCGGTTTTATTTCAACAATGGCTAACCACTGATCGATGCAATTTGGAAACTATTACTAAGACTATAGACGAGTTTGTTCCGTATTTTGTAGAAAAAGTTGATAAGCTTATAACTCATGATTTCATTTATTTATTTATTTATTGTTTCTCTTCATCTGATCTACTTGGATCTCATATAAAGAACAATCCTCATTTTTGCGGGATAAAAAAGAATCTCTTAAACAGGGTGAAGTATTAACAATTTGTGACTTTTCAGAAAATTATTCATTTATCATTCAAAATTCAGCTCAAGGTTACCATTGGAATAATTCTCAAGCTACCATTCACCCCTTTGAAGTGTACTACAGAAAAGAAAATAAGTTGGAAAACTTGAGCTTTATAATAATATCTGAAGTACTTACACACGATACAACAGCAGTTCAGTTATTTATATCAAAACTGCTGGATTTCATTAAACAATCGATTGATTTCTCAAAAATTACTTTCATGTCAGATGGAGCAGCAGCTCATTATAAGAACAAAAAAAAAATTGCCAGTTTGTGCAGTTTTCGGTCCAATTATGGATTGGAAGCAGAATAGCACTTCTTCGCAACTTCACATGGCAAAGGTCCATGTGACGCTGTTGGAGGTATGTACTCTCAAGCAAATGGCAAAACGAGCAAGTCTTGCTCGAGATTATGGAAACACAATCACAACTCCTCGAGAACTGTATGACTGGGCAGTTAAACAGTCAGATATACATATAACAAAATTGAATTTCTGCTTTATTTCAAATGAACAATATGCAAAAATGACGGATGAACTTGAAGAACTATACACATACAGTCACGTAAAAACAATACCTGGTACACAAAAATTTCATTCATTTGTGCCAATTTCTGAAAACCAAATTGAAGCGAAGAAGTTTTCGAATTCAAAAGATAATCCAAAAAAGTTTACTTTGTTTCAGATAGACTAAAGATCTAATATTCAAAAAACGTTACAATAGAATGTATAAAAGAAAGATGTATATATTGTAGAAAAGAAAATAATTGAATACACATATACATATGTACATATTTCATCAATACACAAGCGTTTTCATTGATATAAAACCTTAAAAGCAAATTTGTCTTGAGCCCTTTCCAATATCAAGCACGTTTTCAATGTCAAGCACGTTAAGATATTAAAAAAGTAGTTGAGCCCATTAAGTTTTAATGGATTGTCATTAGGATTCTGGATACATTACTGTACGAGTTAATGCACAACACGCAAAAAAAAAAAAAATAAAATGAAAAAGTTTTTTTTTAGAAAATTTTTTTTTCCTTAAAAGTGCCCATCTTGTGATGTATGGAGGAAAGTTAGGCAACTATATTGTCTTTCTCGGGAAAAAAATTCAAAACATAAAAAAGTGGGCTTTTTCTGTAAATTGACTTTTAATTTTGAAAAGATATTTTTTAGCGTGTAAAACATTTTTTTATATTTTTTAAATATGGTTTCTTGAAAGCTTGGACAATTCCCTAAAAGTCCCCCATACATCACTTTTTTGTACAACTTATCATATTCGAGTTATATTTTATGTGAAAAAAACGGCTAATGCGCAACACGCTAAAAAATTTAACATGAATAAGTTTTTGTTAGAAAAACTTTTTTTCCTTAAAAGTGCCCATCTTGTGATGTATGGAGGAAAGTTAGGCAACAATATTGACTTTCTTGGAAAAAAATTTCAAAACATAAAAAAGTGGGCATTTTTTGTAAATTGACTTTTAATTTTAAAAATATATTTTTTAGCGTGTAAAAATGTATTTAGAATTTTTAAAATATTTTTTCATGAAAGCTTGGACAATTCTCTAAATGTCACCCATACATCACTTTTTTGTACATCTTATCATATTCGAGTTATTTTTTGTGAAAAAAAAAACGGTTAAAGAACTTTGACTCTTTTTAAATGTTAGTCTAGGTTAATTTTGAAAAAACAAAATACGCAAAGTTGCTTGAAAAGGTAAAGTCTTAAAACCTACAAAATTTCATAACATTCTGAGGGGGTGCTGCCAACCCCGAAGACGAGTTGGTGCGAAATTCGTCATTGTGCATCATTGGTAAAAATGTCAGCTCGATTGGTTAATCAACAATTCCACTCTGGGACGCGATATGATCAAGTTCAATCTTCTTAAGAATCTCCCAGATACCGCGGAAAGACGATTACTGGACCTGTTCAACTCATTTATGGAAAACAACATTGTTCTGCCAGAATGGAGACAGGTCAAAGTAATAGCTATTCAAAAGCCTGGTAAACCAGCGTCTGATCATAATTCATACCGCCCAATTGCTATATTATCATGTTTAAGGAAATTGTTAGAAAAAAAATGATCGTATCGCGACTTGACCATTGGGTTGAATCGAATAATTTGCTTTAAAATACACAGTTCGGGTTTCCCAAGGGCAAAGGAACAAACGATTGTCTAGCGTTGCTTTCAACAGATATTCAACTGGCCTATGCGGAAAAGAAGCAACTGGCTTCAGCTTTCCTGGATATTAAGGGCGCCTTTGATTCAGTTTCCATAGGAATATTGTCGGAAAAACTGCACAATAGTGGACTTCCAGGAACTTTAAATAATGTCTTGCATAATTTGTTGTGAGAAAAACATATGAGCTTCAATGTCAGACAACTGACAACTTCCAGAATTAGCTACATGGGCCTACCCCAAGGCTCATGTTTAAGTCCTTTGCTTTATATTTTTTACGTGAAACACATTGATAGTTGCATGGAAGAACAATGCACGCTAAGACAACTTGCAGATGATGCTGTGGTTTCTCTAAAAGGCCCACATGCAGAAATGTTGCAAAGACCATTGCAAAATTCTCTATATAATCTGTCAACCTGGGCAAGAGAATTGGGGATCGAATTTGCTCCGCAAAAAAACTCAATTGGTTGTGTTTTCTGAAAAGCGGAACCCAGCCCAACTGAAACTCAATCTTGTGGGAATAGAAATCGACCAGTCTTTGACTTCGAAATACCTTGGGATCTGGTTTGATTCAAATGGCACTTGGGGTACCCAAATCAAGTATTTGGTGCAAAAATGTCAGCAAAGGATCAATTTTCTACGCACAATTACCGGAACATGGTGGGGTGCTCACCCGGAAGACCTCATAAAACTTTACAAAACGACTATTCTCTCTACTCAACGCATAATGCGAGCCTAGAGGTCCTGGCAGGGTTGAAACCTCTCCAGAACCGCTTCTGGGAGCTCTCGCTAAGGTTACTTATCAAGTGTGGAGTAAGCAACACACTTGTTATTGAAAACTTCGAAGAAATGCTCAGTCTGAACACTCAGTCAAAATTCATGAGAATCTATCTTTTCTACATGTCATCTGATATAAGCCTCCCAGGTTATAATCCTTCTCGTGTACACTTCACCAATGACAGTTCCTCTGTTGAACACGATCTGTCCATGAAACAAGCTGTTCAGGGAATACCAGATCAACTTCGATGTATATCTATTCCCCGCATTTTTAACGAAAAGTACCAAAATGTCAATTCTTGTAAGAGATTCATCACTGATGGGTCCCGCATCAATGGATCTACTGGCTTCGGTGTTTTCAATGAAAATTCCACCGCCTTTCGAAAACTTCAAGAACCTTGTTCTGTTTATGTTGCTGAACTGGCAGCAATTGACTTCGCTTTGGGGATGATTTCTTACATGCCCGCAGACCATTTCTTCATCTTCTCGGATAGTCTTAGTTCTATTGAGGCACTCCGGTCGATGAAACCTGTAAGGCATGCATCTTAATTTCCGTCAAAAATAAGAGAGCAGATGTGTGCACTGGTCGAAAGATCATACAAGATTACCTTTGCATGGGTCCCCTCACATTGCTCAATTTATGGCAATGAGAAGGCGGATTCTCTCGCAAAGGTGGGCGCACAGGACGGCGAGATCTATGATAGCAGAATTTCACATGATGAATTTTTCCGTTTAGTTCGCCTGAGTTCTCTTCAAAGTTGGCAACATGATTGGCGAGATGACCAACAGGGACGGTGGTTACATTCGATTATTCCTAAAGTTTCTTTGCGAGCGTGGCATTACGGTTTGAACGTAGGTCGAGATTTTATTCGCGTAATGTCAAGACTTATGTCAAACCACTACTCGCAAGGCGCACATTTGCATAGAATAAACCTCGCGCTCAACAATGTTTGCACTAAGTGCGGTTCCGGTTATGATGACATCGACCACGTAGTTTGGCAATGCCCGGATAATGACGCCTCTAGAGCACTACTATTGGATACCCTTGAGGCCCGATGTAGACAACCCTTCGTTCCAGTAAAAGATGTGTTGGGATCCCGCGATCTCCCCTATATGCAATCCATTTATGAATTTCTCCGGTCGTCTGGTATAAAAGTTTAATTCGCTTGTGTTTTCCTCTCCAGTTTTTTTTCTCTGTTTTGTCCTCCTCGTGTTACCGAGCTGCTCCTGGCCTTCCGGAAGACCAAGCCCTTCAACAAGCTGGTACCAACACCACAAGGCACCGAACACGCTTGAAAAATGCGATTAGCACCCGGATGAGCTGCAGTTAAACCTGTGGTCCAGTCCTCACCTTGTCCATCCTGCAAAATGTGACCTTCTAACCTCGAGCTGCCACGAGTACCCTGGCCTCCACCCATCACTAATAAACATGATTGAAAAGTTATTATATTGTACATAGTATATTATTAAGTGCAAAACGAGATCTTCGGCTCCGTAAAGCGTTATACGCGATTGAGCCTCAAATAAATGAACTAGATAAAAAAAAATCGAAAATCTGCGTAAATGAAAACCGTGTTTTATAACTTTCAACTCAATAATTTCCTTCTTGATTTTATATTAAAAAACGAACTCAACGAATTATTTTTAGACAACATTTTAAGACTTTTGCCTGTCACTCAAAATTTCTACAAGTTACACGAACTGTCAAGCTATTGCTTAAAGGTTTAAAGCACGGGTTCCCAACCGGTGGTCCGCGGCCCCCTGGGGGCCGTGAAGGCAGTCCAAGGGGGCTGCGATGTTACCAAAAACTTGTTAAATTTTTATTCTATTTTGTGCAAATTATACCAATTTTTATTTTGTATACCGCCACCCCCAAAAGCCACAATTTTAGGAACAAATTTTCAATATAAAACGCCTCCAGAAGAAAAAATTTTCGGCTGCGCCGCTATTTTTCAGCCATAATTAAAATTGAATGTACATGACATCATTGTTTATGAAATGTAAGTGTCGAATAAAAAAAACGTATCATTGATCATCGAAAATCCCTCCCACAGTAAATTTCTAGCAACGTCACTGTATCCCAAAAAACTCGGTTTCGTTAATTTAATTCAATTTTTTTTTCAAAAAAATATCATTGGGCTCCAGATGTTTCGACAATTC
Source organism: Aedes albopictus (assembly GCF_035046485.1). Lineage (NCBI taxonomy): Eukaryota > Metazoa > Arthropoda > Insecta > Diptera > Culicidae > Aedes > Aedes albopictus. The sequence goes on from NC_085137.1 coordinate 215,016,875, forward strand.
TTAAAGGGGGTCGCCACCTCAAAAAGGTTGGGAACCCCTGGTTTAAAGTTTTTACCATCATTGATGACGTCCAACCCGACATCAACCTATCATTCACCTATTTTTATGTTGGCCGCCAAACCCAACATAGATCCAAAATTTGTTCGATGTTGGTCCAACAGTGGCCCAACATTCGATAAAAAATGACCCGACTTTGACCCGACATTCGATATTTTTTCAGTCTGGCGGAATTTTGCAGGGTTTTTTCGTGTTTCGTGCCTAGCTACTCATTCGAGTGACAATGCATTCAATTGACAAGGATTCGCTTCTCATTTGATAGGTGCTCTGATTGAATGAAATCGTTTTGAACATTAATAGAAGGAAAAATGGTCACAAAGCATTCTTAGAAAATTTTGGGATATTCCAGGTAATCCTAAGTGTTCTAGAACTCAGTTTTTAAAGTCTATGGCTATGACAGTAGTTTCTCAAGCTAAAATAGGCACTATACATAATAAGACAGGGTTTAAATCAATAATTATTCCAAAATAGTTTTAAAATATTCCACATCAGCCAGAACAGCCAGAAATGGACACAATAGATATAATAATAGATATAATAGATATAATAACTGATAGATAGATACAATAATATATATAACTAGCTGTCCCGGCAAACTTTGTCTTGCCAAGCTTTGGTTGTTTGACAACTGTTTAGGTCATTGCTGCAACGCACTCTAGATTGATTTAATTTTGATCACGCTGAATTTGTTCCCGGCTCATAAAAAATCAGTACTTTATCATTTTTTTTACTTTTCTAGCAGATTTTCGTAACTTTCTATACATATAAACACAGCCACCATGAATACGAATCGAACCGTGCAAGAGTCATGCTGATCGGTTCACCCGTTCGTGAGTTTTGTTGCCTCAAAGAAACTCCGAACTCATTTTTAAATATATAGATAATAATCTCTGGACATAATAGATTACAAATCGTAGATTTGTACAATGAAAAAAGATCATGTAATCTCAAGAACGGTTTGGATGCCCTGAGTCATCTCGACAGATCTGATGCTGTCAATTGAACATTGAGCTGTTCAGTAAGTCATGAAAGATTACAAGTCGTAGCTTTGTATTATGAATGAAGTTACCGGTACGCCCGTAGACTTTAGGATCTAAACTCCAGAACAGTTTGGATGACCTAGGATATCCTGACTGATCTAGAACTATCTATAGAACTTTCAAAAGACTTACTGGGCATAATAGATTACAAATCGTTGCTTTGTGTAATGCAAGAAGTTACCGTTACTGACGTGGACTTCAGGATCTAAACTCCAGAACAGTTTGGATGTCCTAGCATATCCAGAAAATTACTCAGCATTATATTCTGCATTATATTCTACCTTTTTCATGCTGACTGAATGTCCCGTCTATATGAGCGCTTCACTTCCTTCTCGAGAGCCTGAATAGTGCTGACGGGCTACGGCTTTGGCTCCTCGTGTTTTCGCTTGCTCTATCGCGGCTTTGGCGTTGCTCTTCTATCTTCCTCCAGATGGTATCAATAGCTTATTCAATAAATAATATTACTATATTACTATTATACTATATTACTATATTGCTATATTACTATATTACTATACCAGCTGACCCGGCAAACCTTGTATTGCCCATTTTAATTTTTGCCCATGCACTACAAATTGAATTGTTCAAAAATCGCGTTGATAATTTCTTTCATGAATTAGTTGTATGGTATCAAAGGGTATGTAAATTAATTTGTACAAACATTGGAATGCCGGCCTCAGAGGCATTTTATCGTCCATTTGCTACGTTTTTCCCCATCCGTTTTGGCTGATTTTTTATGTGAATGCCCACTCTTTCATATCAGTGCAAAAGAACAGTGTATTTGAAAAGAAGGAAAAATCTTAAAATAAGAAAACAGTTTGGTGGTTTGATTGCTAATTAATTCTTTATCAACTTGACTTAAAGGGACAAATCGTATATGACCGTAACAGTACAACTGCTATAAACTTACTCAACAGTGCCACTCGAAAGAAAAACCTTCGATAAAATGGCGGAAACATTTAGATGTGCAGTAAATTGTAGCAGTTGGTCCGTAAAGAAAACGGGACTTGAAAGAACAGCTTATTACTAAAAGAAGGAAACACCTGTGATGAAGTGAGCATTATAAGCAGCAGGAAGTCCAATCTGTGTGACAAAGATGGCATGGTGATCATTATGCCTGTGGATTCAATGAACATTCGGCCTGATGTCCATTCGAGCTATTCTTCATTCGACTCCATGAACTTCGGCCTAATAACCGTCGGCCGTACACTTTTTCCTAGTTATGCAATCATTTATATTTCATTTGTATGAGAACCTCCTCCTACCTCTGGAAGGACTCACAATATCACAACCATTTCATGCCTTCAAAAATGTCCACATGCCAAATTTAGTTCGTTTTGCACATATAATGCAGACAATTTTGTTTCATTAGGGTGGTGAGGTGCTGCTCCCAGATAAAGGAGGGGTCGCAGACCCTCAACTTTTGAAACGTTCCTTATCTTCAAAATCATCCACCTGCCAAATTTTGTTAAAGTTGCTTGATTATTTTTTGAGTTATGAGTCATGTTTTATCTGTAAGAGAGCCTTTACCTTTACCCACTACCATAAAAACATTTCTGGTCTTCAAAAAACCTCCACATTTTGACTAAGAATAAGTTCAAACTTCTATCAGAGCATCCCAAGTAACACCACTAGCTCTATAACAGTTGGGAATTCACGATTCAAACATAGTCGATTGTATTTTACTTTTAGAATCTACGTAAAATTGAACACTTATATAATCAAAACAGCGCAAAAAATGGCGGCTTATAAAACATCTTTCAAAGTATAGATAGTTGTATTCTGATACAGTTCTGATACTAAAAATTGCGCCTGACCTACGCTTTATCCAACTCGAGATTTAACATTTGTTACATTGGAGTAATTTATCGTATAAGGAACTTGAAAATTACTCATATAATACAAACACAATCAGTGGTTGTAGTTAAGCTATTTTTAGCTGATATAACTATCAGATAACATTTCCATTACAGATTAAATGGAAAGGTTGAAACTAAGCTTTTCGTTTAGTAACATAACTTTTAGAAACCAGTAATCCAACAATAAACTATCGCACCGCACTTGACTTGGCGCAACTGAAACAACAGAAACAAAACACAACAAATATATAGGAAAATACGACTTTATCTCAAGAAAATGTTTCCATGTCATAATACCAATAGTCATGAGATATAATTAAATAAATCATCGATTTTTTATCGCCTTATACTCAGTGAAGGCAAAGCTTTGTTTTACCTGCGGCTTAAGATTTATGGTGAAACCATTGATTTTACTCTTCCATAATTCAAGCGCCACTGAGTTCAAATTAAATTTAAATCATGAAGAACCCAAATAGTGCTGTTTTGTGCGATTTTTTTAATATCACATCAAGAACCAATATGGCAGCTTCTCAATAGAGCATACAGTGCCGCTCAAAAAATGTAAACAAAATTTAACTTTCAACAATGATTTTAATTGAGTATATGACTCTTTGATTCGGTACTGGTTTTGTCTCCAGTGAATCTTGATATTTTTATAATCAAACAAAACCGTTTTTGTTTAACATTAGTAAACATATTCAAGGAAATAAGACTACATTTTTATCGTATTTTTAATTGTGTATCAATATTTTCACACGGCACTATAACCTAGAGCAGCTTTGCAATATATGGTGGAACAAGTTGAGCTAACGTTAAAATTAAGTTATTGTAGCTGATTTTCAACTTACCCACATAAACTCTAAATCCAGATACTTTTTTTTAACGCTTAAATAACACAATTATAACTTATTTTTCAACGAGTCCAAATCTGTCAAAACGTCAAAACATTGCCGTAAACAATCACGCTGTTTTCATTATTGTTTAGAACGTCGTATTAGTTTTGATGATTTTGCGGAATTAGTGATAAAATTTCGGTAAGCCAAAAAGTTCCCTGCCGAGTAGTTGAAGGATAGATAATACTGCAAGGCAATTTAAGGCCCAAAACAGCGTTTTGGTAACGTCCTGAGCAGATCATCTAGGTCGGGTTTGTGAATGTGTTCCGGCTGAGGGTGCTTTTTAAGCGAAAAGTTAATGGCAAGTAGTACCCCGACATTGATGGGCACGTGGCCTGGACAAACAAGAGGAAGTTGGATGTAGAAGAGCCAAGGTTGTTGAATACGTGATTCCACTAGATATCTCGCTTTTCATCCTGAGAAAATAATAGCTGGTCGATTTTTTTTCGATGGAGGCGACGGACACACCAATAATCAAACATATTTAAAATGGAAGGGTTTTCCATGTCATGATTTAACTCGAGAATACATAATTGCATTCGTGCGTGCGGGGTTCTGACATGATCGTGTGAAAAAAATACTAGGGAAAAGTGACCAAAAATTCAAGTAAAGCGAGAAAATCAAAAATCACAATTTGCTGGGGAACATTTTAAAACAGTATGTCAAAAAACGCAGTTGGCAGCGATGTTTTGCAAGTGTTGTATAAGTGTTCAAATAACGTATTTTATTCTTCTTCGAGCTGACGTCATGTTTTCTTATGCATGTTAGCGAATAACATAGTTACAGCTTTTTTCCTACACATGATGTTTTATATTTCGCTTATAATACTCTTATAATCCATATTTTTAGATTTTAATTTTTGAAGATGTTTTCTGTGTTACTTGGGATGCGTATTACCTGAAAACACACGGTTTGTGTTTAATTGTCTGAATAAATTTAATCTTTTGTCTTTTTTTTCTTGAATGCCCATTCCTTCATAGTAGAGTAAAACGAAAGAATTACCTATTTTTAAAGGATGGAAAAATCTCAGATGGAATAAGCAGCATAAGTATCAGGAAGTACACCTGTGGCACAATGAGGAAATGATGATCATTTTGCCTGATGGCATTTTGGTTCAATGACCATTCTGCCTAATGACCATTAAGGGTATTGCTCATTCGGCTGCATGACGTTCGGCCTAATGGTATTTTGCCTTTGTTATTCCTTAACGAATTACTGGATTGATTTCTGCAAAAAATCTTGAGAAATTTTTTGCAGGAGTTCCTAGGATAATTCCTGGTTTAGTTCTTAAAGGATTTGCTGGGAGAGTCCAAGAATCAAATTCTGAAGAAATGCCTGGATGAATCCCTGGAGGAATCCATATGAAAATACCTGGAGGAATGCCCGGAGGTATTCCCAAAAGAATTCCTTGAGGAATTCCTAGAGCGATCCCTAGATGATTCCCTAGAGAAGCTCCTGAAGGAATGCCTGGACACATGCTTGTGCGAATTCCTGGAGGAATATCTCGAAAAATTCCTTGAGAAATCACTGGAGGAACTTCTGGAGGAACTTCTGGAGGAATTTCTGAAGGATTTTCTTGAAAAATCGCTGGAAAACTTTCACGTAGAATCCCTGGAGGAATCCTTTAATGAATTTCTGAAGAAATTCCTCGTGGATTCCCTAGTTGAATTTCTACAGTAATTTCATGACGTATCTCTAGACAAATATCTGGAGGAATCACTGGCGGAATCCCTGAGAAATCTCCAGAGGAACTCCTTAAGAAATCCATTAGGAATTTCCTGAGGAATTTCTGGAGGAATTCCTGGAAAAATTCTTGGAGGAATATCTGGACGAATTATTGGAGGAATCATCGGAGGAATTCCTGGAGGAATCTCTGGAAGAATCCTTAGAGGAATTTCTGGTAAATACCTGGATCAATTCGGGAAGCTGACTAGACTGATAAGAGCAACGATGGACGGTGTGCAGAACAGCGTAAGGATTTCGGGTGAACTATCCAGTTCATTTGAATCTCGACGGGGACTACGACAAGGTGATGGACTTTCCTGCCTACTATTCAACATCGCCCTGGAAGGTGTTATGCGACGAGCCGGGCTCAACAGCCGGGGTACGATCTTCACGAAATCCAGCCAATTTGTATGTTTTGCGGATGACATGGATATTATTGCTAGGACATTTGGAACGGTGGCAGAACAGTACACCCGCCTGAAACGTGAAGCAGCAAAGGTCGGACTGGTGGTGAATGCGGCTAAGACAAAGTACATGCTGGTAGGTGGGACTGAGCGAGACAGGACAAGCCTTGGCAGCAATGTTACGATAGACGGGGATACTTTCGAGGTGGTAGAAGAATTCGTCTACCTCGGTTCCTTGCTAACGGCTGACAATAACGTGAGCCGTGAAATACGAAGGCGCATCATCAGTGGAAGTCGTGCCTATTATGGGCTCCAGAAGAAACTGCGGTCAAAAAAGATTCACCCCCGCACCAAATGTACCATGTACAAGACGTTAATAAGACCGGTTGTTCTCTACGGGCACGAGACGTGGACGATGCTCGAGGAGGACATGCAAGCACTCGGAGTTTTCGAGCGACGGGTGCTAAGGACGATCTTCGGCGGCGTGCAGGAGAACGGTGTGTGGCGGAGAAGCATGAACCACGAGCTCGCTGCACTTTACGGCGAACCCAGCATCCAGAAAGTGGCCAAAGCCAGAAGGATACGGTGGGCAGGGCATGTTGCAAGAATGCCGGACAACAACCCTGCAAAGTTGGTGTTTGCTAACCATCCGGTTGGTACAAGAAGGCGTGGAGCGCAGAGAGCACGATGGGCGGACCAGGTGGAGCGTGATCTGGCGAGTGTTGGGCGTGACCGACGTTGGAGAGCTGCAGCTGCAAATCGAGTATTATGGCGGCAAATTGTTGATTCAGTATTATCATGAATTTGATGTTAACTAAATAAATGAATGAATGAATGACCTGGATCAATTCCTGAAGGAATTCCTGGAGGAAATGGTGGTGGGATTCCTGGAGTGATCCCTTGAACCAATTCCTTGAGAAATCTCTGAAGGAATACCTGGAGGAGAAATTTCTGGAAAAAATCTTAAAGGAAACCCTGGAAGAATTCCCGGAGGAATCCTTGGAAGAGCCATTCCTAGAGGAACTCCTGAAGGAATGTCTGGAGGGCTTCCGAAGGAATTCCAGTAGACATACCTGAGAGAATTTCTGGGAAAACTCTAGAGAAATTCCTTGAGCTATATTCTAAGGAACTACTGGAGGAATCTCTAGAGAAATCCCTAGAGGAATTTCAGAAAGATTTTCTTGAAGAATCACTGGAGAACTTTCATGTACAATCCCTGGAGAAATTCTTGAACAAATCCCTGAATGATTTCCTGGAGGAGTTCCTGGATGAACCCCTGGTGGAATTTCTATAGGAATTGCTTGAGGCATATCTAGAGGAATATCTGGAGTAATTTCTTGAGGAATCTCTAGCGGACTTTATAGAGGAATTCCTTGACGAATCCCTGTAGGAATTTATAGACGAATCCCTAAAGGAATTCACAGAGGAATCCTGGAACAACTACTGAAGGAATTTCTGAAATAATCCCAAGAAAAGTGCTTACAGTCATTTTTAAAATACTCCCGAAACTTGTTCCTGAAAAAATCACAGAAGGAATTCCCGGGTGAATTTCTGAAGAAACCCCATGAGGAATTCCTTAGGGAAACAAAGGAGAGTTTTCTTAGCGAATTCCTGGAAAAATTTCTATAGACATCGCTGGATAAAAAAAATCTGGAGAAATCCATGTCTGCAATAATTTCTAGACGAATTATTGATGGAACAATTGAATGGACTCCTTAAGGATTTTTTTAACAAAATGTTTAAAGAATTTCTGGATCTAAAGATATCTAAATCCCCTCTTTTGGACAAATCCCCAAATAAATGTCTGGTGTAATCCCTAAATGCATTTTTGAAGTAATCTCTGTGGAGCGGACCTGGTGTGATGGTTAGAACACTTGACTATCACGCCGAGGACCTGGGATCGAATCCCACTCCCGACAAACTCGCAAAATGTGAGTTCTTCCTTCGGAAGGGAAGTAAAGCGTGGGTCCCGAGATGAACTAGCCTAGGGCTAAAAATCTCGTTAATACAGATAAAAAAAAAAAAGTAATCTCTGGGTGAATCCAGTCATTTTGATTCTTCAAAACTGCAATCTAGATTTGCATATTCACGTATCTGGCGACTACACTGCTTAAAAGTCATTTCAAGTCAGGTCCCCTGGGCCCCCTCCACAAAAAAATCATCCGGTTTTTCCGGGTCGTAGTGTCCTCAGAAACCTGCCGGTTGGTGGCTGCCCTTTCAAGTCAGTTGCCCAGCCCCCAGTCCTCCCGGGCATGCTTTCTCGGGACAAAGTCGTCACACCACTGGAGTCAGAAACCACGGCCTTTCCGCTGTGGCTATCGGGGCCCACCTGGCCAGCCACCGCCGTGTTTGTTCCAACATTGGTATTGGCAATTCAAATTTGGCAATTGTCACTGGACTGCGGTCACTGGAGCACCGCACTCTAGAATGGTTTAGTCTGCGACCGTGTTGAGCTTCTGTTTCAGCTCATTTCCGGTTCATTTCTTTGGGAGTCCCCCTTCCCAGTGACTGGAGGAGTCTCACACTATGCTAAGAACCTTCCCCGGCCCCAAAAGTACCCACATACAAAGTTTCACGCCGATTGGTTCAGTAGTTTCCGAATGCATAGCGGTCAGACAGACAGACAGACAGACAGACAGACAGACAGACAGAAATTCATTTTTATATATATAGAAGATATATATAGAAGATATATATAGAAGATTACTATATTACTATATAACTGTTACCATTACTAATTTGGTCGAGCCAATATTTAGCGACACTGCCTTAAGTTTCAATTATAACTAAGAAAACACAACAAATAAACAATAAACAGAAACAAATAAACATTTTATTCAAAGTTTTCGGCCAAATTATATTGTATGTTTCTATTTCCATTTGGATGCGAGTTATGGGCGTTTAAAATCGCATTTAAATAGACTACCCGCTTGGCGCACACCCACAGTTGATCAGCAGGAGTAAATCCATTTTATTTTGTATGGTGAAAAGCATCTAAACTTGAATTACTTGAAATAGAAAGATTTTTCTGAAAAAATATTTGGTAGGCTTAATAGTAGTCACCATTGTGCACAACCACTACCAAATATTTTTTCGAATAATGTATTCCACTTCGATAAATTTGCCTTTAGATGCTATTCACCATACAATATTTTTGCGATTTACTTTTAGCGATTTTTCGCGCATAGAAGCTAGCGCAACATTGGTCGATGCGGAGAGTAGGAAAACAGCCGATGTAGTTAATTCATTGGCGGAGATGTGGGCTTTAAAAATGTCATATTTTTGAACTGGAGTGTATAAGAGTTTTTTTATGTTTTTGTTAAGTTGCTTGAGCTAATAATTAACAAGTTACGCAATAGTCTACGCCTTCGTAACTTTACCAAAATATTCATAATACTGTCTTTGTATATGTCTTAAGCAACATTTGACCTAAAGTCAGTGGTCAACAACAGAATCCACTATTGATGAAGTAGGAACATTTTAAAATGCTCCCAGATAGATTTGCCCAGTAGAGAGTTGAACGTTGTAGACATAACAGCATCTCGACAACAGGTCCACCACGACCGGTAGCAGTCGGATCAGCAGCAACGGCGTCATCGTCGTCATCACCGCCACCACCATCATCATCATTATCATCATCGATTGATTATAGCAGCAGAAACCACCAACAACCGCAAAAGTTTGGAACGAGAGCCTCCACTGGGGTAGATGGCTTAACCCGGGCTGCGGCCTGTCACAGTAGTAGTAGCTATTTAGTCGTCGAACAGCTTTTAGTTATTCCAACCAGTTGCTCGGTCGGCAGTGTGACTTGGTGCGACTCCTTCAGTTTTCTCAGCTGTGGTGTGTTTTTCGCATCTGCATGTTGTGGCGTAGCATCAGAATCGTTGTTAATTAGTTTGGATTTTTCGGGAGAAACCTGACGATCGCGCATTGCACCTCGGAGAATGGTTTGAAGTGTGAAGTCCGAGTTGTTCAGAGGTGATCGGAAACTAGGCTACAGGGTCCCCGGGGTTTCAAGTTGATCAAGGGGATTTTTTTCTGCCACCTTATCCATGCCAACCAGAAGATCGTGTTCCGAAGAGGCAATTGAAGAAACACAGCTCCGGAAACGGTACAAGTTTTTTTCATTTCTTGTTTTTACTTCGACAACCGTGTGCCTGTCCAGCGAAGTCTTTTGCGAAACGAGATCCAAAGGAAACGGTCGCGCGCGCTCCTCGTGGTACAAAACAGAAGATATGTTATCTTCAACAGTCGAATTGCAATCGTGATAACAACGTTTAAGAGAAGAGTGACAGATAATCAATAAAGTGAGTGAGGTAAAAAGTGAAGAAAAAAAAGTCGCAACGAAACGTAGCAAAGGAAAATTGTTACAAATTCAGAGTGTGTCCCAAGTCTTCGGAGAAAGAGGCCCCAGTGCATGTGTCTTTGTGCAAAAGCTCCTTGAGGTTTCCTTCGCGGTGGAAAAAGTGTTCGAGAAGGCCTTGCCAGGGAGAAGAGTGACAACGGTAAGAAGAAAAGTGATTGGCGCAGTGCGTTTCATGTATGCGATCAAGATCCTCAACATACTTTGCGACAGCGAAGGAATGCTTGATAAAATAAAAATATAAGCAGCAGAAATAAATGCCACGGCAAAGAAGAAGAATAACACACAACCGTGAAGTGCAAGAAGCTTGAATGAAAACAAGAAAAGAGAGTATAAAATATTTATATAAAAATTAAGCAGAAGAAGCGAAGAGATAATCAAAACGCGACAACCAGTTGGAGCAAAACGCGAAATAGCCAAGAAGAGTACGAAGAAGGAGAAGAAGAAGCAATCAGCGATCGAACGAGTGAACATAGTTGGCTTGGCAAAAGATAAAACAAACCAACTGCGGGCGCATTTCCGAGATCTTAACGGTAGGATCTTGCTTAAGGTCGCCTTCCTACCCCTCTCCGATCCCACGATCCCGAACAAGAGGGGTGAAATTCGGATTGCCTGAGCTCGGCCTCGAAGAGAGATAATAAATATTTTTCTTAGGCTCGTGGTTGTTTCGTGGTAATGACAACTTGTAAGCGTTTTCGAATCTTGACCAGTGTCACCTTAATCGCGCTGATTATCATCATCTCGCGACGGCAGTGTCATTGTTGTTGTGTTGGTGGATCTCTGGTCAGCGATCAGTGTTATTGTGCTTGTAGTGGTGAATGTTGTGACGGGCGTTCGAATAGCCGTATGTTGTGCAACGCGATTTAAGTGGAACGTGCGTAGGTGTTTCGGAAAACCTAGTCCTGATTGCAGTGTTGTTCATGCTTCTGGGGGTCTTACGGTCATCGTATGTTCTCTTGGTAGTGACCCAAGGCTTTGTAGTTTAGTTTTACACGAAGTGTTGATTTTCCAATTGCATAACTTGAAAAAGCAAACAAAGGAGCAGCGGACAATACAACTCGGCCTACCGTTTTTTTGAGGATATTTCTTGTCAACCGAAATAGTAAGTATTAAAAATACTGTGATATGCTTGATGATATAATTTTTTTGCACATGTGTGTAAAACACGAACATTAAAAAATCTAATCCATTGTAAAAGTTACTCATTTAATGGGTATAGAAAGTTGTAACGAAGCATGTCGAGTTCATTTTGTCAAATGTTTATCTTGTTTCAAATCTCCTATAAAAAATAAACCATTTTCGCTGACTTAGAGGTAATATTGCATATTTTTTATCATGTCTATATTTTTTCTATCTAACATATTTAGATTGTCTTTTGAGCTTTTTCAGATTGCTACGGTTACAATACATTTCTACCATTTGTTTTGTTCCTTGAATGCATTTGGCATAAAATATGTTCGTAAGTACAGATAAATTAAAAGAGAATATCCAGTCATACAGTCCGGCGCAAAATGGGGCAGATGGCTCAGTCGGCAGTTGAAAGATTAAACTTTTAAATATCACTTGGGGATGGAAACCCTCGTGGGTTATAGTCGGAAAGGTTAAATACAAGGTAAAAACTTATTATTTTGCCTGTAAAACAAGACACATATCTAAAAAATAATAATATAGAAGCCTGCAGTTATTTTTACTGTATTGCGTAACTTCCGGTAATATTTTTACAACATTTTTTTTTGCGGAAAACTGCGATTTTTTATCACTAAAATTTTTAAAATAAGAAGAAAATATTAATAAACCAGAAAGTAATTGGTTAAGAGATTGAAAATAATAATCATTTTCCACCAGGGTTTTCACTTCCAATTGATAGTAAAAAGTCTAATTTTTCAACTACCGGCTGGGACATCTGCACCATTTTGCACCGGAAATAGTTCACCTTAAGTAACTTTTACCTAAAAATATGATAAGATTGCCTGTAACTTTTATGTTTTAGAATGTAATGACTTTATTTCTTCGGAAGAGATGTGTATTTTGAAGTCCTAAACAAGTTTATAGAAGGTCACAAAACTGTAGGAATTTAGCTGTTGAAGCTACACTGAAAAAACTAGATTTAGGAATACTTTGCCAAAAATCGCCTCATATCTAGAAGACCGTAAGGAGCTTTGACATGTTCTATGAAACATTTTCTCTTATCTTACTTACCTTACCGAACAGGCTAAGGCCGGGGTGGCCTCTGCTGTACATAGTAGCCGCCTCCATTCCACTCGGTCCATGGCTGTTTGTCTCCAGTTCCGCACTCTGCGTAGGGTCCGCAGATCGTCCTCCACTTGGTCGACTCACCTAGCTCACTGCGCTCCACGTATTCTTGTACCGGTCGGATGACTCTCGAGAACCATTTTAGTCGGGTATGAATTTAATGTACCAATTTTGTAATTCGTGCAAGCATTCTAGCAGAAATACCTGGAGGAATTCCTAAAGGCAATACTTAAATTCCGACAAGAATTCCTGGAGGAATTTCTGGAGGAATACGTGGAGGTGCAATTCCTGTAAAAAGTTCTGAAAAACTTCTGGAGAAATTCCTGGAGGAATTCTTGGAGCAATTGCTCAACGAATTTTTGAAGCAATTCCTGGAAGAACTTCAGGATCAATTCCTGGAGGAATTTCAAGAAGAAATTGATGGAAAAACCATCGAAGGACTCCCAGGATGAATCACTGGAGGAATTCCAGTGGAAATCCTTTGAAGAATCTCTGGTAGATTTAGAGGAATTCCTGAAGGGATTTCTGGTAGAATCTCTAGAAGAATTCCAGGAGGAATTCCTGAAAGAATTCGTAGAGAAATTCCTGGAAGAATTTTTGGAGGAATTCCTAGAAGAAATCTTTTAGGAATCCTTGACGGAATCCCTAGAGGAAATCTTGGGAGAATTCTGGGAGAAATTCCTGGAGGAATTTATGAAGGGTTTCCTCGATGTATTCCTGAAGAAACCCCTGCAAGAATTCCAGGAGGTACCCATAGAGGAATTTCTGGAGGAACCTCTAGAGGAACTTGTGGAAGATCCCTTAGAGAAATCCGTACAGGCATCCCTGGAATAATTTCTAGACAATTTTCTGGAGGATTTTTTGGAGGAACACCTGTAGAAGTTGCTGGAGAAATTCCTGAAGGAATCCCTGGAGGATCCTTGGAAGAATTCTTGGAGAAATCCGTGGAGGAATTTCTGTAGGAATCCATGAAGGCATTGCTGAAAATTCCTGGAGGATTTTCAGAAGGAATTCATGGAGGAATCCCTGAAGGCATTCTTGAAGGAATCCTTAAGAGAATGTATTAAGGAAGCTATGGAAAATGCTTCGAGAATGCAGGTAGAATCCCTGGAGGAATTTCTTAAGCAATCTGTGAAGGAATTCCTGGAGGTAATCTTGGATGAATTCCTGCAGGAATTTCTGGTGGAATCCCAGTAAAAATTTCATTCATCTTATATGTCACAATTGAATTTTATGCACCAATTTTGTAATTCGTGCATCAAAATTTTTCGTAGCCTATATTGAGAATCACCTATCCACCTGGAAGAATTCCTGTAGAAATTTTTGGAAGCATTTTAGGAGAAACTGTAAAGAGCATATTCGTGGAGAGTACTGCACAACGGAGTTTTGTCCGATACCATCCGGGTCGTTGCTGGAGAGTGAGGCAAGGATGTATACTATCATCGCTACTGTTCCTCATCCTAATTGACGAGATCCTGGTAGGTGCGATTTATCGTGAATTAAATCGTGGATTGCTGTGGCAGCCCATTACCATGGATCCTAAATGACCTACCTAAATGACTTCAAACTGGCTGGTAACGTTGCTCTTCTAGCTCAACGGCACTCTATGATCATGCCAATCGCTCCTCAGCGGCAGGTCTTACCATCAACGTCAACAATACCGAATCGTTGGATGTAAACACGGTCAACCCTTCCGGATTTACGGTAGCTGCGCAATCAGTGGAGAATGTTGAAAGCTTCAAATATCTTAGTAGCCAAATGGAGGCCGATGGCGGCACCGACTCGAACTTGAAATCTGTGCTGCTATACGCCAGTGAAACGTGGTATGTATGTATCAGTGAAGAACACTCAACGGCTGCAGGTCTATATTAGTAGATGTCTGCGGTTTTTAATTTGTGCATGGTGTCCTCACAATTGAATCTCCAACGTGAAGCTCCATCGTCGATGACATCAAAACCCGATAGCGACAGAAATTCGGGAGCGAAAGCGGAGATGGGTCAGCCACACTCTACGCAGGGGCGGAAAAGAAATCTGCAAACAAGCGTTAGACTGGAACCCTGCAGGACATCGCAGCAAAGGCAGACCCAGAGGCTCATGGCGAGGCAGCCTTAACAACGAAATCAAGCAAGTCAGCAGAAATTCGACCTGGCCACAGGTCAAGGCGATGGCTGGCAATCGCCCAGGATGGAGATCTTTAAATTCGGCCCTCTGAACCACCGTGTGTGCCCAGGATTGAAAGTAGTTAGTAAGTATTCCAGGAGAAATCCCTGGTATTTTTTTCAAGAGGAATCCATGGAGGCATTACTTAAGATATGCTAGGAAGAATTCCTAGAGGAAGTTCTGGAAAACTCCTGGAATAACTCCTGAAAGAATTCCAAGAGGACTTCCTGTAGAATTTGCTGGGAGAACTTTTGAAGGAATTGCTAGAGAAATTCTTGGAGGCATTCCTACATGAATCCTTGAAGGATTTCCCAGAAGAACCATGACGGGATTTCTGGAATAAACATCAGCACAAATATTTGGAGGAGTTCAATGACGAATGCCCGAGATTTCTGGTGAGATTCCTGGTGGAAATTTTGGATGAATTCCTGAAATAATTTCTGGAGGAATACGCGGAAGCATTCCAGGAGGAATCCCTGAAGAAATTTCTGAAGGAATCCCTGGAGGCGTTGGTGCAATTCCTGTAGAAAACTCTGAAAAAGTCCTGGAGCAATTAATCAACGAATTTCTGAAGGAATTTCTGGTAGAATTCCAGAATAAATTCCTGGAAGAGTTTGTAGAGAAATTCATGAAAGAATGTTTGGGGAAATTTCCGGAGGAAATTTTCGAAGAATTTCTGATTAAATTCCTGGAGGAATTCGTGGAGAAATTTCTGGAAGGTTCCCTTGATGTATTCCTGGAAAAATCCCTGGAAGAATTCCTGTAGTAATTTATAGAAGAATCTCTGGAGTAATCCCTGGAGGAATTCCTGTAGAAATTCCGAGAAAAACCCCTGGAGGAGTCCCTGGAAAAATGTCAAGAGTAATTCTTGAAGGAACTTCTGGAGAAATCCATAGAAGAACTTCTGGAGAAACTTCTATTTTTATTTTTATTTTATTTATTTCGTCAATCATTACGTAAACTACATATATGTTTAGGGCTGTATCTGTATCCTATTGTATCTTAGAGAGTTGAAATAATTCCTTAACCCTCTAATACCCAATCCCGCCTTTAGACAGGGTATAGTTTGAGCATTTTTGTAATTTTTGTTTCGTGGAAAATCAAACTTTTTATATTTTTAGCTGATATTTAGGGCTGTTCTGTATATCCCAAAATAGTGTTTGGTGTATTTTGAAGCGTATTCACTTTTTTTAAAAATCATTGAAAAATTGATGTTTTAGTCACCTTTTAAAAGTCATTGATTATTTTGTATTAAATAGCTACAATCGACATATTTTAAATTTTCCCCAAATCATTCTATCCTTGTTTAATAGTTTAAGGGAATCGAATATACTCTAAAATTATTTTCCTTAAAATTACACGGAAAATAAAATTTCTGTGAAAATAAATTAAAATAATAATATTTCAACAATAATCATAAAATCTCAAAATGTTTTCATCTAAAAAAAATCCGTTCCCCAAATTGGCTTCCAGGAAAAATATAAAAGTGTGGGGATGTTCAAAAATTAAAATTAGAAAAATCAAAAACTGAAATTGACGAAATCGAGAGTTAAAAAGAATCATCTTCCAAAACATGTTTAAATCGATTTTAGATGACGAAAAATGATATTTAGATCAAAATCAAAAATTTGGCTATTAGAGGGTTAAATTTGTTCGCGATATGGTCAAACCAATCGATACACAGTGCTGGTTGTAAAGAGACATCATTCGATTTAAAGGACTAAATTTGGCATAATCTCTTCGATGATTGTTTAAAGCAGACAGATTTTTATTTCTAAATTGTCGTACATACAGACTTTATCCTATTAAACCACACTAACTGCCCAAATAGTTGTTGACTGCGTCTTCAATCAAATGAAAATCTATCATTATTAAATATTATTATCATTGCCGTTTTCAAACCCCGAAAGACTACATTTCGCATTGAATAACCTCTGAATCCTATCGAACTGACTGACTGACTGACACTTGCTGCATCAGGATCACACCAGTTCTTCCTTAGTTGAAACACTTTTTGTCATTCATGTTTGGGTAAACATAAAGGTGTATGCGTTGCTCATTTCTTGGCGCAGTTTGCATTGCAAACCGCGCAGTAAGTACTTATCTCTTCGCAAACTCACTGGTCAGTACTGGCCACTGGAACGATGGCGTGGTGCAAGCTTTTCATGTTGAAATGCTTTCACGAAATCAGCACATGCTTATACTTTTTGCCACATCCTGTTTGAGTGGAAGGCATGTGCGCGTGACGCGTGTACAAAAGCCTTTCGAAACGGCGAAAGATGATGGACAAATACGACACCCTACGGCCTGTAGCATCAGGAGGCGCAAAAAGCGCCAAACGAACTGCGCATCAGAAGCGCTGGGCAGCATAAATGAAGACAAACAGCATCCGACCCCCATCAGTTCGGTAAACATGTAGCAGCATCACTGACGTTCATTGATAAATTTCTATGTCCGATTGTTGGTGGGGACGGTTGAGGGGTCAGGTGAAGAAATGGCAAACAGGTTGATGGACAGTTGATCAACGCGTTTGCGAAAGATGTCACCCGGAGCCTTTTAGCCATTCATGTCAGGACTGAAGAGAACAGGTACCGCGTGGAAAGTCCAGTAGCATCATTTTTTTTCGTGATGCTTCTAAAGAGCGATTCAACGCTTGTATTTGAAGAAGTGGGTTGCTTCAAGCTTCAAGCATTCTATAATATTTTGTAAAAGCTTTAAGTCTTGTGAATGTTATAATTGATGCTGATTTATATTTAGCCTAATTTACCTATAACTTTTTAAATGAGCGATTCCAAGCAACAGCATCAAAATTAAGGAAAATTTTTAATTCATGATTTTCTATTGAACTGAAACTTTGCACAGTTTTTCAGTTCCATCTAAATCGCCATTTTTCGATATCAAATTTTTATTTAGAGCCACGACTAACTTTTCAAAAGGGTGTATGTGAAAATGGATCAAAAATATTCAAAAATATGCACAGCAAAAACGGATTGTTCGATTGTTATGAATTTTTCAGCAAAGTTAGATAGCTAAATGGTGATTTCTAAGAAAATATACACTGTGAAAAAAAATCTATTTTATCATTGAAAAGCATCATTTTTGTCACAAAAACTCAAATATCTCAAAACCCTATCTTTTTACCAACTTGTATTTTTTAGGGAAAACGGTCCATTGTATTAGCAATCTACCATAAAAATTTGGTGATGGTAAACTAATAAACAAAAAAGTTATAACATTTCAAAAATTTCACAATTTTTACATTTAGTAAAAAAAATTTTTCTGTGTAAATTATTTCGGCCGGGAATCGCGATTTGATGCTGATTTTATTGTTCAGCAAAGTTAGATTACTAAATGGCGATTCCTAAGAAAATATACACTGTGAAAAAAATCTTTTTTAACATTAAAAAATATCATTTTTGTCACAAAAACTCAAATATCTCAAAACCCTATCTTTTTACCAACGTAATTTTTTAGAGAAAACGGTCCATTGTATTAGCAATCTACCATGAAAATAAACAAAAAAATTATGACAATTCAAACATTTCACAATTTTCACATTTAGTAATAATTTTTTTTGGTGTAAATTATTTCGGCCGGAAATTGAAGTTTGATGCTGATTTTATTGTTAATGGCCTTGCGTGAGTAAAACAAGTTGTTTTTATTATATACTAGCTGGCCCGGCAAACTTTGTCTTGCCGTCTTGTGGTGGTTTGACAACTGTCGAGCTCATAATAGCACCGCACTCTAGATTGATTTCTTTTCGGTCGTATTGATTTTCATCCCAGCTCATGGAAAATCAGTTCTTTATCAATTTTTGTTACTTTTTAGCTGATTTTCGTAACTTTTTGTACGTATAAACACAGCCATCACGAATACGAACCAAACCGTGCAAGAGTCATCCTGATCGGTTCAGCCGTTCTTGAGTTTTGTTGCCTCAAAGGGAGATCAAACTCATTTTTATATATATAGATTATATATACATATAATATACTATGTACCGTAATGTTCCGATTTTATCACGCCCTCCGCGCATTAGTCGTTTATTCATTAATTTGCTGTTACATTTGAGGACAAGTGTTTTCCCTCTTCTTCAAGATGAATGTTGAAAGCGTGTTTTGCAACGTTAAAAATATTGAAATGGGTATAGATGTTGAAGAATATTACAGGGCATTTTTGAAAAGGGGCGTAATTAAATTGTTTAAACAGATGTCGCTGATGGCAATTTCTCAGTTGTTGTCGTTTTCGAACTTCCTGCGCCCTGCTTTACCGATGATATACAGATGGCTCGTTTGTCAAATTTTAGACGGCAGGACGTGCAAATGCGTAATTTTGTACACAATGTGGACATTTGGGCATAACCAGTCTCTTTCAGTTTATCTATGGTGCTTTCGGTGAGATTTCGTAACTCTTTTGAACATTTTTTTTCATCAAACGGTCTACAAGAGAGCGTTGAGTTGAAGACCTTTGAGAAAGCGATTGTTCATCTTGTTCGTTAGATTATAATAAACAAAATCACTTATTAATTTTAACTTACTTGTTTGGTGTTGGTGGCTGAAGAAAAAAAAATACTATACAATTTTTAATATTCATAGCGGTAGTATTTTTTTTGTTTTTTTCGTGAGCATTGTCAGGTATGTATACAGACAAACAAACGTAACACTGGCGAAATTTTCATTGACCACGCCTTCAACGATCATTTTGAATCTTGGTTGTGGCTTTCATAACAAGAAGAGCGCCCATCGTTTTTCTTTGCGTTTGACGTTTCACACTAGCGCCTTCTGATGACGATATTGCACAACGCAGTGTTTCGTGAAACATTTCCACCAGGTGGTGATAGTGTGAACTGGGCGATGAATTTTCACTAAAATTGTTCTAGGCGTTTCGTCTGTTTGTCTGTGGTATGTACCTCTTATGCATTTGTTGTTGTTGAAGTTACTCGCATTCTTCCGATCATAAAGTCTGTTCTCTACACACTTAATTTTGATTACCGAGTTCGGTAATTTTTTGACGAGATTAAAACTGCTGAGCACCGAACTCGTTCAGCAAAAATGCATTGTTTACCTTTTCCATACGATTTTGACAGTTGTTTTACTGAGCCTCAGTAAAATCGATTACCGAAACTACCGAGATCGTACTGCTGTTATAATCTCGTCAAAAAAGTACCGAACAGGCAATTCAGAAATAAGTGTGTAAGAGGGATTTTTTTGCGGATAAACTAGACGTATACGCGTATAAAAAACTTTTATTATACAGCTTTTGTCCTAAAAATAAATTCAATTCCATTTTTCTTATAATCAACAGCTTTTCAACACTATCAAGGGATTTTTTCACCAGTCACGTACAATAAAAAGTATGACAATCTCAATATTTTTGATCACAACACTGGATCGCGTCTAAGTTTCAAATAGATACTATAGTAATTACGAATAATCAAACTAAAGTATCATGAAAACAACTTGTTTAATTCAGGCGATAGCCTTTACAATAAAATCAGCATCAAAATATAATTCTCGAAATAATTTACACAGAAAAAAAATTTTTTTTGTTACTAAATGTAAAAATTGTGAAATGTTTGAAATGTCATAACTTTTTTGTTTATCAGTTTACCATCACCAAAATTTTATGGTAGATAGCTGATATAATGGGCCATTTCCCCTAAAAAATTGAAGTTGGTAAAAAGATAGGGTTTTGAGATATTTGAGTTTTTGTGACAAATATCATATTTTTTCAAAGTAGAAAAAGAAATTTTTTATAGTGTATATTTTCTAAGGAATCATCATTTAGTTATCTAACTTTGCTGAAAAATTTATAACAATCGAACAATCCGTTTTTGCTGTACAGCTTTTAGAATATTTTAGAACTATTTTCGCATACACCCTTTTGAAAAGTTAGTCGTGAGTGAATATGAAGGTAATGGCGATTTATATGAAATTGAAAAACTGTGCAAAGTTTCAGATATTTTTGAAATGGTCGCTCAGGATCGACTGACATGACTCCGTGGAATTCCTCAAATGCATTGCTTTACATTATAGATTGTACTTTCGAGGAAGTTTTTCACAATAATAACATGCTTTTTTCAGAGCTGGTTACACAAGATTTTTTTCCCGATTGATAACGTCTCTCCCCCTTTGTAAGGATTTGTGTGATCTCCAGTTCAATTTTTGTTTGGGGCATAAGATTTCCAAAAATTCTTCTATGTACCTACCAGCATCTTACCCTTACGTAAATTATAGACAGCTCCTCATCACGCTTTTAACCGGTTTCCATTCAATCTTTCCATGGAGTCTTGGAACTGTTTCAATACATACTGAGCAATAAGGGTGGATCCTTGATCAAAATCATGTACTGATTTCAAGAGCAAATAGTTAAATAATGTAACAACTGTTTATGCTCCTCAGAAATGAATACTAACTTCTCACGAAAAAAAAAGCACACGGAAGTTTCTTTATTCTTCAATCACTTAACCCAATTTACAGCTCTATTGTCCACTAGGGCACTGCGCGAGCGATTCCAATTGGAAGCTGTACTTACACTTTGACCAGCGCCTAAATGTATTCTATTCTAACTGTACTATATCTCACTGGTTGCCGTTGCGCTGCCTTCACTTTCTACCTATCATGGTAGAATGATGAGCACGAGGATGTTGATGTGTTTCCAGTCCGATTGGGGGTCCATTATGGGTTGCAGTTCGCCGATGTCCAAGTAACCGGGTCCGGTTGAGCCATGGGCTGAGAAGAGGGTCAGTGTCAGCTGCTCTCAGAGGGAAAAAGCAACTGACGAAAGTGCCGGGGCTGGGATCGAACCCATGACCATCTGCGGATGAAGCAAACGTGTGACCAATTGAGCCACGGGCCCCGTTAATAAAAAGAGGTTCCAGTGTATAAATGTACCTGGATCCCCATAACAGCTTCTATGAGAATTCATATTGAAACTCATGGAAAATTTCTAAATGAACTATGGAATGAATCCTAGGAGGAATACCTAAAAGTATACCTGGAGGAAATCCTGGAGAAATTTCTGAAAAAAAATACATAGCGGAATATCCGGATAAATTCATGAGGATATCTCTGTATAAACTTCTGCAGGTATTCCTGGGGGAATTTCAGCTTTGACCACTACAATAAATTATGCAAGAACTACTGGAGGTTTACCTGAACAATTTCTTGTTGGCATTCTTTTGGGAATCTGCAGGCCCAGATTAAGGACTGTGGGGGCTCGGGACCGAAGTGAATGTGGATCCCCAGCTAACACGAAATCATATATTATGTTGGATAGGATGCTACAGTGGAGGCCATATGCGTACCTGCTTCCATTTAACCGCGTGTAAAGTGTATGTATATCGCCTGCACTTTAGCATCCTATTGAACATCATATGCGATCGTGTGTTGACTGGGGAGGCCCCTCGGCGGTACAAATGCGATGTGCAAAAAAGTTTTTCTTGAACAGTAGTTGAGCAAAATGAAATAATAAAGTTGATATGTACACTCCCGTGCAAAAGTTTGGGGTCGCCCCCTCAAAAACATGGAAATGTTTTCGGTCATATCTCAGTCATCTTTCATTTAATCCACTCGTTTTTAGACTCTTTCGAAAGATAAAGAGTTAGATTTGATTCGTAGGTACTTTTTGTGAAAAAAGTTATGGTTATGAAATGGTTATGAAATGTTCATAAACTAAGCTCTAGACTAATTTAAGGTAGAACGGTATATAAAATCCATACTAAATCAGCTAAGTTCGTTATATAAAGTGCGAAAGAGGATAGAAGTGAGACAAAAATGACTAATTCGTGAACTCTACCCTATATAACAGTAAGTGTTAAAACCACAAATATACCATTACCCCAAAATCCATAACAACGAATGACATTTCTCGGAATGTACTATTACATTCGAGATTTTGGGTTTTGGTGCAAAGAAAAGGGATTATTTTTTGATATGGCATATTTATTAAAATAAAATATGTAACATTGCTGAAACTTATGGATTTTAGGGTAATGGTATGTTTGTGGTTATAACACTTACAGTTATATGGGGTAGAATTCACGAATTAGTCATTTTTGTCTCACTTCCATCCTCTTTCGCACTTTATATAACGAACTTAGCTGATTTAGTATGGATTTTATATACTGTTTTCTACCTTAAATTAGTCTAGAGCTTAGTTTATGAACATTTCATAACCATTTTTGTGTCTTGCCATTCAAATATCAAAGAAGGAATTAGAGTTGCACCAAAAACAATGACGATTTGAATAAAAATCCGACTCAGACTTCATTTGGAAGGTGACCCCAAACTTTTGCACTATGCAGCATACTAAGGGGTGACCCCAAACTTTTGCACGGTGACTTGTAAACCTAACTCGATCATTCAAATTATGTTATGAATTTTTCCGCTAAAATCTAATGAATGGCTCTCAAAGAGGATAGAAATAAGGTTCTAATGCAACTTTAATTTTGAAAATTGGTCGACCCAATTTTGAACTACACGGAAAACAATATTTCGTACAGATTTAGGAAAAACATGTAAGTTTAGGTAAACTTTTCATACTAAAAATTTCATATGAAATTTGTGAAAAGTACCTACGAATCAAATCTAACTCTTTATCTTTCGAAAGAGTCTAAGAACGAGTGGATTGAATGAAAGATGACTGAGATATGACCGAAAAACATTTCCATGTTTTCGAGGGGGTGACCCCAAACTTTTGCACGGGAGTGTAGCAAGCAAGAATGAATTTTGTGGAGTCTCCTAAAATGTGGTGGCCCGGAGCCCTGCAATTCGAGTGGATTTTTAAAGGTATATTTTCTGAGGGCCCATATAGCCGAGGCGGTAAACGCACGGATATTCAGCATGACCATGCTGAGGGTGACGGGTTCGATTCCCGGTCGGTCCAGGATCTTTTCGTAAAGGAAATTTCCTTGACTTCCTTGGGCATAGAGTATCATCGTGCCTGCGACACGATATACGCATGCAAAATGGTCATTGGCAGAGATAGCTCTCAGTTAATAACTGTGGAAGTGCTCATAGAACACTAAGCTGAGAAGCAGGCTTTGTCCCAATAAGGACGTTACGCCAAGAAGAGAGAGATTTTCTGGGATTCCTGCCAGTATTTCTTTAAAAAATTTCTTTCGGGGGGGTTCGGCCAATGCCCATTTTGTATGGACAAATAAAAACATTTGTATGGACTAATGACAACGCGGGGGGGGGGGGGGGGGTTGAAAAGTCCCAAAAAAATGACCACGTGGTTTATGGACAGCCCCTAAGTTAGAATACACAAAAATAAAAACTAAAAAAAAAAAAATGAGCGGATCTTCCAAATTTATTCGAGCTTCTGAAAGAAATTGTAACCTCGCCATGTCAATGGATCTAAATTTGATCAACGAGAACTTCAATTCGAAGGACATCTTGAAAGTCCATCTCATGTTCATCAATGATTGAAATCTTTTGTCTCAACTTTCCGCGGAACAACTATCAATTACAGTTTGCTGCTGTTAAGTGATTCGTTGCAAAAAAATATCCCCACGCAACATGCCCTAACGGAGGTACATCTCGAACAATAATGACAATTGAATACCCATCAAGTGACAAGACCTGTTCCGTCAACATCTCTGACTCTGACGAACTGGTTGCAGCGTGCTCTGGGCACATGCTGCGCCACATTATCACCGCTGCGCTCTGGTCTCCTCAGCAGTCAGTGCAGTTGCGAACGAAGGTATTCGCACTTTGTCCGCCCGTCCATCCGATCCGCCGTGCATCTGGTGAGGCTGCGCACGGTCGCTGCTAATTGTAATTCTGCGCTCGGATCGAATCCCGCGGAGCGAGCAGATATCGAAGAGGATTCCGAGCATACATTATAGCGGACGCACCAGCCAAGCCGCCTCAGCCTCGGAACGGGACCCTTTTCCTGCGCCATGCCAGCACAAGTGTTTTGGTGCGTGCGCATCATCCGCCGGTCGTCCGGGTGTGCTCAGCTCCACTCTACTCAGACTTCGAGGGAGAGAGATCTGACCGTGTGGCGTGTGCAATCCACTTTTAATGACCGGTTTTTATGTTTTATTTATTCGAAACTCACCACAAACATTCCTCTTAATTGGAATGGAGTGTATCTCCTTATAAAGGAAAATTTGTTTTTAATTGAAAATTTTTTCGTGTCGTTCGTCCCCGTTTTACTGAATCGATTGGTGACGTGCGGTGACTTCGTTATGATCCCCAGGAGGGTCGTTCGAATCGGAACCGATTTGGTGTTAGACTTTTGTTGATACGTTATATTACATTTTTTTTAGCATTGCATCGTTATTACAATAGGACTGAATCATATATTTTAGAGATTTTCAGTCCTGATCTCGTTCGTCTCTTTAGGCTTTGCAAAATTGGTATTCACGGCATTTTGGAGATTTGCTGCACGGTGAAGATCTATTCCGTTGTCGAGCGGCCATCAATGAAGCCGGCACGCTCTGTCAAAAGGGAAGTATTATGAAAAGTGAATGTACCTCAAAATTTATTCGCTAGAACCATGTTTTTAGACCTCTAGATTCAGAAAAAGTGTGGTTTAAAACAATCCATCTTGGGTTTTTTTTCCCATACATTTTTATATGGGACGAATTTGACCTTAAAATGACTTTTTTCGATATTTGTATGGGAAAATTGAAAAAAAAAATATACAGTATCGGACAATAAAAATGCACCAAAGCCGTTTTCTCATACAAAATAGTCAACTTTACACGGAAAAAAATCCATTCCCAAGACCATCAATATGACTCATAGTTTCCCGATATTTTTATGATTTTATGTTATAAATATACACCATGATTAAATTTTATGATCTTATGATTGATTTCACCATAACGCTATGCACCCGTTATTGTTTTGGCTTTCGACGACCAAAAATGGAAAATATAATCATGAAGCTATGATTAAATAAGCTGGGATCATGAGTAGCATTCATGAAGCCAAGAATAATTTTCATAAACCTGGATGCAGATCCTGATGCTTTACCACCAGATTCATAAAATTATGGTTTGGTGAGGTAGAACCATGCATAGAATTCATGGAATCAAAAAATACTTTTATGATTCCGTCGTCGTTGGACCTATATGTTTCTCAGTCAAATTCATAAAATCATGGTTGAGGGAAATGGAACCATGCATAGAATTCATGAAATTAAGAATTACTTTTATGATTCCGTCGTCGTCGGACCTCAATGTTTCTCAGTCAAATTCATAAAATCATGGTTGAGGGAAATGGAACCATGCATAGAATTCATGGAATTAAGAATTACTTTTATGATTCCGTCGTCGTCGGACCTATATGTTTCTCAGTCAAATTCATAAAATCATGGTTGAGGGAAATGGAACCATGCATAGAATTCATGGAATTAAGAATTACTTTTATGATTCCGTCGTCGTCGGACCTATATGTTTCTCAGTCAAATTCATAAAATCATGGTTGAGGGAAATGGAACCATGCAGAGAATTCATGGAATGAAGAATTACTTTTATGATTCCGTCGTCGTCGGACCTATATGTTTCTCAGTCAAATTCATAAAATCATGGTTGAGGGAAATGGAACCATGCATAGAATTCATGGAATTAAGAATTACTTTTATGATTCCGTCGTCGTCGGTCCCAAATGCTTTTAATTAGATTAATAAAACGATGCAAGCTAAAATCATAAGAAAATAAAATACGTGATATCAGAGCCCATTTCTATGATTTTGGGACCTATCCATAATCCTTTTTTCTATGAGCAAGCAGCACTTTTTAGTTGGCCTCTTGTTAGTGAAGATATGTAATGTTCAAATATAAAAGAGAACAACAATGATCGAACTCACCGGATAATCATATTTAGCTGGTTTTTTTTTTTTTTATCTGTATTAACGAGATTTTTAGCCCTAGGCTAGTTCATCTCGGGACCCACGCTTTACTTCCCTTCCGAAGGAAGAACTCATATTTTGCGAGTTTGTCGGGAGTGGAATTCGATCCCAGGTCCTCGGCGTGATAGTCAAGTGTTCTAACCATCACACCAGGTCCGCTCCACATTTAACTGGTTTATTATTTTTGCCTTTGGCACCTACATCCAACAGGCTAAGGATGCCCTCCAAACCACATCAATTGTTCACTAGTTCACATCACTTGCTGAGTCTCCGAAGTCGTCGAACGATGGATAAAGCGGAAAAATAGAGAGAATTACCGAAAATTAACGCGCGATTCTCACTTTGCTTCACCCTCCGTACATAAACTCGGAACTACGACGGATGGCACAACGAAAACGCGAACTGGGCACTGTTTACTTTTTGCGCGTTTACTGTTTAGTCAATCAACTCCCAACAACCTGCCTAATCTTACGGGCACACTGTTTCGATGTTCCATTTCCTCATATATGCACATTTATTACTCTAACCAAATAAAAACTTTGCAAAAATAGCAGGTTCAACTTTTTCCACATGTCTGTGCTGGACGACCGCGCGATTTATATAATTGCATATGGCAGATAACTGTAACGCTAGGAAGCGACCATGAATATAATTTATGAAAATGCTTGTTTCTATTCATATTTCTGGTCAACTCATTCATGATTTTATGAATTTTAATTATGATATTATGAGTTGGCAGACATCATAAGAACATGATTTTTTATTCATGTTTAGGGGAATAGATTTTTTTCCGTGTAGATTACCATATCTCAGTTCTCAACCGATTGTTTTCATTTTTCTGTGACGAACTACAAAACATTTCAATTTTTAAAAACTATTGAAAAAGTTCAGTGATAACTATTGTTACAAAAGTTACAGATAGGTTGAATTTTGACAATAAAATTGCACCAAGACAAAAAATGTTATAGCAAAAAATGATTACGCCATACCATTATGGTGTCTTCGGCAAATATGTTTCTTGTGTGATGACGAATAAGTTTGCTGAACAGACCAACATGATTTGACTTCAACATTTTTTGCTATACAATTTTTTGTCATGGTGCATTTTTATTGTCAAAATTCAACCTATCTGTAACTTTTGTAACAATAGTTATCACTGAACTTTTTCAATAGTTTTTGAAAATTGGAATAATTTGTAGTTCGTTACAGAAAAATGAAAACAATCGGTTGAGAAGTAACTGAGATATGATAATTTAAAGTTGACTAGTTTGTATGGGAAAACGGCTTTGGTGCATTTTTATTGTCCGATACTGTATCAAAAAACCCAAGATGAAATTTTTCAAACCGCACAGATTCTGTGACTAGAGGTCCAAAACTACGATCCTAGGGGATAACATTTGAGATACATTCGATTTTCATGATACTTTTCTTCCCCACGCTATGTGGCCGGCTTGATAACTTTCTACTAACTCTTTTACTTTAAGTGAGAGACAACGGAACACGATCTAGGATAGCACTTTAGAGACGACATTCAGAATTGTGAATGTTTTCTTCGATGATCATTAGCTACAAATGGTAGTTTGTGTTTTGAATACCTGATTAAATGTTATACTTAGTTGATTTTTTTGTATAAAATGAGAAACCCCCATTCCCATTTCCGTTATCTTGTTGTACGAAGTTGTTTATTTTGATAATTGCTGTAACTTTACCAAAATTCTCCTAGTTGCATTTTGCGTTATTTTCTATTAACAAAACGAAGTTGTGTTGTTTTAAAAGTTTAAAATTTTCTCTTGAAAGAAATCATTACTGC
The DNA here is from genome assembly GCF_035046485.1 of Aedes albopictus. Taxonomy (NCBI): domain Eukaryota; kingdom Metazoa; phylum Arthropoda; class Insecta; order Diptera; family Culicidae; genus Aedes; species Aedes albopictus. The sequence continues at coordinate 215,045,301 of NC_085137.1, forward strand.
TGGCTTGGCTACACTATGCTGCGCATCCTGTTTATCTTTTTTGTTAAATTTGATGGATGGGAATTACAATTCATAGATCCACATCATATTGTCGGCTTCAAAGTATATTGTGTGGATCGCATAAATGGCCCATATGACAAAGGAATCCCAGCAAAGATGGAACAAATATGAGATTAAAGACAGTATAAAAGCTATCGACACTCCCAAAAACAATGAAAACCAAAAACCCAATCTTCGAATACATAACGTTCCAGATGAAACCAATAAATAGTCCATAATGGGAAATCCCTCTTCGTTACAGCAACCCAGTTAAAGATCCCACATGCCACGAAGCCAACCCAAAGTCAGGGGTCAAAATTTTGCCAGACAGCTTGACTCCGAACACACAAGCCGAACACGTTGCTCTCTAGACGTTGGCCTATTGTTGACTGCTTCTTTTTGACGGCCCGCCAAGACTATCCCAGGTCTGAAAGCTGGCAGATTTCGCCGCAACAACGCAGCCTGAAGATTCCCTCAAGTGTGATCGGTCGTCGTCGGTAATTTGAGATCCATCAAGATGGGCATTCTTGGTTCCTGCCTGGTTCGATCGCTGCCGCTTTGTCTTCTCGGGAATTATTGTCTTGTGTGCCCCGCCGCAGCAGCACGCGTTGTTTAGAAGAAAAGAGCATTTCCTAGGAACACAATGAAGCTGATTGTCGGTCGGCTGCCATATGTGTTACGAAGATGATCGTCGTCACTGCTCTGGACCGGGCCGGGATGGATGCTGCTGTCGTTGATTGCTCTTTTGTGGAACACCACACGGCAGAAGATCCTTCCTTCTTGCTGGCCCGGAGCTCTCCGGTCTGACTCCGCCGCATGGCAGTTGAGCCGAGTATGAGTAGGTAACCATCATCGCATCGAGGGGCGTGTGAAGAGGCTTTTGATAGGAAAAACAAATATTTGAAGAAAACAACGCACAGGCTTTGCACATTGCCTCCAGCGGTGATTGATAGACCCCGGTGTGGAACTCACTCGCTCGATGGAGAAGACTATTTAATGGGAAATTATTGGCTCGAGAGCGGTGGAATTCCTGGAATTTGTGCACGCTTGATCGGCCGGCCATCGGTGGTGCAATCTCTTCGGCTGTGGGCTTGAAAATTAGAAACAAGTGCGATCTCCAAGGGTATGCGATATATCGAATGGCTTCATCTATGCTTCGCAGGTTTACCTAAATGTTTTAAGTAAAAAGAAAATCGTGTTAAGTATTGTTCCTTTTAATTCCACTAAGAATTTGCATCCTTTGACAGATCCGTCAGATAAGGACTGTTCATTTGCTATATCGACACTGATTTGGGCCTAACTGACATTTTCGAGTTCTCTTCATCGATCCTCTCTTTGTGTTATCACAGAATGTGTATTGAGTTTTCCAAAGATTGTTTGGTTGAAATGCGAAGAAGACGACTACATGTTGCTATAAAAACAAAAAGAAAATGACTTTGTTTTGATCAAGTTATTAGCGAAAGAGAGAGTCGACGAAGAGAAATCGATCAAGTCAGTTAGGCCCTTATGAAAAATCATTGTCGATGTAGAAAAAACGCGATGTTCAAATTTGAGCAGCCCTAATTGGTTGTTCAGTACACTCTTAAAAAATTAGGAATTTACACGTGACGTAAACCACCAACGTACGTAACCATTTCATGACTGAATGGCCAATTTGACTCAATTTTACATCCATCATGTAAGTTCCAGTTTGTTGCACAAGATGTCAACAAACCTATCTGACCGGATAGGTAGAAACAGTTTTACATTTATCATCCGTCTCACAACTCGGTGATTCAGCCGAGAGGTACAGTACGTGCCTCTCAATCAGCGGACCAGAGTTCGAATCCAGTTCATTATTTTACTTACATATGATTTATCTCTCGCTTCAGCTCTAGCGATTGCTGGCTCAAATTTTATTTGTGAAAGAAGACGTAAATTTGTGTCAAACGGGCCGCTCCTTTTATGTGCATCCAAGTGAACTTAAATTTACATGATTTTTTCTAAGAGTGTACATTATATTTTAGCAGATAATAACCACAATTAAATTGAGTTAAAATGGCTGAACTTCATAGAAATGTGGCAAGGTGTAAGGAGAGGTCAATTTTTCGATTCCCGAATATGAAAGAACAATTTAACAACTTAATCGGAATATTAGTTTTTGAGATAATAAAGCTACAAGTAGGACTCGATTTAAAAAAAAAATATTTGTTAAACAAAAAGGTATGAAAATATTAAATTAAAAAAGTTTTCTATGGGATTAGTCGGAAGTACTAATAATGCAGTTTCAAATAAACGATGTTACCCATTGCAAATTTAACATAACAATGATGTCGAAAATAAAACATTACAAGTAGTTATTTTCAAATAAGGTGTATAATGACATAGAATCAAGCCTTGTTGAAAAAAAAAACAATAATAAGTTTCTCTAGAGTCGAAAAGTTGCATGGGGAAAAAAGTATGCAACTTTTCACTATGACCATCATTATGGATTAAGTTTATGTTGAAGAATGCACATAAAAAGCATATCTTCCTTTTGTATAATTTTGAAGGCGATTCTCTACTACGCTGGACAAATTTTGAGCCAAATTTGTAGTGCTATTGCATCACTGGACCTAAATAAGTATTTTTTATATCATACATACATACATTTATTTGTTCAACATCATTAAGACAATACATAATCAACAATAGTACGCCACAATACTCGGTTTGTGGCTGCCGCTCTCCATCCTCGGTCGCGCCCAATGCTCGCCAAGTCACGCTCCACCTGGTCCGCCCATCGTGCTCTCTGCGCTCCACGCCTTCTTGTGCCAACCGGATCCGTTGCAAACACCAGCTTTGCAGGGTTGTTGTGCGGCATTCTTGCAACATGCCCTGCCCACCGTATCCTTCCGGCTCTGGCCACCTTCTGGATGCTGGGTTCGCCGTAAAGTGCAGCGAGCTCGTGGTTCATCCTTCTCCGCCACAGATTAGTCTATGGCCACACACCGTTCTCCTGCACACCGCCGAAGATCGTTCTTAGCACGCGTCGCTCGAAAACTCCGAGTGCTTGTAGGTCCTCCTCGAGCATGGTCCATGTCTCGTGCCCGTAGAGGATCACCGGTCTTATTAGCGTTTTGTACATGGTGCATTTGGTGCGTGGGTGAATCTTTTTCGACCGCAGTTTCTTTTGGAGCCCGTAGTAGGCCCGACTTCCGCTGATGATGCACCTCCGAATTTCACGGCTCACGTTGTTGTCAGCCGTCAGTAAGGATCCGAGGTAGACGAATTCCTCCACCACCTCGAAAGTATCCCCGTCTATCGTAACATTACTACCCAGACGGATCCGGTCGTGTTCAGTTCCGCCTACCAGCATGTACTTTGTTTTTTGCGGTATTCACCACCAGTCCGACCTTTGCTGCTTCGCGTTTAAGGCGGGTGTACAGTTCTGCCACCGTTCCAAATGTTCTAGTGATAATGTCCATGTCGTCCGCAAAGCACACAAATTGACCGGATTTTGTGAAAATCGTGCCCCAGCTGTTGAGCCCGGCTCGTCGCATCACACCTTCCAGCGCGATGTTGAAGAGTAGACATGAGAGTCCGTCACCTTGTCGCAGTCCCCAGCGAGATACGAATGAACTGGATAGTTCACCCGAAACCCTTACGCAGTTTTGCACACCGTCCATCGTTGCTTTAATCAGTCTAGTCAGCTTCCCAGGAAAGCCGTTTTCGTCCATGATTCTCCATAGCTCTGCGCGGTCGATACTATCGTATGCCGCTTTGTAGTCGATGAACAGGTGGTGCGTTGGGACCTGGTATTCACGGCATTTCTGGAGGATTTGCCGTACGGTAAAGATCTGGTCCGTTGTCGACCGGCCGTCGATGAAGCCGGCTTGATAACTTCCCACGAACTCATTTGTTTTAGGTGACAGACGACGGAAGATGATCTGTGATAGCACTTTGTAGGCAGCATTCAAAATAGTGATCGCCCTGAAGTTCTCACATTCCAAATGGTCGCCTTTTTCGTGAATGGGGCAGATTACCCCTTCCTTCCACTCCTCCGGTAGCTGTTCGGTTTCCCAGATCCTGACTATCAGCCGATGCAGACAGGTGGCCAACTTTTCTGGGCCCATCTTGATGAGTTCAGCTGCGATACCATCCATACCAGCTGCTTTGTTGGTTTTGAGCTGGTGAATGGCATCCTTAACTTCCCTCAGCGTGGGAGTTGGTTCATTTCCGTCCTCCGCTGCACTGGCGTCGTCGTTCCTTCCGCTGCCGTGGGCTCCCGTGCCTACGTTCTCCACGCCGTTCAGGTGCTGATCGAAGTGCTGCTTCCACCTTTCGATCACCTCACGTCCGTCCGTCAAGAGGCCTCCGTCTTTATCCCTGCATATTTCGGCTCGCGGCACGAAGCCGTTGCGGGATGCGTTGAGCTTCTGATAGAACTTCCGTGTTTCTTGGGAACGGCACAGCAGTTCCATTTCTTCACACTCCGCTTCTTCCAGGCGGCGCTTTTTCTCCCGAAAGAGGCGGGTCTGCTGTTTCCGCTTCTGTTTGTAACGTTCCACGTTCTGTCGAGTCCCTTGCTGCAGCATTACCGCCCTCGCTGCGTTCTTCTCCTCCAAAACCGTTCTGCACTCTTCGTCGAACCATTCGTTCCGTCGATTCCGTTCCACGTACCCGATGGTGCTCTCGGCTGCGTCGTTGATGGCTGCTTTCACTGTACTCCAGCAGTCCTCTAGAGGGGCCTCATCGAGCTCGCCCTCGTCTGGCAACGCGGCCTCGAGATTCTACGCGTATGCTGAGGCGACATCCGGTTGCTTCAGTCGCTCTAGGTTGTACCGTGGCGGTCGCCGGTATCGTACATTGTTGATGACGGAGAGTTTTGGGTGCAGTTTGACCATCACCAGATAGTGGTCGGAGTCAATGTTGGCGCCACGATAGGTCCTGACGTCGATAATGTCGGAGAAGTGCCGTCCGTCAATAAGAACGTGGTCGATTTGAGATTCCGTCTGCTGTGGTGATCTCCAGGTGTAACGATAAGGGAGGCTGTGTTGGAAAAAGGTGCTACGTATGGCCATATTTTTTTTTTTTATCAATTACTATGAAAAAACTGGATGCTGCTTGGTGCACTATTACTGACCAACTATTGAGCTCTAACCTTAGTGGAATAGTTTTAGATTCCAATACATTAAAACGTTGATTAAAATGTGAATGTTGAGCATGTGGGAAGTTATGTCGAATCTTGAGGAATAGGTTTTCATTGAGGTCTAACGAAAACCGCTTTAATTATATAATAAACAACTTTTTGTATAATAGGGGTATTCACCAAACAGATTAAATTGCTGCGTAAGCCATGGTTTTCTGCTTATTTGAAATGTTTCATGATTTTGCGAATGAAATAATCGAAGATTGCCTTGGCGATCGCGACGTTTAATCAGTTTAATCAGTTTACGCTGTTAAGTGTATCCCCCTAATGTTATATATTTTCTACATTGTAGAATAACTATTGAAACTTATGCAAAATACTGATACTGGCTTTTTTGAAAAAAAAAAATAAAAGATATCGCACAAACAAGGTGTCCTCTTTATAAAATGAACGGTCCTTATGTATTACGACCTCAACTGTAAGGTCGCCTTCAGTGTCTTGTACTTGACTCGACTTGACTGACTTGAGTCGAGTCAAGTAAAAGACACTGAATACGACCTAACAGTTGAGATCGAAATACGTATCTGTCAAAGGATGCAAATTCTTAGTGGAATTAAAAGGAACAGTACTTAACACGATTTTCTTTTAACTTACAGGTTTTCAGCACAGGTTCATCATCATCTAAATGTTTTGTCTTAACCCTCGTCGTGCATTGGGGTCATAATGACCCAGACAAGCACGCTGAGCCTACACTGCGTCCGCGAAGTGAACTTTAGCTAATGCACAAAAAAGGTTGAACGATATATATTTTTTTTACAAAAACGCTTCCCACTTTTTTTTATTTTTGGTGCGACTTTTGCTTCAGCAATTCAACTAGACCCCTCCGAACAATAAACCGGGGAGTTGCTGGTAGGCTGGCCAAAAAAACATAGCGAATAATTCTTGAATCACTACACTGAGGATACTGCAACTCCGAAAATCATACGAATCAACTATGATTTTTTGACACAAGAATTTCTTGGGAAAATCATAGTTACGAACTACACTCAGGAAAATTGCCTCATACTTAATGGCAAATATCCATGTGCCAAACCACATCCAAAGTATATGCAACCAATACCCGATTACGCAGGCAAATTAGCACATGAATAGTATGTGCTCTAAATTGTATGAGTCGCTGCTGTATGGTGCCTCATCAAAAGTATGAGTCGTACTAATGGAAAACATTTGTTTACCCCCATTTCAAAAATCCATGTCCCAGACACATAGAAGGAATGAAGATTTTTTTCCCAGTGTATGGTTTTGGATTCAAAGCATCAACTAGTATTATCATACTGTTACTGTATAAATTTCATAACTCACGTATGGAAATCATACCAATAACGTATAAAAACTGAAACTATGTCGTATGACTACCATACATATTTTTATGAAATATTTTGCACAAATTAAAAAAAAATCGCAACCTGGAATCGAACCAGGAACGTCAAGGTTGGCAATTGCGTGCTTTACTCATACGCCCATTTACGCTTCGGAAGTTGAAGTGGTTAGAAGCCAATAAAAGTTTTGTTGTTTTTTTTAGCAATGGTGTTTCATAACACATCTCATGGTTTTCATACGATGCTTTTTATGAGATTTTTCTTACGACAAGTCTTATGGATTTCACATTTCAAAGTATGAAAAGCATACGAGAACTATGAAATGATGTAAAAAATAAATACATATAACTGATTCATAAGATGTAAACTATGAAAAACATACGAACAGTATCCTCAGTGTAGTTAACAATTAAAAACACTTCACTATTCACTTTTGCAAAAACGAAAAACTTAAAATGACTTTTAAAGAAAAACTAGAAAATGACGAGTAAATTCCTTTTAATTCCACTACTTTGCATATCTTCAGACAGGTAGGACTATTTTGTTTCAAGTGCTAATTTTTAACTAGGCTCAGTGTACCAGTTATGGCTATAGTACCTCAAATTCGCCATAGTTGATTTTCAACATTTAACGATGCAAATCAACAAGAAAAAATATGTGAACGAAAAATCACTTTCATAAAAGATGATAGCACTCATTCAAACTTCCCATTTTGCTCAAATTATGATAGAAAAAAATAATTTTCCTTAAAATTTTGGCTTCCTTGCACCCTATTTCGCCATAGTGTACCAGTCATGGAAAATCCCATAAGGAATGCATGTAAATAGTGCGAAGTGGAACCGAAATTAACAAATATGTCCATGACTGGTACAGAGTTCCTATCATTGGCACACACCGTAATAAATAGTAAAAGTGGGTTTGGCTCAGATTTTATATTTTTCCTGTTAAGTATGAGAACAAATCTATCGTTTGACGTATCGATTACATTCGTCGGTCTTCTTCTTATTTTTGTAGAAGTTGTTTTCCTTAGGTAGTGCGATAACTGGTACAGGCACCCTAGTGATTCAAGTATAAATGTTCTACTAAAAGCTCCAAAAGTGTTAATGAAGAGCGAATAATTACCGATAGCATTCGAGCCAAGATACGAACCGATACGATTCGAAATGACTCCAGCGATAAGGCGCTGTCCATAAACTACGTAGACTCAGTTTTGGTCATCTCAGACCCCTTTCTCCCCCTTCGTAGACTTTTGACCATACAAAATTCGAAAGCAGCGTAGACTTTGGCCAGACCCCCATCCCCCTCAATCAAAATCTACGTAGTTTATGGGGCATAGGGACAAAACGTCGAAAGACAAAACGTCGAAAGGGACAAAATTCAGAAAGGACAAAACGTCGAAAACGAGTAATCTAAGCAAATAGTGAGTTCTTTATTCGTTCAATGGAAACCCATTCTTTCACTTCGCGGACACGGAATATTCGCACTGTCGTATATAAAAGAACTCACATCACATTACTTTTGCACGTATTTATTTCCGGACATTTCCAGACCTCTTCTTTTCCTTACACTTTCCCACATTCTCAATCTCTATTCTAACCTGTCTTTTTCCTTTCCTTACTTCTTTGGGGACCCTACTGCTACCAGCTTCCACAAACTTTCACCATTACGTCACAGTTTCCTTCAGAATGGCTAAGGCTACGATGGCAGCCTTTAGCTATCGACGGTTGGATCTCTGGCATCTTTAGGGTAGCGATGGTGATTATCGGGCCCATTATTAGTTCAAGAGCATCTGGTTTGGTTAACGCCGGGACTCGCCGGTACTTTCCAACGTAAGGAGGGAGGGTGCTTTCAAACCGAAGCTCTGCTGTCCTTCTCCGCAATTCATCCGGTATTTACAGGATATGGTAGGCACTAGCACAAAAATACTAAGTATCCACACAATACTCTGTACTAAATCTTTTCAGTTGGTGGTTTAAACACGAGTCTAGTCTGAAGCATCTGGAGTGCAAAATGAGTAACAGGCCTTCAGCGCTCGGGCAGTGACCCGAAATAGCGAGACAATAATGTTCGTTTTTCCCCGTTAATTAGTTCGTCATCCTTCCGTCTAAGTGGACCTACCGTATTAGCAATCGATTGTTTAGTAACGATGATTTCAGCCAAATGAGAAATACATTGAAGATTCCTTGAAAAAATAAGGCAAAACTAACTTTTTTTTCAAAAACATAAAAGTCTACACTCATGTCTAAACAGCTACACGGTAAAAATTATGCACGCTCGATGTAAGGGAAAAATCCCTTAACTATTCAACATCCCAATCAACATGATCAGAAATGTTTTGCCTTTGAAATCTCAATGCTGTCAGTGTCGATTTCAGAACCAAAACAAACTAACCGGAGAAATTAACTGAAAATCACTTCGATTTGCACACGGTAAAAAATCTGCACGCTGATATAAACTGATTGGCACTTGGATTCGCACTACTGTTCAATATATTCGAATCAATTGAATGTCAGTTGGTAAAGAACATCCATCGCCTCTTCAAAATAAATGGAACATCACTTCAATTCGTTGTTGAGAATGTTTTGGTTTCAAAACAAGAATAAAAAAAAGTATGCCCGCACTGAGATTCGATACCAGGACCTCGAGAGCCATGATCTTCTGTTCTACCGCTACACTACTCCACATCTGTTAGAGAGGCGTGAATCAAAGCAGAACACTTTCTACCACCTGTCATCTATATTTACTTTCATGTCCATTATCAAATCAACAGCTTTCCACTTTGGATCGTACTGCTTTGTAGTGCGAATCGAAGTGATTTCCAGTTGATTTTTCTGGTGGGTTTGTTTTGGTTCTCAAATCAACACTGACAGCATTGCGAATTTAAAGGTAAAGCATTTCTGATCATGTTGATTGGGATGTTGAATAGTTGAAGGATTTTTCCCTTGAATCGAGCGTGCATAATTTTTACCGTGCACTACTGTTTAAAGCAGTACGATCCAAAGTGAAAAGCTATTGATTTGGTAATGACTGATTTGGGCATGAAAGTAAATATAGATGACAGGTGGTAGAAAGTGTTGTGCTTCGATACGCACCTCTCTAACAGATGTGAAGTAGTATAGTGATAAAACAGATGATCGTGAATCTGAATGTCCTGGTATCGAATCTGGGTGAGGTGAACACTATTTTTTTATTCCTTTTTTTGAAATCAAATCATTGTCAACAACGAATTTAAGTGAAGTTCCATTAAAATTGAAGAGGTTTTAAATGTTCTTTTTCGAATGATATTTAATTGATAACTAACTGATTGAACAGTAGCGCGAGTTCAAGTGCCAATCAGTTCATATCAGAGTGCAGATTTTTTTACCGTGTACGAACCAGATGACGTAACAAGTTTAAGATCGTTACGTTGTGGGCTTCGTAGCCGAGCGGTTAGCAGCGGCGTCAATCGTTTAGGTGTCTCGTAAGCCTCGGGGTGTGGGTTCCATTCCCACTCCAGTCGGGGAAAACTTTTCGTCGAACGGAAAATTCTCCACTGGGCCACTGGGTGTTATATATGTGTTGTCCGTCGTCATATGTTAGTAATGTTCAGTCTGTAGAGGCCGCAAGGTCGAAGACGGTGTAATTGTCTTTATATTGTAAACGTGTGCAGCTTACTTTCGAACGGATGTTGGAGATGGAACGATCACCTGTGTTTTGGTATTTGGTAAATCCAAGGTTGGCACGGTAAAGGCTGGGTATGCTGCGTAATTCAGATCCCATTGTGATCAACTAGGCTCTGCCCAGCAACTCCTATACCCACTAGGCTGCGGCTTATTTTTCAAAAGTTGTTGAAACCGTGAATTCGTAAGCTCTTTTGGATTCTAGTGACACAAAAAGAGAAACCTCTGAGTTTATGCCAAAAATATTGAGATTTAGAGGTCGCTTCAAAGTTGAATTTTCGAATAATAAAAAGGTATTTTCACTTCAAGTGCTGTTCGATAGTCAGGGAGCGTCTTACTGGTTCTTTCTTACTTTGGACTCCTTCCAGTTTATCGCGAATAATTTACACATCCAGTTACTTGGAATACAATCTTTATTCGCGCCCGGTTTGTATCATGGACGATCAAATACTGAATACAGCTAAATATACAAAGAATCTATATCTCTAACTTTACAGTGGGTTTCTCGTATGTAGGAATATTATAAACAAATCTGGCGTATACAAGTGCCATAACTTTCTCAATTTTCAACCTTTTTTTTATGAATTTCTTACAAATTAAATTTCGAATAAACTCGTAGAACATCATTTTTTTTTTCCAAAGTCACGCAAAATATGAGTTCATGAGGATTTAACTTAATTTTTTCTTCTTTTTACACAAATTTTAAACTTTAGGGTCCTATAACTTTTTAACCGTTTGACCAATTTCAAATTTTTAAGCTTGCTTTTGTAGATATTTTTGTTGCCAATCTGTGTCCCAAACAAGCTTTTTATCAATACTTTTCACCAAAAACTGTTTCAACAACTTTTGAAAAATAAGCCGCAGCCTAATACCCACCTTCGCGTGGTACCGGCTGGAAACTACGAACAACCTTAGGGAAGATCGGGTAAACAATCCCGGTGAGAACTTTGGTTGTAGGCTGACAGGGAAAGGGGGGGGGGGGGGGGGGTTTGCTTCTACAAACCTGAGCGTCTGTTCTCCAGGAGGAGCGGCCCACAACAGCGTCTGATCCCCATGAAAGGGGCGGCTGATCAACGCTAGGGAAGGACCCTAAGCTCAACTGCGTACTATGGTCCTTCGGAAAGTAGGGGTTTGGTGTCGTAAAAAACCATTGTAACGGAAAATCAGCAACAGAATAATACGAACCAAGATCAACGGCAACGACCCCAGCGAACAAAAAGGACTTTCGATTGGAAACTTGGTACGCGGAACTGTCGATCTCTCAACTTCTTCGGGAGCACCCGCATACTCGCCGATCCACTGAAGGTCCGTGGGTTCGGCATCGTAGCGCTGTAGGAGGTGTGTTGGATAGGATCCATGGTGAGAACGTTTAGAGGTAAGCATACCATCTACCAGAGCTGCGGCAACACAGCGAGCTGGGAACAGCTTTTATCGTGATGGACACTCCGGAAGCACTGATGTCAAAGACGCATTTTACGCGCAGCTCGAATGCGAGTAGGACCGCTGGCGCTGCCCAAGTCCCAACTTAAGATCATCATAGGAGATTTAAACGCTCAGGTAAGCCAGGAGGAGGAATTCAGACCGACGATTGGAAAGTTCAGCGCCCACCAGCAGACGAACGAAAACGGTCTACGACTCATTGATTTCACCGCCTCCAAAAACATAACCATACGTAGCACCTTTTTCCAACACAGCCCTCCCTTATCGTTACACCGTTGGAGATCACCACAGCAGACGGAATCTCAAATCGACCACGTTCTGATTGACGGAGGGCACTTCTCCGACAATATCGACATCAGGACAACATCGACAACATCATGGTGCCAACATCGATTCCAACCACTACTGTCTGACCACTTGTCAAACTGCGCCCAAAACTCTACGTCATCAACAATGAGCGGTACCGGCGACCGCCACGGTACAACCTAGAGCGACTAAAACAATTGGATGTCGCCTCAGCATACGCGCAGAATCTCGAGATCACGTTGCCAGACGAGGGCGAGCTCGATGAGGCCCCTCTAGAGGACTGCTGGAGAAAGTCGACTATTTGGAATGTGAGAACTTCGCTTCTAGCACCCGTCTGGCGAAGTCGAGTCTAACCGGAGTACGTGGATTTCTTTTCATAATTCAAATCTCAATTTGTTCATCGAGCACATGTTCTGTTGTGCACATGGATGTCAAAGCATTTTCAACAGTGTGATTTTGGATTGTTGCGTTTGGTTGATGCTGCATATAGATGTCAGCTGTGAACTTCACCAGTACATTAACATATTTTTACTAGTTTTATGAAAATTTCATATCGAATACCCCTAACGTAATCATTATGAAGCGTAACTATGCGATTGCTTTCGTATGTACGAGGGAAAATCAATCTTCTAAATAAAACGGGATCATACGTGGATGCGCAATTACCACATGCCCCCGTTCAAGTGACATGATAATTTATTAATTGTTTGATCAAATACACATTTCAGTCAGGCTAAATAACCAATAAATTTCCCTTGATTATAGATAAATTTCACTTAACAACTTTCCCTTTCGGAATCGGGCCCCCGGCTTCGCAGTAGAGCGGCTTCGTCGGTATGCAGAGCAGGTCTCAAAGATATGTAGTTTTGAGCAGTCGTCGTCGTCGTCTTGGTCGTAGCTTGGCTGCTGAATCACTCAAAGGCTTCATCGACTTGCTCTAACGCTTCAAGAAGCAACATGAAAAGATATATGAGCTTAACTTGCCCTGAGCAGTGCGTGGTACCGACTGGAAGGTATGTTTTCCATTAGCGCCGGGTGTAATAAATAATTCGGAAGTGAAAAAGACATGAGTGAATGGCTCCCGCACTGTAGCACGCGTTGATCTAAACGAGTCCGGTCGTTGTCTGTCCATCCAACCATCCATCCATCTATCCATCTGTCTGTCTGGCTTGTGTGCAATTGCACATTAGGTTGGATTCCGTGTGTGTGACACTCTATTTAACACTTGGCCGCAGTCACAGATTAACCATTAAGATTGTTAACCCACTTTCATAAGACGACCCTTTCCTTGCGGCGGTGGCGGTGGCGGTGGTACGGTGAAGTGCGTTCACTCAGCAAACGCCAGTCAGTCAGTAGTCGGCAGCAGAGGAGAATCCAATCCAACCGAAGAGGCGAAGAAGGAGGGCACACAATCCCGGCAACGCGACAGACAGTCTGTCACATATGTTGGTTGGTTGGTTGGTATGCCTGATGATGGGGAAAAGCGATATCAAATTGCTGCTTATTCAACCTTCCGCTCAGATAGCGTTAATTGTGGTGTTGACAAAATTACGCAACGCGTGCGTTCATTTGCTAGAGTTGGAAAATATTTCAATTGGAGATTAAAACAAATCCACAAGTCCGACGATTTCATATTCAAATCTGTGCAGAAACTATAACCGCGGTCGTCCGCGTAATCATTGCATTGTTCATTAGTACAGCGCAGTAGTGTTAAATTTTGCCGCCAGTCAACAAATATTTCTAGTTGTTACTCCTTACATATAATTTTTGAACATTATAAACAAACTCTATAGATTAACGGCAAACAAATTGATAACTATGGGAGTTTTTCCGCTTTCAGTCACGGTAAAAGCGTTGATATTGTTATATCATTTCCAACGTTTCGATCCTTGGGTTGGGATTGAGCCCTGGTTGGATCCTGAGGAAGATCCCAACTCAAGGATCGAAACGTTGGCAATGATAAAAAATTATCGACGCTTTTACCGTGACTAAAGCCGAAAATTTGCCATAGTTATAAACACAGTGATGTAGTTCTGCTTATCGTGGATAGTGGTAGAAGTCGTACATTGACATTCCGAACTAAAAATATAACAGCTGGCTCTTTTTGTGTCGAATTTTCTCGGTGAACAACGTATTTTGGAACACGAAAGTTGACAAACCATTCTTGATTTTAGTTCACTGGCTTTTCGCAAAACTTTATAGTTATCCAACAATTAAAGTTTTCCGCGATGTTTCCTTAAGATTTGTCAGTTTATGACTACCATCACAAACAGACATAACACTGGCAAAATTTCCATCAACCATGCTTTTAACCTTTACGTCCCTAACGGGTTGACCAAAGAAGACCGCCTGGAATCAATTTGCTCTACAACAATGTTTTTTTCAATTTGCGGCTTCTTCTTGATATAATGTTGCTTGGAGAATCTAAATGTGGTCTTGAACCTCATGACGGGGATAAACAAAATTATCGGGACAAATTTCGACTTTCCAAAAAATACTAGTTGAGCATTGTACACACTCAAAACCGATTTGCGGGCTCGGCAAAAACGCGCACAGCCGTCTGCTCAGTAAAACTATCAGCTGATATCCCAGCAAAAAGTGACATTTGTTAGCTGATTCTCAGCAAAACGATTGCCGAAGCTCAGCAATGAACTGTCAAAATTGCTGAGATCTCAGCAAAATTGTTGTTTGCTGATTACTCGGCTGTGCAAATCTCGGCAAAAGAATGGCAAAATGCTGATATCCCGGCAATCTGAATTAAGTGTGTAGTTTTTCGTAAGGCGTATAAAATTTTCACTGTAAGTTTATCAACTAGCATTCTGTCAGTAGTCTAAATTTGGACAGGATTGGATTATACTCCATGAACTTATAGCAATTCTAGTAAAACACATAACCAGGGATCAATATTTCAAAAGGGTGTAACTGCATTTTGAATTAAACTACTCTGGATTCATTGTTCTCATAATATTCACCGTAATCGGAAAGAAAAGCAATTTAACTGTCTAGAAAACTTAGCGAACTACGTAGGAAATATAAAATACAGTGCACAACTTTGAAAGAGGCTAATGTATCCAAAAGCAGTTACGCCCATTTGATATGTGTGGTAGCCATGTTTGAACTGTTATTTCTCTGGAATCAATTAACCGAGTGGAACAAAAATTTGAACATTTATGATTCATATAATCATCTTTGGAAAACGCCAATACTGTAATGGTAAAATCAGAGCTGGTTATTCAAGGTTGCCAAGATTCAGCGCCCCCAAGCTGGTACGCCTCCAAGAAAATGGGTCCAGTATCGCCTTCTTTTTACATTTTTGGAATGCTTTTTCCTCATCTGGACAAAAATGCTTCAGTAAAATTGCGCTAATCCAAAAATTGCGCTGAAATATTGAAATATTTTTTCTTCGGAGAAGTATATTGACAAACTCCTGTAAAATTACTTGGAAGCTTTTAAAATGAATTCCTAAAGTTAATTAAAAAAAACTACGAAATATAATTTAAAGAAAGCACTGCTAAAATTTCTGACGTATTTCTTGGAACACTGAAGAAATATTTGAGGATATTTCCGAAATATATTTCAGAAGAAATCACACTTGTGTAATTAATATATATAATTTGTAAATAAATTTCTGAAGGATTTCATACATGAGTTACCGAAGGACTTCCTGAAAAAATCTCTGGAAGGATTCTTGGAAAAAATCCTTAGAGGTCTCCTGGAACATCTGATGGAATGAAGCCATGAACCAATTTCTGAAAAAGTAAGTTTTTTAAAGGAATATCTGAAGGACAATTCCTGGATAAATTTCTTAAAAAATATCTGTAAAAACTTCGAAGGAATCGCAAAAGCAATTTCTGAATTTTGTTGGGTTTCGTTAAGGATTTCCAGTAATTTCTAAATAAAAATCTTGAATGGTTTTCTGCAAGAATCCCTGGAGAATTTTGTGAAGGAATTCAAGATTTTTTTTCGAAAGAATTCATGAAAGATTTTTTTTCGAAAGAATTCATGAAATATTTCCCTAGCAAATCCTTGGAAAGCCTTTAAGAATGCTTATAAAATTTTTGAAAAAAGAAATACGGAAGGATCCATGAAAAAATGTCTAAAGCAATCTTTAGAGAAATTGTTGAAGAAATTCATGGATAAATTTTTGGAACAATATATGCCAAATTTTACCTGAAAAATCGGTTAAGTTTTTTTTTTTCAAAGAATTCAGTGAAAGATTTTCTGAAAGAAATTTTTGAAGGATTTTCTAAAATAAATAGTGGGCAAACATTTCGGAAACAATCTATGGACAGCTTTCTGAAGCAGCTCCAGAAGGAATTTCTTTAGCAAACTCTGGAGTCGGGAGGAGTCGCTGGAGGAATTTTTAACGAATTCCCAGAGGATAGCATGTCTGAGTATTTTCTGAGAGGAGCAACCCATAATGGCACAAATTTCCCGAATGGATGAGAACGTGCCTCTAGAGCCGACCTACTGAACCCATAAGAGATAGGCATAAAAGAATTCTATGAAAATTTCTGAAGGAATCCGTACAGGAGTTCTGAAGAAAGTGTTGAAAAATTTTAGAAACAAATGTCTGAAGGGAAATTACCGAGTTATTATCAGAAATATTTTTTGAAAGAATCTCCATAAGAATTTTGTAGAATCTCAGAAGATTTTGCAATGACATCCTTTGAGAAATTTCCGGAAAAAATCCTGATTTCTAGATGAATTTCCAAAGACTTACTGGAGAAATTTCCACAGAAATTTTATGAAAAATCACTTGCAAAATTTCTGAAGGAAATATTTGATAAATCTAAGCCAACCCCAATTAAAATCTAAATTTATGCCTAGAGGAAATTTTCAAAAAATTTGAAGGAGTTTCCGAAAAAAAATTGTAGAGAAGTCCTAGGAAAAACTTTCAAAGCAAACCCTGGAGAAATTTATAAAAACAAATTTGGAAGAATATCTAGTAAAAGCAGGATTTTATGAAGGAATCTTTTTAGAATTTCCTGAATAAATATCTAAATTAATTTCCTCAGATATCTCTGCACGAAGTTCTCGAGGAATCTCTGAAAGAGTTTGTGAAGAAACTCGCGGAGCAATATATGAAGAGTTGACGCATTCAATAATTCTTTCTTTGTAAAAAAAAATATAAATCTTCTAGAGAAACCCCAAAAAAATGACTTAAGTGCAAAGTCTTCGGTATACCAATCCGTGTAGTCAAAGTATAATTTTTAATCAACTCAACATGCATATGTACAGATGGATACATTATTAGTGAAATTGCAAAAAAAAAATCCACAGCTTAGGTGAGATTTGATCTCACGACCCTTAACGCTAGACAAGTGCTTTACCAACTAAGCTACCGAGCCAATTAATGAGACGACATTTTGGTTGGAACAAGGTAATTCAAATCTCATAGATCATGCTTCATCTTTCCCTTAAGACGAAACTAGAAGCATTTCCACACTTTTTGGTTTTTGATTTTTTATTAAATAACAAAGCAATATTTTCAAAACCGGTTTTCGTACACATGTAGAGTATGGATCAAGGTATCTTCTGTTTTTTTTGTGGTGGAAAATGGTTTTCGTTTTTGCAGAAAACATTTTTGAACGAAATTTCACAAAAAAATGGTTTCTGCAAAAACGGAAAACATTTTTCATCTCAAAAAAAAAATCAGAAGATACCTTGATCCATACTCTACATGTGTACGAAAACCGATTTTAAAAATATTGCTTCGTTATTTTATAAAAAATCAAAAACCAAAAAAAATAGAAAATGCTTCCAGTTTCACCTTAAGGTGAAACATCAAGAAATCCTATTGCAATTTTGCGTACAAACTTTAGAGGCACAAATCTGACGAACGAAGCATCGAACCAAGCCGCACTTGTTAATCCTGGCTTTGCTCACTTGAAAGAGGAGGCAGCTTTTCCAAATCAAGCGCATTTGTTTACGAAATTGGTGCTCTTGAAAACGTGAGTAGGGGTCCAAGTCGGACATTGTGGCAGCCATATTTGTATTCTCTGAAGTTTCTTCTTAACTGCACTGCAAATATATCCATCTCTTGATGAAAGAAGACGCAAGCACCGGCGACATCCGTCTCCTCTACGATGTTTCACGTCGCCTTAGTGGGACTAAGATGAATGCTACGATGCCCGTGAAAGACACGTCTGGACAGTTACAGACCGACCCGGCTGACCAGTTGAAACGCTGGAATCCTTTTTCAAGTGTCGGTCACGCCATCAACACCTCAGCATGATCCACCAAGGGTTCGACGCATTTCCCGTGTCAACACCGAAGCTCCATTAGTGCAGGAGATAGAAACAGCCATCCGTAGCATGGAATCGAACAGAGCCCCAGGGGTCGATCGCATATCAGCTGATATGCTCAAAGCTGACCCAGTAGTATCCGCACAACTACTGCATCAATTATCCTGCAACATATGGGAAACCGCGACATTTCCGGCCGACTGGATGCATGGCGTGTTAGTAAAGGTACCCAAAAAGGGTGACCTGACTGTATGTGATAATTGGCGGGACACCATGTTACTGTGTATCATTCTCAAAGCCCTCTGCAAAGTGATCCTTAACCGAATACAGGAGAAGATTGACGCAACCCTCCGACGGCAGCAAGCAGGATTCCGTGCCGGATGATCCTGTGTGGCCCATGTTGTCACGCTCCGTATCATCCTGGAACAAATCAATGAATTCCAAGAGTCTCTCTACCTAGTGTTCATTGATTACGAAGAAGCTTTCGACCGTCTCAATCACGGAAACATGTGGGAAGCCCTCAGGCGCAAGGGTCTCTGAGAAAATCATCCGGCCTCATTGAAGCATAGTACAGAGCATTTTCGTGCAGAGTACTGCTACTGTTCCTCATCGTAATCGACGAGATCCTGGTAGACGAGATCCTGGTTGACCGTGAACCAAATCGTGAATTGCTGTGGCAGCCCATTACCATGGTGCACCTAAATGCATCAACGTCAACAATGATGTAAACACGGTCAACCCTGCCAGCTTTACGGTTGCTGGACAATCAGTGAAGAATGTTGAAAGCTTGCAATATCTTGGTAGCCAAATGACGGCCGATGGCGGCACCAAGATCGACAAAGGTACACGGATCAGGAAGGCGAGGGCTGCTTTTGCGAGTTAAAGAAACGTATGGAAAAACATTCAGATTAGTCGACGCACCATAATCCGAATTTTCAACTCGAACGTGAAATCTGTGCTGCTATGCTCCAGTGAAACCTGATGTGTATCAGTGGATACTCAATACTCAATACTCAAAGGCTGCAGTTATTCATCAATAGATGCCTACGGTATATAATTCGTGCATGGTGGCCTCACAATTGGATCTCCAACGTGGAGCTCCATTGTCGATGTCATCAAAAGCCGATAGCGACATAAATTCGTGAGCAAAAGTGGAGGTGGGTCAGCCACACTCTACGCAGGGGCGGAAACGAAATCTGCAAACAAGCGTTAGACTGGAACCCAGCAGGACATCGCAGCAGAGGCAGATCCAGAGGCTCATGGCGGCGCAGCCTCAATAACGAAATCAAGCAGGTCGACAGAAATTTGACCTGGCCACAGGTCAAGGCGATGGCTGGCAATCGCCCAGGATGGAAATCGTTCAATTCGTCCCTCTGTACCACCGTGGGTGCCCAGGACTGAAAGTAAGTAAGTAGTAGGAACCGTTCAACAATAAGCGACCAGGATTAGTATTAGCTAGTCTAAGGATACTCCCGACTTCCGGTACAAATGTTTTAATTTGTCTTAGAAAATAGAATTTAAGGGTATCCAAATTAAATGGAAATTGCAAGAAATAACTATCTAGACGATCACTGGATATTTTGCTATTACTTTGGAACTGTACCCGAAATACAAATGAAAACGAAAATCCAAGTACTAACTATTCAACATTAAATGATTACCTTCTTAGTCTTCAAGTCCAGAACGAATTGTTTTCTACTCTCCCGACGTTTCGGCTGAAGGGTTTTGGCCTTTCTCAAGGGTCGTAGTGTCTATCGTCCCGTGTGGATTGTTGCCAAAATATTTCAGGCCAAACATGTCTAAAGGTCCTATCTGCAGAAGAGAGGCTCTCTTTGGTTCCCCTCTCTTTCGTTAATATCCCAGTTGTTTATTTGTATTATGATTGTCTCCTTGCATTGAACGATGGTCAAAACAATCGTTTTTTGATTTGTACTGCAAAAGCAGTTGAAAAGTTTACCATTACATTGCAATAATTGAAAGAGAAAGTGAACAAAGAGAGCCTCTCAAATGCAGCCAGGACCTATTGAAATGTTTGGCCTGATTTGTGTTTGGCCTACCTTTTCAATACATGTTGTTTTTGTATGATTTTTCAATATTTTTAGTTTTCTTTGGATCTCAATGGAATGGCTGGTGAAACCAACCATTTTGAAATGATCGTTACCAGTGCTGTGAGACCCAACAATCTACATGAGAGACGATAGACACTACGACCCTGGAGAATCTGCCGTAATCGTTTGTTTTCGAATAAGATCAATGTGGGAGCGTGAGATTACTGATGGCACACATTCCCTAATTGATAACGAGAACTTGGTCACGTATACAACTAATCAAACTGATCTGCTTGCTATTCGTGACTTTTAAGCCACGAACGAAGGTGTAGGGTTTCGAACTACTTGGGCACCCGCGTCAATTCCCGGCACCTCACAGCAAAAGAAATCAAAATATCACTTGCCCCATATTTTCCAAACGCACTTTCGTAGGCATGGTAAACAGGTATAATATGCCCCCCCCCCCTTAACCAGAAATGGCAATATATCTGAAACTGGCGCCTTGTTCCATCTTTTGTTTACTGCAAATCGTTGTTAATAAAGTTAGTGAAGTGTTGCATGCGAACTTTGCCTTTGGAGAGGAGGCTATGGAAGCTTTGAAACGATTTTTGAAAACGTTCCAAAATTTGCCTTTTCGAAACAAACGGGGCAATAGGCCCCATCAAAAGAAAAATGTCCAGCCCATAAAACTGTCCCAGGGGATAATTCCACCACATGCTTATCCTAGGAGGGTCTTTCAACAAGTGTTTAACTGCATAAAAGTTGTAAAGTAACACAAGCGTCGTTTACAATGAAGTCAGCTCACAAGAGGTAAAATATTACGCCAAAAGCCTCAATTTCAGACTTTTTGATATTTTTATTGCTATTCTGTACCAATCCACTAACGGACCAGCTTGATGGCAATAATTCTTCAATATTTGAGATTTCTAATCAATCACGCATGCGAAAAGCGCTTGAATCGCTAGAAAATGAAGAGGGGTGTTTTGCCCCGGTGAGGCGCATTATTCATTTTTACCCTAATCATCTCCCGCAAAATTTCCGCAACGAGATCCACAGTCAATAGGGCACTGCAAGCTGTGGTTGCTATGAGAAAATTTTCTAAGTCTTTGACGTTTCGTGGCCTTGTTGTTTACATTTTGGACTTAGAGAAATTTCGTTCGCTTCCTCAGATAGTGTGATTGAGATTGAAATCTATTGATCGCGCCCGGTTGGGGGAATAATTCAATTAACAACTTTTGGGTGAGTTTCTATGGAAAATCCAGATTGTAATATTCCAATGGAGTGCTAGGTCATTCCAAGGAAAATGCTGATAAGTTATATTCTGATGGTATATTCTGGGGGAACTTTTACTAGCATTGCAGCGAGAACTATGGTGGGATGCTATTTATAAATCAAGCCAAGATTCGATTGTGATTTGGACTACGGTGGGAAAAAAAACCTCCTGGGAATTTGGCGGCAACTTTGTGGAGTTTTAGTAGAAATACTAGGACTAAGCTTTACTGGGAAATTCATCAGGAGCTCAACGGGAATTCTACAAAAATTACTTTGGGATTTTCATTAGAAGCTAGAAGACATCTTTCCATGAATTCATTCTAAGTTTCCTTCAAAAGTTAATGCATGGGTTCTTCCAAGATTTCCTTCAGGATTTCCTCCACGGTTTTCTTTTGAGATTCTACCAGGAGTTTTTTGGGACCTTCCTCCAGGAATTTCAACCAGAATACTCAGATAACTCAGATAATCATTCCGAGATTCCCGCAGCAATTCCTTCTGAGATTTTTTCAGGAGTTCCTTCGAGGATTTCTCCTCCAGTTTATCTTAAGATTCCTCCAGAAGTTTTTTTCTGCGGTGTATCCAGGAGTTCTTTCTGGGATTGCTCCAGGAATTTCTTCCTTCTTTTTCTTCTTCTTCTTTCCTTCCATTTCCTTCTAGGACTCCTCCAGAAGTTACTACACGAATTTCTGCCATAATTCCATTTGGAATTCCTCCACAATTGTTTTCTGACATTACACCAGGATTGGCATCTGGGATCCCTCCAAAAACTTCACCCGGGTTATCTTCCGGAATTTCAGTAATTTCTTCCAGAATTTCTCCAGACCTTCTTTCCGGGATTCTTTCAGGAATCCTTCAGGAATTCAATTCAGAAATTCTATCTGGGATTCATACCGGAAATCCTTCCGGGGTTCCTCTTAGAACTTTTTGCCGGATTCAGATAAGAATTTCTTTTGGGGCTTCTCTAGAAACTTTTTTCGGAATTCCTCCAAGAACTTCATTCGGAGCTCCTGCAGGAGTTTCTTATTTAAATCTTGCAATCATTCTGGAATTCCTCCGGACGTTCATTCTGGTAATTTCAATGAAATCCTCCAAGATTTCTATTTGGAGATTTCTCATGAGATTCTTACAAAGTTTTTAAGAACTTTCTTGAGGAATTCTTCCAACAACTTCTTAAGGAATACTTCCAACAGTTTTGTATGGATTTCTCACAGGAGTTCCTTCTGAGTTTTCTCCAATTGTTCCTTCCAAGAAAAAAAAATCTGATGGCATTGCAAAAGGAATAGGAGGAACAACTCGTAAAAGAACCCCTGATACATAGAATTTCTACAGGGATTTCATAAGGAACAACCCAAATAAACAAATCCTGAATATACTCCTGGAGGAATCTGAAGGAACTCCCCGAGGAATCCTAGAATGAAGTACTGGAGTAATGCTGTATATATATATATATATTTTTTTTGAGAATCCTAGAGGCGATCACTGGAGGAAACCCAAAACAGGTTCCTGGTTAAACTTAGGAGAAACTCTAGAAGGGTTGCAAGAAAGAACTCCTGGAGGAATCTTAGATGGGGAAATTCTCAAAAGGAGGAACCCAAAGCGAACACCTAGATCCATCTTTGAAGGAACTTCTGAACTACTCACTGGAGGAATTCCTGTACGAATTTTAGTATGTATTCCTGGAGAAATCCCTGAAGGTACTCCTAACGAATAATCCCGGAAGGAATTCCTTGGCGCATCTCGGATTAAATCCCGGATGAAATACCTGAAGGTAATTGTAGAACGAAGCCATGCCTTGATTTTTTTAAAGCACAAAGAACCAAATATCATACCGCAAACGCGCTGAGAAGTTGATCGATTGGTCACCACCAACTTTTCAGTGCAATTCGTCATTTGGTATTTCAGATTCGTGCTCTTCAAATTTCGAGGGATGGATTCGTCACCACCTGAAGGAATTCCGGAAGGAAGTTCTGGAGCAATCCCGAAAAAAATCTTGGTGGGGTGTCTGAAGAAACTACTGGTGAAATCTCAAAAGGAAACCCTGTAGGAGACTTTGAATCTACTCTTTAAATAACCCATGAATAACCTTCTGGGGGAACACCTGAAGGAATTTTACAAAAACTTCTCGAGGATTCTTAAAATGAGGTATCTTAAGAAGGAGGAATTTAGGAGGAACTTCTTAACTCATTGAAAAATATTAGATGGAGCACTTGGAGAAATACAAGAGCTACTTGGAGAAATACCAGAAGAAACTCCTGCAGGGTACCTCCGAGGAACGATGTTTCGCGGTGATTTTTATTCAAATGGACGTAATTTAATATGCTGAGTAGATTTATTAGTAAGTATGCTGGGTCTTAACTATTATCTTCAAAAAACTTCTTGACACACATGATGTTTATCGGTTCTGTAGTAACACCAACTTCCTGTCCGGTAGTAACCAGGTCCTGAGCTTCACCTTGGTAGGCACCTAGGCATAATCTAGCATAATCTTCTCTGGTTGCACCTACGGTTGATCAAGAAAACGAAGAGTGTTTATGGCGGCAATCTGACTCTGGCAGTCGTCGATGCTGGTCTCACGTTTATTTGATTTTTTTTTTGGGAACCTGTTTCACCTGATTTTTGTTTAGGAACCTCTTGGACCAGGAACGACGGGAGTTGGTCTCCTGTAACATCACTGTTTTGTCACCAATTACGTTAGTTCTCATAATAACGAAAATACGCAATCGAATATTGAAAACTTTTCCACGCATGCGAGTTACTTACTGAACCGACTTCATGAAAATCGACAAAATTTCTCTAAGTCCAAATCGTAAACAACAAGGCCACGAAACGTCAAAGACTTAGAAAAAATTATCATAGCAACTGCCGTGTGCAGTGCCCTATAGGGCACTGCATGAAATTCTCTCCTTCTCTTTCACTCTTACAGAAATTTTATAAACAACAAGGCCAAGAAACGTCAAAATCCCATATAAAATCAAAACAATGCAGTGCCCTATTATACGCAGACGGGTGCACTTCGTCAGCACAAAGATGGGTGCCGAAGTGATTTCCCATTTGATTTTGCTGTAAGTTCGGCACTGGTGCCGAGAATTGGTGCTGGACTAGATGCAGTAAACTCGTTCAAAATCAACTTTCCGGCAGAAAATCTTCATAACAATCACTGTTAACAACAAGTTCACGCAATAAGGTATCTGATTCGAATGGAAGAAGTGGACGAAAACGGTCAGTTCGTTGTGAATTTAGGTATTGAACAATTTTGTTTACCTGTAGTGCCAGGAATGGGGTCAAAAACCCTACTTGCTTCTGTTAATTTGATTTGATTTGATATGTATTACAATGAATGTACGGTTCTCAGTACAGCATATTTTGATATGGAGATCAAAAAGTGATGTGATTTTAGATATTATTTTCAGATCCTTTATATCAATCAAACCAATATCTCGTTTTGATCGTCAGTATTTCACCTCTACCCAGGTATGGTCTGAATAGCAGGAACGGCATCCCTTTGGTAAAAGGTTTAAATTCGTTGAAAGCCCTTGATTCAAATTGTTATGGTATTATCCAGATGCAATACTAAATCTTAAGACAACCTTAGCGTCATATGTACGTAACAGAGCATCTGAATAACTCGGCTCAGCAGCCTGCAAGCCTTCATCGCACCCGCAATGCAAGCGCTCCACCGGTGGTGGTTCTGTTCCTCTGGTAGCCTCAATACATAACAGAACCAGGCGTGAAGCGTGCTAGGGGTAACCTACGATAAAAGCTTCAAACTCAAGGAAAACCAGAAATAAATCAGCCAACTCAAATGAAGCACAAAAACAACGACAACAGCTGCAACCAAGCGGTGGCAATCCAATCCAGCCAGCCCGGTCGACAACGACACACATCCACCGAACTGCTTTGGCGTGGATAGGTAGCTGAGCCTAGCCTGACACCTGACCGAGCCGGCCACCGAACGAACGGTCGACCGTGGTGCTGACGATGGGGTGAAGGTGGCACGAAGTAGTACAACCCGCAGCGGGATTACAAGAGCTCGAGTAACGCTGCAAAACGATGGCTATCTCAAGAGGCCTATTCCGCACACCGCGCACCGTCGTCGATCGGAGAATGCATGAGGGCTGTCAGAGGTCTCTGGTCCGTCCATAGAGCCGGAGAGGAACGACACAACAACCTGTTTTTCGTTCAGCAAATGTCGTGTATGTTATTTATTTTTTCGTCGTCGATAGCTTATAGACTGGGGACGCGGCTCGAAACAGGTTCACACAAGCACACCGCAGGCGCAAAACAAGTGGATCAGACAGCTAGCCGATCTTGCGAGAGATCTATTTGGTCGGTGGTTTAGTAAACACAATTTCAATGTGAGCTGATCACAAAAAGCGACGAACTAGGTGAAGATGACAAAGTCAATGGGAGAGGTTACTAACATTTGGCTTGGAATGCTTCATGAAGATCTCTTCAAAGTTTCATCTCCGTTGAGTGTACTAATAGACAGTTACATAAGCTCCAATCATCGTGATTCATTATCTCATTTGAATGCTAAAAGGCAAACTTTCTATATTGCTTTCCGGATTGATGTGACCGCGTTCAGAAATCAAGCAAATAGGCCAGATATATGTAGTCATAGGTGTTCAAAAATTCCAAAACCGCGTTGGTTCCTGCACAGAGTCCATGTTTTGTGCCCATAGAGGAGCTTGATTTTCTGCCACAAAGTGTTTCTGAATTTCTCTGCTGGTATCATTGTCGGCGGGTCACCAGCGTTCCCAAGTATACGAATTCTACAACTGCCTCGATTTCATCACCGTAGATAGTCATTCGGGCTGGCGGGTGCCTTAATTCCTCCCTAGAGCTCTTTACCTTCATGTACTTTGTGTTTGACACCAAAAAATGCAAAAAAAATGACAATTGGCTAAGTAAGATCTTCTGCGGAAGTGCTCATGGATCATTTAGATGAGAAACATACTGTGTCTAGCATCCCAAATGCCAAGAAGAAGAAAAATATGTAAGCACATCAATGAACCAGTCATACCATTATGGCCAGCAGTATACGACAACTCCTGCGCGGCGCAATGACATTCGAATCAGCCTAATGAGCTGTAGACTGAAAGTCTACTTCGTTCGACCGTGCCAGACCCGCTGGAATCGAATAATACCGTCCAATTGTCTGGGGGTCTAAAAATAACCCTCGGCATCGCGTATACAGCAAACAGAGCGCCGAATGAGACACGGAGCCAGGCGGCACAGAGCTAGATTCGGCCGCGCTCGAAAAACGTGTGGTGGCACATAAAATCCACGCGAATACACTTCAACCTGTCTCCCGTGTCGTCGTCGTCGTCGCCGGTTGAACCCTGGCCCAAGCTCGCTCGCACTCGACTTCAGCCTCGAGCTAAACAAAACACTTCGCAGCCACAGCCAGCCAGCGAGCGTGCGACACCGCCGCGCCTCGTCGCGCTGCTCGATGACGACGACGATAATGGATGCCGCGACAGATCATGACAACGCGACGGAGGGAAAGCGAAAAAATAATTATTGATTCTTTCATGTTTCATATCTATATGGGAGCCGAGCAAATGTATGGTTATTGTACTTGCAGGTTCATACCGAGATACTGGTTTTGGACAAGGTATGAGGACATAAACTCAGCCACCTGTGGCTAAAGGATGCATTGACCAGCTGAAGTCACGCGTCGTCCAGGTTTGGCTGAATGGGTTTCTTAGTCAAGAGAAATATGTTAATAACGGGCTGCAAGCATTGATAGCAATGGTTAGCCTAAGGTTCACGTGGGTCATTAGATGTCCATCAACTTCAGTGTTATTATTGCTAAACGATTTGAAGTATCAACAGAAATATAGAGGAACTAACTTCGAAGAAAGCATCAGCCACACCCTTATAATTATACATCACCCCATACCACTGACAAAACTGTTACCTTCATAGGCTTGAAGCCAGTAGTCTTCAACCGAATTATGGTCGTCAGAATACCTTTTCAGATCTTGAAACACATATGATTCTTGCTAATAGAAGCTGAAACGCTGTGGGATCGAATACTAAATGTGTAACCACTGGGGTGCATATAACTCCCTTAGTTTAAAGTTATTTCGTTAAAGTCGGTGGTTAGACCTGCTTCCAGTCCAAATTTGATGGACGGCACTGTCCGACATTAACGACTTCAGAACCTATCATGACGCCAACATCAACTCCCACCGCAACCTGGTGACGGTCAAACTGCACCTAAAACTTTCCGTCATCAACAATGTACGGTACCGGCGACCGCCACGGTAACCTAGAACGACTGAAGCAACCGAATGTCGCCTTAGCATACGTGCAGAATCTCCAGGCAGCGTTACCAGACGAGGATAAGCTGGATGTGGCCCCTCTAAAAGACTGATGGTCTACAGTAAAAGCAGCCATAAACAACGCAGCGCAGGTGGAAAAAGTGGAGTGTAAGGAAACGGAGCTGCTTTGTCGTTTCCAAGAAACACGGAAGTTCTACCAGAATTCGTTGCGCAACGGCTTCGTGTCGCGAGCCGATATACAGGAATCAGGACGAGAGCATCTTGACAGCGAACGTGATGTGATCGAAAGGTGGAAGCACCAGAATGGTGTGGAAAGCGTAGACCGGGAGACCACGGCAACGGAGGAAACGGCTACGCTAGAGCAGGATATGACAGAAATCATCAAACTCCTACGCTGAGGAAAGTTAGAGTGCCATTCACCATCTCAATATCAACAAAGCATTTGGTATGCATGCATGGTATCATGAACTCATCAAGATGGGCCCAGAAAAGTTGGCTACCAGTCTGCATCGGTTGACAGTCAGTATCTGGGAAACCGAAGAGCTAACGGAGGAGTGGAAGCAAGGGGTAATCTATCCCATTCACAAAAAATGCGACCATTTGGAATGCGAGAACTTCCGAGTGATTACCATTTTAGATACTGCCTACAAAGTGAGTTCGTGACAAGTTATCGAGCCGGCTTTATCGACGGACGGTCGACAATACACCAGATCTTTACCGTACGGTAAACCCTTCAGAAATGTCATAGATATCAGGTAGAGACGAACCAGCCAAGGGCTGAAAGTCTCTTTAATAAAGACAAATCAATCAATAGACATCAGGTCCCAACGCCTGTTCACTGACATCAAGGCGGCGTACGACGGGTGAACTATCCAGCTCATAAGAATCTTGCCGGGGTCTATGACAAGGTGATGGATTCTCATGCCTACTTTTTAACATCGCTCTACATAGACAGATTCGTCCAAGGATTATTATTGGTTTTCATTCATGTATTCTTTTAGCTATTCCTCTAGAACTTGTTCCCGGGATTTTTCAATAATATGTGATTGTGTTTGAAATGTCTCCTGTAATGCCTTTTGGAATTCCTCCTATGATTCCCTCAGAGATTACTCCCGAGATTCCTTCATTGATTATTCCCGGAGTTTCTCTAGCAATTTATTCTGGGTTTCCGTCAGATTCCATCAGAGGGTTCCTGGTCATTTGGCCAAACGCCATTTGGCCGAATACCGTTTGGCCGAACGCCATTTAGCCAAAAGGATCGTTTGGCCGAATGTCATGTGGCCGAATGTCATGTGGCCGAATGTCGTTTGTCCGAAACATGAATGATGAACTTAAGTGACCATACCACTGTTCCCCGTCTCAGTATAACTCGAAAGAACAGCCCATCTTTCAAAGAAGAAAAAATCGTTGATAAAATATTGGCAGTTTCAACGCCAACTAATCTCTGAATATCAAAACTAAAAAGAATAGCCTATGATCAAAAGAAGGAAATACTTCCGATGATCATATTGGCAGTTACAATGTCAAAAACATTCTATGAAAGCTTTTGATCATGATTCGACCCAATGACCCTTTCGGCCAGATGGCATTCGGTCAAATTGTGTTCGACCAAACGGCATTCGGCCAAACGGAATTAGGCCAAAAGGCATTCGTCCTGGAATTTCAGAATGGATTTCTTCCGGGTTTTCCTCCGAAGTTCGCATATGATTTTTTTTAGGATTCATCAACGGATTCCTTTCGCTTAGACCAGTGATGAAACTGTGTTAAGACAAGATGAAACCTTAACAAAAGAGCTCTATGTACATACACTAGCCTAGTAACTGAACACTGCCTGAACCGGTATCACTTGTAAAATATTGGCCAGATTCAGACTGATATCGGTCGTTTCTGTAGCACGGAACGTGAAACTTCGCTATGCAGTTGTGGTGCTTTATAGAAGCGCAGGCAAAGATTGCTCAATAGTAATGGCTGGCAAGATCTGGTCTGCACAATTTTGAAAAGTTTTTGGGTTTTTGCATTCCATTACACCTCACCTGGGTAGCAGGACGTTGTGGCATAAACTGATTACTTGAAACATGGTAATAAGTAAGCTAAATGTGAATAACAAAACGGGAAATGACACAAAAGTTAAGCTTATTGGATGAAGTGGCTTCATTCCCCCAACGACAGATATACATAAAAAAGGCCTTTAGGAATTTGTCACGAGTCATGTATTAGGTCTAGTGGTATAGCAACGAGGGGAGATGAAGGAGTTAGAAAAAAAAATGCTACGTTATTTAGGGGTGCTACCTTTCAGGGAATAGTTACGCAAATTCTACCGGGATTCCTTCAGGGATTCCTGCTGGAGTTCCATATTGATACGACCCAGGCTTCCTCCAGGGATTCCTTCCAAAGTCCCTTCATTGATGTCTCTTTGATTTCCCTGTAGAAATAAAAGATTCATCTAAAGGGGTTTCCTCCCGAGAATCTTTCAGGATTTTTTTTTCAAGATTCCTCAAGGTATTCCAGGGATTTTTTCACAGATTCTTCAATGATTTCTCCAGAGACTCTTACCGGAATTACTTCCTCGGATTATTCACGAGATTATTTTGGAGATTATTCTAGCGATTTCCCTCTGGCTTCCTTCATGGATTTTTATCAATGGTTCCCCTCGGGATTCCTCCCTAATTCATTGTGGGATTACTCCCGCGATTTTCCTTAAGGACTGGTTCCAAGATTCTTTCAGGAATTGCTTCAGGAACTTATCCCGGGGATCGGGATTGCTTCAGGGATTCCTCATGGGTTTCCTTTGGAGATTTTCCCTGGAATTCCTTAAAAAATTCTTCCCATCCCGGGATTTCTTCAATGACTGTCGCTTCTCTGCTCTAGAGATTTCATTCGCTAATCTTTGGGGATTTTTTTCCAGAATGCCTTAAAGGATTCCTCCAAAATTAATGTAGGGATACCTGTCCTGGAAGAAATCCTAAAAAGAAAATCGTAGCAAAACACTGTAAGGATCTCTCGAAGAACTCTGGACGTAATCTATGAAGAAACCTCTGGACGAACTCCGGAAATAATCCCACTTCCAGAGATTCCTTCCAGAGTTCTTCGAGAGATCCTTACAGTGGTTAGCTACGGTTTTCTTCTTAGGATTTCTTCCAGGACTTTTCTTTAGGCTTGATTTCTCAATAGATTTTCTACAAGATTTCTGCAAGAATTACTCCATAATGGGGTAATGTCTTTGATATAACTAAACTTGGTTAAAGTATGAGAAAATAGGCAGGAAGTGGAAATTCAAATCCCATTGAGATCACTAGCCTGGTACCGGCTGAAAACTACGATCAACCTTAGGGAAGATCGTGTAGCCAATCCCGGTGAAAACTTTGGTCGTAGGCTAGCAGCGAAGGGGATTTGCTTCTGCAATTTTGAGCACCTTTTCTCCAGGAGGAGCGGCTCACAACAGCGTCTGCTCCCCATGTTAGGGGCAGCTGTTCAACGTCCGAGTGCCAGAGAATCAGCAACAGAATAATACGAACCGAAACCAACGGCAACGACCCCAACGAACGAAAAGGACTTGCGATTGTAAACTCGGTACGTGGAACTGTCGATCTCTCAATTTCATTGGGAGCACCTTCATACTCGCCGATCCACTGAAGGACCATAGGTTCGGCATCGTATGTGGCATCGTAGCGCTGCAGGAGTTGTGTTGAACAGGATCCATGGTGCGAACGTTTATCATCATACCATCTACCAGAGCAGCGGCAATACACGCGAGCTGGGAACAGCTTTCATCGTGATGGGTGATATGCAGAGGCGCGTGATCGGTTGGTGGCCAATCGACGAAAGAATGTGCAGGTTGAGGATCAAGCATTGGCGTAGCTAGGGGGGTTCCAGGGGTGCCTGGCACCCCCTAGAACAAATTTGGCACCCCCTAGATTTTTTCCTTTACAGGCACCTAAAATTGAAAACTTCACACAATATTTATTAATGGCACATTTAAACAAAACATAAGCAAACCTAAAATTACTTATATAATTATATATGTACCTGTTGTACATTTTGGCGTTTTGGATATTGGTAAGAACAATGAACAAACTTCTCTATTTATACAGTGATTTCTGTAAGCCTCCTTTATGGATTCCTCCCAATATTTCTTCAATAAACTTCCCTTGGGATTCTGCTTCCTGATGGGGTTGTACATACAAGTAATTTCTGCAGCGATTGATCCAGCAATTTCTCCGGTGATTCTTCTAGGAATTCCTTCAGAGAATTTATTCAGAGATTCTTCCAGAAATTACTCATGGAATTCCTCCAGGAGGTTATTTTGGCCTTCCTCCGGTTATTGTGGCTAGGATTCCTCAAGCAACTCCGGGTGAGATTCTTCCAGCAATTTCTCTTAAAACTCCTTTAAAAAATCTCAATCTGGTACCTCCAGGAATTCTACTAGGGAAGTTCTTCTGGGAATTCTTCCGGAAAATCTCTCTGGAGTTAATCTAAAAATCCCTTCGGTGATTCTTCCAGAGATTTCTTCAAGGATTTATCCTCTAGAAATTCCACAAGGGATTTCTCCAAGAACTTCTATTGACCTTCCGCCATAAATTCCAGCTGGAATTCTTCAAGCAATTTCCTTTTAGAACTCCATCAGAAATGCTTCTAGGGTTTTCTCCCGGCATTCCTCCAGGAATTCCTCATGCAATTCCATTAACCTTCCGTAACTCGCGCGGTTGGCCACCACCATCAGCACCACGCTAATGCTGAGTACAAAAAGCGAGATTTTTTCAACGTGTTGTACAAAATACAACAGCGCGATCGCTCGTGGGTTAATGATTCCTCCAGTATATTTCTACCGATTATTTCAAGGAGAACTGTAGGTATTCCTCCAGGCATTTGTTAGAGGAACTTCTCTTAGGATACCCCCGACATTCTTGATTCAAGGATTTCTCTAGAAATTACTTCTATGATACCTCCTGGAATTCTAGGAATTCCTTCCGATATTCCAGCTGGGATTCCACAAGCAATTCCTGCGTTTCTTCCAGCTATTCCTTCAGAAATTTTAACTGTGCTACTTCAGAAACTATGCTACGGATTCTTCTAGAGCTTTCTCCTAGCTTTTTTGCTGGGATCTTACCATGGAATCTTCCTGGAATTCTTGCAGAAATTGTTTTGGTTGTTCTACCAGGGATTTCTCCAAGGACTCATTCAGGAATACCTCTAGAGATTTTATCCAAAGATTTCTCCAGAAATTCCTCATGGAATTCCTTCAGAAACTCTTTTTGGCCTTCCTCCAAGAATACCTCAAACAACTCCTCCTGCGGTTCATCCAGCAATTCCACCAGAAGTTCTTACTATGATATGGCCAGAAATTCTTCTAGTGATTCCTGTATGAATTTATCCTAGCATAATGGCTGGAATTGATCCGGGAAATCTTCCTGAGAATCCTTCAGAAATTCCTCCTGCGATTCATTCAGGGCCTTCTTTACAAATTCTTCCAGAATACCTCTACCGGTTCTTGCAGGGACTTCTCTGGGTATTCCAAGGATTTTTTCTTTAGTTTCTGCCAGGCATTCCTGATCGGGTTTCTGCCAGGCATTCCTGATCGGGTTTCTCTAGAAATTCCTGTATAGTTTACTTCAGCAATTCCTTCTAGGATTTCTGCTTAGATTTCTACGATGATACATCCCAGAATCCTTCTATTGATTGATTGATTTGTCTTTATTAAAAAGACTTTCAGCCTTTCCCGAGCAGGAGAAAATAGCTGAAGAATAACAAACTCAGGTATGGAAAACCCAATACCTACAAACTGAATGATTTATTAATTAGCCCTGCATAAGAGGTGAAATACCTCAAATAATAACTGGGATGTATATGGTGCATAAATAGTGAATAATGACATCAGGTATTGCAATACCTAAATAATAATCGGCGATTTTTCTTTACAAATAGCGATTTTCCCATAGCTGAATAATACCTCAAGCAGTCCTCAACAGCAAACTAATAACTCGTTGAGGTATTTTATCAATCCCTACAAAATACCAGAATAAGTTATTTTCAATACCTGGGTAACCGACCAATACCTTGTCGTGGTATGATACCTGATTTTGGTATGCTGCAGTTATGTGTCAGTTATTCTTTCCTGCTCGGATTGGCTGGTTCGTCACTAGAATCATTCTAAAAATACCTCCTGAGATTTTTGTTTGTTATTTGTTCAGAAGCTCTCCGGTGATTCCTCCAGGAATTTTTATCCAAGGACTCTCTCATAATTTTCTCATGGATTTTCTTCAGGAACTTCTCTTGGCCTTCCTCCAGGAATTTTAGCTGGATTTCTCAAGCTATTTCTGCTGTAATTCTTCCAGCAATTCCTTCTAGGATTTCTCCAGAAATTCTTACTATAATACATCCCGGAATTCCTCTAGGGATTCTTCTAATTTTTTTTCCAACGATTACTTCAAAAACTTGCTTTGATTATTCAAGGAAATCTTCCAATGCAAGGCTTCTAGCAGAAGTACCTTCGGTGTTTCTTCCTGGAAATCCTAAAGGGTTTTTTTCCTGGGATTTCTCCAAATATTCCTCATTGGATTCCTCCAGAAACTCTTCTTGACTTTCATCCAGGGTTTCCTCCTGGGATTCTATAAGCGATTTCTGCTGCTTCTAAAGTTTCAGGCATGCCTCCTAGGTCTCCTCCAAAAATTCTTACTGTGATACCTGCAGGAATCCCTCTATTTCTTCCCTTCTATTTCTTCAGGTATTGTCAAAATCGGAATTTGGTGCGAGCATCAAAATCCCGAAGAGAAAAATCGAAGTTCGATCGCACCAAATTGCAAGTTTGAACTGGATTATCAATATGTTCGTGAAACTTCAGAACGGAGCTCGGATAATCGAGTCCAAATTTTGTAGTTTTTAGAATCATACTCACAATTTCTCTGTAAAAGTATGTTCATGTCCACGTGGTAGAGTTCAACTAATGAAACAAAAACGCTGTCGCCATAAATGTTGTGGTCAAACCAAAAATGCAAATATGTATCCTGATTTTGCAATTTTAAGTATTTATAACTCTTATAATTGTTCTTGAAAACTAATTTTATAAGGCTGTTATTATTCAATAAATCAAAGAGGATGTCACAATGACTACAAGTTACACGAAATTTTGTGGATATTTTATAGTTTCCGAGATTTACACTCCTAATAATTGCTCCGAAAATGTATTCTTGATTGTTTTCAATTCACAAAACAAAGAGGTTGTCGCGATGATTGTTAACTGAAAATGCGAATTCCATGTATTATCCACAATCAAGTTATCAAGTTTTGGAACCTTATATGACGGAGAAAGTGTTAAATCAGTACAATGGTTCGAATTTTCAAAAAAAAAAGCAAACAACCTGGAAGCCACTGAAACTGGCACCCTCTAGGTACCCCCTAGGAAAAAATGCTAGATACGCCAATGGGATCAAGGGCCGATTCTTCAACATTAGCATAATAAACGTGCACAGCCCACTCTCCGGAAGCATTGATGATGACAAGGACGCTTTCTACGCGCAGCTCGAACGCGAGTACGATCGCTGCCCAAGCCACGACGTCAAGATCATCATAGGGGATCTAAAAGCTCAGGTAGGCCAGGAGGAGGAATTCAGACCGACGATTGGAAAGTTCAGCGACCACCAACTGACGAACAAAAACTGCCTACACCTCATTGATATCGCCGTCTCCCATAGGCGCCAACTTGTGACGAAGTTGGGGGGCGAAGCTCTCCAAAATTGGTCAAAATTCAACTTTTTTCAGCTCAATGCACTAGTTTTCACGTAAATATGCCTAAACTAGGTGAACTGCGTCGATATTTTCCGAATTTGATTGATTTTGAGAGGCCTCGCCCCCTCAACTACGTCACAAGTTGGCGCGTATGCCGTCTCCAAAACATGGCCATACGTAGCACATTTTTCCAACACAGCCTCCCTTGTCGTTACACCTGGAGATCACCACAGCAGATGGAATCTCAAATCGACCACGTTCTGATTGACGAACGGCACTTCTCCGACATTATCGAAGTCAGGACCTATCGTTGCGCCAACATCGACTCCGACCACTATCTGGTGATGGTCAATCTACGCCCAAAACTCTGCGTCATCATTAATGTACGTTACCGGCGACCGTCATGGTACAATCTAGGGCGACTAAAACATCCAGATGTTGCCTCAGCATACGCGCAGAATATCGAGGCCGCGTTACGAGACGAGGGCGAGCTCAATGAGGCCCCTCTGGAGGACTGCTGGAGTACAGTGAAAGCAGCTATCAACGACGCAGCCGAGAGCACTATCGGGTACGTGGAACGGAATTGACGGAACGAATGGTTCGACGAAGAGTGCAGAACGGTTTTGGAGGAGAAGAACGCAGCGAGGGCGGTAATGCTGCAGCAAGAGACCCGACATAACGTGGAACGTTACAAACAGAAGTGGAAACAATAGACCAGCCTCTTTCGGGAGTTTCCAAGAAACACGTAAGTTCTACCAGAAGCTCAACGCATCTTGTAACGGTTTCGTGCCGCATGCCGAAATATGCACGGATAAGGACGGAGACCTCTTGACGGAAGGACGTGAGGTGATCGAAAGGTGGAAGCAGCACTTCGAACAGCACCTGAATGGCGTGGAGAACATATGCGCGGGAGACCAAGGCCACGGAGCAAACGACGATGCCAGTGCAACGGAGGACGGCAATGAACCAATTCCCACGATGAGGGAAATTAAGGATGTCATTCATCAACTAAAAATCATCAAGGCAGCTGGTAAGGATGGTATCGCAGCTGAACTCATCATGATGGGCCCAGAAAAGTTGGCCACCTGTCTGCACTGGTTGATAGTCAGGATCCGGGAAACTGAACAGTTACTGGAGGAGTGGATGGAAGGGATAATCAGCCCCATTCACAAGAAAGTCGACCATTTGGAATGTGAGAAATTCAGAGCGATCACTATTTATTATGAATGCTGCCTACAAAGTGCTATCCCAGATCATCTTCCGTCGTCTGTCACCTAGAACGAATGAGTTCGTGGGAAGTTATCAAGCCGGCTTCATCGATGGCCGGTCGACAACAGACCAGATCTTAACCTTACGGCAAATCCTCCAGAAATTCCGTGAATACCAAGTCCCAACGCATCACCTGTTCAGTTCATCGACTTCAAAGCGGTATACGACCGCAGAGAGCTATGGAGAAACATGGACGAAAACGGCTTTCCTGGGAAGCTGTCTAGACTGATGGACGGTATGCAAAACTGCGTAAGGGTTTCTGGTGAACTAACCAGTTCAAGGTGTGATGCGCATTATCAGCGGAAGTCGGACCTACTACGGGCTCCATGAGAAGCTGCGGTCTAAAAAAATTCACCCACGCACAAAATGCATCATGTATAAATACAAAACGCTAATTAGACCGGTGGTTCTCTACGGACACATGACAAGGACGATTGCCTAAAAAAAATTTCCATGGTTTATGGTTTGGAATCAAAAAAGCCCCCAATAGCATATTTTGCCCTATAAATTTAGGTATAGCTCAAAATTGTGACGTGCTGGAATAAATCTAAGCCCATATTTGGATTCAGCGGCCCAAAATCTGTTAGAGACACATAAGTATGCTCTTGAGACAAAAACGTGTTGCGCTGTGTTATTTTTCTGTGTAGTAAATGATTCATCGATTATTTGTTACCATTTTTCCTAAAAAAAAAAATCGAATATTTGAAGCAGACATGCCGTCTGATGCAGTTTCAAATTTTGCCAGCTATCATGTGGTCTCAACCTTTTCTAAGTATTCAAAGAGTCCGCCTAGATTATTCAGATCGATTTTGGTAAAGTTAGCTTATTAAAATTCTCAAGAAATACCCATGCGAGAAAAAAAAATGTAACCGTCCGATTGCAGATCGTTCACACATGCGGTTTCAAATTTTGGCCGGCTGTGCGATAGTTTTTCCCCGATTCTAGACAACCAGACGCGTTCGGAGTAAAACGAGAAAAAAAGCAAATTAGCACCAAATGGTCAAATCTTGTCGCTAACCTTGACTGTAGATTAACACCTCAAGATTGAAAGCAAAACATCGCCGGTCAGTTTATTGATGAATGAGCAAACATTGACGAATGCTAACGGAACGCGGACGAGCAAATATCGCTTCCCAGTCAACAGCTTTTGAATGATTTCGAAAAACACATCGGAAATTGCTGATGCTCTTATCTCAAGTTGGCTGGCAAGGTTGGGTTGAGAATCAGTTTCAGCAAATGAGTGTTAATTTTGATGTTATCGATTTCAACTGAAGGAACGGGATTTATCCATTTGGTTAAAACATATTCATTCATAATGTTATTAGGAAGTAAACCAGTTCATTCAACTGACCACGGCTGGGTGTCAAATGTCTATCAAATTGAACAGATCTTTATTACTTTTTAAATGTATTATAATTCGATAGTCATATAGATGTCGGAACTGTGATGGCTCTTTATTGGAGTTTTTCAGCTTAGTGATCCATTTACAAAACAGGTTGTTTACGGAAACAAAACTGAATGAGAGTTTGAAAACATCAACAATCTATCTATCAAAGCATCGAGATCACTTTTGCCAAGTGGCCTTCGAGAAACAGCTAGAAGTGATTGTGTTTTCATATGTAAAACTGAATATGCATCCAATACAAGAATGCCATCGGTAAGCTCCAAAGATTGATCACCTGCTTGGCTCACGACTGATCCTCGTCTTAACGGTGTGGGGTGCCGTTGTAGCTTTTTCCCATCCAATCCCATGTGGCAAAGCTGCTCTTGTAGCGGTGAGAACTCACTTCAAGCAAACAAACTTGCCAATATCACCCTGGTGTTGACCGAGTGGATGCTGTGATGGGTGAATGAGTGAGTTAACGAGCGAGCGATCAACCTCCACGATCGCTTCGACAACGACGATCGCGCTTGCTTGGTGAGTGGCGATGGTAGTGCTACACGTATGTGAATGGCATCAACTGAGGCAGCAAGGGAACGTCGTCGTCGTCGAGGCTCATAACCTTCTGAAATATTATGACGGACTCGAAGGTCGCTAAGTACGGCTCTAGACATACCGACTCCAAGCTGCTTTTGCTCCGGCTGCTTGCCAGAGAGAACCTATCGATATACACAAGGCGCAAAGTGCGAAGTTGGAATCTACTCTGTACATGTGCTGCTGAGGCTGAGGCCTGAACCTGCTTCATCATATATGCTGTGGTCCGTCCAGGCACACTGTGGAGGGTGCTCGAGACAAGAAGTAGCTTATACACACATGTGGGCCTTCTAAATATGGGATGGATGATACACGGATGAGGTAAGGCATTTCGAAACACTCAAGTTTGTTTATGATTGTTTATGAATGAGAGCAGTTAGCAGGAAAATCTCGTTCAAGTTTGACAGTGGAGTGTCTGATGCTTCAACATGCGCAGGAAATTTCTAAGAATGAAGAAATCACTTGAGAGTGGTTTGAAATTTGAAAATGTTTCATGAACCACTCGCTGGTGGATAAAAAGATGTACCAAATGTTTCGACACATTTAGTATTTGAAACAGTATGCCTTGTTATTACAAACATTGCCAATCGAACAGTCAAATGTTGAAACATATAACAACCATAGTATTTGAATTAAATTTGTACTTCTCAGTGATAATTATTGAGCTCTTGTGGTAAGATTTATGGCCATTTTTATCCCACCCCGCTGTTAGGGAAATAATCCGCTGCGTCCATTTTACTTAACTAATAAGGCAAAAACTTATTGAACGTTGAACTTCATTACTGTTTTACATGTTTTTTATATAATTCATTTCTAAACAAAGTACAACAATCAGCTTTGGCCAGTCGGGAGTTTTGTTTTGTTTACATTATACAAGTAGATCCCACTAAAATACGATGATTTCAGCGATGAAAGCTATAGGATTTACGCTTATAATGAAGTACCATGGGGATCAATCTAACTCTTACCAACAACAATAGAAGAAGAAGGAGGCGCATGGTAGTGAATGGATAAATATTATAGCCACTGCGCAATCTTAAACTCTGCGCGGATTCGTATGAGTGTAATCAGTTTCGTACCTTCTAATTCCGCCCTAATTGCTTATCCTTTGACAGATACGCGTGTTTCGACTACCACTTGTAAGATTCCTCAGTGTCAGTTATAACTGACACTGAGAAAGATTACAAGTGGTAGTCGAAAAACGCGTATCTGTCAAAGGATAAGCAATTAGGGCGGAATTAGAAGGTACGAAACTGATTACACTCATTCGAAGAGGGTATTCTGCTTAGAGGGTTCGAAAAGTCGGTACAAGAACGACTCTGTGCGGAGTTCATTAGATAACCGTTGCAAATGCGGAAAACATTGTTTTCCTCGCTTATCTTTCGATCATATCTGCCGTTCTCGGTCTTAACCTGTTCCTCTTCAATTTCTGATCGAGTTTCCTTGCATTAGAAGAAATCCTCCCTAATATTATGATATCGCGTGAAGGGGCCCGTGGGGGCGGTCTGCCCTCAATTTCGCTACAATCAATTGACGTGATTTAAGACACGTGGCCAGTCGTGGCCAAAACGACTACCTTGAGATGCTCCAGAAGATCCTGGACACCCTGTTCCCGCGCCACGATACAAGATCGTGGGTCCCGTCTCCCATGGCCAAACCGGCCATGGCAAGATCGCCCCGATGACGAATGACGAACTCATCGTAATAGCGAGTCGCTTAACATAAACAAGGCTCCGTGTCCGGACGGCATCCCGACAGTAGTCATCAAGGCGGCCATCGAGGCTGGCCCTGACATGTTCAAAATGGTTATGTTCAAAATGCCTAGAGATATGCGAATTTCCGGAGAAGTGGAAATGGCACAGATTGATTCTACTACCCAAATCCGGGAAGCTGATCCATCGGCATACAGACCTATCTACCTTTTGGACACCATCGAGAAACTGTTAGAATGGATCATTCTATCGAGGCCGATGGTCTATACCGAAAAACCCGATAACTCTGGCCTCTCGGATAACCAGTTCGGCTTCCGGGAGGGTCTATCGACGGTGAACGCTATTATTAGGGCTGTACTCAAAACGGCCGAGATAGCGCTCCAAAAGAAGCGAACGGGAATCCGCTATTGTACGGTCGTCACGCTGGACGTAAAGAATGCGTTCAACAGCGTCAGTGGGCCGCCATCGAGTGCGCCATACCTACTAGTTCCGGTTAGACAGGCTACCGAAAGCTGAAGAGCAACTTCCAAAATAAGGTGCTAATCTATGACACCGAGGAAGACGAGAAGAGCTGGGTGCTTTAGATGATATCTGCACAGATTCGGACATGCAGGGTCCCCCGCATGTCTGGAATGCTTAGACTGCGACGAGACCGGGAAGCATGTGCTCTTTAAATGCCCACTCTTCGTGGCACAAAGGTCGAATGTCACGGATATATGGTTAAGATTATTTGCAAAAAGCTCATTTTGAATCGGTTACCACTTCCAATGCTATATGACACTGTTGGTTCTTCGCCAATTTAATGTATGGAGGAGGCGGGAGTGCATCATATTCGTCTTCAAATGTCGTCACCCAACCGCCAATTCGACACCACCTTTCGAGTATTGAAGGACATTAGTGTTACTTGCAGTGCGCAAAATTTTCGAACAGATGCGCTGAAGTTCATCGGGCGGCAATTTTCATTCACTTGCCTGCATATTCTTAGTCAGCTGCTCGATACTCGTTTGCCAACTAAATGAAAGTCAATGAATATTTGTAAACAAGTTACAAAGTGTTAATTGCTGATAAAATTTTAACGTTTCGATTACTTTTCATGGTGCTTTACACAAATCTTGTCCCATTTGATTGTCGTGGAGTGTTTTTGGTGGGAATCGTAGCCATAATCGTAAATAAGTAATTTTGAAGATGTTTCTCGATCGGCTTCATATTCAATGACAACGAAATGATTGACTGTGTGAAGAGGAAGAGTGAAAATGAAAATGTATGTTTTGAATATTAAGTGCAGAAATAATCAAATTCGTGCTTTTCTGAGAGAGCGAAGGAATTGCTGCGGAATTCACTAGCACACAAACTACGTGAAGTTCATTCCCTCAAGCAATCCGCACATGAGAGGAGGGTGGGAGAGACTGGGGCGTAAACCAGAAACCGGGCGACGAATCATTACTGACTTGTTTGGCGGAAGCCGAAGGTATCGTCAACTGCAGACCACTGACATACTTGCCTCTGGACTCGGCCGAGCAAGAGACCTTAACCCCGAACCATTTTCGGTTGGGCAGTTATTCGAAGGGTTCGTTTACCAATTGAGCAGACCGAACGAAACATCTCTTCTGAAAGGTTCGTGGACAGCCATTCAGAAATATCTAGATACGAAAAGACTTTTGGACACACTGGACTTAGTGAATACCTCCCGCCCGACTGTTACAAGACGCACTAAATAGAGACCTAATTCTGATCTTGGATGACACTAAACGCAACGGATGGATACGGAGCCGAGTACTGGACGTCCTACCTGCTGCGGATAGGTAAGTACGCCAAGCTGTTGTTCTGACGGCAGGAAGTTCTCCGGCTAGAAAACTTGTTTCAAAATTGGCGGCTCTGGATATATCAAAGGATGCTGGAACGTCTCAGGCTCATGAGTAGATGTATGAGAAATTACATCGCTAATGGCGCTGTAGCTAATAAAATAATTTATTTTATGCAATTCAGTATTATAATTTCAGTTTTATCTGACTCATTTCAGTATAATAATGACCTACTTTTCCGTAAAGGCTCATTATGCAACTGAAATGAGTTGCATAATGAAAAATAGTTGCATAATGTTCATAATGCAACTCATTTGGGTTGCATTATGAACATTATGCAACTCGAATGGGTTGCATTATGAAAAAAACATTGCATAAAATTTTGTATGCGACTCGTTGCAAAACTCGATTTTTTCAGCACTCGTAGTATTTATCCAACTCGGCAAGCCTCGTTGGATAAATGTACAACTCGTGCTGAAAAAATCATCTTTTTGCAACTCATTGCATAAATAACTATTATTTCATACCTCAGATGTATTTATCCATTATTTTTAAGCAGGGATGTTTTCGATCACATGGCAATCATTTGATTCATTTATCCATAACTCAGTACAGAAGCATAATATTGAAATAAGATGTTCGGCAAACTTGTAGATAAATGTTTTTCCTACAATTATCACCAAGGACGCCATATCCTATCTCTCATATATGCGACGTGACAGCGCTAGTACCACCTACTCATACTAAACGATCGGATTTTTCGATTTTCTAACACTTTTACGCCGTAAATATAAGAGTTAGAATATGGCGTCCTTGGTGATAAGGCTGACACAAAATTCGATTTTCTCTAATGTCACCCCCCCCCCCCCTCGGAAATTTTTTGTCGGAATTTGACATTTTGAGGGGGGACACAAATAAATTATATAGGAAATTTGAAAATTTTAAAGTGATTTAGAGTAGTCGTGAAAATTTCTTAACAAATCCGATGAGTTTGACGATTTTGCCTAATTGATTGAGTAATTTTTCATCAAATACATTTATTATTTATCATCCCTCCCCCCCTTGACGAGTCAACGAGCAAAGTGACAAAAGAAGAAAATGAGATTTTTTCCGGCCTAATTGTAGGAAAAACATTAATCTACAAGTTTGCCGAACATCTTATTTCAATAGTATGCTTCTGTAATGAGGATAAATGAGTCAAATGATTGCCAGGTGATCGAAAACATCCTTGTTTTTAAGTACACATGTTGTTGGGGATGTTTTATTTTGGCTATAAAAATTGGTTTGACACTTGTAGGACCGGTAATGACGCTGTAAGGGCGTGGCAAACTAGATGTTGGTCACACATTGACATTGACATTCTGTGGCTAGTTATTCTACTGGCTCATGGTACCAAAAATCATATCGTTTATCTGTATGTTGTTGTTTGAGCCTCAAAATCTGAAGAAAAAGACGAATCTTGAATTTTGAACAGCTTTTTTGAATTTAAGTTCGCCTGGTTGCCATTTTTGGACTCCGCACATTTTCCCCATACTAAATATACCCATATTACATGTTTTTGGAGCCTAAAACGCCATTGAACAGTCGTGATCTTTGATTTGGAGCCGCCATCTTGGATTTTAGACCGACATCTTGGGTATGGGAAGATTCAAATATTAC
This sequence comes from Aedes albopictus, assembly GCF_035046485.1. Classification (NCBI taxonomy): domain Eukaryota; kingdom Metazoa; phylum Arthropoda; class Insecta; order Diptera; family Culicidae; genus Aedes; species Aedes albopictus. The sequence goes on from NC_085137.1 coordinate 215,089,231, forward strand.
GTCCATCATTTTTTTTTTTGGATTTCTAAACCCCCTTCCCCTCTGTCACGCTATTTCCCTATACTTAATACACGTACTGCCAAACTTTTCTAGACCCCCCCCCTCTCCCCCAAATGTTGGACGTAATTTTTGAACGTTCCCTATTCTGTTCACAATTTTTTTGACTCCAGGCATTTTAGGGCCTGAAATTCCATTAAACAACCGCCATCTTGAATTTGGAGCTGTCTTCTTTGATATTGTGGTCGTTATTCTTGGAGTCCAGGCTTTCACATATCAAATATACACATATTGCATGGATTTAGTACCTAAATCTTCAAAAAATAGACACCATTTTGGATTTGGAGCCGCCATCTCATTTTGGTAAGCCATCTTGGTTATTTTGGTCGTCATTTTTGGACTCCGGAATTCTTCCCCATACCAAATATACTCAAATTGTATGGTTTTTGGGCCTAAAACTCCATTAAACAGACGCCACCTTGAATTTGGAGCCGAAATTTTGGATATTCTGGTCGCCATTTTTATACTCCGGACATTTTCCCCATACCAAATTTATCTACATTGCATGGGTTTAGGGCATAAAACTTCATTTTAAAGCCGACATCTTGATTTTGGAGCCGCCACCTTGGATGTTCTGGTTGCCATTCTTGGAGTCCAGGCTTCTTCCCCATACCAAATTCACCCATATTGCATAGCTTTAGGGCCTAAAACTTCATTAAACAGCCGCTATCTTGAATTTAGATCCGCCATCTTGGATTTTAGACCGCTATCTTGTATATTCTGGTAGCTATTTATGGAGTCTAGGCTTCTTCCTCAATCCAAATATACCGATATTGCATGGCTTTAGAGCAGCCATCTTGAATTTGGAACCGTCATCTTGAATATTAGGCTGCCACCTGGAATTTTTGGCCTACATAATGGAATTTCTGATCTCTAATGTTGATTTCCTCACAAAATTCATCAACCATGCTAAAGGTTACAAAAATCGCCGCTGTTTGATGTGTCGCATGATGGAGCTTGGTTCAGTTTTATATACGGCCAGTTCTACCGGTGCTGATCCGGATCACTGAAATGGCCATAACAAACTATGCGGTAAAATTTCGGTTCGATTCGAGCTATAATCCGAAAAATCGGCCAATGGGAAGTGCGTTAAAAGTAAGTGAACTTTTTTTGCGCACAGACATACACACATCCACACATACAGACATCATCTCAGCAGGGCAGCAGGGACGGATGTCCTGGGGCCTGACGCACCCCCCCGCTTGCGAGTCAGCCGCGTAGTTGCCGGCTAAGAATAGGACTACTAACCCCAATTCAAGGTGTCAGGCGACCCGTGCCGAGGAATGAGTGATCGAGGGGGTGAAAAAGATGCTCGATCTTTAACGGAGCCTGTGGGGTACCTGGGCACCCCCCACAGTATGCTGTCCCTTACCGCGTTAATGCAGAGCTCTGGCGTGGTGGACATTATTTCTCGTGCAACTCGTGGGAACAATGAGCAAGAATCAAAAATCAAATATCTTAGGTGGAAGTAGTGGTGCGATCAACCCCTTCGCAAGAAGTGGGTTGATGAGGTCTCCGACAAGGAGAAGCGAGGAGTCAGGTGCTGGTAGCTTACGTAGCTCAAGCGTGGGAGCTCCTGTCCACTCCACGGCAAGCCAGCCGGTGGAGGTCATGGACGGAGCGTGGCTGCTGAGGGCCATAAGCCAAGAAGTTGGTAAAGGACGGCCCGCGTTAGAGGTTGCTGAGCACCAGCTTGGCAAAATCATCGACTTTGCGACAACTAAGTCGAATATAAGCAAGGACCTGAAAACGGCCTTGCTTAGACTTAGAGTGTCTGTCGATGAGGCCAAGCAGGAGCACGCGGTGGCGTTGCTGGCTGCTACAGCTGCGGAACCAGCAAAGGAGAATGTGTCGAAGTTTACACAAACAGAGGCCTTCTCCTTCGCAGGTAGTCCGAGGAGTGTGGAAGCGAATGCTCGTGACAAACGTGACAAGCATTCGCAGAAGCGGGCGAGGCAGCCGTCAGGTGAGGAGCTGTCTGGCGGCGCCCGCAAGGCCAGGCGTATAATAACCCCGAAAGCCGGTGGTAACGCTGGAAAGTCGGACCCCAGCCAGGGTTCCCGGAAAGCTGGGAAGGGTGGGCCTGAAAAGGCTGGCCCGTCCCGGAATGAAGGGAATAAGGGGTTGCGACCAATGGTGGGCCCTCAGCAGCCACAGAGCAGGGCGGTCCAAGGAGAAGACCCTCCTTGGACAAAGGTAGAGCGGAAGAAGAAGAAGAAGGTGATTCCGCAGGTAGAAGCGCAGGTCGCCAAGCCAAGGCGTAAGAAGGCAGGTGCCAGGCGCGAAAAAGGTGACGCTATCGTCATCAAGACCGAACAGTCGAAATACTCGGACGTCTTGAAGGCGATGAGGTGCGACGCCAAGCTCGAGGGTCTTGGAGCTGATGTACGCAGTATCAGACGTACTCGTACGGGCGAAATGATCCTGGAGCTTAAGCGCCAGAAGGATCACAAGGGCGCCGCCTACAAGAGGCTGGCAGAAGAGGTCCTTGGTGATGGAGTGGAGGTGAGGGCTCTTACGCATGAGGCGACTCTGAAGGTCAAAGACCTAGACGAGATCACCGAAGCGGAAGAGCTCGTCACGGCACTGCGGCAACAGTGCGATGTTCAGGTGGCCGCCACAGCCGTCAGGCTGCGGAAGGGGCCAGCAGGGACACAGATAGCTCTGGTTCAGCTACCTGTGGCGGATGTTAAAAAATCCGTTAAAGTAGGGAATATTAAGGTGGGCTGGTGTGTTTGTCACCTGACATTCCACGAGCCACCTGAGGTTTGCTTCAGGTGTCTGGAACCAGGACACAAGTCGTGGGACTGCAAAGGCCCCGACAGGCGCAAACTGTGTAGGCGATGCGGCGCTGAAGGTCATAAGGCCCAAAGCTGCACGAGTCCGCCTATCTGCATGATCTGTACCGGGAAAACCTCGAAAAACAGACATGCGATGGGTGGTCCAGGGTGCCCGGCCTTTAAGAAAGCCGCAGTGAGCAACAAATCACAGTGCAGGTAACGCAGCTGAACCTGAACCACTGTGATGCGGCTCAGCAACTGCTTTGTCAGGCGGTTTCTGAGTGGGAGACGGATATCGCCATCATTTCGGATCCATACCGAGTACCCGCCGGCAACGGCAACTGGGCCTCGGATGGGACCAGAAAAATGGCGGCGATATGGACGACGGGTAAATACCCCGTGCAGGAGTTGGTGTCTACTACCTATGAGGGCTTCGTGGTCGCCAAAGTAAACGGGGTCTTCTTCTGTAGCTGTTATGCGCCTCCGCGGTGGCCGATCGAGCGGTTCACGCAAATGCTGGACCGCTTAACGACCGTGCTAACAGGGCGAAGGCCGGTGGTAATAGCGGGTGACTTTAATGCCTGGGCTGTGGAATGGGGAAGCCGTTTCACGAACCAGCGGGGTCAGATCCTGCTAGAAACACTGGCCATCTTAGATGTCGACTTGGCTAACGTCGGTACCAAGAGTACCTATAGTCGAAACGGAGCGGAGTCAATTATTGACGTGACCTTTTGTAGTCCTGGCCTAACAAGTAGTTCGAACTGGAGAGTAGATGATGGCTACACTCACAGCGACCACCTGGCGGTTCGCTACAGTATCGACTACAACAACAGCAGACAGCGGATAGAAGAAGAGGCGGCTAGGCCAAGGCCAAGCCCTCGTAGGTGGAAGACATCATACTTCGACGAAGAGGTATTTAGGGAAGCGCTCCGCCGTGAGCGAAACTTACTCGGTTTAGATGGCGACGAGCTGGTAGCGGTGCTCTCACGTGCGTGTGATGCGACCATGCCTAGGAGAGTCCACCCTAGAAATGGGAGGCCACCGGCTTACTGGTGGACCGACGCGATTGCGGACCTGCGCCGCGCCTGCCTACGGGCTAGGCGGCGGATGCAGCGAGCACGATCAGAGGAAGAGCGAAACGAACGGCGGGTGGTGTTCGCCGCTGCAAAAGCCGCGCTCAAGACCGAGATAAGAGCAAGCAAGAAGGCCTGCTTTGAGGGTCTCTGTCAGAGCGCCAATACGACCCCGTGGGGCGATGCCTACAGGATCGTTATGGCCAAGACGAGAGGTGTGATGGCTCCTACAGAGCAATCTCCAGAGATGTTGGAGGGGATCATTGGAGGACTTTTTCCGCGTCATGATCCTAGTCCTTGGCCTCCTTTCGTAGGACAGCCGGGGACTGGGGCTGGCGATGAGGAAAGGGTCACCGATGTGGAACTTGCGGGGATAGCTAAGTCCCTTAGCGTAGGTAAGGCCCCAGGTCCGGACGGAGTTCCGAACCTGGCCTTAAAAGTAGCTATTGCAGAAGCTCCCGAGATGTTCAGGTCTGCTATGCAGAAATGCCTGGACGAGGGAGTTTTCCCAGAAGCTTGGAAGAGGCAGAGCCTGGTACTATTGCCAAAGGCGGGGAAACCACCCGGAGACCCGTCGGCATATAGACCAATATGCTTGATTGACACGGCGGGGAAGGTGCTCGAAAAGATCATCCTCAATAGAATGTTGAAGTTCACTGAGGGCGTAAATGGTCTCTCGAGCAACCAGTATGGCTTCCGGAAGGGGAGGTCCACCGTAGACGCTATCTTGTCGGTTACAAAAACCGCCGAGAAAGCACTCGAGCCTAAGAGGAGGGGAATTCGCTTTTGCGGGGTAGTGACTCTGGATGTAAGGAATGCATTTAATAGCGCCAGTTGGGCTGCTATTGCTGATGCGCTCTTGCGTCTGGGGATACCGGAGTACTTGTACAAGATTCTCGGAAGCTACTTCCAGAATCGCGTACTAGTATACGACACGGAGGTGGGTCGGAAGTGCTTTCACATAACCTCAGGAGTCCCGCAAGGTTCCATCCTGGGTCCGGTGTTATGGAATGTCATGTACGACGAGGTGTTGAGGTTAGAGTACCCAGTGGGAGTGGTGATTGTCGGATTTGCCGACGATATTACGCTCGAAGTCTACGGTGAAACGATCGAGGAGGTGAAGTTGACTACCGACCACTCGATCAAGGTTGTGGAGGCGTGGATGCGGTCCAGAAAACTGGAGCTGGCTCACCACAAGACAGAGGTGACGGTTGTGAACAACATGCAGTCGGCGCAGCAGACGGAGATCAGTGTAGGAGAGTGCACTATCCTGTCGAAGCGCTCTGTCAAGCACTTGGGCGTGATGATCGACGATAAGCTTACCTTCGGTAGCCACGTCGATTATGCCTGTAAAAGAGCCTCCACAGCTATTGCGGCACTGTCCCGGATGATGTCCAATAGCTCAGCGGTGTACGCCAGTAAGCGCAAGCTTCTGGCTAGTGTTGCTACGTCCATACTTAGGTATGGCGGCCCGGCGTGGGGTACCGCGCTAAGTACTGAATGCTACCGACGGAAGCTGGAAAGTACTTACAGGCTTATGTGTCTGAGGGTTGCAAGCGCGTACCGTACCGTGTCACACGACGCTCTCTGTGTCATTACTGGTATGGTGCCCATCAGCATTCTTATCAGTGAGGATATGGAGTGCTTCGAAATGCGCGGCACAAGAGGCATACGCAAGACTGTCAGGATGGCCTCTATGGTCAAATGGCAGCGCGCGTGGGACAGTTCCACCAAAGGAAGGTGGACCCATAGGTTGATACCGAGGGTAGATAGTTGGATTAATAGGCGCCATGGGGAAGTTTCATTCCACCTGACACAGGTCCTTACAGGCCATGGTTGCTTCCGACAGTATCTACACCGTTTCGGGCATGCGGATTCTCCCGAATGCCCAGTGTGCAATGGTTTAGAGGAAACGGCGGAACACGTTTTGTTCGTGTGCCCGCGTTTTCGCACAATGCGTGACCGCATGCTTGCCACATGCGGGGAGGACACAACTCCGGACAACTTGGTCCAGAGAATGTGTAGGGATGAGATTAGCTGGAATGCCGTTTCAACGGCTATCACCCATATCGTCTGGGAGCTACAAAGGAGGTGGCGCGTGGACTCGGAGAATGGCTAGTCCAGATGCAGTACAAGAGGTGGTCCAGGGGTTCGAAGTCGGCTTCGTAGGTCATACCGGTGCCCTGCGGTCGAGATCGACCCTTACAGCGATTAAGTGGCAGCGGAGAGGAAGTCCCGGTAGCGGTGCTGTCGTGGCGTCGGTCTACTGGGTTGGATCTGAGCCCGCGGTTGGAAAGGGGTCCCCGGCAAGGGTCGGGGTAGGTGAGACCCTGCTGTCTGCAACCTACGGATGCAGCTGATAAGGCCTGAAGGGTAGTGATACCCTTGCCTTCAGCAGGTCAGATCGGGTTGCATGTGGGCATCAGTTCTTGATGTCCGCTCAGCAGTAGGGCGCGGGCGGGGTTGACCCTGCCCGCCTTCCGTGGACAAAGGGAGTGGCGAGGACCACTCGGGAAACTGGCTAAGCGCCAGCATGCTATCGTGATGGACTCCCCAGTGCGAGTCATCGATGTTCGTTGCTGCTAGGCTACGGCAGCTAACCTTGAGGGTGCGATATGCACTAGCCCCTCTCTGAAGCAATACCTTCTTGGTGGTTCCGGAGAGACGTAGGGTTTGGCGACCATAGGAATGTGTTTTAGTGGGTCGAGGAGAGAGTAGTCCTGGCTTCTACCGGCATTGTAGAAGACGGCCTCATCCCCACACTACCCTAACCTTCCTGTTAGGGTGTCTGATGAGCAGATTTATCCCCCTATGGTTTAGAAGGAAAAAAAAAAAAAAAAAAGACATCATCTCAAGTCATCGAACTGAGTTGATTGGTATAAATGACTTGATCCTCCGAGCTTTCTATCGAAAATTCGTTTTTTGAGTGAACATATAGCCTTTCAGTACACTGTGGTGTACGAGAAAGGCAAAAACGTCCCTACGGCCCTAGCTACTCTCTAAACAGTACTTACTATAGGTTTGTGTAAGGTGTCAGTGTTGGGGCCCTGATGACTCTGCGTGGTGCCGCCCTGCCGCCTTGCCGTCCTGACCGTCGCTTGGCACTTGTGGGATGGCTTCACCGGCCGGAGTTTCATGACGGGCCCGCGGCTGTCTTGCCGTGCCCTGCCTGGCACGGTTTGTCCGCCGAGATCAATCTGCGGACCCGTAACACCTTCACTTTCGTCCTCGTGATCTTGTAGTGGCCTGGCTTCGCAGACCTGGGTTACACGAGGGGTTCTAGGCTGTCCTAACGTGGCTGGCCTGACGCATCTCGTCCACCAGGAATAACTGTGCGGACCCGGAGTACTTCGTCACATTGTCCGCCAAGCTTCTCAAAAAAATGACCACGTGGTTTATGGACAGCCCCTATGAACGCGCAGGTAGGAAGGGAGGAAATGTACAGACCGGTAATCGGGCGAAACAGCCTGCACGCCGTATCGAATGATAACGGCCAACGATGCGTAAACTTTGCAGCCTCCCGTGGTATGGTAGTCCGAAGCACCTTCTTCCCCCGCAAAGATATCCACAAAGCTAAATGGAGATCACCCGACCATCAAACAGAAAACCAAATCGACCACGTTCTAATCGACGGTAAATTCTTCTCGGATATAACCAATGTCCGCACATACCGCAGTGCGAATATAGATTCGGATCACTACTTAGTCGCTGTATGCATGCGCTCAAAACTTTCGACAGTTATCACCACGCGTCGAAGTCGAACGCCGCGGCTCAACATCGAGCAACTTCGTAACGTGGAAGTGGCTCAAGACTACGCGCAGCAGTTAGCAGTGGCCCTACCAACGGAAGAGCAGCTTGACGCAGCTACACTTGAAGCTGGCTGGAGGGACATCTGATCCGCCATAGGTAGTACCTCGGCTACAGCACTAGGCTAGGCTTTGCGACTCCGAATCACAGAAACGACTGGTACGACGGCGAATGTGAAGAGTTGAAAAACGAGGAGAATGCAGCATGGGCGAGAATGCTGCAACACCGTACGAGAGCGAATGAGGCACGTTACAGACAGGCGCGGAACAGGCAGAACTCAGTCTTCCGGATGAAGAAGCGCCAGCAGGAAGAACGAGATCGCGAAGCGATGGAAGAGCTGTACCGCGCTAAGGATACACGAAAGTTCTACGAGTGTGTCCCATCTACAAAAAGGGCGACAAGTTGGATGGCGGGAACTATCGCGCTGCCTACAAGGTACTCTCTCAAAGTGTATGCCGCCGTCTATCACCGATTGCAAGAGAGATCGTGGGGCAATATCAGGCTGGATTTATGGGTGAACGCGCTACAACGGACCAGATGTTCGCCATCCGCCAGGTGTTGCAGAAATGCCGCGAATACAACGTGCCCGCACATCACTTGTGCATCGATTTCAAATCGGCGTATGATACAATTGATCGAGAACAGCTATGACAGATTATGCACGAATACGAATTCCTGGATAAACCGAAACGATTGATTAAGGAGACGATGGATCGAGTGATGTGCGTAGTTCGAGTATCAGGGACATTCTCGAGTCCCTTCGAATCTCGCAGAGGGTTGCGGCAAAGTGATGGTCTTTCGTGCTTGCTGTTCAACATTGCGTTAGAAGGTGTAATAAGGAGAACGGGGATAAACACGAGTGGAACGATTTTCTCGAAGTCCGGTCAGCTGCTTGGTTTCGCTGATGATATTGATATTATTGCTCGTAAATTTGGGACGATTTCGGAAACGTACATCCGACTAAAGAGTGAAGCCAGGTGAATTGGTCATTAATGTGTCGAAGACAAACTACATGGTGGCAAAGGGCTCCAGGGAGGAATCACCGCGCCCGCCATTCCGAATTTATATCGACGATGATGAAATCGAGGCGGTTGAAGAATTACTTGGGCTTGGTACTTGGGCTCACTGGTGACCGCGCCGACAACGATACCAGCAGAGAAATTCAAAGGCGCATTGTGGCAGGAAATCGTGCATACTTTGGACTCCGCAAAACTCTACGATCGAATAAAGTTCGCCGTAATACGAAGTTAACTATCTACAAAACGCTGTGGAATGGAAACGGCTACTATGTACAGCAGAGGCCACCCCGGCCTTATCCTGATCGGTAAGGTAAGTTTGTTTAATAACTGCAGGTTTTGTCATATTTTAAGTATTTATGTATTTAATTGTTTAATTAGCTGAGCTAGCTAAGTAAATCCTTTGTCTTCCCTCTTATATTACTCAATTATCTGAGACCTGACTGAAAAGCCTTAAAAAAGAGTAGACATTGCGGAGCGACTGGTCACACTAGCTACCCTAATATAACTAAAATATGTATGAGATTAGAAGAAATACATCTCACGCTATGCCTGAACTAGCTGATTATAAAAATTGAATGTACATCGGGTTTCTTTCCACATAATATCAGAATTCATGCTATATTATCATATGCAGAAGGTTTCAAAATATTTCATCGGGGAAATTTTGATTTTTTCACCTTTTTAGCTGTTTTTCATACACTTGCATGAATTCTCATTTTCGACCATTTCTCACCCATACAAAATGTATGGACAATTTTTCACCGATAGAATATTTTGAAACCTTCTGCAAATGAAAATATAGCTTGAATGCTGATGTTTGGTGGGAAGAAACCCGATGTACATTCATTTTTTATAATCTGCTGGTTCAGACATAGCGTGGCATCTCTAATGTGCAGTAGTGCGGTAGAACTGGATAATTGGCAAAAAAAAAACATACAACTCCATATTTTAAATAAGCAATATTATGATTGTCGGGTCAATTAATTCTAAATAAATATGCAAATAGAATCATGATGAATTATGCTTTTTTTATACTGATGAATTCATATCTCTGATGACCGCAAAAAATGTTTCTTTACTGCCATAAATGACTGTTTCAAAATCGGAAAACAATCCTACGTGTCCAACTAAGGAGCACTCACCGTAAGTAAATAAATGAACAATGGAACAAAGAGCAGAAGTATGCCACTTACAACCCCCTGGATTCGCATCCTGTTTGTCTGTCAAGTACTAGGAGGATCAAGGAGACAAAATGAGCCAAAACTCAAGAAGGAAAGAATCCCAAATTGCGGATTACATGCTTTATACAGCCCGGCCGGTGAAACAGCATAGCATCGATAGATGGATGGACGGATGTTTCACATTCCCGAACACCCTCCTGTGTGCGTGTATGCATGCGCATCCTACCTTCGTCCAATTCTCCGAGGCACTTGAAATCTCACCGGGGGGTCACATTGTGTGGGCTCTTGACTATACGACCGGCTTAGCTACCTCAGTTTCTTCGGTGATCATTCCTTTAGAGGAGGACGACCCGCACACCCGTACACAGAGGATGCATTTCGCGTCCTTTTGGCCTTACCTTCTCTGCTGTTGTTCTTGAATCTGTCATCGAGTAGTGGAGCGGCAAGTGTGACTTTCCTAATGGTGATCAAATGGAACTTTTAGTAGTTGAACATTGGTTTTAAATAAAATTCAAGTATTTTAGTACATTATAGAAGATGGGTCACAAGATTTTTGCATAAGAATATTTGAGGATGTTTTCCTCTGACAAAATAAAAACTCATTAGTAGAACTGGTACTGTCATAACAACGGATCAGATTAAAAAAAAAAAGCTTCTAAGTGCTCCTTATGTTGAGAAAGCTTGACTCATCCAAATAGGGTGCTCTTAAAATAATTGTTCTTATAAGTTCTATAGTATTCGTTAGGTAATGGAACGACATTTATCTTTAATAGTTGAAAACCACTGCGCTAGACGCACTGCCTAGAATCTGCTCAGGCAGCCATGTGCTGTTTCAGTCGAATGATCATTCACGATGCTTTGTTCTAGCTTCCCTGAGCAATTATCGTCCTCCCCAGAAGTTTGGGTGCGCTTCTGTATGTGTGAGTGCTTCGAGGGTCTTCAGCAGGTAGCGAGAATGATGTAGGTTAATTCACGAGACCAAACGGGATTTCCAACTGACTTTTATCGGAATGAAAACGTGGAATTTCCAGTGTGGCGAGGTGATTTTGGTTCTGTGAAGTAATTGCAGATATTTACATATTTTCGGGAAAGGTAACACAACAAAACTTGTTGGTGTAGGGTGTAGCATAAGCCATTAATCAACAATAATTAGTTTACGTTCCCTTTCCGGTGTGCTTAGAACGAACCGGAATGGAAATTCCCATCTAGAGCCATTCATGTGTTGCTCAGGTAAGTAGGAGCAAAAGGTTTTTGATTCAATTAAAAGAGGCAGTCTAGGACAAGCTTTACAAATCCAATATTCTCTTGATTTCCAAATTAATGCATGCGTTGCTATCACGATATGCATATCAAAGTATTTCAAATAAACACGATTATTAAATTACATCATCTTCGACATTTTTTTCAACTTACGACAAAAATGCAAAAGAGTACGTTTTTCCATACAAAATCCCATACAAATTTCAATATGGACGCGAAGGAATCGAAAAAGCTTTGTTTCAAAAAATCGACCATGTCTACCCAGTTTAATGTGCTATGGGTATCTAGCCTTTCATACGTGCTCAGAAATCTTTCGTCGTGTTAACGCTTCGTGGACCTACAATATTCGCCATTTCTCCATTTCTTGCCTCTTCAACAATACAATGGTCCAAAGCTTTGCTCAAACAGCATCAATTTACGCAAGAAACCATAATGATCCCAGCTGGGTTATTAGGCCAAAGTATGTGAAGTCGAACGGATCAATAGGCCTAATAGATAATTTGGTCGAATGAGCCTATGCAGTTGAATGATTTGAATTTGTTAAGAGCTGGGTCTTGCGGACTGACTCAATTTGCTCTCTCAGCGGGAGCCCAAATCGGGAGTCAAACATTGAGGTTATGTTCAACCTGTGTGATCGGTTAGGAAGTATACATAGGAATAAAAAAATATATTTTCAACTTTATTTTTTTTTTCAACAAACTGTATCTCACATATGATCAAACCATTTTCCATTTCTCATTTTGATTACATCCGCCGAGAAGCAATAAAACATTAACATGCCCTTTCCGACGGCAGCCTTTCACGGTACTGAAGCTGTGTAAATTGTGAATAAGCGATAAAGAACTGCAGCAAACATCTGCATTATCCTCTAATGTAAACAAACTTAGTTAAAGTCATGTGTACAAATTCAAGCTTGATTATTGTTTACCTCTTTTGAGAAAGCGCAGAGAGTAAAATCCGAAGAAAAGAGAAACCCGAATGACAGATCTGATCAAAGCAATTTAACACATGAAACGTGTTTCAAGATTTGCTTGAAAACAAAAAGGGGTTGAGTCCGCGTTACTCAGGATAAGAGGTTCGTACATTTTATTATTTAAGACACGGTAAAGGCTGGGTATGCTGTGCAATTCAGATCCCATTGTGATCCACTACACAGATCGAAAAAAGAATGTAAAATTCTGTGACATATGATGCACATGATTGGAGCGTGGGATGTCACAGAAGTTTACATGAGATATCATGTAAAAGTCATAAAATATCATGTAAACTTCCATTATATGTCATGTAATTCAGCATGACTCTGTGTGTTTACATGACATATAACACAAATTTACATGATATATCATGTAAACCATCATAACATTAAGTTTACATGACTAAACTGAAGTTTACATGACGTGTAAATCTCATTATTTTTATCTGTGTAGCCTCTGCCCGCAACTCCTATCCCTACCTCCTCGCGGTATCGACCGGAAACTATGAGCAACCTTAGGGAAGATCGGGTAACCAACCCCGGTGGGAACTTTGGTCGTAGGGTGACAGGAAAGGGGGGGTTGCTTCGGCATACCTGAGCGTCTGTTCTCCAGGAGGAGCGGCTCACAACAGCGTCTGATCCCCGTGTGAGGGGCGGCTGATATGCGTCCGAGTGCCAGGGAAGGACTCTAAGCTCAACTGTGCACTATGGTCCTCCGGAAAGTAGGGGGTTAGTGTCAGGCCCTACGAGCCAGCCGTAAAAAAACCATTGTAACGGAAAATCAGCAACAGAATAATACGAACCGAGACCAACGGCAACGACCCCAGCGAACAAAAAGGACTTGCGATTGGAAACTCGGTACGTGGCACTGCCGATCTCTCAACTTCATTAGGAGCACCCGCATACTCGCCGATCTACTGAAGGACCGCGGGTTCGGCATCGTAGCGCTGCAGGAGGTGTGTTGGACAGGATCCATGGTGCGAACGTTTAGAGGTAACCATATCATCTGCCATAGTTGCGGCAACACACACGAGCTGCGAACAGGTTTCATCGTGATGGGTGATATGCAGAGATGCGTGATCGGTTGGTGGCCGATCGACGAAAGAATGTGCAGGTTGAGGATCAAGGGCCGCTTCTTCAACTTCAGCATAATAAACGTGCACAGCCCACACTCCGGAAGTACTGATGATGACAAGGACGCATTTTACGCGCAGCTCGAACGCGAGTACGATCGCTACCCAAGCCACGACGTCAAGATCATCATAGGAGTTTGAACGCTCAGGTTGGCCAGGCGGAGGAATTCAGACCGACGATTGGTAAGTTCAGCGCCCACCAGCAGACGAACGAAAACGGCCTACGACTCATTGATTTCGCCGCCTCCAAAAATATGGCCATACGCAGCACTTTTTTCCAACACAGCCTCCCTTGTCGTTACACCTGGAGATCACCACAGCAGACGGAATCTCAAGTCAACCACGTTCTGATTGACGAACGGCACTTCTCCGACATTATCGACGTCAGGACCTATCGTGGCGCCAACATCGACTCCGACCACTATCTGGTGATGGTCAAACTACGCCCAAAACTCTCCGTCATCAACAATGTACGGTACCGGCGACCGCCACGGTACAACCTAGAGCGACTGAATTAACCGGATGTCGCCTCAGCATACGCGCAGAATCTCGAGGCCACGTTGCCAGACGAGGGCGAGCTCGATGAGGCCCCTCTAGAGGACTGCTGGAGTACAGTGAAAGCAGCCATCAACGACGCAGCCGAGAGCACCATCGGGTACGTGGAACGGAATCGACGGAACGAATGGTTCGACGAAGAGTGAAGAACGGTTTTGGAGGAGAAGAACGCAGCGAGGGCAGTAATGCTGCAGCAAGGGACTCGACAGAACGTAGAACGTTATAAACAGAAGCGGAAACAGCAGACCCACCTCTTTCTGGAGAAAAAGCGCCGCCTGGAAGAAGCGGAGAAATGGAACTGCTGTGCCGTTCCCAAGAAACACGGAAGTTCTATCAGAAGCTCAACGCATTCCGCAACGGCTTCGTGCCGCGAGCCGAAATATGCGGGGATAAAGACGGAGGCCTCTTGACGGACGGACGTGAGGTGACCGAAAGGTGGAAGCAGCACTTCGATCAGCACCTGAACGGCGTGGAGAACGTAGGCACGGGAGCCCACAACAACGAAGGAAACGACGACACCAGCGCAGAGGAGGACGGACATGAACCAACTCCCACGCTGAGGGAAGTTAAGGATGCCATTCACCAGCTCAAAACCAACAAAGCAGCTGGTAAGGATGGTATCGCAGCTGAACTCATCAAGATGGGCCCAGAAAAGTTGGCCACCTGTTTGCATCGGCTGATAGTCAGGATCTGGGAAACCGAACAGCTACCGGAGGAGTGAAAGGAAGGTTTAATCTGCCCCATTCACAAGAAAGGCGACCATTTGGAATGTAAGAACTTCAGGGCGATCACTATTTTGAATGCTGCCTACAAAATGCTATCCTAAATCATTTTCCGTCGTCTGTCACCTAAAATGAATGAGTTCGTGGGAAGTTATCAAGCCGGCTTCATCGACGGCCGGTCGACAACGGACCAGATCTTTACCGTACGGCAAATCCTCCAGAAATGCTGTGAATACCAGGTTCCAACGCATCACCTGTTCATCGACTTCAAAGCGGCATACGACAGTATCGACCGCGCAGAGCTATGGAGAATCATGGACGAAAACGACTTTCCTGGGAAGCTGACTAGACTGATTAAAGCAACGATGAACGGTGTGCAAAACTGCGTAAGGGTTTCGGGTGAACTATCCAGTTCATTCGAATCTCGCCGGGGACTGAGACAAGGTAACGGACTCTCATGTCTACTCTTTAACATCGCTCTGGAAGGTGTGATGCGACGAGCCGGGGAACGATTTTCACAAAATTCGGTCAATTTGTGTGCTTTGCGGACGACATGGACATTATTGCCAGAACAACGGTGGCAGAGCTGTACACCCGCCTGAAACGCGAAGCAGCAAAGGTCGGACTGGTGGTGAATGCCTCATAAACAAAGTACATGCTGGTAGGCGGAACCGAAAACGACCGGATCCGTCTGAGTATAATGTTACATTCGAGGTGGTGGAGGAATTCGTCTACCTCGGCTCCTTACTGACGGCTGCCAACAATGTGAGCCGTGAAATTCGGAGGCGCATCATCAGCGGAAGTCGGGCCTACTACGGGCTCCAGAAGAAACTGCGGTCGAAAATGATTCACCAACGCACCAAATGCACCATGTACAAAACGCTAATAAGACCGGTGGTCCTCTACGGACACGAGACATGGACCATGTTCGAAGAGGACTTGCAAGCACTCGGAGTTTTCGAGCGACGCGTGCTAAGGACGATCTTCGGCGGTGTGCAGGAGAACGGTGTGTGGCGGAGAAGAATGAACCACGAGCTCGCTTACTTTACGGCGAACCCAGCATCCAGAAGGTGGCCAAAGCCGGAAGGATACGGTGGACTGGGCATGTTGCAAGAATGCCGAACCCTGCAAAGCTGGTGTTTGCAACTGATCCGCTTGGCATAAGAAGGCGATGGGCGGACCAGGTGGAGCGTGACCTGGCGAGCATTGGGCGCGACCGAGGATGGAGAGTGGCAGTCACAAACCGAGTATTGTGGCGTACTATTGTTGATTATGTCTTGTCTTAAATGTGATGTTGAACAAATAAATGTATGTATGTACATATTATCGTTATTCAAATATGATAACCTTTTCATGAGCTTGTGTATGAGCATAGATGACCGCACAATTTGTAGTTGTTACTCCGTGACTGACCAGAGCAATCGAAACTGCACAAAGAACCAATGAGTAGAGCTTGGGACTAGCTTACCACTCTTAATTTACACAGTTCGAGAGCTCTCAACTTAAGTAAGGTCAATAACGGCACCGGCCACGTCCTTACGGTCATCGGGGATGGGAGGGAATGTTAATAAGACAAACGCTGTTATAAAGACCGCGAATCGCTGCATCTCCATGTTTGTCTCCGGAAGGAATTTTTGTTAGTAGAGTAGAGTACATTGTCAATCTGGGAGTCACCTATGGTAGGTAATGTTATTTGACAATGGATCAATAAACACTAACTTTCGCGCACAAATGACCACTTTTCTTTACGAAAACTTATCGAATAAAAGAAACCCTGTAGCGCGTCTCCACCCCATCAAGGAGCAGAAACTTTAAGCCCATTCCACGCAAAAAAGGACACATCAATAAACCAAACTAAATGCATCCACAAGATCGAACAGCACAATACAAACACTAAACACCCGTGCATCTATTGTTTTCGTTTTCGCGCGAGACAATAGCGAACACGATCGATCGGACTGACGATCTCCTGCGGCTGGAACATGAGGGAGGCGTTCCATTCGACCCGGGAGCCGCTCGAAGTAACCACCAGCAGCCATCACTGATGTCAACACGACCGTTGGGATCGAGTTTTGCTTCGCCTAGCCGGTTCCTCCAGCTCTACTAATCCCAACGAGTGGCAAGTACCAACACCAAATACATGTTGTCTCTGTCATGCATGACCATGAGCCCCATAGTTAACGCATCGGCCGCAATGAAACCCCCAAATCTCCAGACCCAAACCATTTTGTTTGTATCTTTACATAAATAAATATGTATAAGCGTAGCTTCTCTTATGTTGCGCAGGACTTGATTTGCCTGTGGCGTTGTTCGTTGTTCCTGTGATAATGGTATCGTAAGTCTACCTTAAGAAAATGGCGTGATCGACCCTGAGAACGTAAGCCCTGAGCCCTGAGTCGAGACTTACAATTGGCACCCAACTAGGGACTATGTAAGAGACATTTTTAAGATAGATAGACATTACTGTAGTAAGCTGTAATATAATCTGAAAGTTCTTATCAGCTATTCCATAGAAAATCGATATAATAGTTCTCCAAAGATCGTGATACTTGGCGAGTTTGTTGTTCATTTGCCCATGTGTATGTTTTGTTTCGTCATTGGGGTGACCTGTTTTAAGATGGAGGAGGCCCAAAATTTTAAGTTTATCAAAAAATTATACTTAAAAAATCATAACTCGAGTTAGAAGTTTGGCCGCTTGTAAATTCTGAACTTGAAGGAACTGCCAATTTTTTAAAGTAGGAAAAATCTCATAAGACGCTAGTGTTTCGTCTATCAATAAACTAAGCGAAACTTGAAAGTACAACTTTTGATGAAGAAACGTTTCTAATGGCGAAGTAATAGTACACTTAATCGTAGAACAGCTTTTTTCTAAAAGAATACAAAGAAAGAGGTGAAAATGCTGGTAATTTGGCTGTCAGTCGGTAACAGTATAAGCAGTACGAAACAAGTAACCAGTGTTACAAACGGGCGAGTTTTTGTGATGTAAAGGTTACCATATTTGAAGAGTATTGTGTTGTTCTTTGCTGTGCATGCATCGCTCCTGTGTGGAGTGAGCATTGCAGCAGTCGAAAATCCTGAAAGAAACCAGGGAGAAATTCCAGGAGAATCGTAGAACGTTTCCAGGTAGCAATCCCTGAATCAACCCCGGAAAAATCACTGCACAAATACCTGAGTGAAGTAGAAATGCCGTGAGAAATGAAGGAATCGTTAAAGCAATCTCTCGAGTAAATCCTGGAAGAGTCAATGAAGGAATCGTGAAAACAACTATGAAAATATCTTTGAAGGAATCCAGAAGGTATCCCCGAAGGAGTTTCTGAATTAATCTCAGGAGAAATACCTTAACGAATGACTTAAAGAATCACGGAAGTTCATCAATGAAGGAATAAATAAAAATCTCGGAAGAAATATCTACAAAATGTCTGGAAGAGTCCTTGAAACAATTCTCAGGAGGAATCTCTAAAGAAAACCTAAAAAATCAAAGCAAAATCGGTCAAAGAAATTCTGGGTGAAATTCCTCAAGGACTTTCGGAAGGAATCCTGGAAGCAAACCCGGAGGTAATCCCGAATGGAAACTCGGAAAAAAAAAACAAAAGAAATCCCTGAAGAAATTTCGAAAATATTCCGTGAAAAATTCACTGAAGCAGTCCCCAATAGGAAACGTTGGATGAATCCCTGATGGAAAACTGCCAGAATTCCTGAAAAAATCCTTGACAGAATCCTGGAGAAATCCATGAACAAATTGCAGGAGAAATCTCTAGAGAAACCCAGAGAAGAGTATCAGAAGGGATCCCGGAAAAAGCTCTGGAAGAAATCCATAAAAGAATCTTGGGAAAATTCAATGAAAGAATCCCATGAGAAATCTCTGATGGAATCGTTAACGCAAACCAAGGAAATTTTTCTACAGAAATCCCGGAATAAGTCCATAACGAACTCCCGTTATAAATCTCTGAATCCCTGAAAGAATCCAGAAGGAATTCCCAAAAAAATCCCTAAATAAATCGTGGGTGGTATACCTGTAAGAATTTCGGAAGGAATCCTAGAACAAAATACTTAAGGGAACCATCAATAAAGGTATGTGTTTATGAGCGCGGGAAACGGATCAGGCTTCGGCCACTGAAATAATCACTTCGCGACGTATCTTATTGAAAGTAACTATACACTTAACTTCTACGGTTTATTGAAGAACGATAGGTGTCGATACAAAGGACGTCTATTTCCCGGCGAATCTGATACAAAACTAAACTTTATTAGGCTATGTACACGATCAGCTGACCATGAGAGAATTGGTATACTCCTAGTATACTCAAATATCTCATTCTCTTATCTCTTATCATAATTCAGTTCGGTTGAAATGACAATAGTGCAAGCGTGTAACAAACGAGGATCGATAGAGTTAGAATGTTGTTTCATCTTCTCGCATATACCCTCTCGGTTAACCCTCGCGTGACCATGCCGGCCGCCTTGAAATCTTGGAGATTTCAAAAATACTACCTGACCCTACGCTAAACTTATCTACTGCCATCTGTATTGGTTTGTTTTGGAATTCACATTGTTTCTTCATATATTGAACACTGTCGGTCGCCGGGTTGACCGCATTATATACTTCTGCTGCTGCTGGAGCTGGACGTGTTGTTCTGCTACTGCTTCGACATCGATTGGAAATGGCACGACCTTGACCCATACTCGTCGGTAAACATTGAACTGCTGCCGTTGATGCTGTTCGACGTGGATGGGAACTGGACTTCATGATGGACGTGGGATGGATTTGCTCTGGACCTGGATGCTGGATCTTTCTCGCTGCTGTGCTTCATCGAGCTTAATTGGGATCTTCTTCGTTGTAGGATTGTGGATAGTGACTCTTCGGTTGGTAGATGCTCTGTACGCGTGGATGCTGACGCGGTACGTTGAACCTTTGGATGGTTTGTGTACTCGGTTGCTCTCCGTGGTGGTGGTACGTCTTCGATGATGACTAGACGGGGCCCCTGTGGCCGCCGTCGGCGGTGCTATGAATCAAATGAACGGGTGCTTTTTTAAACTGAATTACTGAACAAAACAAGGACTTGCCTGAAACGGAGGCCAGTTGGCCTCCGCGGCGCCGCCAGGCGCTGATGATACCCCTACACGTCACGATGGTGATTGTCGTTACTTGCTGGAGAGTTGCTCATGTGCTGACGGAACATCAAAGTACCGAGACCGTTGTTCGAGTTGGCCATACTCGTTGACGATCTCTTCGTTGGTTCCTGGAGGATGAATAGCGCTCTTCTACCTCCGCTGCGGGCTCGCGTACTTGTACCTCAAATAGCCAAGCGTGGAATAGTGTTTAGCAGGGTTTCTGATAGTGCAGTCTAGGACTGCCACGGTAACTGACTTCACGGACAAATCTGGACAATGCTGAACCTAGTTCAGACCGACTGCTACATGCACCGTTCATGCAAAACCACCACCAGAACAAAACAGATTACCTCGATAATTGGAGAGGCCGGATCGAATAGTGACTTCCATCGTTTCTTGGACTGGAAACGAGGACGGAATGTGGCTCCGAATGAAAAATAAGCCGATTAACTTTTTGAAATTTAATAAAATACTTAACTTAACTGGTCTGCGGAGGCCTTTCGACCTCCGCCGGTGGAGGGGTCCTAGTTCTCCCCTGCTGACGATTGGAAACTGTCGCTGATTGGAAGGATGCAGACCTTCGAGATTGCTCGTTTGTAGCTGCCATCCTTCGTTCGAACAGTCACTACCCGAATGTTTCCGTCTGCTCCAGTGTGTACCTCGGTTATTCGACCCAGAAGCCAACTCAACGGTGGCTGATTCTCGTCCTTCAGCACCACCATTGTTCCGACCTTCACGTTGTCTCGCTTCTTGGTCCACTTCGTGCGGTTATGCAGGTTTGATAAATATTGAGTGGACCATTTCCTCCACAAAAGTTGCACAAAATGCTGCACGGTTTGCCATGCAGACAATCGGTTTTCCGGTAAGCCATCAAGGTTCGGCTCCGGAATCGCTGCCAACGGACGTTGGATGAGGAAATGACCCGGTGTTAGAGCCACGTAGTCACTGGGGTCGTTGCTAACCGGAGTGAGCGGGCGAGAGTTTAGAATTGCTTCAATCTGCGTGAGCAGTGTCTGGAACTCGTCGTACTGCAGGGTTCTTGCCCCGATGGTTCGTTTCAACAGTGTTTTGAAGGACTTCACGGCGCTCTCCCACAATCCTCCAAAGTTTGCGGAGTGGGCGGGGATGAAAGGAAACTCTATATTGTCGTTCGCTGTTTCTCTGACCACGGTGTTCTGGAACTGTTGTCACACATGATGAGAGACGGTCTTCCTCGTCGTGACGTGAAACGTCTGAGGGAAGCTAAGAATGCCTGAGACGTTTGATCAGCTACCAATTCCAGGTGGGCTGCCTTTGTTACCAGGCAAACGAAAACGACGACAAAACATTTCACGGGACGGGCAGATCGCTGAGGATATTTCATTTGGAATGGTCCACACAGATCAATGCCGACGCGTTGGAAGGGACTACAAGGTGTAACCTTCTCTGACGGAAGATCCGCCATCAGTTGCTCGTGAATCTTCGGCTTGACACGGAAGCAGCGAACACAGTCGTGGATAACCTTTCGAGCTACATTGCGAGCATTTGTTGGCCAGTATTTTCCGCGAACGGACGAGACCAATAGCTGCTGTCCCGCATGGAACAAATTCTGATGGTATTCAGTCATGACAAGCGTGGTGAACGGATGACGATGATCAATGACATATGGGTGTTTCCGGCCTGCAGGAACCTTGGCGTTCCGCAACCGGCCGCTGACGCAAATAATGCCATCTACCATCTCGGGATTCAGTGAAGCGATACGGGAGGAATCTTGAACCGTTCGACCACGTGACAATTCGGCGTATTCTTGCGGAAAGGATTCTTTCTGGGCGAGGCGAACTAGCAAACGAAGCGCTGCGTCACGTTCGGCGAGCGTTAGACGACCTTGCTTGCGACGCTCCCGATTTGGGGCTCTCGCATTGAAGCAGAACCGTTGCAGGAAGGCTACCAGCGTCACAAGATCTGTTAGTGATGACCGACGACTGAAGATTTCGCTAGGCTCCGCGCTGGGCAACAGTGCAGAAACAGCTCCCTTTTCCTCCAGAATCGACGGCTGAAGTTGACTTGTGTCCGGTTCAGAATTTGGCCAGTTTGCTCGGTCTTGGAGTAGCCAGTGAGGTCCATGCCACCAGAGGGACTCGTACTGTAGCTGTGGGGGTGCCATGCCCCGAGAAATGATGTCTGCTGGGTTCTCTGTTCCGGGAACGTGATTCCAGGTCCCGGCCTTGGTGACGTGCTGGATCTCCGATACACAGTTGCTGACGAATTCTTTCCATCTGGAGGGAACTGACGCTATCCAGTATTTCACAATTGTCGAATCTGTCCAGAAATGCGATTCCACGGTCATGTGGATGCTGTCGATAACCTTCTCGTAGAGATGTGCGAGTAACAGTGCCGAGGAAAGCTCGAGTCGTGGAGTGGAGAGTGACTTCTTCTTCTTCTTCTTGAGATTCTCTAGAGGAGCAACTCGAGACTTCGCTGTAAGCAACCGTACGTCTACGGTACCATCATTTGTAACGGTTCGGATGTAAATGCACGCGCCGTGAGCCTTTCGCGAAGCATCACAGAACCCATGTAGTTCGACGGATTCCAGTGACTTTGTGACTCCAATCCAACGTGGAACCATGATTCCGTCCAAGCCGATCATGTTTCTGCGGTACTCTAGCCATCTTTCCCTCAACTCTTCGCTTAATGACTCCAGGAATCCTCATGAAAACGCATTGGCGAAATCACACGAACTTCTTCTAGTATGTAAAGAAAAAAAAAACTCGGAATGATCACACCCAGTTCCATGTCGTCGGGTGACCGCAACCACTCCTTAGCTCCTTCAAGTGTGCATCCATTTTTATCACTTCACGAGGAAGGACAATGTGCACCTGCCCCAAACTCGTGTCACTTTTCAATTTTTCCTTCGAACAATAAAACGCGACCGAGAATTTCATCGCAACTGCCACAAACATGCGTCACTTTCCGTTTTTCCGCCGAACAATGCAACCCGATCGAGATCCCCATCGCAACTGCCCCAAACACGCGTCATTTTTCACTTTTTCCTTCGAATAATCCATTTTTTTTTTGCTGAGATTTTCACAGCTGAGTAATCAGCAAACGAGTCCGCAAATCTGTTTTGAGTATGTAGTAAGACACTGTGACTTACTGCTGGCAAATAAGTATTTATTTGTTAGAATTAAGTCGCAGTGCATTCTGCGCAACAAAATCACCGCTGCCGTGACTCTTCTGTGACAAATGTGTTACTTGGGGAAAGAATCTGTAAAGAAATTCCTTTGGACATACCCAGAGAAACCCTCACGAGAGGAATTCTAGAAGGAATTCTTAGAAGAAGAATTTGAAGATATTTGAAGGAAAATAGAATATCCCAGGAAAAATCGTGGATGAAATATCAGGAGAATTTTCAGGAGAAAAGCTGAATGTGTTAGGATTCTTGCTTGAAGAGTTTGTTGCGTTGGTAGTTATATCTGTAAACGAGAATTCATTCGGAAAATGTCCCATAAAGTTTGTGTAATGTGTATTCTAAGAGCCAATTTCGTAGGCTGCCATACTAGTCGCCATAAGGATGGGATTTTGCAGAGTATTGCAACAATATCTAACCACAAACAATATTTCAAAATATTGAGAATCTTTAAATATATGGTGTTCTAGACAACTTTGATAATTTCGTGAAAAAAAAATAAATCATTGGGATTTCTGGGTATTTCAAATTAAGCAAAATTTTGTGAGTTGATATATCATGACATCATTGTAGCTTTATTTTTTTTTTTTTGGTTTTGTGTGCCATCAGTAATCTCACGCTCCCATATTCATCCTATTCGAAAACAAGCGATTACGGTAACGATTGTTGCCGTTTTTTTTTTGTTTTCATGGGTGCTCACTTCTAAAAAAATACAAAAATAAGAAACAAAACAAATATCGTTTTAAACCTTTGTTTTTCGTAGGATGAAAATTGGAGCCACATGCTGAATAAGGGAACCAACACTCTACAATATGCTATAATTAATGTCACAAAACGCAACCATCGTGTGCATCCTCTGCTCCTAAAAGTCGCATTTCTGAACCCCAACCGATCTAGAGGCAATTGGGCGCAATAACTGTACGCGATACGCAAAAGATTCCCCTCTTCCCAAGTTAAACCGAAACACGGCAAGCAGCATAGCTCCCTCGAAGAGCAGCGAACAAAACGCACCCAACTCCCGCACGGCAATCAGCGCCAGCAGCAGTGCTCGCTCGGAATCCGGAAGATTCTGATTGGTTCTGGAGTAGCAGCAGCAACAGCAGCGCACCCACTGCACTGCCTCACCACCCCCGCCCGAAGGCACTCACTAACCTGGTGGCAGACCGATCGACCGGGCCCCTCGACGTCTCGCTCGATGCGACGACGACGACGACGACCACGACGATGGTGAATCGTGCAACGAAGAAAAAATCAGCGGGAGGGGTCATAATCACTTCTTTCCCAACCGCCGCGCGACTCCGGGCCCAGTCGACGATCGACGATCACGTTGCGCTTCTTTGCTGGAAGAAGATTCTTTGTTCGGCGCAAAACGGTTCTTAATCCGATGCAAGGAAAGAAAGCAAGGCGAGGTGCTGGGATGAGAGAGAGAAAGATTTGAATGCGTGGTTGGAGCGAGACGGGATGAGTGGAAGCGGGAGAGTGAGGGAGATGACTGTATGATTGGGTTGGCACTCAGTGAGAAGATGAAGAACTCAACATAAACGAGGGAAAGACGCAACATAGAAAAAGCTCATGTTGTTAAGGCATTCCTCGATCAACCCTCTTGAACGATCCACCGTAGTCTGACGTATTCTGTGAAGTGCAATCAGGTCTGGCAAAGAGAGTGAGAGCGAGCGCGCGGTCGCTCACTGATCTTACCCTTAAGATCGGGGCACTCGGCGCTGGATACTACTTGGCAGGCAGTTAAGTTTGGTTCGCGGAGGTAGACACTTTTCAGTTGATCGTCTGAATCTGCGGTGATCGTTCATGGAAAAGTTTCGCTGTGCAAATCCTTTTTAATTGAAGGCCTATGAAATCGAGATAAAGTGCAAGAGTGAGACGAAAAGAAAAGGTGTCAATTAAGGCTTAGCAGGTTTTATTTGTGTTTCGCGAGAAAACGGATTACTGCGGTTGTTGATCACTGTATATTTGGAACAAGGTTTCGTTGAAGAGCTGCTCTCTCTCGCATAGCGAGGGGGTGAACGCTGTGTGTACCTGGCCGAATTGGGTCATCCAAAAGTGTTGTGGAGTCTCATGGTAGTGAATGAATGTGTTCTGAAAAGAATAATAAAAAAATAATTGAAAATGTGAGTGCTCGATCAATTGAATCAAAACATAGCTAATGAAAGGGCACAGTGATAAAGTGAAATAAACAGTGATCGTTGCGTTGATCAACAAGAGCATGCACAGATTCGGTGTTGATCCTGCGGCGTTACATCTTCTCACGTTGAGTCAACGCTTAGATGCGGAAGTTAACCCGAGCCTTAAGCAGCCAGAAGACCGTCGTTGTGAACAGAAGCAGCAACAGCAGCAGAAGAAGACAATTACAGCAGTACTATAAACTAGAAAACTTCAATCGAACACACTTTCGGCGGAAACGAACCATCCTGCACGGTCGTCCGCAGTACCTTTCCCAAACATTCTCGGCGGACAGGAGTTGATTTTACAACCTCTCGAGCGTTTCTTTCTACGCCCAAGTTTCACCGCAAACTCTCGACCAGACGAAACAAAACAGGAAGCAATTATCAAACCGGGCAGCTATTGGAAGCAAAGGTAAGAGACCCTTCAACCGGAGGAGAAATGATTGGACCATTCGATGCTCTTCTTGGCATTCTTCGCTGGCACCACACCCCGATGACGATCGAACCCTCTGACGATCGGCACGGCTAGATAACAGAGTTCACCTTTTTTCGGCACCTTCTAAGCCAAAGTACTGGCATAAATCTACGGACCTCGACGTCGGCGGCAGCAGCATAGGATCTCCGAGCGAGCTGCCCGGGATGATCCTCTCGATTGACTTTTTACGTTGCATCGCTGCAGCAGGCGTCCATCTTCATTTTGCCTGGAAAACCATTAAGAACCACTTATCTAAAAGTTAAGATCTTTGTCCTTCTTTGCGTCCGTCGTCGTCGTCGTCATCGTCCCTCTTGATGAGTGTGTTTTATTTTATGCATCCCATTCTCGGGAGATCTGCGCCACAAGATCCTTTGTTGCACGCTGGCTGCTGAAAGTTCTTCATACCTTTCTTTGTGCCGTACCAAATGACCACATTATTTTCATCCGAGAACCGGTGCGGTGTGTTTGCAAGCGCCATGTTAGTGCGAGTTGGCGAAAGAGCTACGTTCAGGATTTTTTGTTTTCCTGCATTGTGATAAGATCGTGAGAAATCCGGCGCTCAACTCGGTGTGGAACGGGTGGTACGTGACTTTTGACCCCAGATTTCGGCGGAACTTGCTATTTGAATCGCGATTGACGCACGTGACTGGTGGTCCAGATTCAGAGATACGGGACGACTATGTAAAAGACCAACGTGAGAACATTTGGGCTGTTTTTGGAGGAGATTTTCGTAAATATTCGCAGAATGTGTCGCCTTTGCGTCATATTGATGCAACCGGTTAAAACTTTGAAATTGTTTTTTTTTTGCTTATTCTATCAATTCTCCATCAAAAGCTGGATTTTCAAATAACACCGTACGATCGAAGGTCAAAACAGTCAAGTTTTCCACGAGCAATGTTGTTGCATAATTACATATGCCAATTATGCAACACATGTCAATTCTGATTTGAAATTTCAAACCGATTGAAATAGGGATTCCTTAAGAAATTACACAAGGGCAGAGAAGAGAAGTTGGGACAAACCTATGTTGGGTTAACCCGAGACCCCTTTCCACACTTCTGGAATAAATTTTCAGTACAAAACGTGTAGAAAATATTTTTTGGCTGCGTTGCTATTTTGAACCTATGGCTCAAATAAAGTGCATATATTTACACAATGTGACTGTCAAATAAATAAAGGTATTATTGAACATCGAAAACCCTTCCAGAGCAAATTTCTTGCTATGCCACTGTTACGACACATTCGAAATTAAAGCAGAAAGGCAACGCAAACAAAGCCAGCCTTTTACTTAATCTATATATATATATATATATATATATATATATATATATATATATATATATATATATATATATA
Organism: Aedes albopictus; assembly: GCF_035046485.1. Lineage (NCBI taxonomy): Eukaryota > Metazoa > Arthropoda > Insecta > Diptera > Culicidae > Aedes > Aedes albopictus. The sequence continues at coordinate 215,116,080 of NC_085137.1, forward strand.
TATATATATATATATAAAAATGCAGTGGCATACGTGGGACCGCGCATAACTTGCGAACGGAAGGTACAATTTTGGTCGTCTTAGTTTTGTTCTGTTAGTTTTCACCCAAGGAAGGTTTATGAGGCCAAAAACATGGAAAAAATGAGAGTTTTTGAAAATCGATCTTCCATACATTTTGACCGGGGATTTGGTCTTGCCTAGAAACTTGAAACGTCAAAAAACGCAGTAGGCAAGACAAAGTTTGCCGGGTACAGCTAGTATCTATATATATAAAAATGCAGTGGCATACGTGGGACCGCGCATAACTTGCGAACGGAAGGTACAATTTTGGTCGTCTTAGTTTTGTTCTGTTAGTTTTCACCCAAGGAAGGTTTATGAGGCCAAAAACATGGAAAAAATGAGAGTTTTTGAAAATCGATCTTCCATATATTTTGACCGGGGATTTGGTCTTGCCTAGAAACTTGAAACGTCAAAAAACGCAGTAGGCAAGACAAAGTTTGCCGGGTACAGCTAGTAAGGTTTATTTTTGAAATCTATAGCTCGACTTCTAAATCCACAATTGAAGTATACTTGAACATTCAAAAATAAAAAAAAAATAAAATAAAATTTAGGGCAGTTCTTTTTGATGAAGATAGTAAAAATACAACAAAACGCAAAAAACGCAAATTCAAGTCCACTCTTTTGATTGCATTGAGAATGTCAGGGGCCGGCGGTGTCAAATTTGGCTAGATTTTTGCTTTCAGTTTGTCCGTCGCGTCGTCTTTTTGATTATGTACGGAAGAAAAATGGAAAAATCAGTTCCGCTGGCATATTTAAGACGAGTAGATGATGGCGCCCGAAGCATATTCATTTTAATGAATGCTTACTAAGATTTCACATACATTGGTGAACTCGTTCCATGCTACCTGTAGATATGTTGCTGCATACCAATTTCATTTTGTATTATCAACGATTGTTTCAAAACAAAACTGTCAATGAATAATTATAACAATTATGCTGGTATTAATTACTGGCATTCAGAATCGGACACAGTAGTGTTTTCCTTCTATATTGCAGATTACACCCCAAATTTGACTACCACACTGTTTTTAGTACACCTCAAAAGTATGATAAAAGTGCACATTTACCTCAGATCGCCTCGACGTCTTCGGTACACTTATTGTTCTATTTATAAAGAATAAGTGCACCAAAGGGGTATACAGTTAGCCTAGTGGTTAAGGCTATGGATCGCCAATTCGGAGATGGCGGGTTAGATTCCCGTTCCGGTTGAGAAAATTTTCTCGACTCCCTGGGCATAGTGTATCATTGTACTTGCTACACAATGTACAAATTCATGCAATGGCAGGCAAAGAAAGTCCTTCAATTAATAACTGTGGAAGTGTTTAAAGAACACTACACGCTCAGAAAACCGTTCTGATAAACGTGAACAAACAAACGCAATTATGAGAACAAGCAAATATACACCGTGGGCCCATATAGCCGAGGCGGTAAACGCACGGGTATTCAGCATGACCATGCTGAGGGTGACGGGTTCGATTCCCGGTCGGTCCAGGATCTTTTCGTAAAGGAAATTTCCTTGACTTCCTTGGGCATAGAGTATCTTCGTGCCTGCCACACGATATACACATGCAAAATGGTCATTGGCAGAGGAAGCTCTCAGTTAATAACTGTGGAAGTGCTCATAGAACACTAAGCTGAGAAGCAGGCTTTGTCCCAGTGAGGACGTTACGCCAAGAAGAGGAGGAGGACACCGTGAACTGGAACTAGTTCCAGCTGTCAATATGGGCGTTCTAGAAAACGTGAAATCTAGTTCATGGTGTACATTTCTTATTGTTGTTATCGTTGCCATGCATAGTTCACGTTTGTTCCCGTTGCCGTGATTGGGAGTGCACGTATATCGGAACGGATTTTTTTGCGTGGTTTGAAGCGAGGCAGGCCAAGTCCCAGTGGGGACGTAAAGCCATAAAAGAAGAAAAAAAAAGAAGTGTACCAAAGAACTCAACTCGATCCGACGTGGTTCTGCGCTGCAATCACACTTTGAAGGTGTGTGCACACTATTCTGTCAGTTCAATTTGGGGTGCTGTCAGCAATATCTAGTGGAATGTAGTGTATCATAAGAACAGGTACACCAAGTGCATTTCAACAAACACTAAGTTGAGTCAGAATGTCATGATAAAATCAATAGACGTATTTCATAGGTGGTGTTTGGTGTTAAGTGCAAAGTACGGCTCGTTAATCCAAAGCTTATCAGTGTGACAAAGGCGAGAATTTGTTCATATATTATTAGGTTACATAAGATGCTACATTTCATCGCAATTGTACAGCTATACCTGAACTAAACACTAAGAGCGTTATCTTCCAATGGTCATTTTACATTTATACATCATGTGAGATATACAATCATACTCTTTGTCCAATAAAATCAAGAAAATTTCCTGGACCGAGCGAGAGTCGAACTCGTTACCCTCAGATGGTTAACACCGTGTATCGCATAAAATAATGCTTCAAGTCAAATAGTGTGATTATTGGCAGATCAATGAACGTATATCATCTTCATTTTTGTACGCGTAATGCAGTTTCCATGTATTTTATACGTTTTACCACAGACAAACAGACGTAACACTTTGAACAGTTTTCAATTCAAATCATGGTCACGGAAAAATATTCGCCCAATGCTAAAAGGACTATGTTTGGCCTACTACCAACTAGGTGGCGGTAGTGAGCAAACGTCAAACTCGAACAAAAACGACGCGAGCGCCACGATTGGGCAGTTGGCCAACTATAAAATTTTGAAAAAGAACGTTAAATCGGTGTACGATGGGAATTATCAGAGTGTTACGTCTGTTTGTCTGTGGTTTTACCATTCTTGTCCTTAGGGTAGAAATTTACTTTGTCATACGCGCTAATTCCCGTCATATCAGACGGAAAAGAGCCTATAGTTACAGATATTTCAACTTATCATCACCAAAGACTCATAAGATGGAGGCAAAATTATGTAGACTGTCAATAACCGGCACATATAGCACTGTAAATCGAATAATTACGCAACATTTCGAATTCACTTTACTTACGAATTCATATTTTTTCTCGTTTTGCCTATGACGAAGGCAACCGCACCAAAGCAGAAGCTAGCCGAATTGTTCTTCATCACGGTTAAATTTCACTTCGCCAGTTTCACTTATTGATCTGACCTTCAATTCACACCCAACAAAAGCTCTGTGGCATTCCATCCAAAGTTGAATTTCACTGCTGCATAATGCAGTAAAAGCTGTTAAATTTTTGAAATAAATTGTTTTTCCCGTCGGTAAATTGTAAACAAACAGTTGTCTTCGTCTTCAAGCAAATGTGTTTCCGTGGATTTTCTGCTTACAAAACGTCGTATTGCACAACCACAGAGAAAGATTTCTTCGTTGCACAGTGATGGCGTTTATGATCTGGTGGGCCAAAACATTAATTGAAATATGTTGGTCGTTATTCTTAAAAGCTACATCTATCTCAATAGTACTTTGAACACACGATTTGATTTGGAATGCGTAGAATTTGAACGACTTGTCGAATACACAACTACGGTAAAATCGCATTTTTTGACTGTCCTATGTACAGTAGCCTGGTATACGGTTTATATGGGAAAATACAAAAAATGTAAAAACTAGCTCCTGTATACTTTTTGAGTTCCTCTTTGGTCCCATATCAACTGTGCAAAATTTCTGATCGATCGAAAAAACTATATTTTAGCGCCCGCCATTCTTAGTTTTTCATACGATTTACTATGGGGAAATTTTACGTCTGCAAGGAAAATCGCTAGGAGTCATCCCTAGATCCAAAAAATTAAGTCAATGAATGATTTCTGTAGAAAACTTCACTAGGAATCAGACCTCCGAAGACCGCATACCGATGCGACGTTCGTGGAAAAAGTTATCAAGACTCACCGATCGACAAAATGACGAGATTTTATTATTTATTGTTATTCCTTATACATGCTAAACAGCATTGGCATGCCATTCGGTTTTCAGTTAATAACTTTTTCCACATGCCTTAGAACGTTTTGCGCGTCTTCGGAGGGTTGGTTTCTCGTAAAATTTCCAATAGAAATCATTCATCGATTTATTTTTAGGGGTTAAGGGGCAACTTGTGGCGGTTTTTCTTTGAAAAAGTGATTTTCCCCATAGTAAATCGTATGAAAACTTAAAACGGCTGGCGCTAAAATATAGTTTCTCCGATCGAGCTGAAATTTTGCACAGTTGATATGGGACCAAAAAGGAACTCAAAAAGTGTACAGGAGTAAAATGTCTTTCGGTGTCCCACTACAGTGCACTTACACGGATGTTCCGGGTTGTTCCGGAACCACAAATGGACCACAGCAACCAAATAGACAACCGATATTATCCAGAATGCGATTAACTCTTGATTTGCGGCTTCAGAATAAATATCAATATCATATCCCAGAGATTTTTTTTTTAAATTAGCCCCACCCTAATGTTCCGGGTTGTCCCGGATTGTTCCGGAACCACAATTGGACCATAACATGCAACTGATATTATCCGGAGTGCGGTTGACTTCTGATTTGCGGCTCCAGAATAAATATCGGGTGCGAAAGTATTATTGGATGACAATGATTTTGCTTTCCGTAAGGAACTCGGATTGATTCCGGCCCTCTAGCTGGCCAGGGTGAGGCCTCCGGTCAACGAGACCCCCACCAATCGATTCAGCACACTTTTTCCAAGCGAAAATGGTCTCAGCCGTTGGCAGAACCCGTTACCCAGCTGAGAAAATGAATTTAGTCGTGTTTCGGGTTCATTTTTTCCCACTGTGCAGTGTCATGTAGAAGGTGTGATGGGAATTGAACTCATGTTGTGCACGAAATAGATGTGTAGATTTACGAATTAGCCATTGTAGTCAAATTGTCCATGAGGCATTGGGCGAGGTGCAAAAATAAACTTGATTATTGTTGGTCGGTGCTTAATATGACGGGAATTAGACTAAAAACCCTTTAACTATTTTCAAATTATTCCTACGAATACGAGTAGTCGTATTGGACAAAATGTCGTCAGCAACCTTTGGAGCATAGTGGTTTCGCAGCGTGGCGTCACGAACACTAACGCAAATCTACTGGTTGAAAATATGCCCATTTGATTTTGCCGGGAACAGCTGATTTTTGTTTACTATTTTCCACCAGTAACTAAAGTAGTGTTCGTGTAATGCAACGTGTACGTACACGCAACACCACCAAAAGCAGAAACCACTATTACACGGTCAACTAGCCAAAGCAATGGTTGCAAAAACAGCGTTTGCTCCATCAGATTACTAAAATAGGTAGGCAGTCACAGAGTATGGTTTAAGGCTCAAGCATCCGTCATCATTTTTCGGAAAATAAAAAAGCAGTTTTCTCGCTGTAAATCAAAACATCGACCATGAAAATATATTCACTGCATTCCACATGAGGAATAGGATGCAGTGAATATATTTTCATGGTCGATTTTTCGACTTACAGCGAGAAAACTGCTTTTTTATTTTCCGAAAAATGATGCAGGATGCTTGAGCCTTAAGGGAAGTTTCCTCAAAGCGTTTCATAGAAACGATCTTTGAACACGTTTGATGCGTTTTGGGTGCATTGCGTGGTATAGTGACCATACCTGAAAGTCGTTCCTTTGGAGCCGACCAACTTCCCAAGCAACACACATGTTAAAATAGAGTTACGACAGCGCAAGTTTTGGTTGTATAGAAGTTTATTTTACGTAATTTTAACATTGTGTTGAAATAACGTAAAATAAACTTCTATACAACCAAAACTTGCGCTGTCGTAACTTTTATATAACATGTGTGTTACTTGGGTTATACTTGATACCTGAAAGGCGTACTCTGGAATATTGCGGACGAGTGCACAGTAGAGAGCCTTCGAGGTATGCCGCTATCTAGGAATGGTAGTCAAAATTGTGCTGGCAGTCGCGCTCCTTCTTTTCCAACTTCAGATAGTCTGCCAAATTCACACAGAGCAGGTAAAACAATCGCAATCCAACAAACGCTGGGGTGAATAAGAAAGTTGTTATTGTAAAGCGTAAAAAGGTTACCAGTTCGACACAGAAGCTGCATAATATGCTACATCGCATCGCAACAGTACACACTGCAAATCGCATAATATAATAATTCAAGTCACATAGCGTAAAAATTGTTCCGCCAATGAACGTATATCGCCTTCACTTTTGTATGCATGACGTATTTTTGATCCTATTTTATGTTATTACTTTCCCATATAGAAGTACGTATATGTAACATGATCTTAATCTGCATTATGCGTGCAAATTGATCATTTGGAAGATATCTCCGTTCATCGTAATACTTAAAAGGCTTGGCTTGTTTCACTCCCACATATCAGCAAATACTTTTGATGCATTATCACCAATTCGATTTTTTCCTGCTTCGCGTTCCAAATGTTTTGCCGATTTTACCGGATTGGTTGAAAGCCCCGTTTGATACGCCCGAGTGTGCCGTGCATTCTAGCTAGCACACTGTTAAACAGCAGGTCCATCAGCTTAAGTCCCCTTCAGTATTCCAACAAACTAGAGCATTTGCTCAAAATTGTTACGCATTTTTTAAACATGCTTTAATCAATCTGGCAAGTTACCTGGGGAGCTCTATGTGATCGACAGTTTCGACAGTATATCGCCTAAATATCGATGAGCTCAGGACGTGGCGTATGACACAAATTTCCGAAATGGAGAAGAACGTTCCTCTGGAGCTGACATACTAATACCAGGATCCGCCGTTAGACTTTACAAATGATCAACACTTCCGAGCCTATTTTGATGAGTTCAGCTGCGATACCATCCTCACCAGCTTCATTATTGCTCTTTAGCCGTTGAATGTCATCTATAACTTCACCCATCATTCGCCCTGTTGACGTAGTCATTTCTTTCACTGCCTTGATCCTTAATGCTTGCGTTTCCAACTCAATTCAGGTGTTAGTCATGGTGCTGCTTCTTCCTTTCGATCACCTCATGGTGACCCATCAGAAGGCTCCTGTTCTTATCCCATACACATTTCAGCATGCTGAACGAAGCTCTTTTGGGATGGGTTGAACTTCTGGTAAAACTTCCGTGATTCCTGAGAACTGCAAAGGAGTTCAATTATCTCCATTATCTCTGCTTTCTGGGAGGTTAAAGTACATGACTGTCACGCCGAAAACCTGGGATCAAGTCGCACCACTGAGAAACTTTCAATGTGAGTTTGCTTCTTTCAGAAGTAAAGTTAAGCCGTTGGTCCAGAGATGAACTAGCCTCACGTTAAACATATCTTTAATAACACAGCGCAACGTTGTTTTGTCTCAAGTGCAAACTTATGTGTCTCTGACAGATTTTGGGCCATTGAATCCGAATCCAGGCACAGATTTACTCCAGCACGTCACAATTTTGAGCGTTGGAAACACATAAATTGCTCTTGAGACAGACCAATAGTTAATTTTGGTTTCGCTGGGTAAGGGGGCATCCATACAGTACGTCACGCTTGGAGTAGGGAGGGGCATTCTGAAAAAGTTCCACAGCAATGTCTTAAGTATAGGAAAAACCCGTACGAAGGAGGGAGGGTGGATTGAAAATTATTATATTTAGCGTGACGTATTAAATGGATGCCCCCTAATTGGTACTGACGAGTCCAATGCTGCGAAAACCAATACTAATTCCAAATTGACTCGACTCACGCATATTTGTAGTTAGTAGCTTTTTCGCAAATCCGCTTTCCGAATGTGTGAAAAGACTCGTCCATTCAGAATCAAATTTTCATAAAATGTACCTCGCCTGTGAGCACAGCTGGTCTTAAATTATAACATTGTTACACCATCCTTTTTATAAATTACTCCTTCAAAAACAACATCGTTAATCGTTCCACTGGTGCCATTACCCAGAACAGAAAGATGACCCAATTCTGAAATTGCGATTTGACTGTACTTTGCGTATCAACCAAACTACCGACGGAATTACAAGCTGCTTCTCAGCTTATTGTTTTATAAGAATTTCCACAATTATTAACTAAAAGCTTTCTCTGATAATGACTATTTTGCATTTAAACATCGTGTGAGATATATGACGATACTCTATGCCCTAAGAAATCACGAATACTTACATTACGCAAAGATACTAGAATATGTGGGTAATCCGACCGGGAATCAAACCTATCACTTCAGCAAGATCTTACTGAATATCTACGCGATCACTGCTTCGTCTATACGGAATCCTCAACCATTAATATTGTACCTACCTCATTATAGACAAACCTTCCTCAGGATGGACTTCAAGGGATACCACAGCAAGGCAAATATCAGGAACATTATAAACTGGTACCAGTCAGTATCCATCCTTTACTGAAACTGTGAGTCTTACGCACAGAAACCCAAATTCATACTAAAGTTTGAAATAATATAGAAAGAGTAATTCCCGACAAATTCGTTCTTCGCAACGCCGCCCAACAAAGAATCAATTGTTAAACTAGCCAGACAATAAAAAAACAGAGACACTTGCTCAAACACCTCCAATATCTAAGACTTCTTTTATGTAACCACTCCGCCGTTGTAAATGTCTCCCGTCGCCAGACGGGTTGTCAAAGAGTCTCACCTTTTTCATTCCTGCTCGAAAGATGCTAATAAGGTTTTTTACACCCTCATTGAAATTGTTTTACAATCATCCAATCCAATCCAAATGTGACGCCTCGGATCGCTCGCCCGGCTGGCAACACTGCCCGTTCCCCGTTCCCGTCGCAGAGGAAGCTGATACCTGGCTGATACCCTCCCAGTTCAGCCCAGCACAGGCACCTCTCATTTGCATCCAATCTCACCATTATCGCGCGCCGCGCGCACATCGAACGCGTGCGTGTTCCGATCCGATCCGATCGAGTCAATCAATCGATTCTAATGAATTTTAACCACGCTGTGCGCCACTTAATTTCCAACGAAATAGAACCGGTGTGCTGCTGCAGGTCTGGCTCTATAAATAAACCTGTGCGCGAATGTGACACCCGATCCATCGATAACAACAACGCGGTTGTTATTGCTGATGTTGTGGCAGGTAGCGTGGAAATTGGCGCCAAGGCGGTTCAGGTTCCCTCCCCGATACGCATGTGACGGCGACCAGTGCAAGTGCCGAGGAGTTTTGCATTTTCAGAACTTGCAATGTTCTAAAATGTTGCACATGCACACGTGGCGACGGGTTGCTGAACAAAGTGTTCTAATACTTCAGCAGGGAAAAGCCTTTTGCTTAGTTTAATGTTCTGCCATGTGCGGCATAATTGTCCCATGTTCTATGGGAATCCCTATTAACATGGGACAACTATGCTGCACACGGCAGTGTTGGGTAACATCATTGCTAGGCAGTCGTTTGATGTTGTGGGGGAACGGATTTGAATATATGGACATTTATCAGATATTCTTTTCCGTGCAGCAAACGAATCTAGTCTTTAAGGAGACATCAAAAAATACAAATATGGCTGCCACAATGGCTGATATGGACCCCTACTCATGTTTTCAAGGGCACCCATCTTGGAAATTCGTAAACAAATGCGCTCGATTTGGAAATGCTGCCTCTTTTTGAAAGTGAGCAAAGCCAGGATCAGTGCTAAAAATTTAATTTCGACATATCTAAATTCAACCACATCCAGCTCATTTTAGAAGCTCAACCTGAGAATATAGTATATGAAAAACTTGTGTGGTTAGACCAGCTCTACAAGAAAGTCACGGAAAACTGATCTTTTTCGAGTATTTAAGATAAATGTCACGGACTACCTTCGAAAAATGCAAGTTTTTCATATGTCATACTCTCAGATTGAGCTTCTAAAATGAGCTGGATGTGGTTGAATTTAGAAATGTCGAAATAACATTTTCAGCACTGGCCAGGATTAACAAGTGCAGCTTGGTTCGATGCTTCGTTCGTTAGATATGTGCCTCTAAAGTTTTTATGCAAAACATCAATAGGATTTTTTTTATGTTTCACTTTTTTTTTATCTGTATTAACGAGATTTTTAGCCCTTGGCTAGTTCATCTCGGGACCCACGCTTTACTTTCCTTCCGAAGGAAGAACCCACATTTTGTGAGTTTGACGGGAGTGGGATTCGAACCCAGGTCCTCGGCGTGATAGTCAAGTGTTCTAACCATTACACCAGGCCCGCTCCACTACATATGGTTCACTTCAATAGGTGAATGGCATTTTTCACACCCCTGTAGGAAGGGATTTAGTTGGTCCTCATCGTCCTACGTACTACATAAGTAGAAGTTTCTTCTTCTGCTAAAATCCTGCGTAGCTGAGTTCCAAGATTCGTGTGTTTGCTGAAATACTGCTTCCATATTTCAACCATCTTACGTTGGCCCGTCAATATGATTCCGTCTATACCTAACCTTGATAGTTTGATGGCGCCAACAACCCAACAAGTTTTGCCATATCATATTAACTTGGACACTTGGTGGGCTACATTTCCCTCCGTTGAATCTACGCCACAGCAAGCATCCTACTCAACTGGACTCAGTCCAAGTTTTTTCAAGTTTCCTTGGACGTGGAATGTTCTAAGCTCGTAAATATTAAACAACAAGTTCGACAGTGCATTGCTCTGCCTCAATCTGCATAAACATTATGTCGAATCCTCATTCGCAACCGTATACTTGATTTAAATCCATTAAGTGTTGCACGAATCAGCCTAATCAGTTCCGTTGGAAAACCATGAAACACGATTATTTGCCTGAGCTCATTCATGTTCACTGAATCGCATTCTGTATTGGAATTAACAAACAGATCTTGGGTCTGCAGGTTGTACTCCCAAAATTTATTTAGGATTTGTCGCAGAGTAAACATTTGATCCGTCGTTGATCGGCCTGCATGATAATCAGCTCGTGATTAGCCAACGAAGGACCCCTTTAACGGTTTCACTATTTTGGAAATTATCGATAAACCTTTGGGAAGTTGTTACCGGAGTTCCAATAATTTTGGGATTTTTTTTCTTTCCGTTTTTTCTTGGGTATTGCTATAGCAATTATATTGGTAATTATCATAAAGATTATTTCGGAAATTATTTTTTCTGGAATAACCCAGGAATCCCTTTGAAAATTTCTTCGGTAATGCTTTTAGTAAATACTTCGGCAATGCCCATGCGAATTCTTTTGCATATATCTTTGAAAACTGTTTCGACAATTTTTTTGGAAATGTCTCAAAAATTTGTTCGGGCATGTTTTATGTAATTCCTTTGAGAATTTCCTCATCAAAGCCTTCCAGGATTCCGTTGGCAATTTCTTTTAGGAATCCTTCTGCAATTTCTTTAAAAACCCCTTGCAGAAGGAATTCACAAAGTTCTTTTGTGAAACCCTCCTGCAATTCCTATGAATTCTTGAGACAATTTCTTTGTGAATTCTTCAGTAATGCTTTTGCTGTGAAATTTCCTTTTGGTATCTATTCGGCAATACTTTTGAAACTTATTTCCAAACTTTTTTTTTCAGATTTGTTCACTTGAATTTCATAAAAAAAATCACCGGCAAATCTTTCAAAGCTCCGTCGGCAATTTCTTCTTTATTTTTTTCCTTTATTCCTGGAGGAATTTATCTGGCATTGTCGTTGAAAAATCATTCGATATTTCCTCTGGAAACTTCTTAAGGACGCGATTGTTAGACTCCAAAGGTAGTCGCCACTAGAGGTTACTTATTGCTTGCTCACTCGCAAAGAAAACTGAGTAATATTTTCAGCTCACTTTGTTCAACGGTCGATCGATCTTTAGATTTGTGCTCGTAAAACAGTGAGGCAAAATGCAATATTTAGATAAAGGACGCCAGGGCCCTTCACCTTAAGACCTTCCTTTCGTCATAATCTTTGAGAGCTTTGGCTTTGTTATGGTTTTTTAAAGTTTCCAAATAACTGGTGTTACGCATAGTCGCGTATCTTAAATTTTAAGGCAACCTCAGATGTACTTAAGAACCCCTGCGGTTCAATACTATATACCTAGACCTAAAAGAATTATAATTGAATAGAGATTGCCAATATAGTGAGGAGGTGTTCCCGTGACAGGTCACCGAAATTGTAAATTAGTTAAGGTATATGTATTTTTAAATATGCTAATAAACTTTATTTTTAGCTTTTTAGCTAACTAAGACTGTAACCGTCGTGTTTGCTGTAAGATTCGTTATCCACACCTCCCGCAATAACTGGTAAAGAGAATTTCTTATGAAATGGCCGTAGTTGCCTATGAAGTTTATAAAAAAAATAAAAGAAATTATCAAAAGAATTTCTTTAGAAATGCCATGGGAAGGTACGAAGAAATGACCAAAGAAATTCCAAAGAAGTTCATGTATAAATGTTTACGGAATTACTGAAGAAATTCATCAAAAATCTTCGAAGAAATTTCAAAAAATCTGAAGAAATCCTCAGAGCAATGCAGATGCAGCTTTCTGAGGAAAAAATATAAGTACAATAACATATAAAGGAATTGCAGAAAGAATCTCAAATGAAAAACGCTTGAAATGTTCGAAAAATAATTATACACTCCCGTTCAAAAGTTTGGGGTCACCCCCTCAAAAACATGTAATTTTTTTAGGCCCATATCTCCGCCAATTTGCGTCCGATTTCAAAACCCTAGGTTTCATTCAAAAGATAATAAGTCAAAGAAACTTTGAACATGATTTAAAAGAAACTTTTTCAAAAAAATTTGTATGTAAACTTAACCCAAAGTTGCCAAATTTTCTAAAAAATGAATTTAAACTTACGGCAGTGTCGCTGGAAGTTGGGTCGACCAAATTTTAAGATTAAGCGGTAATATGACCCATTTTCTATTAGCTTTCAACTGATTTTTACAGAACTTAGCTAAAAAATCTAGAAAAAAAGTTATTAAGTAAATTAATCCTTGATGTCATCGACCAAAAGTTTGGGGTCACCCCTCAAAATGCTGTATCGGCCAAAAGTTTGGGGTCACTATCATAAAACATGGAAAAGTGATTTGTTGATATCTTTGTCATCTCTCAATCAATTTTAATTCTTCTTGGCTTATTTGAAACAAAATGAATGATACTTACTGCATAGACATTGAACCACTCATATTTGTTGAAATTTACATACTAAAACTTAACGTAAAGTTGCCCTATTTTTTGAAGCGTGGTAAAATGTGCTAACTTTACATAACATTTTTATATACAAAAATCGTTAAATACGTTAAGTTGAAGACATCAAACGTAAATTTAGTTTATTATCTTTGAAATGAGCCAAAAATAATTAAAATTGGACTTTAGATGACGAAGATATCACCAAATCACTTTTCCATGTTTTACGATAGTGACCCCAAACTTTTGGCCGATACATCATATTGAGGGGTGACCCCAAACTTTTGGTCGATGACATCAAGGATTAATTTACTTAATAACTTTTTTTTCTAGATTTTTTAGCTAAGTTCTGTAAAAAGCAGTTGAATGCTAATAGAAAATGGGTCATATTACCGCTCTCATCTTAAAATTTGGTCGACCCAACTTCCAGCGACACTGCCGTAAGTTTAAATTCATTTTTTAGAAAATTTGGCAACTTTGGGTTAAGTTTACATACAAAATTTTTTGAAAAAGTTTCTTTTAAATCATGTTCAAAGTTTCTTTGACTTATTATCTTTTGAATGAAACCTAGGGTTTTGAAACCGGACGCAAATTGGCGGAGATATGGGCCTAAAAAAATTACATGTTTTTGAGGGGGTGACCCCAAACTTTTGAACGGGAGTGTATATGGAATTGTCCTAGAATTTACAATAAAATAAACAAAAAATATTATCCAAGAAATTGCCGTTAAACTTTCCAAAGAAATTACTAAACAAATTCCAATTAAACTACCGCATATATTCTCATTGCCCATTGCCAAAGAAATTTTCAAAGAAATCGACCAAACAAACAAATTTTATTTTCATTACTGAAGAAAAACACAATAAATAAATCGCCGAAAAAATCCAAACACATAACCCAAGGAATTCTCGAAGATTTTCTCGAATATTGAAAATGACAATGGTCGAAATGCTGAGTTCGATTCGAAATACAACCATAAGTTGTTGGAAATTGGAATTCGACTGCCCTTTTAGATTCTAATCACATAAATAAAAAGAGAAACCTCCGAAAATTCTGAAAGTCGCCTCAAAGTTGAATTTTTGTGTAAAAAAAATGCTTTCACTGTAACTTTCACAACTTTCTCATTTTCAATCTTATTGCTTGAATCTCTTTCAAATGCATTTTTGAATAATTAGTAGAACGTTTTATATTTTTTTTCCAAAATCAACCAAAATATGAGTTTTTTTTATGATTTTTTCTACTTTTTACTAAAAATGTGATTTGATTATGTAAAATTGAAATTTGGTAAGATTTTTTGGAAGTTTCTATTCAAAATACTACTAAAACACGACTGGATATGGTACACAGTGGAACTTTTTTTTTTCATATGAAATTCCGCTTCAACAGTGCATCAGAACTTCAGATGCACAAATATCTTAAGAAGCAAGCTTCGAACAACAGTGCATTCAATTATTCTGTTCTTGCTCACTTGTAATAAGCTTAAAATAAGAAGCTCAGGTGCGCTGGTTTGGTTTATGAAGAGATGTGTGCCCTCGAAAGCATGAGTAGGTGTCGAAGTCGGCCATTGTGGCAGCCATTTTAGGATTCTAATAAGTCTGTCGGCTGTCCTAAAGGCTTCCATGTTACAATTTGAAGGACTTTTTTTTTAAAAGATCGAAACTATGCACGAAAACAATCAAAGTTTAACCAAAAATCTCATTTTTCTTGCCAAATAGTGGTTTTTGAACGTTTTTAATATTTATTGGACCTCAACATCAAAACTTTTAGTAAAAAGGAAAATAAATATAAAAGACATAAAAAATCATATTTTGTGCAACTTTGGAGAAAAAATAATGTCCTAGAAGTTTGTTCAAAAAACAATATGAGGTATTTATGAAAAAAATGTAAATCGGATAAAAAATTTAGAAAGCTATAGCACTTATAATGAAAGATCCTTTTTATTACTCGAAATTTCCACTTTGAGGCATTTGCACTACCTCTAAATCTCAGTAGTTTTGGTATAAACTCAGAACTTTCTCTTTTTATGTGATTTGAATTCAGAAGTACATACAAATTCCAGGTTTATACTTCTTTTTAAATATAAGCTACACCCTAACACAGAGGTTGTAATAGTCTTTATATTGAGTACATAAACAGATATTTTTGTAAATCACTTTAAATATCAAAATTTGTATCAATACAATTCCAATCGTCTCCAAAAACAGTATTTTTTCAATACTTGATCTATGTTCTTAGTTCCTAAAAAGATCGTATTGGTACAAACAGGGGATATGCAAAATGATCGGGCCAGGCAAAATTTTCACTTTTCAAAAAATGCTGTAACTATTCGAAAACAAAATCTAATATTCCAAATCTTTTTACTGTAAGTTGATCAACTGTAGCAGTGGTCCAAATATGAAAAAAGATCGGGCTACTCTAGATGAAGTTAGAAAGATTCTAAAAAAAAAGTATGATTATTCGATAGCCAGTTAAAGACTGGACTCGAAAAAAATGAGACACTCAAAATAATGTATAACTTTTGATTGCGTTCACAAAAATAGCTGATTTTCTAATCAGGAATAGCATTTTATGTGTAGTTAATGACCTAAAAATTTCATCAAAATCGGTTCAGTATTGGCGAAAACATTTTTTTTATTCTTGATCACTTAACCTATTTTACAGCTCTGTTGTCCACTAGGGCACTACGTGAGCGATTACAAATACAGCTGCACTTACACTTTGTACAGCGTCTATAAGTATTCTATTTTACTATATCGAATTGGTTGCCTTCGTGCTGCTTTCACTGTTCTACTCTTTTCTTGGTAGAATGATGAGCACGAGGATGTCGATGGGTACTTGTTGTTCCTTTTCCAGTCCGATTGGGGGTCCATTATGAGCTGCATTTCTCTGATGTCCAGGTTTCCGGGTCCGTTTGAGCATATGCTCAGAAGAGGGTCAGGTGTCAGCCGCTCTCCGGGAGAAGAGCAACTGACGAAAAATTGCAAGTGCCGGGGCTGGGAATCAAACCCATGACCATCCGCATATGAAGCGAACGTGTGACCAACTACGCCACGGGCCCCGGCATTCGCGAAAACATTGTCGATACAATGAAATGTGATTTTGGAAATTTTGGGCTTCCATTTTAAAAAAATGTTTAGGGTATAACTTGGTTGTTAGCTCATCAAAACGTCCGAAAATTTGACTGTAAGTCCTTCAAGTAAGTTATAATAAGTGGTGAAAATTTCATTTTAATTGGTTCAGTACTTTTTTTTTAACAATTCAAACAAAAAAGGGGGTTTTCAAATTTTGGGCACTTTTTAACATTTTAAAATCAGTGTGCATTATTTTGACTGTAGTATTGGCAACACTGTTCCGATTTTTTTTTAAACTTTGACAGTGTAAAATCGTTGTGTTAATCTGTTCTCAGTGAAAATTTCAGCCATTTTGATTGAACATTTTAAAAGTTAGAGCAGTTTGAATGTCACTATACCAAAAACCACATCTGCTTATTGTGACATAGTGCTACATATATGGCTATAACTTTTTAAAGGTCAAATCAAATTGAATGAAATTTTGACACAATACATCTACACACATACTTTTTGTACAGAAAAAAATTCATTGAAATCGGTTCAGTATTTTTGGCTCTACAGTTTTAGGTAAAAAATGTGATATTTTTTTAAAGTGTTTGTTTGGCCCAAGATTCTCAAATGGTAAGTATCTTGTTTCGACGATATCTCCGCCAACACTTAACCGATTTTGATAAAAAATTTATGATATTAGCTACACATAATGTACTATTCCTGGTAAAAAAATCAGTTATTTTTGTGCACGCAATCAAAAGTTATACATTATTCTTTGCGTCTCATTTTTTTTCGAGTCCAGTCTTTATCCATATTCTGGATTTTCTGAATTTCTAATTTTCCAAAAAATCTTAAAATAAATTAATTTGATTTAACTTTATTTTCCTAATAATAATTTCAAGTTGAGTCGATCGTTTTTCAAAGCGATTAAAACTAATCAATAAACGCTCAAATTTGGCTATCGAATAATTATATTTTTTCTAGAATCTTTCTAGCTTCATGTAGAGTAACCCGATCTGTTTTTTCCTAGATTCAAACTTAGATTCAAATTTTGTTCTCGTTCAAACCCGTCGTCAGTCGCATAAGGTGTTACATGCGAGTGTTTGCGACCGGTTAGATCCCACTATTTGTTTATTAATCGCTAGAGCTGCTGCCAATCTAATATGTATGATGATGCAAATGCAGCTGTCCGGAAAGCTGCAGCTTCGATTTCAGCAGATTCCTTGAATTGAGCTCGAAAAGTGTGCTAATGGCAGGAACACTTCTGCTCAAATACAACAGCAAAAGCAAACACACCAAAACAACAGCTAGCAGGTAAACCTCTCGGCTCGGGCTGCAAAGCTGATGGATTGGCTGTAAAATGTGTTAAAATGTTTATATTGACTGGAGATGAAACGCAGTTTAGCTGGTTGTCTCGTGAAAAGGTGGAAGAAAAAACGAATTTTCTCAAAAAGGATTTTAAGAACTCGTCGGAGACAACCAGGTTGACGCCAGGCGCATTTAAACATAATCGATGGTGAAGGTGCAGCTTGAAATTGCTACCGAAGGTTTAGCTGGGTAAAGTAATTTGGGAATGACACGCAGAGAAAAAAATATAAAATAAAAATAAAATACTATTTTATTCACGTACATGTCTTGTCTATGATTTGGCCTTACCTATCGAGGCAATGACTTTTGCACCGTGTCGGACAAAAACTGGTCCCACATGGCTCTAAAACAATGCCCACTCTATAATTTCGAACCATTCGACCAAGTACGCAACCCGAATTTGATTACCCCCTTGTAGCAACCCCATGTGGTGATCGAAACGGCTGTGAACACGATGCTCTTCCATCAGGTTCTTGAAAACTTACCTACCGGATAGATGGAATCACCTTCCCCACTCTCGAACACCCCGAGAAGAAAAAACACATAAATTATAACGTTAATAAGAGCTCACGTCACATGCTGTGCCGGGGAATATTTAAAACATTGTTGTTAGAAGACCGTTGCAAACTAGAGCAACCAGCTTTCGGAACGGCTGTTTTGTGCTTCGATCACCGAAAGCCCCCTGCGTCCGTCCACCTCTCATCAGCAGCAACATGGGATCGAATGACGGAAATAGTTCGGGTGAAGTTGAGCTGAGCAACAACGGCGCGAATAAGACAAGAGAGCGCGAGTGACACTTGACTGCCGAAGTTGTGCGCACAACCACGCCGCGCCACACACATCAACCGCGCAGGTTAGGTCGTTGATCATAAACGACTTCGTCGAGCGAACCAGCACGTCGGTCGTTGTGTGGACGCACACCCCGTATGCTTTCCTGTGTAGAACTCGTTAAACCGCGTAGACAACGTGGCGGCGCGCGATCATACAATTTTGAGACCTTCTTCGCGCACGCACCTCCGCGTCGCGGAGGTTGAGTCGGACGGTGCGGTGTGAGTAGACGTTCGAGCAGCAGTGAACTTTGGTGATCGCGGTCATCGATGGTTAACCGGTCAGCAGCCTTGCGAAGTTCACGGTGACCTTCCAGTTGAACTCCTCGATCGCACTCGATCAAAATGTCGCACTCGAGCTGGCCCTGAATTCGGCTCTGACCAGAACTCACACTCACAAGCGCACCCGCCCGCACCTTGCCCGATCATTAGCAAAGGGATCAACTGACGAGGATCATAAATGCGGTAGTAAAACACTTTCGGTCGGAGTGCTTCTCAGGCCGGACGGAAAAGGACGACCTGGCTGATGGAGGGACTCGAACGTTGCCGGCCGGGACTTGCACAGAAATCGAAGGCGGGGAACTGAAGAGCGACCCGACAAGTGCCACACACACCGGAGGAGTCGAAGCGAATAGTAACGGGTACACACAGTTCGGGCGACGAGGGCATTTTCATTCTTCGGTTGGATGAGGAGAGAGAAAAAACCCTACGTCGATGTGATTGAGTAGAAAGTGCAGAAATGGGGGAGGGCCGCTGGACGGCCCCTGAATTATGATTGTTTCTCTGTCGGTCCCCCTCTGGCGAGTAACAAAACAAATTTTGCATATTGTTGCTTCTGGTGGAGTTGCTTGGGACGTGTTTTGTGCGGTGTGCAGGGGTTAATCATTGGCGAATAGGGATAAAAACGGTATTTTTCAATCCAATTGGGATTATTGACCATGATTTGAACACGTGCAAATACGATCATATTTGGAAGTGAGTTGTATTTGTTTGAACAAACATGGGGAAGAGTGCCCTAATAAGCACCAATTCTTCATTACACGGTTTTTCAGGTCATTCTGACAGTTCTGCACGAGTAAGGCTGAGACGGTCATGATTCATGTCCTTTTCTAGCTCACGTATTATCTGTCAAAATGTTCGTTCGTGCAATGAAGAATTATATTTTTTCGGTAATTTTATCATTATTTGAAAATCATAACACTTGTTCGATGGACTAATCAACATTTGAACTGCGAAAAAAAAATCCGCGTTCTTCAATGGGAACCAAACCCTTGATCCAAGACTTACTTTACGAGCGCTTCCCATACCCAATGGTTGCAAGGATGTCGCCGGTACCGTTATGACCCTTCTAAGCTTGAGCTCTCAAGCTGTACGCATGCGAAATTCGACTAATCTCTATTCCCCATTTATTGATTCTCTGGTAATTTCGATTGTCCTGGCCCATCATGGTGCTGCTGTTGCTACTCTAACTACTAACGAAAGAGAAATTATTTTAAGGCAAAACTGGAAACATTTCCTCACTTTTTGTTTTTTTTTATTGAATAAATTATAATTTTTTATTAAATTTTATTAAATAACTAAGCTTAATTTTCAAAATCGGTTTTCGTACGCAGTTAAAGGAAGAAACAAAACATCTCCTGATTATTTTTTTATTTGGAAAATGTTATTTAGTTATAAGGAAACCTTTTTTGAATGAAATTTCAAAAAAAATATGGTTTTATAAAAACTGGTAAAAGTTTTACACTTGGAAAAAAATCCAGGAGATAGCTCGATCTTTTTTTTTTATCTGTATTAACGAGATTTTTAGCCCTTGGCTAGTTCATCTCGGGACCCATGCTTTACTTCCCTTCCGAAGGAAGAACTCACATTTTGCGAGTTTGTCGGGAGTGGGACTCGATCCCAGGTCCTCGGCGTGATAGTCAAGCGTTCTAACCATCACACCAGGTCCGCTCCACTGCTCGATCCTTCTTCTAACTGTGTATGAAAACCGATCTTGAATATATTGCTTCGTTATTTAATAAAATATCAAAATCAAAAAAAAATGCGTCCAGTTTCCCCTTAAGGTGAATATATGACGAAGCCACACCTAAAATTTTTAAGAGCACAAATCTGAAGAACCGAATGTCGGTTTGCCCAGAAAAGTTGATCGATTGGTTACCCGCTGGTGGTGACCAATCGATCAACTTTTCAGTGCAAACCGACATTCGGTTCTTCAGATTTGTGCTCTTGAAAATTCTAGGTGTGGCTTCGTCATATATTCACCTTAAGTGATGTGTGTGCTTTTACATCATTACGTCAGCTGCCCAATGAACACGCAGTGCACCGTCCAATTACAGTTTCCAGTGGCGGCACCATTCACATGCGCAATATTTACAAAATAAGGACTGTACCGTCGCGCGGGGTTACTTTTGAAATGCGGGGCTACTTTGGACACTTTCGAATATGGATTTTTTGAATTCGAAATATGGTTCAAATCTGTTTGATGTCTTTTCGACTATTACGAAGCAATAGTTTTCACTCCATTTGGTTGAAATTATTTTTCAAACAGACCGTTTATTGCTTGGCAGGACGCGAAAATACATCGAATAAATCAATAAAATATACATAACGTATCAGAACATTTGGTCTGTAAGCATTGTTTCTACAGTTTATAAATTTCAAAGGGTTGATCAATTCATTCAAAATATATCATCGTAGCATATACAATCGAATATTTTTATCGTTATACATTATAAATGACCATTTCACTCAAATAAAGGATTGATGGTCCTTTTTTTCAGGCTATTTATATAGCAATATCACGCTGCTCATAATACGAAAGGTAGCACGGAACCATCTTCAAACGCATATTTTTGATGAAATCATGTCTGATATAGTATACTACAGTATTGGTACAAAGTAGTTTTCTAAATAAACCTGGAATTTGAAATGCAATTTTGTTTTAGATAAAAATGTCCAAATGTCCAAAGTAGCCCCCATCTGGTTCTATATGAGATGTGTCCGATTGGTGTATGAACAACTTTTTTGTTTATTGATGGATTTAGTTCAAATTTTGCATACATCCTACATTCATACTCACAATTATTATGTGTAAAAATTGTGGAAATCCATTCACTACTCTGGGAGTTATAATGTCATAAAGTTGAAAAATCATGAAAAAGTGTAAAAAGAAGCCCCGCATGACGGTATTGGAAATTATCTGTAAACATTCAAAATGCTATATCTCAAAGCATGGTTGGCCTTTTCATTCCGTAGCCAGAAATTTGGTCTGGGAGGGATTTTCGATGTTTAGTTATACTTTTTTTTTATTTTACTGTCACATTTCGTAAATATATGCACTCAATTTGAGCCGTAGGCGAAGGTTCAAATTTGCGGCGCTGACGAAACATTTTTTCATTACAAAGTTTTTTATAATAGAAATTAGTTCCAAAAATTTTGGCTGTGTGGGGGGGGGGGGGTATTCGTTAATTTACCCCTTAAACTACTCAGTAGCGTCACCACTGTTCAAAGTATATTGAAGAATCTCAAAAAAACGAGTAAAGTTAATCACATTCTCCGTCAATGTAAATGAAGCCGCAAAGTGACCCTCCACACGTAATTAACAACAGGACGACTGCTCAGACTCAGTAATGATCACGTTAATACTGGAAGCCGAAAATTCTCGTTACATAACTACAACCACAGTCGATTGTCATACAACACACAAACTGTAAAGCAGTGCTGCGAATCATCGCGACCATCACGAGATAATCATACGATCCGTTTTTTGAAATAGCTCTTTTCGAGAAATACAAACTAGTTAGTATGTCACGCTTGGAATGTCAGGCATTTTATGAATTTTACCCTTCACCATTTTGCAGGGATAAGTGTGCCTCTGGTGCACCATGGATTGCGAGAGAATCGTTCTCTCCGAGTGCCGTTCTTGTGCTTATCTAAAAACATGCACCGTTTCACATATCGTTGTGCACGCCTCTGTATCCTACTGCAATAGATGAAGGAGAGAGTCACGACCAGGGCTGCAATGTTTCGATTGGCCTTAACCCTTTGGAGCCGGAGGGGTCAATATGACCCAGGTGATGGAACCGAGCATAACAAACATATTCGAGGCCAGCGAGGTTGCGGCAGCAGTGGCGAAATTATCCGGCTCCAAAGGGTTAATGATTGCGATATTTTTTTTTTATTTTCTCCGTTTTGAACCTGTACCACACTCGCACGCAGCGTGCTGAAAGCGAGATCTGGAAGCGTCCAATTTTCATTCAATATTTTGTGTAGGTGAGTCTGTACACTCGTGAGAGGAGTATAGAGCACTCACTCTCACAGGCAGAGATGGCATGGATACACTGATAAACAGCTCTGCGTACACATCTTCAATAAATTGTGCGCCGCTTTGTTTTGGTACGAATGTGGTCCGGCAACAAACACACATCGCTCAGCCGTAAAACTTTGCGTGAGAGTGCGAATGTGTTAGTTGCCACACCAGCTGCGCGAGACGTCGCAGAGCTCAAACTACTTCTGCGTGAGCTTCGCTCATTTCTAGGAATGTGCTACACATCTGCGCTGTCTGAGCTGCAAGTTGTTCGCTCTCGGCAGTACAGAGTAGCGCAGTGCTGTGATGTGAACTGTGGGTTGGATTGTACTTTCTCTTGCTTTCCTGCGCTCACCGTCGTGCGCGATTCGACAACGATGCCGAGCGCGTGCAGTCAGACCACGCAGAAGATAATTCTTTACACGCACTCTTTCTCATCATGCAGGCTGTGTGTAATGTATATTTTTTTATCTTCTCATTAGTGAGCTCTGAGGTGGATGCCATCTCTGCTCACAGGCTCGTGCTTGAGACGATTGGCTGTCAACACAAGCAGTGCATGGATAATGTGAAACAATGTTTCCAGCCCTGAAGAAGATCCCTACATCTGGATCGAAACGTCGGCGATGAGATAAGAAAATCAACGCTTTTTTTTGGCTTTGAAAGCCGAAATCCCATGAGAGATATTTGGTTGGGTCGCTCACTAATGGAGATCGTGGATTTTGTCAGTTCTCACAACGGGGAGCTGAAAGCGGTAGCCGCAGTCATTCAATATCGGCCAAAAAACAAGCATTATTGAGACGAATACTTTGTATCCCAGGTCACGACAATCACATCCATGTCAATGGTGATAGTCGTAAAACGAGGATGATGGGTGACGTGTGTGGGATTCAGTCTTTTTTGCTAATTGGGTTATGACACCATGGTTTTAAAGGCTGCACGGATCGTTAACGTACTCATTCTGCACCAGCCCAAGCAGTACCTGCAACATCATGCAGATTGTGGCTTTCTATGCTTTGGTCTACTTGAGTTGCACTAGAAGCACACGAAACTTCCATCTTGTCAGTTGAGTTGCATTTAAACTCCGAAATCCGTAAAGTTGCGGCTTTGTTTCATATAAATCACAAATTACCACGTGTTTGTCATCGATCTGTGGAGGCGGAGCTTACATATTGCTCGCAAGTGATAATACAGTCAGCTTACATTAAATGTGCTATGCAACATGCATGAAACAACTAACTCTGGTTTGTTTTTTTCAGATTAGGTTCCATATGCGTTACAGAAAACTTGAGCGTCTTTTCATTTTGAAAGTTCTCTAACTTGTGACAAAGAAGGTGCAATAAAGTAACAAGTAACTTCAGTAGCTTTTATGGTCTGTTGAGCATCGATTCTCTCACAGAGCTTTTGTTGTAGTATGTAAGGTGAGTAGATAATACTCCTGGTGTCCGTGGTTCGAGTCTGGTCAAAATCTATTCCCAACTTTTTTATCATTCCTTCTCGTTTATGTTGCATAAGAATTCAGAATCTGCGCTTTTTGGGTTTCAAAGAAGAAGCAATTGTGTTCTGTCGTCCGTAACACGGACAGTGAATAAATTGCATTAAGGTTACTGTTACTGGATTAGCAAGAAGTCGTGTTTCTTGGCAGTAGAGTTGATCAACATTTATGTAAATTATAAAACATCTTCCAATCAAATTATAATTTGTGGAACTCAAAGATTGTTCCAAAACGAAACGCATGTTCGATTATCATGTCTTATTTCCCAAATTCTCTCGAGGAGAAAACATGGCGTCGCCTGACATGGAATTCTCAAGATACAGAACTTCTCTGCGGATTTGAGCCTTAATTTCCCACGATGCAACGTTTTGACTCTACTTCGAGTCTTCTTCAAGAAGGAAATTCCAAACAAACATTTGCGCATGTGAATGGTGCCGCCACTGGAAACTGTAATTGGACGGTGCACTGCGTGTTCATTGGGCAGCTGACGTAATGATGTAAAAGCACTCACATCACTTAAGGTGAATATATGACGAAGCCACACCTAAAATTTTTAAGAGCACAAATCTGAAGAACCGAATGTCGGTTTGCCCAGAAAAGTTGATCGATTGGTTACCCGCTGGTGGTGACCAATCGATCAACTTTTCAGTGCAAACCGACATTCGGTTCTTCAGATTTGTGCTCTTGAAAATTCTAGGTGTGGCTTCGTCATATATTCACCTTAAGTGATGTGTGTGCTTTTACATCATTACGTCAGCTGCCCAATGAACACGCAGTGCACCGTCCAATTACAGTTTCCAGTGGCGGCACCATTCACATGCGCAAATGTTTGTTTGGAATTTCCTTCTTGAAGAAGACTCGAAGTAGAGTCAAAACGTTGCATCGTGGGAAATTAAGGCTCAAATCCGCAGAGAAGTTCTGTATCTTGAGAATTCCATGTCAGGCGACGCCATGTTTTCTCCTCGAGAGAATTTGGGAAATAAGACATGATAATCGAACATGCGTTTCGTTTTGGAACAATCTTTGAGTTCCACAAATTATAATTTGATTGGAAGATGTTTTATAATTTACATAAATGTTGATCAACTCTACTGCCAAGAAACACGACTTCTTGCTAATCCAGTAACAGTAACCTTAATGCAATTTATTCACTGTCCGTGTTACGGACGACAGAACACAATTGCTTCTTCTTTGAAACCCAAAAAGCGCAGATTCTGAATTCTTATGCAACATAAACGAGAAGGAATGATAAAAAAGTTGGGAATAGATTTTGACCAGACTCGAACCACGGACACCAGGAGTATTATCTACTCACCTTACATACTACAACAAAAGCTCTGTGAGAGAATCGATGCTCAACAGACCATAAAAGCTACTGAAGTTACTTGTTACTTTATTGCACCTTCTTTGTCACAAGTTAGAGAACTTTCAAAATGAAAAGACGCTCAAGTTTTCTGTAACGCATATGGAACCTAATCTGAAAAAAACAAACCAGAGTTAGTTGTTTCATGCATGTTGCATAGCACATTTAATGTAAGCTGACTGTATTATCACTTGCGAGCAATATGTAAGCTCCGCCTCCACAGATCGATGACAAACACGTGGTAATTTGTGATTTATATGAAACAAAGCCGCAACTTTACGGATTTCGGAGTTTAAATGCAACTCAACTGACAAGATGGAAGTTTCGTGTGCTTCTAGTGCAACTCAAGTAGACCAAAGCATAGAAAGCCACAATCTGCATGATGTTGCAGGTACTGCTTGGGCTGGTGCAGAATGAGTACGTTAACGATCCGTGCAGCCTTTAAAACCATGGTGTCATAACCCAATTAGCAAAAAAGACTGAATCCCACACACGTCACCCATCATCCTCGTTTTACGACTATCACCATTGACATGGATGTGATTGTCGTGACCTGGGATACAAAGTATTCGTCTCAATAATGCTTGTTTTTTGGCCGATATTGAATGACTGCGGCTACCGCTTTCAGCTCCCCGTTGTGAGAACTGACAAAATCCACGATCTCCATTAGTGAGCGACCCAACCAAATATCTCTCATGGGATTTCGGCTTTCAAAGCCAAAAAAAAGCGTTGATTTTCTTATCTCATCGCCGACGTTTCGATCCAGATGTAGGGATCTTCTTCAGGGCTGGAAACATTGTTTCACATTATCCATGCACTGCTTGTGTTGACAGCCAATCGTCTCAAGCACGAGCCTGTGAGCAGAGATGGCATCCACCTCAGAGCTCACTAATGAGAAGATAAAAAAATATACATTACACACAGCCTGCATGATGAGAAAGAGTGCGTGTAAAGAATTATCTTCTGCGTGGTCTGACTGCACGCGCTCGGCATCGTTGTCGAATCGCGCACGACGGTGAGCGCAGGAAAGCAAGAGAAAGTACAATCCAACCCACAGTTCACATCACAGCACTGCGCTACTCTGTACTGCCGAGAGCGAACAACTTGCAGCTCAGACAGCGCAGATGTGTAGCACATTCCTAGAAATGAGCGAAGCTCACGCAGAAGTAGTTTGAGCTCTGCGACGTCTCGCGCAGCTGGTGTGGCAACTAACACATTCGCACTCTCACGCAAAGTTTTACGGCTGAGCGATGTGTGTTTGTTGCCGGACCACATTCGTACCAAAACAAAGCGGCGCACAATTTATTGAAGATGTGTACGCAGAGCTGTTTATCAGTGTATCCATGCCATCTCTGCCTGTGAGAGTGAGTGCTCTATACTCCTCTCACGAGTGTACAGACTCACCTACACAAAATATTGAATGAAAATTGGACGCTTCCAGATCTCGCTTTCAGCACGCTGCGTGCGAGTGTGGTACAGGTTCAAAACGGAGAAAATAAAAAAAAAATATCGCAATCATTAACCCTTTGGAGCCGGATAATTTCGCCACTGCTGCCGCAACCTCGCTGGCCTCGAATATGTTTGTTATGCTCGGTTCCATCACCTGGGTCATATTGACCCCTCCGGCTCCAAAGGGTTAAGGCCAATCGAAACATTGCAGCCCTGGTCGTGACTCTCTCCTTCATCTATTGCAGTAGGATACAGAGGCGTGCACAACGATATGTGAAACGGTGCATGTTTTTAGATAAGCACAAGAACGGCACTCGGAGAGAACGATTCTCTCGCAATCCATGGTGCACCAGAGGCACACTTATCCCTGCAAAATGGTGAAGGGTAAAATTCATAAAATGCCTGACATTCCAAGCGTGACATACTAACTAGTTTGTATTTCTCGAAAAGAGCTATTTCAAAAAACGGATCGTATGATTATCTCGTGATGGTCGCGATGATTCGCAGCACTGCTTTACAGTTTGTGTGTTGTATGACAATCGACTGTGGTTGTAGTTATGTAACGAGAATTTTCGGCTTCCAGTATTAACGTGATCATTACTGAGTCTGAGCAGTCGTCCTGTTGTTAATTACGTGTGGAGGGTCACTTTGCGGCTTCATTTACATTGACGGAGAATGTGATTAACTTTACTCGTTTTTTTGAGATTCTTCAATATACTTTGAACAGTGGTGACGCTACTGAGTAGTTTAAGGGGTAAATTAACGAATACCCCCCCCCCCCCCACACAGCCAAAATTTTTGGAACTAATTTCTATTATAAAAAACTTTGTAATGAAAAAATGTTTCGTCAGCGCCGCAAATTTGAACCTTCGCCTACGGCTCAAATTGAGTGCATATATTTACGAAATGTGACAGTAAAATAAAAAAAAAAGTATAACTAAACATCGAAAATCCCTCCCAGACCAAATTTCTGGCTACGGAATGAAAAGGCCAACCATGCTTTGAGATATAGCATTTTGAATGTTTACAGATAATTTCCAATACCGTCATGCGGGGCTTCTTTTTACACTTTTTCATGATTTTTCAACTTTATGACATTATAACTCCCAGAGTAGTGAATGGATTTCCACAATTTTTACACATAATAATTGTGAGTATGAATGTAGGATGTATGCAAAATTTGAACTAAATCCATCAATAAACAAAAAAGTTGTTCATACACCAATCGGACACATCTCATATAGAACCAGATGGGGGCTACTTTGGACATTTGGACATTTTTATCTAAAACAAAATTGCATTTCAAATTCCAGGTTTATTTAGAAAACTACTTTGTACCAATACTGTAGTATACTATATCAGACATGATTTCATCAAAAATATGCGTTTGAAGATGGTTCCGTGCTACCTTTCGTATTATGAGCAGCGTGATATTGCTATATAAATAGCCTGAAAAAAAGGACCATCAATCCTTTATTTGAGTGAAATGGTCATTTATAATGTATAACGATAAAAATATTCGATTGTATATGCTACGATGATATATTTTGAATGAATTGATCAACCCTTTGAAATTTATAAACTGTAGAAACAATGCTTACAGACCAAATGTTCTGATACGTTATGTATATTTTATTGATTTATTCGATGTATTTTCGCGTCCTGCCAAGCAATAAACGGTCTGTTTGAAAAATAATTTCAACCAAATGGAGTGAAAACTATTGCTTCGTAATAGTCGAAAAGACATCAAACAGATTTGAACCATATTTCGAATTCAAAAAATCCATATTCGAAAGTGTCCAAAGTAGCCCCGCATTTCAAAAGTAACCCCGCGCGACGGTACAGTCCTTATTTTGTAAATATTCCTTTTTTCAACGGGTGTTATTGTTAACAGAGAAGAACTTTCCCACCAATCCCACTTGCTTTTCCAATGAGGAAACAGGAAGCAAATTATCACAGTTGATACTATGTGGAGTGCTGATCTTTTTACATGGCGAAAAATAGAAAATCAATTTTAAAGGGCTTCTAAAAAATAAAAAATAAATTATTCAAAACCAATTGGTGTACGGGATACATTAGATTTTTTATCTCGTACACTAAATCGTTTTATTTCTTTTTATTCGTGAATTTAAGCTCTAGCAAATTTTTCACATATACGCACACTCAGCTGTTCTTAATTAAATCTAAGATTTTAAAGATTTTTAATTTATAATATTAGATGTTGTTTTTTTTACCAGGCCAATTAATTATGCACTACAAATCTTGAAAAAATGAACCGCCGGAGCCTGCTTGCTTAGAGTGCTCCAGGAAAATCATAAAATGTCAAGAAGAATTTTCTGAGGAGGAAGTCCAATGGAAATTGTGTTGAATCATATTTTAAAACTGTATGAAATTCCTAAGGAATCTTATAAATTAGTTTCGTAAATAGTAAATGGATGAACGTCATGAGAAATTTCAATTAAATAACGATTCAAACCAAATTATTTCATAAATTCCAAAGTTCACGACCCACCAAAAATCATCCCGTGACCTATAATAAGGGTTTTCAGACCTTTTGTTTCGCGGTGCACTTTTTGGAAATAAACTTGTTCAAAAATTCGGAAAGATAAAATTTGGTGATTGTTATGTTAGTGAGTTTTTCGACGTGAGTTTTGATATTTCCGCACGTCGATGCATTTTTTCACACAGATTTGAGTTTTTCGAAATTCTTCAACTAGATTCCTTGAGAAATCTTAATGAAATCAGAAGCAGGCTTCTGGTGGAATTCATGTTAAGATCTCTTTCAAAACCTTCTTCAAAATCCCTTTAGGATTCTTCGATGTTTTTCAGACATTTCGCAAACAGTCATAAGCAAACTTCAATTAAGGCCGGATGGGACGGTGTTTGAATTGTCCGCTATTGCTCTGATGTTAGTAAGATGCAAATCTCAACATCTACTTCATATTATCGACTGGAAATTTGATCATTCATTTGCTCGCTTGCGGTACACAATCGATTTAAAGTTTCAGCTACGTCAGTGCAGTGGAAATTGATATTTGCATCTTCAAAATCGCGAGCATTTTGGAGAGAGAGGGAGGATAGCAATAATTACACGTCGTCCCGTACGGCCTTAAGATACTTGATAAATTAATTGAAATATACTTGAAAACCCTTTTTCCAATTCTCCCAAATACTATTTAAAATATTCCTTTCAAAATTCTCCTCGGTGTTCTCGGATGTATTTTCCTATTTATTTTTCTATAAACTTTGAAATTTAAATATGCTTCGCTGTTTATTTGCTGTTACACTTGCTGTATATTTTCAACTCAACGATAGAACAGAACCAAGCAATAAAACGATCCGCAATATTACCGCTGTGTCATGCTACGTACCTACAGCAAATCCACTGACTCACATTCATCCGCTCTGCTCAGCGCAGCTTGTAAATTGATAAACAAATTATCCTAACTTCAATTATTTGCAATCGCGCGAAACCACTCATTAGTTTATGACCATCTCACCGCCCACCCTTGCCTCACCCCACCACAGATCGAAACCATCATCCAAGCCGCCACTCGCAGACCGCAAATATCCACGCTAGCCACTCTGGCGGCCGCCATTTTGTATACTTAACCCCCGCAGCCAGCAGTGCCAACGCGGTGTGGTGCGATGCGGTTGTGGTGCGTTCGGTTCACCGTGCGTGTCACTCCACGGTTGACTGGTTGGGATTTTCCTACTACCTCAACTCGGCTACTGCCCTGATACTCCTTCCAAGTCCCAAGATTGAACCGCATTTAGTTAAGTTTTATTGGTTTGAGTCGCACACGCGGCTCGACGCAAGCACGAGCGGCGCGTGATTCCAATCGACAACAACTACCCCCTGGAACACAGTGGTTTCGAGTTTGAAGAATTTGGGAAAAATGCTAACTTATGGTAGGTGTTGGCGGTATCGTTTTTAAATGTTTTTATAAACTTGTCCATAGATTTCATGGAAAAATTGTCATGACATACCATCATTATAGTCATTATATGAGTTTCACAATGGTTTTTCCGTCCTTATAATACTGATTAGCTATATGCTGTCGAGAAACATTTCTACTAGGGAAAGTGAAATTTTTGGAATAAAAGTCGATATTTTCATGATATTTCTCACCCTTGGCGAGGTGAGGTTATGCTTAGAACGTTACACACGTAATCGATAAAAAAAACCTTCATTGACACACCCCTGCCAATAGATTTTAGCAAGCTCTGAAACAATACCAAACCTCCGTGCACCACGAAGGGCACGTCTGTTCGAGATCCACTACCTACTGAACTGAATCGATTCTAATGCCTGTTTCCAACTTCTCCGGTTTCTGTCTTTCCAGAGCTGCAAACACGAACATGCACGCGTGGCTTTATGTCCTCGCGGTGCTGGCGATTCTACAGGGTGTAACGCAAGTCGCTAGCACCGGCGATCAACCATCATCATCCTCCACCTCCTCCTCTTCCTTCTCCTCATCGTCGTCGTCGTCAGCATCCCTCATTAGCATCAGCAACAACAGTCCAGATGAGCAACGAGCACCAGCAGCAGATCGTAGGCCGTCGTCAAGTGATGGTAGTGTGGCGAAAAGTGAGTCAACGATGGACGAAGATAGTTTAGAACGACCGGCGGCCGGTGAGCTGCACCTGCAGCTAGATCCGGTCGAAAACGCGGAAGAAGAAGAAGATGCGGTGGGCGGAGATAGTGATAGTGATAACAGTCTAGATATTAGTGATAACAGAAGCAGTAGCAGTAGCAGTCATGGTAGTCATAGTAGTGATAGTGATAGCATTAGCACCAGTAAGCCCGATCCTGAAACGCTAGTCGAAATCGAGAAGAATCTCCTAAGTCTGTTCGGTTTTCCCAAGAGACCAAAAATTGATAGATCTAAGGTGGTGATACCGGAGGCGATGAAGCAGCTGTACGCCCAGATCATGGGCCACGATCTGGTCGACTCCGTCAACGTGCCAAAGGAGGGCCTCAACACGCGCAACGCGAACACGGTGCGGAGTTTCACGCACGAAGGTGAGCATATTTTTTTCAGTTTACTTACCGTTTTGATTCTAATAGTTTCGTATAAAGATAGTACATACATAGAGTAAACATAGATCCGCGGACACTGCTGACTAAAATGTTTCAAGCGTGTAAGTAGTAATTTTCAAGAGGGCGACGGTTGAATATGCGTCATGCGCTCTATTGATGTTGTCCAAATCGTGACGTCATGCTCGTTTGGATACAGATTTTTACATTTCGTTTGGATACAACGGATTCATCAACACGGATCTGTGTTTACTCTACTATCTATAGCTTCGTATAGATGTCCACAAGATGCCTGTTTATCTATACAATAGACATAAATTGGAATTTAACGTCATTGCAGATTCACTTCGACCACGAAAAAATATTGATGATGTATCATCAGGATGAAAAAAATTAGCATACACAGAAAAAAATATCCATGTAAAATTCAGCGATAAATCATGAATATAAAGGGAATGCTAGAGTTAGTGCATATTTACACGGAATATCATGTAAAATAATGTTACAATCGTGTAAATTTCCGCTAATAGTCACGTTATCGGTTGGAGTCCACGATGGTTTACGCGATGGTTGGCGGAAATTTACACGATGGTAATATAATTTTACATTTATGTCATGTAAAAGTGCAATAACTCTAGCATTCCCATTATGTGCATGATTTCTCGCTGAATTTTAATAACATATTTTTTTCTGTGTAGATTGGCATAAATCGATGAACTCCTTGTTTAACAGTTGCTTGTCGAAGTGACAAAAATAGGATTTTTTTGTCAATGCTTTTACCCGAATTACATCGTCAAATCTTTTAAACGTCCATGATCTTGAATATGGATGCAAAAGCAAACCCTGTATTTCCATTCTATGAATCGAAAGTATAAACCTTTCCTGTAAAGAGAAAATTTATTGGCAACCACCTTGAATTTGGCCGCCATTTTGAATGTTATCATTAAAACGAGTTTTACAATTTGCACGCTTCTATCGAATACAATACTTAAGTCACCATATGAAAAACCACTGAAAGTGTCAGCTTTTCAAAACACTCAAATTTTAGTGAATATAGACCACCAGCAATTTTGTTCTTGATCTTTAAGCGTAAAATGTAAGTCCAATCCTAGCTGTCAGATTATGTGTCTGTAAGTTGTACTCCCTAAATTTATCGAGAAGTTTATTAATCGAGAATCTGCTGCAGCGTGAACAATGAACATCTGTCCGTCGCTGATCGGCCCTCACGAAAACTCGCCTGATATTTCCCGGCGAATGATTCCTCAATTGGATGCTGACCAAATTTTGTACGCTGAATTGAGAAGTGTTATTCCTCTGTTATTAACGTACATACTCCAGTTGATGCCCTTTCTTGTATAAGTAGAGGGCAAAATAGGCCATCCAACCAACTAGCAGGGAGTTCTTCCTCTATTCATATGTTCACTGTAATACGGTGATGAGTTGATATACCTGATCACTACCATGCTTCAGCCATGTACTTCAGCCCTCTTATGGCTGTCTTGGCCTCGTCTAGCGTTGACGATTTCACAGCCTGACCGTCGTCGTCGATTTGAATTCTGTCTGTCGCTCTTTCGTTCCCACCATCCTACAAAACCTTGACGTGCTCTCTCCTCCTGGGAGCCACCATTGATTGTCCGTCAGCAAGTTTCCATCACATGACGAGAGAAGGCGTAGTTTTTCTCCTTACGCCCCTGCCAGTTTCGTAAAGCCTCCGCATATCATTTTGTTCCTTAGCCCTTTGCGCCCTAGCAATCACATTATCCTCATGGTCTCTTTTCTTTCCCTGTTCTGTCGGTTCGCTGACACCAGCATCTGGCTTCTGGCAACATTCTTATCGGTCGTTGCCTTCTGGCACACCTCGTCGAACCATCCGTTCCCAAGTCGTCTTCCCAGGTGCCTATCATCAACCGTGCTTTTCAGCGGGCTTCAAATCCGGTGGATGCGACTTATTAGGAAAATCCCTGATTGACTTCTAATCGAAATTGAGAACCTTGCTACCACGAAAAAGTGCGACATCGTAGCGACCGCTAGAACTAGGAACGGATTTGTAAAAAAGCCGTATCTCTTCCTTCTAACTTGCATCACAGCACATCGTGTCATTCTATCATATAACACCTACAAGATATGCAACTAAGCGAAATGTGCCGCATGACAGTAATCTTCACACAATCTATCACTTTACGCCTGGCATCCATGGGCCAATGTATGCCTTGTGCCAAAAATAAAACATTTCCCACCAACACTCCGACATCCGCATGACCTTGTGCAGGTGCAGAGGACTCAGCGGCCTGTTCTGCCCATAATCGCGTAGTCGACGTAAGCACCACTGCAGTTTTAAGCGTATCAACGACTGTAACAGAGCTTGGGCACGTTAGTTCTCACTTGATAAGTAATTCTTCTCCAAAGTTTGAAAGAATTTCATGGCCTCGAACAGGTCTTCACTTCACGGTACAGATCTGCATCGAAGCGCGAGCTACACTCGCGAATGTGATAGTTTCGATGCACCCCATTGGCATTGTTTGAGTCGGGACGGAGGCAGCTACCGTGCATTTCCCATCCAAATGCTGATTGGATCCCCTTCCTTTCCGTTGTATACGAGTGGCACCCTGGCATATTTCACGTCTACCAGGAGTCGTGGTCGAGCGTTCGGATAGGAAGCTACCAGAAGGCCACGAATATACAGGATGTTTTCTGTCAGGATATCCACGTTATTGAGCACAAATTTCCTCTCAGTTTGCCCGATGCTTGACAACATCAACTCCCGGAGATTCCGCTTGAAAATTACGAGTTCCATCGTACCGTTTCAGATACGGAAGCGTTGATTTACCTGGAACTTTCAAACCCTTGGTATGACCTTAATCCATTAACGTTAACTCCGAATCATCGTCCAGATATGCATAGCATCCAATCCGTTTCTTGGCTCCAAACAACGTAACCGGTACACTCAAACCTCCATTTAGGTCGAATCCATTTAGCTAAAATCTATTTAGGTCCCTCCATTTAGGTAACGTTACCCAAATAGAATCTGATTGTGTTCATTGCAGTTGGAGTGTTCTAAAACTAAATTAGGGATAAGGTTGGTTTAAAGGAATAAAATTGCAAGTGGAGTTAAGGAGAGTTTAGGGTGTGCTCAGAAATGAGGGGGGATGAGATTGGTTTGGGACTGTTTAAGTTTTCCTCAGAACTTTCTAGAGCATTCTACATGCCTAATTTGTATGCTTAAATCTCCCTGAAGCTTACTTAAGAGGTGTGATCCAATATGTATTATTAGAAACTGTAGGCCCCCTTAACCCCTCTCAAACTTGCCATGCTCGGGCAGCTGCTTCCGGATCTATGCTAAAGCTACACTGTCTCTAGCTCCTAATTTCCTGATCTTCAAGTTGGACCTTCAAATGTCCAGATTTCTCCTACTTCTGTATGCATCATGCAGATTCCGGACATTTGCTTGAAACAGCACACTCCTCGGTAAATGCGAGATGTTTTTATTTCACTTTTCCTACCGTATCCAACGGTTTTCCACTGATAAAGGTCTGTCGAGAGAATCACTTGGAGAACACCTGTTTTTCATTGGGAAAATACCTGGTTAATCCGCGAGGCCGTAAATTGAATTTACTTTTTTTCGGCGACGACGACGACGACGACGACGTGCCAGCGTTACGAACAATGTAAACAAGACTAGCTCTATTTGGTGCAATTCAAAATCGTTTCAAATTGTATAAACTGACAGGTCACGGTATGATGCATCAAATTGTGTGATTGTGTGAGTGCTACTGAGAGTGAAGCCACGCTACAGTGCATCATTCTAAGAAGTTCTGCTTTTTGCAAAAATACAGTGCTTCGAAAATCTTAAAAAACTGTTTATCGGCGAGAGTTGTCTTTGCTCGACAGTTAAAAAGTGGATTCTGGACAAACTTTTTAGTCTCTGAACTATAATTTTGACAATAAAGTCGCAAGACAAGACCTGATTGCATTCATAAGAGTGCTTGGTTGCGGTGATGAGTGTTGCTTCCCTCCGAAACAAAAGACTAGCCATGGAAGAATGCCAATCATGCCACATCGAAATAAAAACAGATGAAAAACAAGTTAAGTGCGTTTACTGTAGTGACTCATTGCATTTGAAGTGTGCGGGAATTTCGGATTCTCGCTACAATAAAGTTCAAAAAACTCACTGTTATTACTGTTCGAGTCAGTGTGAATCTTCACACACCTCAAATAAGAAGATGGATGAGCTGCTATCTACGAAGAAGTGCCTGCAAGTTTCGATGGACAAAATTAACGGGAAATGTGAGGAAAATGGATTGAATCAGAAAAAAACTGATGATGCGGTGAAAAAATTAGCTGTGTCTATCGGTGAACTATCAAAGTCTCAAAAAGAAATCAAGTGTTCGATGGAAGATGTGAAATCCTCGCAAGTGTTTATCTCTGCCCAGTATGAGGACATTAAAAAACTACATGAGGAAATGAGGAAGGATTTTGCTGGTTGCTTGTTGAAAGTGAGTGACCGTGATGCTCAAATCCGTGCCCTCAATAACTCAATCAGTGATATGAAGAAACGGCTACGCTTAGCAGAGCAGATTGGGCTGAAACACGAAATTGTTATTAACGGCATACCTGGAGATCTCTCAATGGGTGAGTCGGCCATCGTCACCAAAGTTGCTGGCGCTGTTGGTGTTCAGCTGTTTTCCACCGATATTGAACGGACTCAACGTACAAAGAACGGGATGATTATTGTTGAATTCAGCAATTCGAAGGTGAGGAACGATATTCTACGTGCTCGAAAAGGAAGGTCGATACATCTTGATGAAATCGACTTTGGATGCGAGGTGCTGCCTGCTGGACCTTCTCCGAGTAACTCCAGGTCGTCTCCAAATAACAAGCGTTATCACACGAAGGTCTTCATCAACGAAAATCTGACCAGAGAAACCAGACAGATTTTCAGAGAGACAAAGACACTGAGAGCCTCTCATGGTTATAAGTATGTGTGGTGCAACAGATGAAACATCTACTGTAAGCGTGATGATTCTGCTGAGGTTTACATCGTCGATTCTCTCGATGACATTAAAAAGTTACGCTCATTTCCCAGAAAGGCCTGATCTCCCTGCGTTGTTGCTGCTGCTGCTGTTGGTGTGGTTGCTGTTGTTGGTGTTAGTGTCGTGCGTTCAATACAATCAATACAGTGGACTCGATAGATCCCGATAGATATATTTCCCAATTTGAATCTACTGTTCACATTGTATGCATTTCGGAAATGAGATTGAGTTCTGATGAGTTGTATATGTGTAGTTTACCCAACTATGATGCTGTTTGCTGTCCAAGATCGAACCGATCCGGTGGTGGGGCCTGTATATTCATTCATAGCTCAATTGAGTATAATACGATTAGGAATGAAGAGTTTTTGGAAGGCAGTGCTATAATTTTAACCCTACACACTTAGAATAAATTACAGTATTCGGTGAAAAAAATCACCGAAACTGGTCTGTAAACAAGCAAACTACAGTATTACGGCGAAATCGATAAAATTGCAGGAGAAAATCGGTGAAATCTAAGAAATCACCGAAGAACCGGTGAAATCAGACAAATTTACAGGAGACCTGTGAATATTTTACCGAACAGATCGGTGATGGGACTATTTTACCGTACTACTGTAAAATGCGTTTGACAGCCACGCCGGCAGCTTCGAGTATCAGTTCTATTAGAATTTGCGCATCATCTCCAAGCAAGACTCTCTTGTACAGTGGCAGCAAGTGTGATTCCTGATGAGAAGGTCATGTATTCAATCCCATCATCGACGTTTTTTTATGAAAATATTGTTTTTTGTGCTCGCATAAAATCGCCGTAAATTTGTAAAATTTACCGTACGTTCAGTGATATTGAGAATTCATTTGTAAACAAACATACCGAACGTTCTGCGATTTTTACGGTAAATTTTAAAAAAGTACCGAACGTTCCGGTAATTTTGACAGATGCATTTTCCTGAGATTCGCAGTACGTTCGGTGGTTTGAAAAATCACCGAACTTTTTACCGTACGTTCAGCTGTTGAGATTACGGTAAAATTTTACCGTAATCCGTCATTTTTTCTAAGTGTGTAAAAGAACCAAAATTGAACATCTCAGTGATATACAGACCTCCGCATGCCACTCTTAGCGAAAGTATCCAATACTTGGATGCATTATTCGAAGCTAACAGACGAATGCTTTGTCTTGGAGACTTCAATATAAATCTGCTCAATTCAAATTCCAATCAATATCTATCTATGCTTGAATCAAACGGCTTCGCATGTTTAAATCATATTGATAGCAAATACGCTACGTACGTGCATGGTTCGATTATAGATCATGCTGTAACTGATTTATGCGATCATACCTTTTCATTGAGCTTGCACAACGTTAGTTTTACGGATCACAAAGCTATACTGATCAGCTTCGGATCGAGTGTTCGTATTGCTACTCGTCGTTATTCAATTCGGTCTATTAGATTTGATTTTGATCGCATATCCAACGACTTAGAACAGTCTTTAGAAAGTGTAGACAGTTTCGAAAATCTCACAGAAATAATTGTTAACTTAATGAATTGTAATTCGTTCGAAGTTCGTTCACATAACAGGAAACATGATAGAGCTCCATGGATCACTGATACTGATTTGAGAGAAATTCGTTTAAGAGAAAAATTGTATAAAAGAACAGCTCAATGGCCTGAAAATGCTCTTATAAAACAAAACTACAAAAAGCAAAAGAACTATGTTACAAGACTTATAAAACAGAAACAAAAAAATTACTATCAAAATTTGATCGCTGAAAATCGTAATAACATAAGAAAGGTTTGGTCTATCTTGAATGAAATAATTTTTTGTGGTAGAACAAATCAAAAAAAGAGCATTAAAGAAATAGTTTCGAATAATATAACTTTAAATGACGGAGTGGAAATATGTGATGCTTTCAACAAGTTTTTCATAAATATGCCTTGTGAACTATCTGATAGTTTAACTCGAGCATACAACAATGAAGCTAGAAATTATACATTGAGCACTACTGTCCAGGACTCCATTGTGTTGTGTCCTGTTACATCCAATGAAATAGCCAATTATGTTCAAGGGTTCAATAAATCTAGTGCTATAGGTGTCGAAGGAATCCCTGCCAGACTTGTAAAAAATAACGCTCCGATTATTGTACCTATTTTAAGAGATCTAGCAAACATGTCTTTAGAAGTCGGTGTTTTCCCAAGTTGCTTAAAAACAGCCAAAATCGTACCGATTCATAAAAATGGCCAAAGGACTAGTTTAGGTAACTACAGGCATATCTCCATACTGCCCACGTTATCTAAGCCGCTTGAAAAGGTCATACATAGTAGACTAAGCAATTTTTTCGAAAGAAATAATATCATTGATAGGAATCAGTATGGCTTTCAACCGAAATCCCATACCACTAGTGCAGCAGTTAACTTGGTAGATGAAATACAACTGCACAATGTGCACATTGCACATTGATAGCCGTCGGATTTGCTCGACTATATTCATCGATGTTTCAAAGGCATTTGACTGCGTACCACATGATTTATTGCTACGAAAATTGTACAGCTATCGTATAAGAGGAGACGCTTTTCATTTGATTGAATCGTATCTTAACAATAGGAAACAATGTGTCACCATTGATAACCAGACAAGCTCTTTAGACTCAATTTCTTGGGTTTGTGCACACTAGGGCAGTTCAGACTTTAAACATGTCAAAAATTCAAAGCTCCCATATGTTCATTACAACCCTTGGTGCAAAACTAGAGTCCTGTCAAATTTTCAGCCATTTCGGTGGTGATTTAATGGTGGCCCAAAAGCAAAATAGGTTTATATGGGAATTACTATGGAGAATTTTCGAAAAAGGTTCTCCAAGCTGTAGAGAATTACCACATGGATGAAGTCATGGCGTCAAAGTCAAATTGAATTCTTCAGACCTCAATGATGAATGTTGCCGAAGACAAGATCTAATTTCGACAATCGAGTGAAAAGTTATTAAACAAATTCTCACTCGCATGCGCATCTTCCTACACGATGTCCTGCAAGGTGTGCAAGAAGGTAACACGCATACTATGATTGCGTGTCAAGCGTGCCGATGGAGTGCCCGTCTTCTGTTCAAGCATGCATGGATGAATATTGATTAATAACTTCTGTCTCGTGAGTCGAAACGAGTTGCAGCCTTCGGCAACATTCATCATTGAGGTCTGAAGAATTCAATTTGACTTTGACCCTATGATTTCATCCATGTGGTAATGCTCTACAGCGTGGACAACCTTTTTCGAAAATTCTCCATAGTAATTCCCATATAAACCTATTTTGCTTTTGGGCCACCATTAAATCACCACCGAAATGGCTGAAAATTTGACAGGACTCTAGTTTTGCACCAAGGATTGTGATGAACATATGGGAGCTTTGAATTTTTGACATGTTTAAAGTCTGAACTGCCCTAGTGCACACGTAAGAACTATTTACACCCACGAGACGCGACAACGAGAACGGACACAACACGTTTTGTTCTTACTAACGATTAAAAAGGATTAATAATTACCTTTTTTGCCGACCGGTTTCGGGCTCGATGCAGCCCATCGACGGGACGATGTCCGACTAATTACTATTGGTTGCTCACACGACACACATATTCATACTGTATACAGTACACGTCGAGAGATGAAATTTACTGCATTTTCAGCTTCGTCAAACGGAAGAGGGATGATTGTATTTCAGCATCATCCTCATTCATCAATGGGGAGTTGGCAGTAGCTATGTGCATTGATTCCCAAGCATTGAGGTGGGAGGTTTTTCTAACGGTTTTTAGCAGCTTAGCTTGTTCCCAATCAACAGTGTGATTTTCGGCCAAAGCATGTACTGCCACACTCGATTCGTTCAGCCTACCATTCTCAACCGCATTCCTATGTTCCCGCAGGCGAACTTTCAATTTGCGGCGAGTTTGTCCGATGTACACTGCTGGACAATCTTTGCAGGGTATTTGATAGATTCCAGATTTTTCTTCGGTGGGAATCTTATCCTTGAGATTGCACAGCAAGTCCTTCAGTGTGTTTTGACTTTTGTACACTACGTGGAAACCATGGCGCTTCAGAGTGTGTTGAACCGAATTTGTTAATTTGGGATAGAAAGGGAGACTAATCCTTCGGACATCTTCTTTCTCGGGTACCAGTGTTGTAGCACTTTCTTTTTTCGTGTTCTTTTTTTCGTGTTTGCGAAGAATTTTGTCAACGAAGTCTTTGCCGTACCCGTTCAGCTCCGCCGCTTTGTGGATTCTACTCCTTTCTTCGATGAAGTCTTCCTTTTCCATCGGTACGTTGAAAAGACGATGGGCCATGGAGTGGAATGCTGCTTGTTTCTGTGCACCAAAATGATTTGAGTCCGACGTTATGTAGCGATCGGTCGATGTTGGTTTACGGTAGATTGCAAACTTCTGAATTCTTAATATATATAATTCTTAATTTCCTCTGAATATTAAGACATAGTAGCTATATGCTTCCAACTAAAGAAAAAAAGAACCTTTTCTATGCCCATGTTCATTCGCAAATATGTTATTTGAATATTATCTGGCAAAATGCTCCTATTTACGTTATAAACAAAATCACTATTACGCTAAACAAATTTATGCGAGTCATATTTTGGGAACAATATTTAGATCCAAATATCAGAACAGTAAATTTATATTCGTCTAATCAAATAATGAATTTTAACCAAACCAATTTTTTTGAATCAGCTCTGTTTATTTTCAAAGTGAAACGTAACTTAATCAAGCATAACTTTGATCTCCAAACAATAAGTGAATTACACCATTACAACCTCCGAAACGTAGATAATATAAATCTTATGGCACCTAGAACTAATTATATCAGATTTGGATGCCTATATCAGGCAATTTCGAATTTCAATAATTTGCCTTCAAGCTTGAAACAAATAATTTCATTATATACATTCAAAAGAGAATTAAAAAAGTTTGTTCTGGAAACCATACTATAATCATAGTAAAACAAATGAATGTAGCGTTTGGTTAAGATCTCTCATGCACACAATTGATAAGAGAAGAACGGCCTCATTATCAGTCTCCAGACTGCTCGAGGTCAAACAAGTTATATATTTTTTGTATAAATAAATAAATAAAATAAATAAAAAAAATCAGAGAAACATCGTATAGAATCGCATCGACTTAGAGAGAATTGACACCCAGTCTTCATAACAGAATCTAACCCTCTAATACCCAAATTTTTGATTTTGATCTAAATATCATTTTTCGTCATCTAAAATCGATTTAAACATGTTTTGGAAGATGAATCTTTTTAATTCTCGATTTCGTGAATTTCAGTTTTTGATTTTTCTAATTTTTATTTTTGAGCATCCCCAAACTTTTATATTTTTCCTGGAAGCCTATTTGGGGAACGGATTTTTTGAGATGAAAACATTTTGAGATTTTATGCTTATTGTTGAAATATTATTATTTTAAAATTTTTTCATAGGAAAATTTATTTTCCGTGTAATTTTAAGGAAAATAATTTTATAGTGTACTCGATTCCCTTAAACTATTAACACGCTAAGTACCGACAGGCAAAAAAACGTGGAACTGTTTTTTTGCACATCCATATCTCAGCAGTTAGTGAACCAAATTTCAATCTTTTTGCGTTAACGGAATCCTACACTATCCTAGAGAGGTGTAGTGAAAGCCGATTGGAATTTCATGCAGCTTCCGGTGAGAACCAGGCGAAAACATTAGTTCCACATTTTTAACTTCTTCCGGTTCCGTTTTGTTCTCGGATTGGTTGTGAGTACCATGTCTTTGTAGCGAGTTCTTTCGGAACCTCGACAAGATAGCACCATTCTGTCTTCGGCAAAGTTGTTCAGAACAACAACCACTTCCTGGTGATGGGTTTCATAGTTCCGAATTTCCCCACCACGTGGCGCTGGCGTACATAGTGACTTCCGGTACGACTTTGGTGGGATATAGCACGAGATTGAAGCCAGATAGGAAGATGCGATCTTCGGCAAAGTTGTTCAGGACTACGAGTACTTCCAGGTCATGAAGAGCATAGTTCATAATTTCACCACCACGTGGCGCTAGTGTACATAGTGACTTCCGGTACGGCTTTGGTGGGATATAGCACGAGATTGAAGCCAGATAGGAAGATGCAATCTTCGGCAAAGTTGTTCAGGACTACGAGTACTTCTAGGTCATGAAGAGCATAGTTCGAAATTTCACCACCACGTGGCGCTAGTGTACATAGTGGCTTCCGGTACGACTTTGGAGGGATGTAGC
The DNA here is from genome assembly GCF_035046485.1 of Aedes albopictus. Classification (NCBI taxonomy): domain Eukaryota; kingdom Metazoa; phylum Arthropoda; class Insecta; order Diptera; family Culicidae; genus Aedes; species Aedes albopictus. The sequence continues at coordinate 215,159,328 of NC_085137.1, forward strand.
ACGAGATTGAATCCAGATAGAAAGATGCGATCTTCGGCAAAATTGTTCAGGACTACGAGTACTTCCGGGTCATGAAGAGTATAGTTCAAAATTTCACCACCACGTGGTGCTAGTGTACATAGTGACTTCCGGTACGACTTTGGTGGGATATAGCACGAGATTGAAGCCAGATAGGAAGATGCGATCTTCGGCAAAGTTATTCAGGACTACGAGTACTTCCATTTCATGAAGTGCATAGTTTGGAATTTCACCACCACGTGGCGCTAGTGTACATATTGACTTTCGGTATGACTTTGGAGGGATATAGCACGAGATTGAAGCCAGATAGGAAGATGCGATCTTCGGCAAAGTTGTTCAGGACTACGAGTACTTCCAGTTCATGAAGTGCATAGTTTGGAATTTCACCACCACGTGGCTCTAATATACGTAGCTACTTACGGTGTGACTTTGAAGGGATATAGCACGAGATTGAAGCCAGATAGGAAGATGCAATCTTCGGCAAAGTTGTTCAGGACTACGAGTACTTCTAGGTCATGAAGAGCATAGTTCGAAATTTCACCACCACGTGGCGCTAGTGTACATATTGACTTCCGGTATGACTTTGGAGGGATATAGCACGAGATTGAAGCCAGATAGGAAGATGCGATCTTCAGCAAAGTTGTTCAGTGCTACGAGTACTTCTAGGTCATGAAGAGCATAGTTTAAAATTTCACCACTACGTGGCGCTAGTGTACATAGTGACTTCCGGTACGACTTTGGAGGGATATAGCGCGAGATTGTAGCCAGATAAGAAGATGCAATCTTCGGCAAAGTTGTTCTGTGCTACGAGTACTTCCGGGTCATGAAGAGCATAGATTAAAATTTCACCACTACATGGTGCTGGTGTACATAGTGACTTCCGGTACGACTTTGGTGGGATATAGCACGAGATTGTAGCCAGATAGGAAGATGCGATCTTCGGCAAAGTTGTTCAGGAATACGAGTACTTCCAGTTCAAGAAGTGCATAGTTTAAAATTTCACCACAACGTGTCGCTAGTGTACATAGCTACTTCCGGTATGACTTTGGAGGGATATAGCACGAGATTGAAGTCAGATAGGAAGATGCGATCTTCGGCAAAGTTGTTCAGGACTACGAGTACTTCCAGGTCACGAAGAGCATAGTTTCAAATTCCACCACCACGGACGCTAGTGTACATAGTTACTTCCGGTACGACTTTGGTGGGATATACCACGAGATTGAAACCCGACAGGAAAGTACGATCTGCGGCAAAGTTGTTCAGGACAACAAGTATTTCCAGTTCCGAACGTCACCACCACGTGGCGCTAGTCAAGGATGGGGACACTCACTTGCAAAGAGTTACCCTCACTTGTTATTTTCTCAACTCGGAAGCGTGCAATCAAAAATCGATGTATGGATGACTTTTGCCTTGTGGTTTTGTCTAAAAGTTTGCTGAATAGAGTGGGGGCCGTACACGCATACTTAAGTCGTGAGGGAGCTGCGAAGGCAACTCTCCACGAGGTGAATGTAAATTACACTCTCCTCGTGGAGAGTAGCTTTCACAGCTCTGTCACAGCTTTGATATGCGTGTGCGACCCTTGCTCTATTCGGCAAACTTTTAGACAAAACCACAAGGTAAAAGTCGTCCATGCATCGTTTTTTGATTTCTCGCTTCTGAGCTGAGAAAATTGCAAATGAGTGTAACTCTTTGCAAGTGAGTGTTCCCATCCCTGGCGCTAGTGTACATACTAATCTCCGATACGAATTTGATGAGGTTTTGCACGATCTTCAAGTCTGATAGGAAGGCAAAATTGTTCAGAGCTACCAGCACTACCGGGTTTGAAATTTCACCACCACGTTTTGATAGTATACAAAAAAAACGATTTTTAAGAGCTATGTAAGAGAAATTTAGGCCAGATTGGGACTTCTTTGACTCACTCTAAGGAATGTTCTGACAATTTATCTAGCTATTTTTATGAGAATTCCTCAAGGAAATTCCAACAAGGAATTTCCTCAGGATTAGTCCTGGGATTTTTTTCAATGATGTATTCGAGAATTTTATTAGGGATTTTTGTTCCACAGATTTCTACTGGAATTTATTTATAATTTTATTCAAGCATTTCTCCGGTGATTTGCTGGAATAAACTCCCCTATTCATAATGTCTCCAGGAATTCCTCCGGATATTTTTCAAAGCATTCCTCCAGGAATTCCTCAAAATATTGTTCAAGAAATTCCTCCTCCAAGGATTCCTGTGAATATTCATTCGTGGAATTCCCAAAGGAATTTATGCAGTCATTATTACTAAAATTCCTCACGGACACCCTTCAAGTATCCCTCCAGAGATTCCAGCTAAATTTCTTCCAGTAAAAGAATTGCTTCTGGAATTTTTTGAAATATTCATTCAGGAATTCTTCAAGAAATAGTTGAATAATTCATTCAAAGATTTTTTCAGGTATTCGAAAAATTCTTCAAAATTTCTCCAAGAATTCTTTGGGATTTTTTAAGAGATTGCTTCGAAAATGCCTCCCAAGATTCCTACGAATATCTATTCTCCTGCGCAGTGTTGGTAAAAACTCAAATTCTCAAATCTCACGATTGACTTGTTTCACGTGCGCTTCTTGACTCGCCAAATTCCCCGCCGAAAAAATCATGCATGAGTTGACTCATGATTTCACTCATTGCTTTATTTCTTGGTGTTCTTGATATTTACATCAAAGTTTTTACGATTGTATGATAGATCAAAAGCAAATCTAGCGTACAACAACATTGAATGCCGTTAAAATTGATTTGAATTCGTTTTACAAGCGACGCTTGACTCGTGAGAGCAAGATTTTGCATGAAATTCTCGCGCGTGAGAAAACGATTTAGAATCGCGTGCGAGTTTGCTCACGCAGGAGCGGTTCATGAGCAAGCTTTGAGTGTGAGTTTACCAACACTGCAACTGCGATTTCTTTGCCAAATTCTTCCAGGGATTCTATCGGGATTCCTCTAGTGATTTTTTGGAAATTCCTTCAGCGGTCCTTTCTGGATTATTTCCAAGATATCTTTCGGGAAATCCTCAGGGTGATCCATTTGGGATCCTTGAGTATTGTTTTGCAAATCTTTCCAGGAATTCAGGAGATTTTCCAGTGATATCTTCAAAAATTCACCCAAGCATACCTTTATATTTTCTACAGGGAATTTTTAACAGGGATTCTGGAGTTCCTCTAGATGCCCGTTTGTATTTTCCTTCATGACCCATCTTCTAACGCTTTCTTTCCCCACCGATTTCTTCAGAAATTCCTCCGGAGCTTGAAAACTTCAGCGATTTCATTTCAAATCACTCCGGAGCTTCTTTCGGCGATTCATTCACGATAAATTTTAGAGAATCTTTCAGAGATTCATTATGATACTCACGAATATAGGAAAATTTTTTAGTGATGCTTTCGGAATATGTTTTGCTGGGATTACTACTTTTTTTTTTTCCTAGAGATCGTTCGCGAAAGATTCCTTCATAAATTTATGCAATGATTTATTCGAAAATTCCTCTCCAGAGTGCCCGAGTCCGTGGCGCAGTTGATCGCATGTCCCCCTTTATTTGCCGATGGTCATGGGTTTGAAATATTATTCTGGATAATAAATATGAATTTGGAGCCAGAAATTTATTTGAATATCTTTGCTAAAACTTGTGTGAATCATCAATATAAGAATATCTTTCTGAAGTTTACATTTTTCACGAAAACAAAAATCTGCCATGAGATCAAAGCTTTTGCAATAATTATACTAAAACCATAATTCTACTAGAACTGAATCTCATAGAGAAACGCCATTGGCATTCGCGGAAAGTATTTCCGTAGATATTCTTAGGGAATACTCTCCTAGTGGTCCTGAAATGATCCTTGATCATTGATCCTTGAACGTGGGAGCTAGACTCATACCTTTCTATCTGGCTTCAATCTTGTGATACATCTCACTAAAGACGTATCGGAAGTCACTATGTACACCAGCATCACGTGGTGGTGGAATTCGGAACTAAGTTCTTCATGACCTCGAAGTACTCGTAGTCATGAATAACATTTCCGTAGATCACACCTTCCTATCTGACATCATTCTAATGATATAGCGCCACGTGGTGGTGTTAGTCGGAACTATGCTCTTCATTACCTAGATCACAGTTCTGAACAACTTTGCTGAACATCGCACCTTTCTGTCTGGCTTCAATCTCGTGCTATATCCCACCAAAGTCGTATCGGAAGTAATTATGTACACTAGCGCCACGTTGTGGTGAAATTCTAAACTATGCTCTTCATGACCTGGAAGTACTCGTAAGTCTGAACAACTTTGCCGAAGATCGCCTTTTTCTATCTGGCTTCAATCTCGTGCTATATCCCACCAAATTCATACCGGAACTAGCTACGTACACTAGTGGCACGTGATGGTGAAATTCGGAAGTATTAGTCCTCAACAGCTTTGTCGAAGATGGTACCTTCCTATCTGGCTACAATCTTGTGATATATCTCACCAAAGTCGTATCGGAAGTAACTATGTACACTAGCGCCACGTGGTAGTGAAATTCTGAACTATGCTCTTCATGACCTGAAAGTACTCGTAGTCCTTAACAACTTTGCCGAAGATAGCATCTTCCTATCTGGCTTCAATCTCGTGGTATATCCCACCAAGGGCGTACCGGAAGTCACTATGTACACTAGAGCCACGTGGTGGTGAAATTTTGAACTACGCTCTTCATGACCTAGAAGTAATCGTAATCCTGATCATTTTTGTCGAAGATTGTACCTTCCTATCTGGCTTCAATCTTGTGATATATCGCACTAGCATTAGCGCCACGTGGTGGTGAAATTTTGTATTATGCTCTTCATGACCTGGAAGTACTCGTAGTACTGAACAACTTTGCCGAAGATTGCATCTTCCTATCTGGCTACAATCTCGTGCTACATCCCTCCAAAGTCATACTGAAAGTCACTATGTACACTAGCGCCACGTGGTGGTGAAATTTCGAACTATGCTCTTCATGACCTGGAAGTACTCGTAGTCCTGAACAACTTTGCCGAAGATTGCATCTTTCTATCTGGATTCAATCTCGTGTTATATCCCTCCAAAGTCGTACCGGAAGCCACTATGTACACTAGCGCCACGTGGTGGTGAAATTTCGAACTATGCTCTTCATGACCTAGAAGTACTCGTAGTCCTGAACAACTTTGCCGAAGATCGCATCTTCCTATCTGGCATCAATCTCGTGCTATACCCCTCCAAAGTCATACCGTAAGTAGCTACGTATACTAGCGCCACGTGGTGGTGAAATTCCAAACTATGCACTTCATGAAATGGAAGTACTCGTAGTCCTGAACAAGTTTGCCGAAGATCGCATCTTCCTATCTGGCTTCAATCTCGTGTTATATCCCACCAAAGTCGTACCGGAAGTAACTATGTACACTAGCGCCACGTGGTGGTGAAATTTTGAACTATGCTCTTCATAACCCGGAAGTACTCGTAGTCCTGAACAATTTTGCCGAAGATCGCATCTTCCTATCTGGCTTCAATCTCGTGCTATATCCCTCCAAAGTCATACCGGAAGTAGCTATGTACACTAGCGCCACGTGGTGTTGAAATTTTGAACTATGCTCTTCATGACCCGGAAGTACTCGTAGTCCTGAACAATTTTGCCGAAGATCGCATCTTCCTATCTGGCTTCAATCTCGTGCTATATCCCTCCAAAGTCATACCGGAAGTAGCTATGTACACTAGCGCCACGTGGTGTTGAAATTTTGAACTATGCTCTTCATGACCCGGAAGTACTCGTAGTCCTGAACAACTTTGCCGAAGATCGCATCTTCCTATCTGGCTTCAATCTCGTGCTATATCCCTCCAAAGTCATACCGGAAATAGCTATGTACACTAGCGCCACGTGGTGTTGAAATTTTGAACTATGCTCTTCATGACCCGGAAGTACTCGTAGTCCTGAACAACTTTGCCGAAGATCGCATCTTCCTATCTGGCTTCAATCTCGTGCTATATCCCTCCAAAGTCATACCGGAAGTCACTATGTACACTAGCGCCACGTGGTGGTGAAATTATGAACTATGCTCTTCATGACCTGGAAGTACTCGTAGTCCTGAACAACTTTGCCGAAGATCGCATCTTCCTATCTGGCTTCAATCTCGTGCTATATCCCACCAAAGTCGTACCGGAAGTCACTATGTACACTAGCGCCACGTGGTGGTGAAATTTTGAACTATGCTCTTCATAACTCGGAAGTACTCGTAGTCCTGAACAATTTTGCCGAAGATCGCATCTTCCTATCTGGCTTCAATCTCGTGCTATATCCCTCCAAAGTCATACCGGAAGTAGCTATGTACACTAGCGCCACGTGGTGTTGAAATTTTGAACTATGCTCTTCATGACCCGGAAGTACTCGTAGTCCTGAACAACTTTGCCGAAGATCGCATCTTCCTATCTGGCTTCAATCTCGTGCTATATCCCTCCAAAGTCATACCGGAAATAGCTATGTACACTAGCGCCACGTGGTGTTGAAATTTTGAACTATGCTCTTCATGACCCGGAAGTACTCGTAGTCCTGAACAAGTTTGCCGAAGATCGCATCTTCCTATCTGGCTTCAATCTCGTGCTATATCCCACCAAAGTCGTACCGGAAGTCACTATGTACACCAGCACCATGTAGTGGTGAAATTTTAATCTATGCTCTTCATGACCTGGAAGTACTCGTAGCACAGAACAACTTTGCCGAAGATTGCATCTTCCTATCTGGCTACAATCTCGCGCTATATCCCTCCAAAGTCGTACCGGAAGTCACTATGTACACTAGCGCCACGTAGTGGTGAAATTTTAAACTATGCTCTTCATGACCTAGAAGTACTCGTAGCACTGAACAACTTTGCTGAAGATCGCATCTTCCTATCTGGCTTCAATCTCGTGCTATATCCCTCCAAAGTCATACCGGAAGTCAATATGTACACTAGCGCCACGTGGTGGTGAAATTTCGAACTATGCTCTTCATGACCTAGAAGTACTCGTAGTCCTGAACAACTTTGCCGAAGATTGCATCTTCCTATCTGGCTTCAATCTCGTGCTATATCCCTTCAAAGTCACACCGTAAGTAGCTACGTATATTAGAGCCACGTGGTGGTGAAATTCCAAACTATGCACTTCATGAACTGGAAGTACTCGTAGTCCTGAACAACTTTGCCGAAGATCGCATCTTCCTATTTGGCTTCAATCTCGTGCTATATCCCTCCAAAGTCATACCGAAAGTCAATATGTACACTAGCGCCACGTGGTGGTGAAATTCCAAACTATGCACTTCATGAAATGGAAGTACTCGTAGTCCTGAATAACTTTGCCGAAGATCGCATCTTCCTATCTGGCTTCAATCTCGTGCTATATCCCACCAAAGTCGTACCGGAAGTCACTATGTACACTAGCACCACGTGGTGGTGAAATTTTGAACTATGCTCTTCATGACCCGGAAGTACTCGTAGTCCTGAACAATTTTGCCGAAGATCGCATCTTTCTATCTGGATTCAATCTCGTGCTACATCCCTCCAAAGTCGTACCGGAAGCCACTATGTACACTAGCGCCACGTGGTGGTGAAATTTCGAACTATGCTCTTCATGACCTAGAAGTACTCGTAGTCCTGAACAACTTTGCCGAAGATTGCATCTTCCTATCTGGCTTCAATCTCGTGCTATATCCCACCAAAGCCGTACCGGAAGTCACTATGTACACTAGCGCCACGTGGTGGTGAAATTATGAACTATGCTCTTCATGACCTGGAAGTACTCGTAGTCCTGAACAACTTTGCCGAAGATCGCATCTTCCTATCTGGCTTCAATCTCGTGCTATATCCCACCAAAGTCGTACCGGAAGTCACTATGTACGCCAGCGCCACGTGGTGGGGAAATTCGGAACTATGAAACCCATCACCAGGAAGTGGTTGTTGTTCTGAACAACTTTGCCGAAGACAGAATGGTGCTATCTTGTCGAGGTTCCGAAAGAACTCGCTACAAAGACATGGTACTCACAACCAATCCGAGAACAAAACGGAACCGGAAGAAGTTAAAAATGTGGAACTAATGTTTTCGCCTGGTTCTCACCGGAAGCTGCATGAAATTCCAATCGGCTTTCACTACACCTCTCTAGGATAGTGTAGGATTCCGTTAACGCAAAAAGATTGAAATTTGGTTCACTAACTGCTGAGATATGGATGTGCAAAAAAATTAGTTCCACGTTTTTTTGCCTGTCGGTACTTTACGTTACAAAAACCCTGTTGGTATAAGCAGTGTTAAGCAAGGATAGAATGATTTGGGAAAAATTCAAAATATGTTAATTGTAGCGATTCAATACAAAACAAACAATGGCTTCTACAAGGTGACTAAAACATCGATTTTTCAATGATTTTTAAAAAATGTTAATACGCTTTAAAATACACCAAAAACCATTTTGAGATATACAGAACAGTCCTAAATATCAGCCAAAAATATAAAAATTTTGATTTTCCACGAAACAAAAAATACAAAAATGCTCAAACTATACCCCGTCTAAAGGCGGGGTTGGGTATTAGAGGGTTAAGGAAAACATTATTGTGTGCAACAAGCTTAGATGCTTGGGTTTATGTTAGACACAATTTACACTCCCTTCAAGAATGGTAAGCTGACACAGTGGTATGATCTCAGACTGTTAATCTAGAGGTTCTATGTTCGAGGCTGGATGTCTGCCTTTTTTATTTCATTGGTTTGTAGCATCGTAATACTTATCAATGAAAGACGTTCTAATCGTTTTTTGTCGACAGTTTTTGACATCGTATTATTATTAGTCATGGAAAATCGAAAACAGTCGTCGGAAGTATCTATATGACCTCCACTTTGGTACGTAAATAGCAGTTTCGTGCACTTTATACGATTGAATAAGTTCTTATATGATGATGCATAGCTCAAATTATGTAGCCCAAAATGTTAACTGGGCCTGTTAAACTCCTAATACACTCAGAAACCCTCAAAAACGCCTGCGTAACGCCTGAGTAACAACCTCTGAATCTCGCCAAAAATCATCTGAAGCATTCTGAAATGCCTTCGAAACCCCCCTAAACCCCTTCGACCCCATGTAACGCACCAAAAATACCCCTGAAGCCCACCCGGTGCAACGCCTCTGACAACCCCCCCCCCCCCCCGCCTCCTCCTGAAACTCACGAAATCCCTCTGAAACCCCACGTGGGTCCCTTTAAATCTCCTGATCACTCGTGCAATCTTCAAATCAATTTAGGTAATGAACTGAATCAATTTAGGTAAAAACTCTATTTAGGCAGTCCCGACTCGTTACATTAATGGAGGTTTTGGTGTAGATAACAAAAAAATCTTATTTCTAAGCGTGACAGATAAGCATTTGAATACACATGCTTCTTCTAGCGCTGATCGACTCTTATTGATACATACTAGGCCCAGTAACAAGTCGATATTTCACTAGGCGCTGTCCATAAGCTACGTAGACTCAATTTTGGTTATCTCAGACCCCCCTCCCCCACCGTAGATTTTCATCATACAAAAGTTTTAAAATTTGTATGGACAGTAGACTTTGGCCAGACCCCCCCCCCCCTCCTTCGAGACTACGTGACAGGCCCTTACACAAACACAATAAACTGCTTGTTTCACGTCTCAAGCTTGTCTCAAATATTATTTTAAAGTCATCAGACTCCCTGAGGTTCTCAGAACTCCTCATAAACTAAAAATAATATGTTTTGTTTCACCACGACTTTTAGAACTTCTCCAGAATTAAGGGACTTCAAACGGTTCTTTAAGGTGATACGCTGGTGCGAACTTTAGAATTCACCAGTTCAAGAACTTATGTGAATGTATCAACTGACGAAATTTTTAACATTTCGTCTACACATCTCCAAGCTCAGAACTCGAAAGCAACCACAGAAATCTAACAGGGACATTAAGTGCCGTGCTATTTTTAGCTTTTCCTGTTTCTTTCATCATCATTTGCCTCGCGGATTGGATTGACGTAAGATATCATGCTAATTGGCTGACAGATGTGCTCTTTTCAAAATAAGGCTATATTTAGCAATCAGAATCAAACTTCATTATGACATTCGCATCGTTTCAGCATCACCAGTTCTATTTTTGTCTCGAATTAGAAAAGACAATCAGGTTTGGATTTTTTATAGGAAGAAATCTTGATGACTCAACTTCTAACCAGAAATGATCGTCGGAGAATTTTTGACAACATACAGCAATACCTCAAAATACAATCACCTCTACAAGACGTTGTCGCTCACATTACACCCTCCGCAATCTCTCAACAATCTTGCACCCTCTGGAGCTAATTGTTTGAGCGATGTTAGTTATGTTTGTCACATAACAGGTAGCAACTAAATTGATTGTAAGACAAATTGTAAATTACAGTATAATCCATTGAAATTCACAAATTTCTATAAGAAACAATGTCTGATATTTTGTTAGAATAGATAGTTCTCTTCATTCGGTCTCGAAACCGAAAGGCACAATGAATTATCTTAAAAAAAAAAACAGACGCAGTAAACCTTCCACTCAATACTCGAGTGAACAACGCGTTTAAATTACTACCAGGATTTCGTTGATTTTCACCTCCACATTCCAACGATCGCAAGACAACATTTACATCTTGCACATTTACCTTGACAAGGCCGTCCCCAGCGCGCTGTCTGACGTTCCAAGGGTAGGTAATCTACACCAGTGGATAACTACACCTCCACACACCTCCAGCCCATCGCGGGCACCCGCATAAAACTCTAAAAGAGCGTCGTCATAACTCGATCGCTCCCCTGCTTACTGCTCCTCACTGTACTGGTTGGATTGCCGCAGCTTGAGAGATCGTTGGAATTTACAATTTCACATTACGCGCAAGTATACGCACGAATTAAGGTCAGTTGAAAGGGATCCCAAGCCCAAGCCCAAACGCGCTTTTAGTGGAGTAGTTGTTATACTGCGAAAGGGAAGCGCGGTCCTCCAGAGTACCGGTTGTTCGGTTTGAACCCTGCAGCTGAGCTGGGAAGAAAGTGATTGTGAATGTGTGGCGACCGGGGTAGCCAGTTGGGCAGGTTACTAAACGACTGCTCTGTGCAGTCGGTGTGCGATCACGGTTGACTTGATCGGGCGGTTTATTTTTTCGGTTGATGGTGTGGCCTCTCTGCCGGTTCTCTGTCTGTGATTGTGGAGCTTTTTCTCCGACTCACTTTCAATTGCTGCTGCTGCGGAGTGCGGAGTCCCTTAGAAACAGTTGTCGAAGCTGTTGCACATGCACTTGTGGCTTCTGGCTGTATCAAACGACGACTCCAGCGACAACAGCGTCAGCATGGAGAAATCCATTTGCCTGTAACAGGGTGTGTGGAGCCATTTCAGAAGATTTATCGTGAATTTATTCAAATTGAAGAATACCAGAAGCCGGGGAGGGTTCTGTGTGTGTCTCTCTCTCCCTCGCGCGGCTGTTGGAGGCCATACCAGTAGTCGCTAATGAAATATCGATAATTTATGACCCCGACTAACTGATGCGGGTTTGTCTGGTTTCTGGGCTGCTCGCGCGGGACCGCCAACCCTTGACGCCACCTACCGGTACCTTATGCCATGCCGGACCTTGGCTGCAACCCCTCGTCGGCGATCCGCGGTTCGTTGAGCGGTTATTTATTGAACTTGATTGTTTACGTAATTAATTCCCTCCCGTTTGGCGCGCGAGTGCGATCACCGTCGTCGTTACGCGCTTCAACCCTAGATCCGATCAGAGGCCGTCAAAAGTCCGTCGGAAGAGTAGCAACGCCACGCCGGTGCGGCCGTCGGGCAGCATCACAATTTGCACGAGCACGTAATGGCCAGCTCCAGCTGGGCGTGCGGGTTCAAGGAGAACCATTTCCCGCTACCCTATGGAGTTTGTGTGGCGGCTTTTACCCGCCGAGCGCGAGATTGACCTACACACTCTCACGGAACGAAGATGATCGCGCCCGGCTCTAATCGTTTGTTTACCAAGCAACAGCAACTGTGTGCTACATTGAATGATGGAGACGCGTTATGGATTGTTCGCACGTTGAGAAATACAAAGCCGATCGAGCCGACACTCGAAAGGGGCTTTCCAAAAAGAAAAAAAAAAGTTGTTTTGTAACAAACTGGTCCGGCGAGAGCAGCCATCAGCAGCAGCACCTGAGCCGGCCTGGTATTCATCGCGCGCCAAACCAGACGACGGACGTGTGTTGGTTGGAGGTTTCTGTCAAGCATTTCTTGTGGACATGGGTATAGCCTGATCTCGGGTTGATAGCAACACCTGATACAAGCACGCCTACGCATCGCCTTGAACGGCTGTCGCTCGCGAAAGGTGATTCGAAGACCGCGCGCTGGCCGTTGAGCTATGGTATTACGAGAGAGGTGAGTTGAGGAGCGGAACAAAGTATAGGTAATGGAAACAATAATAAACAGCCTCGGTCACAGCTGTCACAGCTGGAACTTTGTGATTGCAATGCAATCCACTTGAGAATATATGTGTCACTCAATTTTCTAGGGATTTGATCGATTGTACATATATACATTTAATTCCACAAAATCATATTTAAAAAATAAGACATACTCAACAATAGAACTTCGCAATACTCAGTTTGTGTCACGCCCAATTCTTGTTAGATCACGCTCCACCTGACTGATGAGCTATCGTACTCTCCGCGCTCGACGCCTTCTTGTACCAACCACTAACATCAACTTTGCAGGATCGTTTTCCGGCGTTCTGAAATCAAATGCTCTGCCCACCGTATCATACCGGCTGTGGTCATCTTCTGGATGCTGGGGTCGTCGTAGAGTGCTGCAAGCTCGTAGTTTATGTTTCTCCGACACTTCTTCCGTACACCACCGGAGATCGTCCTTAACATGCGTCGCTGAAAAACTCCGAGTACTTGCAGGTCCTCTTCGTACATGGTCCAGTTTTGTGTCCTTAGAAATCCACCGGTCTTAAAAACGTTTTACACATGTTGAACTTTCTTAAGGAATCGACTGTTGATCTTATGTTTTGAGGTTATGGCTTTCAGTCTTGGAAGAAAAACTCAAAAACGGATTGTTAAGTCTTCATCCGACGTTTCGGTCACAATATAGTGACCGAAACGTCGGATGAAGAGTTAACAATCCGTTTTTGAGTTTTTCTTCCAAGACTGAAAGCCATAACCTCAAAACAGTTTTACACATGTACATTTAGTGTAGGGTTGAATCTTTTTTGATCGCAGTTTGTTCTAGGCCCCATACTTACCTTACCGATCAGGCTAAGGCCGGGGTGGCCTCTGCTGTACATAGTAGCCGTCTCCATTCCACTCGGTCCATGGCTGTTTGTCTCCAATTCCGCACTCTGCGTAGGGTCCGCAGATCGTACTCCACTAGGCCGACACACCTAGCTCGCTGCGCTCCACGTCTTCTTGTACCGGTCGGATGACTCTTGAGAACCATTTTAGTCGGGTTGCTGTCCGACATCCTGATGACGTGACCCGCCCACCGTAGCCTCCCGATTTTCGCGGTATGGACGATGGTTGGTTCTCTCAACAGCTGATGCAGCTCGTGGTTCATTCGCCTTCTCCAAGTCCCGTCTTCCATCTGCACTCCGCCGTAGATGGTACGCAACACCTTCCGTTCGAAAACTCCAAGGGCGCGTTGGTCCTCTGCACGTAAGGTCCATGTTACGTGCTCATAGAGGACGACCGGTCTAATCAGCGTTTTGTAGATAGTCAACTTTGTGTTACGGCGAACTTTATTCGATCGTAGAGTTCTGCGGGGTCCAAAGTAAGCTCGATTTCTTGCCGCAATGCGCCTCTGAATTTCTCATCTGGTGTCGTTGTCGGCGGTCACCAGTGACCCCAGGTACACGAGTTTTTCAACCGCCTCGATTTCATCACCGTCGATATAAATTCGGGGTGGCGGGCGCGGAGATTCCTCCCTGGAGCCCTTTACCATTACCTTTACCATTGTGTCTTCGACACATTAATGACTAATCCGATTCGCCTGGCATCACTCTTTTGTCGGATGTACGTTTCCGCCATCGTCTCAAATTTGCGAGCTATAATATCAATATCATCAGCGAAACCAAGCAGCTGAACGGACTTCGTGAAAATCGTCCCACTAGTGTTTATCCCCGCTCTCCTTATTACACCTTCTAACGCAATGTTGAACAGCAAGCACGAAAGACCGTCATCTTGCCGTAACCCTTTGCGAGATTCGAAGGGACTCGAGAGTGTCCCTGATACTCGAACTACGCACATTACTCGATCCATCGTCGCCTTGATCAATCGTATCAGTTTATCCGGAAATCCGTACTCGTGCATAATGTGCCATAGCTGTTCTCGATCGATTGTATCATACGCCGATTTGAAATCGATGAACAAGTGATGTGTGGGCACGTTGTATTCGCGGCATTTCTGCAACACCTGGCGGGTGGCGAACTTCTGGTCCGTTGCAGCGCGTTCACCCATAAATCCAGCCTGATATTGCCCCACGAACTCTCTTGCAATCGGTGATAGACGGCGGCATAAATTTTGAGAGAGTATCTTGTAGGCAGCGCTCAGTAGTGTGATCGCGCGGTAGTTCCCGCAATCCAACTTGTCGCCCTTTTTGTAGATGGGACACACGATACCTTCCATCCATTCCTCCGGTAATACTTCCTCCTCCCAAATCTTGGTAATGACCCAGTGTAGTGCTCTCACCAGTGCTTCCCCACCATATTTTAGAAGCTCGCTTGGTAGTTGATCTGCTCCAGCGGCTTTGTTGTTTTTCAACCGGCCAACCTCCTCCTCAATCTCTTGAAGGTCAGGGGCCGGAAGTCTTTCGTCCTGTGCACATACTCCTAGATCTGTTACCACCCCACCTTCGGTACTTGCAACGTCGCCATTGAGGTGCTCATCGTAATGCTGCCGCCACCTCTCGACCACCTCACACTCGCTCGTGAGAATATTCCCGTGATTATCTCGGCACATGTCGGCTTGTGGCACAAAGCCTCTGCGCGAGCGGTTCAGCTTCTCGTAGATCTTTCGTATGTCCATCGCGCGGTACAGCTCTTCCATCGCTTCACGATCTCGTTCTTCCTGTTGGCACTTCTTCATCCGGAAGACTGAGTTCTGCCTGTTCCGCGCCTGTCTGTAATGTGCCTCATTCGTTCTCGTACGGTGTTGCAGCATTATCGCCCATGCTGCATTCTTCTCGTTTTTCAACTGTCCACATTCGCCGTCGTACCAGTCGTTTCTGTGATTCGGAGTCGCGAAGCCTAGTGCTGTAGCCGAGGTACTACCTATGGCGGATCGGATATCCCTCCAGCCATCTTCAAGTGTAGCTGCGCCAAGCTGCTCTTCCGTTGGTAGGGCCAGTGCTAACTGCTGCGCGTAGTCTTGAGCCACTTCTAAGCTTAACTAGTTTCTTGTTGCCAAGTAGAGCGCTCAAGTAAAATTCCACCTTTTTCCGCAAGTAATTTTGACAACTGATCCAGTATGGGGAGAAACGTTACTTTTCCTTACGGAGTAATAGCGCGGACTATTTTTCCGCAAGGAAAAGTGACAGCTCCATTTGATTCGCACGGGAGGTGTTACGAGTGTTACACTTTTTTCCTTACTTGCCATCTGCGAACAGCTCAAGTAATTTTGAAGCGGAATCATTACTTGATCATTACTTGTCCTATCTTTTTGCACAGTACGTACCAGGTGGAAACTAGCCATTTCGCAGCTGCTCGATGTTGAGCCGCGGCGTTCGACTTCGACGCGTGGTGATAACTGTCGAAAATTTTGAGCGCATGCATACAGCGACTAAGTAGTGATCCGAATATATATTCGCACTGCGGTATGTGCGGACATTGGTTATATCCGAGAAGAATTTACCGTCGATTAGAACGTGGTCGATTTGGTTTTCTATTTGATGGTCGGGTGATCTCCAGGTGGCTTTGTGGATATATTTGCGGGGGAAGAAGGTGCTTCGGACTACCATACCACGGGAGGCTGCAAAGTTTACGCATCGCTGGCCGTTATCATTCGATACGGCGTGCAGGCTGTTTCGCCCGATTACCGGTCTGTACATTTCCTCCCTTCCTACCTACACGTTCATGTCGCCGACAACGATTTTCACGTCACGCGGCGAGCAACCATCGTATGTTTGCTCTAGCTGCGCGTAGAACGCTTCTTTCTTGTCATCAGGTCTTCCTTCGAGTGGGCAGTGGACGTTGATGATGCTGTAGCTGAAGAAACGGTCCTTAATTCTTAACATGCACATCCTTGCGTTGATCGGCTGCCACCCGATCACACGTTGTCGCATCTTGCCCAACACTATAAATCCTGTTCCCAGTTCATTGGTGGTGCCACAGCTTTGGTAGAAGTTAGCCGCTCGATGCCCGCTTTTCCACACTTTTTGTCCAGTCCAACAAAGTTCCTGCAACGCCACGATGTCGAAGTTGCGGGGACTATGTTATTCGCAATGGGGATTTTTACGGGTGGCTTATTGGGCCTACGCCAACACTCCTGTCTCACCGGAGGGCCATCGTGCCAGCTCTGTTTAACTTCCCAACCAACACTGGGACGACCACGGGGATGAACCAGCCTCGGGCTGAAAATCCCCATAATAAAGAGCCAATAATAATAATGGGACGACCACGCTGGTGGGGCTACCACCTTGGATCTAGCTGGGCGTGGTGCGTTTCTTATTCAGCCGCTGGATGCTAGAACAGACGCTGTTTGAGCCGCATCTCCTTGGTGAGCAGACGCTCGGGTCGTACCTCCTCAATCTACCTGAAGTCAGAAGGATAACAGTGCCCAGGCTGCACTACCAGCTAAGCACACATCTCTTAGCTGGCGGTCTTGACCCGTGGAAGCATGAGGTAGGCACTTGTGAGGACCAGAGCTATGTTGGACGCTCTCCATTTTGCAGCCTAGGCCCCATACCCAAGCAACACAGAAAACATCTTTGGAGATCAATATTTCCTACGGTGTATTTTAAGTGCATTATAAGCGATTCAGAAAACATCTTGTGTTAATATCCAGCTGTAATTATGCTCACAGAAAACAAACATCATCAAAAAGTGTGATTGTTTGGATTACGTATGAAATTTTTATTATAGAACTATTATGGAACAGAAACATCAGTTAGCCAATCAGAGATGAAAGCAAACACGTCATAACAACAGAAGGCAACCAAAGATTAAAAATGAAACAATATGCAAATAGTGTATGCGTTTATTTCAACCATTCCTGGGAGGCTCTGGTTGATGGGGGCCTGTTAGTGGTTCAAGAGAATTGACCTAATATATTAGTAGAATTTAGGAAAAAAATCGATCGGCCCTGCTCGGGCGGTTGGACTGCCATCGATTTTCCAGTCCCACATATTGTTTGCCGGATACAAATCCCCTATTTGTGGTGCTAAATAGGGTCAGCGTACAGTAATCTGGTCAACATCCGAAAGGGCCGAAAGTCCAGGCTACTGATCCAAAAACTGGTTTGTCGAATACCATTAGGACCACGCAACTTGTATTCCGGCCTATGTAAAAGAATCCGAATCCAGCAGTCGGTGCTAGTCCAACATAAATTCTGGCACTTAAACTCGACATCTAGCAGGCATGAATTTCACCGAAACCACCAAATACACTACGTCATGAATCTCCCTGCTATCGCAGATTATTCGGAAAACTGAATGGTCGGGTAAATCATCGACCACATATAAATAATTCCACGGAAAACACAAACCTCCGACGCACGACCAGCAGCGCAATTGTTTACTATTTGCAATTATTTTGCCATTTTGACAGGTATAGCCCCATTAAAAGTGTAGTATTAAATAAGTTATTTAGGAGTAGTTATAATGTTTAGGGAACAATATTAGAGCTAGAGTGAGAGTATGTTGAAACGATGTTATTTTGACGTATTATAAATGCTTTTTCTGTTCTGTTTCAAATCGAAGCACTTGACTTGTAGAGCTTAGCTGTTCTTATTCAAGAGACGTCATGACGATTACACTGCCGAACAAATATGTTAATACACACATTTAAAAATTGGTACAAAATTCACGCTTATCTCACTCGTTCGAAATTATTAAGGAACCAGCTTTTCAAGTTTAAAAATACTCGAATTTTACTTGAGTAATAATCAGTAGTTAGTCAAAAGCTCAGTTATTGAAAAAAGTAAATATAGATTGCAACATTTTTGAATGGCACTGTAAGCCAAATGGAGAAGCTGCCATATTGTTCTCACCACAATTTGGAAAAAAAATGAACATTTAGAAAAAAAATACGACATCATATGATTGATTCAATCTGCATATTTCAATACAATTTAGTGGCGCATGAATTTTGAATGAGTAAAATCAAATATTGTACCATAAATCCGGATTCGCAATCAAAATAACACTACCCTTCCTGAAAATAAATCAATTCATAAATTTTCAATAATTTGTTTTAGAAAATATCATTTATGGTCTTTGCCTGTAACCTGAGAAAAGTTTTCCAACTTGTTGGAGTTACTTTTATTTTCTTTTCTGTTAGTCGCTGCGTAGCAATATCGTCATTATATGATTACATTATAGTAATAGTTTGTTGTAAACAAGGCTCTCGCAAGTTGTATCACAATCTAATTTCCTGATTTGAACCTTTGCATGTTTTATGTTATATAATAGTATTTTACAAGTCATATTACTTAGATGCAGCTAAGTTTCAACCAATGAATATAGTTGTATTATTCAGGTATTTTTCAAGTATCTTTTGCATACAAATAACTTTATTATTGCATGTCATCTGAATGGAAATCAATTATTAGTACTATAAGAGTATTCCTATAGATCTTATATGACCTGTAAGATGTTCTATAAGCCGCCTTTTTTTGCGCTGTTTTGAATATATAAGTATCCCATACGACGTAAATAATGCAAGAATAAAACAATAGAATATGTTCGAAACTTGTATTTTAAACTCTTATATAACAAGTTGTGTTACTTGGGTAGTAAACCTGAATTTCACTAATAATGTTAATTCGAATTCCACGACTCACATTGTTGTCAGCCGTCAGTAAGGATCCAAGGTATACGAATTCCTCTACTACCTCGAAGATATCCATGTCTTTCGTAACGTTACTTTCTAGACGTGTGTGATCGTGTTCGTTTCTAGCGCTAGTACTAACATGTACTTTGTTGTTGACACATTCACCACCAGTCTGATCTGGGCCACTTCGCGTTTTTGGTGGATATACAACAGCTCTGCCACCGTTCCAAATATTCTGGTGATAATATTCGTATCGATCCAAAAGCACACAAATTGACCGGTTTCCGTGAAAACCGTACCTTGGTTGTTAAGTACGGCTCGTCCCATTTAAACTCGCAGAGCGATGTTGAAGAGTAGGCATGAGAGTCTGTCACCTCTTCGCAGTCCCCGGCGAGATTCGAATGAACTGGATAGTTCACCGTCTATCGTAGCTTTGATCAATCCGGTCAGCTTCCCAGGAAAGCCGTTTTTGTCCATTATTTTCCATAGCTCTGTGCGGTCGATACTGTCATATGGCGTCTTGAAATCGATGAACATCCGATGCATTGGGACCTGGTACTCACGGCATTTCTGGAGGATTTGCCGTAAGGTGAAGGTCTGATCCGTCGTCGACCGGCCGTCGATAAAGCCGGCTTGATAATTTCTTACGAACTCGTTTGTTTTAGGTGACAGATGACGCAAGATGATCTTCTAATTGAAAATAGAAATCACAGGTTCAGGTTACTCTAAAAACATGTCCATGTTAGTTTATTTTACAAATAAAACTTTTGCTTCATAAAAATGAGATACAAATATAATATCAGATCTGAAATATTTGGCCTGACAAACACGGAATAATAAATGCGAAAACAAAAACAAACATAATGACCGCATCCTAATCGCATCGCAAATCGATTCCGAGCAAACCATTCCCATCGCTCCTTTTCCCGATCCGGGAACACTTCCACGAACCGCCTCAACCATCAACAACGGCAACAATCACTTAGCGCGCATAATAGGTGCGAGAGTTTTCCAGAACCGTTCAGCGCAACTGTCAAATATTTCAATAAACAAACACTCAATCTACTGCTTATGGCGTGCACCGGCCGCCATCAGCACAGTCCGACAAACAGGCCAACCTGTGTAAGTCCGCCAGCCAGCGCAGCAGCGGCTTGGTGGGACTTTGATCGTGGCCGCACCTCAATTAATCGATATCACGTTCCGGCTTGCCACCACCACTCACTGCTGCACTGCAGGCATTTCCAGGATTGCTTCATCACTCAACAGCAGCTATAAGCTGCGCGGCCACTCAATCGATCGACCAGATGCAAATTTTCCGCTTAATTTTGTGTGCCAGATTTGCGCCGTACCATCGCCGTTCGCTGGATTTCAAACATCGGAAATTTATGCACTTTTACCCGGTGCGCTCGCACATATCCTGACGAATCTGGTAGGTAGGCGAGCTCTGCACAAGGGGATTTGATGGATAAAATAGTGGACAAAGTTCTGGAATGCCGGGGCGTTCATTATGAACTCGTCAGTAACGGAACAGCACGCTTATCACAAGACTAAGCACAATTCCTAAAAGAATCTCTGAAGGAATCCGTAGAAAAAGCCCAGGGAAATACTTTGAAGGAATCTCCTTGTAAGAATACTCGGAGAACCTAAAAAAGCCCAAGAGGAATCACTGGAGAATTGGGTTGTTTAGTGAACAAAATATTGCCATTTTCTATATCCTAAAAGAAAGAGCTCATTTTTCTGAGCATAACGTGATTTTATTGCGTTCCAATACCTTTGTTTTGACGGTTAAATAAACAAAACAGTTTTTATTTTTGTGGATAGAATGACAGTTCAATCGATAAAATGACAGTTCATCCCGAACAAAAAAAATTCCCCATACAAACTTTAAATGCATTTTAAAAATAGTTCCCGGGCACCAAAAATGATGAAATTTTGGATTTCGACTAATTTTTGGACGGAGATTCCGATTTTGGAATAATCTGGATACCCCTAAAGAATCCAATTACTTGATGAAATTATCGATGAAGTTTTCGGAGCAATCATTGCAAAAATTCTTGGAGAAATTATTCGAGGAATTGCTGGATTAATTCCTAGAACAATTATTGGAGGAATTTATATTGAAATCTCTGAAAAAATCCCTGTTAAGACTTCAGTTGAAATTCCTGGAGGAATCCACGGAGGAATACCCGAAAAAAGTTTTGGGAAATATCTGGAACGGTTCCTGGAGGAATCCTACGAAAATCGCCAGAGAAATTCCGGGATAAATTTTTTTTAAAGGAATCCTAGAGAAGTCCCCGGAAAAATCCATGGAAAAATCCTCGGTAGAATTTCTGGAGGAATCCCAGCAGGTTCTTAAGGAAACTTAACAAAAACTGACATCCAGAAGTACACATCACAAGAGCAATGCCTGGAAAAAAAAATCCTTGACTATTATCTGACGGGATGCATATAGAAATTCCCGGAAGAATACCTGGGGATAAATGCTTGGAGGACCGAAATTCCTGGAAAAATCATAGGAGAAATTTCTGTAGAAATTGCAGCACAAGTTGCAGCAGGAGTTGTTGAGAAATCTTTAGAAGAATTCTTAAAATATCCCATATGAGAATCCCCAAATAAATTCCTGTATTGATCTCCGGAGCAAGGATGGGAACACTCACTTGCAGAAAGTTACACTCACTTGATGTTTTCTCAGTTCAGAAGCGTGCAATCAAGAAATGGTGTATGGACGGCTTTTGCCTTGTGGTTTTGTCTAAAAGTTTGCCGAATAGAGTAGGGGTCGCACACGCATACCGTAGTCGTGAAGGAGCTGCGAAGGCAACTCTCCACGAGGTGAATGTGAATTACACTCACCTCGTGGAGAGTTGCTTTCACAGCTCTGTCACGACTTTGATATGCGTGTGCGACACCTACTCTATTCGGCAAACTTTAAGACAAAACCACAAGACAAAAGTCGTCCATACACCATTTCTTGATTGCACGCTTCTGAGCTGAGAAAACATCAAGTGAGTGTAACTCTCTGCAAGTGAGTGTTCCCATCCCTGCTCCGGAGTAATTCTAAAATGAATTCTAAGAGGAACCCCTCACAGAATCGTGGGATACATACATAGAGAAGTTCCAGTAGAAAATCCTGGGAAAAATGGTTTAGGAGTACCAGCAAGAATTGCTGGAGGGATCCCAACAAAAGTCCCTTAAGGAATCCTGACAATCCTGGGGACTCCTGTAGTTCTTCTTGAAGCAATACAGAATGCATGGAAAACTCTTAGGGAAATGCCAGAAGGAATTCTTAAGAAAACCCCTGAAGGAGGAATTTATAATAGAAGTCTGTAGAGAACTATATGTAGGATTTTTTTTTGAGAAATCTCAAGAGGAATACCGGTAGTCATTTTTGAAGCAATCCAAGCAGGAAATCTTAGCATATGTTCCTGGAGCAATATCAGCAATTGTTCCTGGAGGAATCCCTGAAGGCATCTCTGGAAAGAAGTAGCAATTTTTTGCAATGCTCCATGTTAGGGCGTGGATCAACAGGCAACGTTTAACATTTGTTCTGTCCCAAAGGTTACTAAGAAGAAAAGTCTGTCGACAATTTGAAACGATAATGTTTAAAAGGTACAACCCTAGTGGAGTACAAATGCCCCCTGAAAGGACAGTAGAATCGAGTTCAGTTCCGTTCGGTGATTTATACCTACACAATACCAAAATAAGATATTTTCAATACAAGGAAAACCAGTCAATACCTTGTTTTGGTATAATACCCGACTTTAGTGTGCTGCATATATGTATCAGTTATTCGTTCCTGCTCGGGATTTAGGGTGTCATATAGGTGCGCATACAAATGTTATATAATTTTAAAAGCTGTCACAACCTTAAATGTTGGCTTTGCCAAAATTGAAGTATACCGAATGCTTTGTTACAAGTGTAGATCTAAATGCCTTTAACTGCAGAATTAATTGAATGGTCTACGCTATCGCTAAGTACCCGGAGTTTCATTTATGCTGGTATGTCGGAACATTCGTGAAAAAAACTTGAAGTTAGAAGTCAGTGAATATTGATGAAATTGAAAATTAAGAGTTGAAATTGTAAAAAAAATCGCCATCTGTAAGGAATCGAACCCGCGACTCCGTACTAGCTAGAACGGCGCCTCAATCAACTAAGCCACAGATAACGATTCTGCTGAATAAAAAGCTGAACTGATTCCGAGCCCCCACCATGAACAATCCTATTTCAACAATTCCATCTCTCTTTCGGCTTAGATACCAACTTCTCAACAAGCTCGCTGTTGTGCCTTCCAACTACAAGCGAGAACGTGTTGAGAGGTTGGTATCTAAGCCGAACAGTGGTATCATCGAGGTTACTCCTTGGGTTACTCCTTGGGTTACCCCCAGTTACTCAATGAGTAACCACTAACCAGCTTTATATCTTCAGAAATACAAACTGCCGTGTGCAGCATAGTTGTCCCATGTTCTATGGGAATCCCTATTAACATGGGACAACAATGCTGCACACGGCAGCAAACTCCTTGACGTACGTCTTAAGCCCAAATGCCTTCAGAAATGCCTTTGGAGATTTCTTTCAGAATTATTTCAGCAAATTCTTAGTTTCCTTTAAAATTATCCTTGACGGTTTTTTGTAGAGATTAACGCAGAAATCTGAACGAGAAATGCTATTGGAAATGCGCGCAGGAATTTCTGCAAATATTTCTTTAGGATTTTTTTTAGAAATTGCTTCAGAGATTGCTTAGATTCCATAGATTTTTTTAAAAGTTCTTTATGTTTTACAGAATCCTTGAAATTCCTTCATGGAGATATTTTTATTTTCAACGACTTCTTAAAAATTCTAGGGATTTTTTCAGCAAGGGCTTTCATCAAAAGGCTTTTCAGACATTCTTTTGAAAAATTCTTTAAAAAGCTCTATTTGGGATTTCTTCGGAAATTCTTCCAAGAGTTTCTACAAAAAAATCCTTGAGAAATTCCTTCAATGATTCCTCTAGAAATTCATTACACGATTTTCTAGAAATTCCTCCCGCGATTCCATTACATCCTACAATCCTGGGATTTCTTTAGAGCACCCTGCAGAACATGTACAAATATTCCTTCGTGGATTTTAAGAAGTTCTTCCTCAAATTGCACAGAAACTACTGAAGAACTGTTTGTTGAAACCCTGGAAGATTTTTTAAGCAAATCAAGAACTATCTCACGAAATCTGTTAAAAAATACTGGAGAGTTCTTTAAAAAGTCCTAAAAGAAATTCCTGGATATTTTCTAGAGGAATTCTGTTTCTGAAGTTATCTATGAAGCCATTCGTGGATTAGTACCTAGCAGAATAGCAGAAGTTCCTTAAAATGTCTCATTAATTCCTTTGAAAAAAAATATTTGAGACTTCTAGAAACTGCAAGTAAATCCATGGATAAATTTCTGAAGAAATGTTTAGAAAAATGTCTGCAGAAATCTCAGACAAAGGTACTAGTAGAGTTATTGAAGAAATGTCTCAATAAATTCCTTAGGCACCCCGGAGGATTCACTGAATGAAACCTTGGAAAAATACCTGGAAGTACGTCTGATGGAATTCCCAGAAATGTTTCTTATAGAACTTCTTAAGGAGTTTGCACACCAAAATCACTGAAAACTGGAGAAGTTGTTGAGGAAATCCTGCAGCAACAACTAAAGTCATGGAGGAATTCTTCAGAGAACCACTGGAAAAATCTGCAGGCCTTCATATAAAAATATGTATGTATTTTTAAAAATGCTGAGAAATCGATAATGGAGTAGTTTCTGTAGGAATTGGGATTTTTTTTAAATAAAAACAATTTTTTAAACAATCCCAGAAAAAATGTCTGAAAAAGACGGGCTTGGTGATCTAGTGGCTACCGCTTCTGATTTATATGCAGAAGGTCCTAGGTTCAATCCCTGGCCCGCCCCTTTCCTCCTACTTTGTATCTTTCTATATACTTTCTCTCTGCTCTCTACATATACAACTCATGTATATTCACATGTTCATAGCCATCGCTAGAACAGAAACGGGTTGAAAAGCCGTTTCCCTTCCTTCCAAACTTTCACAGCACAGTGTCTCAATCCTATTAGAAAACGCCTACAAGTTATGCGATCAAGCGAACTGTGCCGCAAATCTTCAAAATAATAAAAACGCACAATTCTATCACCCTGGTATCCACACACCAATCAACTCCCACCAACACTCCGAAATCCGCACGAATTTGTGCTGGCGCAGAGGTATATTCGGTCAGATGTGGATACAAACGATTGCAATCATCACTTCCTTACACTTCCCCACATTGACTTGCAACCTGACGTGGCAGGCGCCATTGTCGCCTAAAAATAGAAGATCGTCAACGCTCACACACTGAAGATGCCTGCTAGTCCCCGGCAGATATCTCATTGGTTCCCTGTGCGAGTGTAGCGCTGGTTTGGCGATACTGGAGTAGCATCTACGGGCGGCCAATCAAGCTCAAGCTCAAGCTCAATCCCAGAAAAAAGGTCTGAAAAAAAATAAAAAGCATTTCCTGGAGAAACAATTGGAAAACTCCTGAAGAATCTTTCAGAAGAATCTCTTGAGAATTATCTGGCGGAATTTCTCAATATATGACCGGGAAGATCCTGTAGGCCCTAAAGGTACCCTCAGAGCAATTCAAGCAATAATTTCTGAAAAAGTTTCTGGATTTTTTTTTCTAAATGTTTAAAGGATAACCCTTGAGAAATTCCAGTAAAATGAAAGTAATTTATTCAGGGACGTAGTAATATAGGGGGCGCTGAAATGTGGAAAACATGAGTAACTAACCTTGAATTTGCCATGACTGAAGCCGAAAGAGAGATGGATTTGTGAATAAGGGAGTGATCATAGTATGGGCTCGGAATCAGTTTGGTTTTCTATTCCGTTACTTAATCTGTGGCTTAGTTGATTGAAGCGCCGGTCTAGCGAATACGGAGTCGTGGGTTTGAATCCCATCGGAACGTGATTTTTATTTTCACATATTCATCTCTTAACTTGTCAATGATACCTCGTTTTACGATATTCTTCCGTAGCTCGCGCGGTTCGCCACCACCGCTAGCACCACACTAATGTTGAGCACAAAAAGCGAGATTTTTTCAACGTGTTGTACAAAATACAACAGCGAGATCGCTCGAGAGATATGTAAAAACATAAGTAAGAACATAGTATGTAAAAACATAAATAATATCCGAGGCTTTTAAGAACTTTATGGAGTTCAGTTTTAACGACCTACACGAGGATAAAGCCTGCTTCACACCTTAGCCTTCTATAAGCTCTTCCACAGTTATAAACTGAGAGCTTCCCACATCAATGACCATTCCTAGTTTGAGTTCAAATAAGGGCGAAAGTAACATGATCGATTTCTCTTCATCGGCTCTCTCTCTCTTCTGTAAATTAAAGTGACAAGATGCAAATTCAATCGAACTTTTTTACACTTAGACGCTAGATTGCATCGCAACCTAGCGATTTATGACCAAATAGTGCAACCATACTTGCATCTTGCCACTTTAATTTGAAGCAGAGAGAGTCGATGAAGAGAACTCGCTCATGTTACTTTCGCCCTTATTTAAACTCAATCTAGGCTTTACACTTGCGTATCGTGTGGCTAGCACGAAGAAAAGGGTTGAGTGATTGATACCTTAGTCTTGTTGTTGACACCATGCTGTCATGTCTCAACAAATAGCCCCCATCACCATATCCTTTCCTCAAATATTTTTGAGGACTTCGACTTACTTCGACCAAACCGCGAGTTTTACGGTTCCCCAAAACTAACATAGTTTATAAGTCAAAAACATAAAATCGTAAAATGTTCTAACTGAATTCGGTTCCATTATGCTTGTTGGCGCATAAGCCTAACAATAAACGTTTAAGTAAAAACAAAAACAATATAAAATAAAATGCGGCCTACGATGGAAAATTTAGCCGCACAACTGATCCTATTTTCCCAATGTGCGCTCAGTCGAGACAGAAAGGCGCAGCAAATGGCGGCACGCGGCTACAACAACACAAATTTGCACCCACCGCGAACACCCCCTGCACCCCACAGACGCAGAATCCCAACCCCGACTAATAGCCAATCATTCCGGCATGTTTACAGATATTCACCAGACAAAATTCATTCGCGGAATCATTCAACATCAAACAGAAATAAATTACGCTCTTTATTAGCCGCTCGCCGGGGGATCGCCTTTTTGCGCACCCTCTTTTGCGACCGACCGACCGACTGACTTTAGACGGAGACCGACGACGACGACGACGCGGCCTACCCCAAGGGGACGCGTGGTGGGACCGGCTGGCGTGTGTGTTTGTACGCTGCTGATGAGGATCGATATCGATTATTTGTGCGCGAGATTTTCGGACTTTCTTGTTGTCGAGAGCCGACCGACCTGCCTTGCGCCACCCACCGCCACTGCCGCCGTTACTGCTGCGTGCACAAAACCGAATCCGCCGCATCCCTGCTGGAGCGACCCGGCTAGGCACAGGCAGGCAGATGTTGATGTTGTGCCGCGCGGAACACAAGCGTGGATCAATTCACACCTAAATCGCGAAACAAATAATCGTGTAAACACCGAGCCAGATCCAGTATAGGTACCAGGGGGAGATTCGTTAACTCACTGGGAGGTATGGTAATGGTGGATGCGGGATCAGACGGAGTAGTGCAAATCCAGGGTAGCACACAGCAGCGCCCAAGCTAGTTTCGATCTAACATAAACAAGCAAACAACAACGGTGCATGCAATCAGAGTGTGCTTGCGAAGGCAAAACATCACCGAGAGTGCGATACCGCAGGGGAGACTTTTTTGCGTGTCGGGTCCCCTGGATTCAGGGAAATGCAAACGGTACTAGGAAGATCTGATGCGAATTTCAGGGCATCGAAATTCAGATCATTTGGAAAGGAAAACAACAAATATTGAAAATACTTGTGAATTTGATGAAGTAACTGTAAATTCGAAGACAAATCGCACTAGGGGTGAAGTCGGTAGCAGAACGTTTCAGAATACTCAACTGTATACGATCTGCAGTGGGCAAGCGACCGCATTATCAGCTTCATTTTCTGCCAACCTAAGGGCAACCTGGGCGTAGTCTATCTTGAGGAAAGACTAATGCTACATTTTACTCAATTACCACAACTATTAGCATTTTTATTCATTCAACAACAATTGCCTAATGATCTCTTTATTTCTCCATCTCTTTCAGAAAGCCATATAGACGACCGCTTCAAGCATCACCATCGCTTCCGGTTGATGTTCAACGTGTCCAACATCCCTCGAAGCGAGAAGCTGCGGGCAGCTGAACTCACACTGAACCGTGACGCCATCGAGGATCTTCGGGCACGATCAGTCCAGCATCAGATCCTGGTGTACGACATTGTCCGGCCGGGAGTCAAGGGCAAACGTGCTCCCTCCTTCCTGCTGATCGATTCCAAAACCGTGAAAATAAACGAAACGAGCTCGATCAGTGTTGACGTTCTGCCGGCCGTCGACCGATGGCTGCGATCACCCAAACAGAACCACGGTCTCTTCATCCAGGTCACCAGCAAGAGCAAGCGAAAACCACAGTCCACGCCAGAACACCACCACGTGCGACTGCGACGAAGTATAGACGAAAGTCACGACAAGTGGTCCCACAAGCAGCCGCTGCTGTTCACCTACACCGACGATGGTCGACACAAGCAGCGGCCTATTCGGGATGCCATCAGCAACGCCAACCGAGCCCGGCGGGCGCCAATGCGAAATCGACGAAGAAAGAACGGCAGCGAAACCTGCCAGAGGCGACCCCTCTACGTGGACTTCAGCGACGTGGGATGGAGCGATTGGATCGTCGCGCCACCTGGCTACGAAGCGTACTACTGTCACGGAGACTGTCAGTTTCCCATCGCTGACCATCTCAACACGACGAATCACGCGATCGTGCAAACGTTGGTCAACTCGATCAACCCCAGCCTGGCACCGAAGGCGTGCTGCGTCCCCACGCAGCTCTCGTCCATCTCGATGCTCTACCTGAACGAGCAGAACAAGGTCGTCCTGAAGAACTACCAGGACATGACTGTAGTCGGATGCGGATGTCGTTGAACCACATCTCACATTGTACATTTCACAAAAACCCCTGTATTATAGCAACGTATCCTCTTAAAGAAGATACCGACAAAGTATATAGATATACAAACTAGATTCGATGTTGAACCGGCCGGGCCGTAGCTTACACAACTCAACCTTCTTATCTAATGTCATGTAAATTTTTCTACTTATAAGTGAACAAAGAGGTTAGGAAACGATCGAAGTCGACTGAGTCAAATGCGTGGAATCAAATGAATGGATTGAATGAACGCGTAGATGCATGCATGTGTTGAACGATTCGGGAATCCCGCCCGAGATAGGTGTTAGGCTCCGTAAGCTCTAGGAAACAACCCCAGTGTTGAGATATAGAAGGGAACATACAAATTGTACAAACAACCAATCCAATGTGTGTATTGCTAGACGAGTGCACGCTTGATCGGAAATTGCCACCACTGCGTTGTAACAAAGCCTCCATGATGCAACCAGAGAAGGCAGTCCGTGTTAGCCAGAACTCGCAAGCAGATAGGCAAAGAAACCTGTTTTGTAAATACGTCTAATTTAAACCCGCTAGCTAATACATATATTTAACTGCGACCCAAGCTACCACTGTATAAATTGAAAAAGCTACCCCCGAGACACTTACCTTACACACGACGAATGAATCACTCTTACCGACCTTTGTGAAGCAGCAACAGCCAGCGGGATAGGATTGTGTAAATTTTTACTCATAGCCAGCCAGGAGAGCAACTCAGCAGTGCGAAAGATGGTTGTTTTATAATGTAAACGAACAATATTTGTTGAAGCATTATGTTTTATTTATTTACGGTACAGTTAGACAGAGGGCATATCCTAGAACGTTGTTTTGACTAGGTTTTATTGGAGTCGATTGAGGATAATGGAGCAAGTCAATTTTTGTTGTAAAAAAGAGAATGATTGATAGGGAAACACGGACACCCACACACGCGAGGACAGAAAGAAAAACTTTGTATTCTAGACGCGATGCAAGTCCATTGTTTCATTGTAAATTTGTGTAATATACTAGTACCTGTATTTGAGGAAAGTATTTATTTAATAAATGGCCGAAAATTGAGAGAGGAATAAAATTTGTAAAATCCGTATTTTAAATTGTTGTGTTTCAGTTGAATCATGCAATCCGAAATAATAATTACTTTAAAGATAGAGGAAATAACTCTGCTGAAATCTGGATCCTTCCTCCTAATGTTCCCAACTTGTGTCATAATGGAAATCAATTAATTAGTATACCAGTAGTCGCTTACTATTTTAAAAAAAAATCGAATATCCGCATACAGCAGTAAGTCATGACATGATACATACCATTTTAAAAACTTTCTTTATTTTCAATGGTAAGCGATTATATGTTAAGGGCTTAAGGCTTCTTACGGCATCATCAGCATCGGCAGCCATGTTGGATATGCCGGTCAAAATGACAAAGTGATGATTCTCTACAACCAAAGCGAATATTCGTATGAAAAAGTATCACTCTATTTGCTCACTCGCAGTGATTACGATGATAATTTTTCTGCTACGTTGCTGCAGAATTGACAATTTTTTATCACTTCAAAAACGCGAGGCAAACAATCATTGAAAAGAAAAAAGTCAATGATTCGTTTGCAAGCTTCGTGATGCATTATGACACCTTAAAAAGCAGCCGAACCACATTTGATTGCCACAAATATTTGGTTCTTTTATTTCATCGGCGATGAAATAAAAGAACCAACGATTATTTCTGTGAATGCAATCCAAAACCATTAGAAGTCCCACCAAAATTAGTCATCCAAGAAACAAATTTTCTATTAAAAATGGTCCGGATCGGTCGAGGCGTTCCAGAGTTATTGCTATTTTAGTGATCCGGACCAGCATCGGTAGAATTGTCTGTATATAGAATGTAACCTGTGGTTACAATTTTGTGTACTTTTGTTTTTGCGTGCATTTTACCCACATACACCACTGTGTTTTGTGCCATTTAATTTGATTTTTTTTTATTAATTTTTATTTGCGTAGTTAGAAATTATAATGTAGGGAAATTTAATTCGCACACATTGTATCGGTGAAGCATTTGACCCCAATATCCCACCCCATTGCACACATCGACAGCAGCAGCAGCAGAAACAATCGAGTGCGGTGTGTAGCTGTTTTGTTTTGAACCAGGAGAAAGTTACGGACCACGTAGTGCGACGGTCGCGATCATTTTCCACTCCGCGGATTTAACCGGGAAAGTGCCGTTTTCGTGCGCCTTTTTGCAAAGCGAGCCAGCTGGAAGGTTGTTCCCAGCCTCGGGAGTGAGTGGTTCCTATACGGACAGTGCCGGCCCGTGGTTCGGGAACGTTTTAATAGTGCTGTGAAAGTGCAGTGAAAAGGGTGTTGGACCGCCGCCATTCGGGAAGCTAATTAACAAGGAGATTTCGCTTCCCGGCGGTACCGTCAAGTGTCCTATACACCCACCGTCCTCGCTACACGGGCTCAGTCAGTAGAGCCAGTCTCGCCCGTGTAGCTAAACGTCAAGGAGGACGAAGACAGGTAGGTGTAAAGGGGCTCACCACCTGTGGTAGTCAATTGCGGTTGCTACCAGGGCAATTCACGGCGAGTGAATTGGCCCGGCGTTTTATCGCCACCGTCGCTAGGGGGGATCAGATAAAGGAGTACGCTCTTCCCCCTAGCTAAACGCCAAGGACGGTTGCATCGGCGACCCGAAAGTGCCCATTAAAAGGAGTAGAAGGAGAAAGAAGAAGAAGGAAGAAGCTCCGCATAGACCATGCGGGAGCAGAAGAACAGCGACCACCACCACCGCTGCCGTTCGTCGAAGGGCCCCAACGTGTGACATCGACCAGTGTCTTGGGGAGAACGGGGCAAAAGGTCAGATTAGATTATAAGTATTTAAAATTGCAAAATTATTTATGTCTTCATTTAATTTCATCCGAAGTCCAAGATTTAGTGGAAGTACCCTGCTTTAGGCCGCCCTGCCGGGTAACAGCAGGTAAGGGCTGAAAGACTCTCCTTACAAGAACCAAACCAAGCCCCATCATGAGACACATCAGAGTGTACCGGATTTGTGCAAGGTTTTGTGTAACCTTTAGAACAGTGGTCCTCAGGCGTACTGTCTACGCGGGCCACATTTCCATTTTAACAAGAAGACTACGGGCCGCAAGGCATTAAAAAAAATTTGATCAAATTTTCATAGAGGATTTAACTTCGACATACAAGCCCTTATATTCTTCAGAATAATGTTTTCGAATCAAAATATATGGCTTTTTTATATTTTTTGGGCATAGTTATTTTGCAGATGAAAATGATTTTTAAAGTTAACTTTACTGAATTAAAAGAGCTTTTTTGTTTATTTGTATCTTTAGCTTAGGAATTAATTCTTTACTTTTTAAAATGCATTGATAAAAGTGTTTGCTTTTAGTTTATGAAATCTTTCTAATATATCCCAAAATCAGATCGCGGGCCGCACTAAACCTTCTCGAGGGCCGCATGCGGCCCGCGGGCCGCAGTTTGGTGACCACTGCTTTAGAATAACGAATTTTATGCGAAAATCAGCACTAGAGACTATAAATTCCACAATGTCGACCCCGTTTTAGGCCATTGTCAAATCATATCACCAACCATAGGTGACTCCCGGACTGACAATGTACCTTACCCTATTAACAAAAAATTCCTTCCTGAGACAAACTTGGAGATGCAGCGAGTCGCGGTCTTTATAACAACGTTTGTCTTACTAACATTCCCTTCCATCCTCGATGACCGTAAGGACGTGGCCGGCGCCGTTATTGACCTTATTAAAGTTGAGAGCTTTCGACCTGTGTACATTGAGAATAGTAAGCTAGTCCCAAGCCCTATTCATTGGTTCCTTGTGCAATTTCGATTGCTCTGGTCAATCACGGAGTAGCAACTACGAATTGTGCGGTCATCTATGCTCATGCTCATGCTCACGCTCAATGTCGACCCAGTTTTAGGCTCTAAAACCATGCAATATAGGTATCTATCGATCGGGCTTGATGTGTAGAAGAGTATATGTTAGGATAGAGAGTAGGGTAGACGGTGGGTTAGACGGTCGGGTAGAGAGTTTGAGTGAAGGATAGAGTAAATGGAAGGATAGAGGGTTAGGGTGAAGGGTACTTATCGTACCTTTTCGGTCAGACTAAGGCCTGAGTGTTCTCTGCTGTACACACGAGTCGTCTTCATCCTACACGGTCCATGGCTGTGTGTCTCCAGTTCCGCACTCTACGGAGGGCCCACAGATCGTCCTCCACTTGATCGACCCACCTAGCTCGCTGCGCACCATGTCTTCTTGTACCGGTCGGATGACTCTCGAGAACCATTTTGGTCGGGTTGCTATCCGACATCCTGATGACGTGACCCGCCCACCGTAGCCTCCCGATTTTTGCGGTGTGAACGAAGGTTGGTTCTCTCTGCAGCTGATGCAGCTCGTGATTCATTTACCTTCTCCAAGTCCCGTCTTCCATCTGAAATCCGCTGTAGATAATACGTAGCACCTTCCGTTCGAAGACTGCAATGGCGCGTTGGTTCTCTGCACGTAGAGTCCATGCTTCGTGCCCATAGGTCTACTCAGCGTTCTGTAGATAGTTTCGTGTGACGGCAAACTTTGTTCGATCGTAGAGTAAGCTCCAAAGTAAGCTCGATTTCCTGTCAGAACGCGTCTCTGAATTTTTCTGCTAGTTTCGTTGTCAGCGGTCTCCAGTGAGCCCAAGTACATGAATTCTTCAACCGCCTTAATTCCATCACCGTTGATAGAAATTCGGGGTGCCGGGCGCTGTGGTTCCTCCCTGGAGTCCTTTGCCATCATGTATTTTGTCTTCAACACAATAATTACTAATCCTATTCGCCTGGCTCAATTCTTTAGTCGGATGTACAATTCCGCCATCGTCTCAATAATAATATCAATAGCATCAGCGCCCATATAGCCGAGGCGGTAAACGCACGGGTATTCAGCATGACCATGCTGAGGGTGACGGGTTCGATTCCCGGTCGGTCCAGGATCTTTTCGTAAAGGAAATTTCCTTGACTTCCTTGGGCATAGAGTATCTTCGTGCCTGCCACACGATATACACATGCAAAATGGTCATTGGCAGAGGAAGCTCTCAGTTAATAACTGTGGAAGTGCTCATAGAACACTAAGCTGAGAAGCAGGCTTTGTCCCAGTGAGGACGTTACGCCAAGAAGAAGAAGAAGAAGCATCAGCGAAACCAAACAGCTGAACGGACCTCGTGAAATAGTTCCAATCATGTTTATCTCCTCTCTCCTTATTGTACCCTCCTAAAATCAATGTTAAACAGCAAGCACGAAAGATCATCACCTTGCCGTAACCCTCTGCGAGATTCGAAGGGATTCGAGAGTGTCCATGATACTCGAACTACGCACATAACTCGATCCAGCGTCGCCTTGATCAATCGTATCAGTTTTTGCGGTAATCCGTTTTCATGAATAATCTGCCATAGCTGTTCTCGATCAATTGTATCATACGCCGATTTGAAATCGATGCACATTTCGATGAGGCATTTCTGCAACACCTGGCGGATGGTGCACATCTGGTCCGTTGTAGCGCGATCACTTATGAATACAGCCTGATATTGCCCCACGAACTCTCTTGCAATCGGTGATAGACGGTGGCATAAAATTTGAGAGAGTATCTTGTAGGCAGCGCCCAGTAGTGTGATCGCGCGGTAGTTCCCGCAATCCAGTTTGTCACCCTTTTTGTAAATGGGACACACGATACCTTCCATCCATTCCTCCGGCAATACTTCCAACTCCCAAATCTTCGTAATGACCCAGTGTAGTGCTCTTCCCAGTGCATCTTCATCGTATTTTAGAAGCTCGCTTGGTAGTTGATCTGCTCCAGCGGCTTTGTTGTTTTCAACCGGCCAACCTCCTCCTCAATCTTTTGGAGGTAAGGGGCTGGAAATCTTTCGCCTTACGCACGTACTCCTAGATCTGTTACCAAGCCACCTTCGGTGCGTGCAACGTCGCCATTGAGGAAGCTATCGTAATGCTGCCGCCACCTCTCGACCATCTACGCTCGCCCGTGAGAATATTCCCGTGATTGTCTCGGCACATGTCGGCTTGTGGTACAAAGCCTCTGCGCGAGCGGATCAGCTTCTCGTAGAACTTTCGTGTGTCCTTAGCGCGGTACAGCTCTTCCATCGCTTCGCGATCCCGTTTTTCCTGTTGGAGCTTCTTCCTCCGGAAGACTGAGTTCTGCCTGTTCCTCACCTGTCTAAAACGTGTCTCATTCGCTCTCGTACGGTGTTGTAGCATTCTCGCCCATGCTGCATTCTTCTCGTTTTTCAACTGTTCACATTCGCCGTCGTCAAGCCGCCAGTCGTCAAGCTGTTCTTCTGTTGGTAGGGCCACTGCTAGCTGCTGCGCGTAGTATTTTACTATAAGAGGATTTATTGCGCATTGCGCGGTTATAAGTGCGACGATGAAGTGCGGAATCTCAAATAAAAGTGCGATTTTGCGTCAGATCGTTCCGGTGTCTTCACCGCACTTATTCATTAGCTCGTGATGAATAAGTGCGGTGAAGACACCGAAACCATCTGACGCAAAATCGCACTTTTATTTGAGATTCCGCACTTTGTCGCAGTCCAGTTAGCAATGCAATAAACTATATTTCATCAACCAGCGTAGACTAGTACATTGTATAGTGTATACATATACATTTGTTAATTGTCTTAAGACTATTATGGATTATAGATTATGAAATATCTATGAATACAGTAAAACAGAGAATACGTAGTGTAGATCTATGATCTTCTTTAGTGCTGTGTTTTAATTCAAGTTCTTATGCCACTTCTACGTTATGGCTAGTTTCCACCTGGTAAGTACTGTGTAAAAAGATAGGACAAGTAAAGGTCACGTAAAACTTTTGCAATCAAAATTACTTAAACGTTACTTAACCCACGAGCGATCGCGCTGTTGTATTTTGTACAACACGTTGAAAAAATCTCGCTTTTTGTGCTCAGCATGAGCGTGGTGCTGACGCACGTAGTCAACCGCGCGAGTTACGGAAGGTTAAACGCAGTTGATAAGTAATTCGCAGTCAGAAAGATTTGCCAACAGATGGCACTGTCATGCGATGCTGTCAGTCATGTTGTTATTGTCGCGCTTATCTTAGATTCTCAGCAAGCTGCGTTCGAAACGCGCAGCCTCAGATCGCGCCAGACCGCGCAGGTATGATTTGTACACGGTGTGCACCTTGGCTAAATCTGTTTTGCAGCCGCCGGGTGGAGCTGTCAGCCGCCGTGTACAAATCAAACGGGCGCAATCTTATAGCGGCTGACTCATATCAGCAGGATCTGAGTGATTAAGCTAGGATGCACAATAATTTTCCGTACGGAATAATATGTCGATGTATTAGGGTAACCAATATAATTTGGACCCCCTATATATTTTGGACCCCCTGGGTCGTATTATCACAACTTACACAGATTTAATGAAGAGATGACGCAATATTTTAGAATCATTCGCTAAATTACATTGCTCTACACGGGTAGCAATCATTTCCTCAGTGGAAATATCATTATTTGCCTTGAAATTAAATTTGATCAATCTGGTCATCCATGCGAGTGTCGCAACATGTTTACAAAAATAGATTGCGGTGCTGAGGAAACTTGCAGATGTAAACAAAAACGTTTATCATTTTAGCGCATTAAATTCGCAAAGTTCGTGTAATCAGCCTTTGTCAATCAAGTAATTAGGATGTGATCCAACTTATTCACGTGGCAGATTCTTCGAAAATAGTTTCAAACGGGTTTAAACACCGGGTGTCCAAAATATATATTTCAGAGGGTCCAAAATGTGTTGGGGTGTCCAAAACAGTGTAAACTGATGCTTTAAAAATCAGTCATTTTCATCAAATATTCAGCCAGAAATTACCTTGTGTATATTTTTAACGGACAGCGGAGGCTTTTACGATCATACTAACATCATCATCATGGGTAATATCATCTGAATCTGTTTGATTTGGACTTAAATTCAAACTAATGTCCTCTAGGGGTCCAAAATTCGACCGTTACCCTATTCCGTGAGTAAAAGTTACATTTCTCTTTCTTTTTTGTTTCTTTTTTCGCAACAAAGACATCAGTGTGCATTAAGCTGTTAGTACACAGGGGCCTTAGGCCTGTAGTACACAGGG
Source organism: Aedes albopictus (assembly GCF_035046485.1). Lineage (NCBI taxonomy): Eukaryota > Metazoa > Arthropoda > Insecta > Diptera > Culicidae > Aedes > Aedes albopictus. Next base: position 215,196,564 of record NC_085137.1, read on the forward strand.
TCAAATATTTGACAAGGAAAGAACTCAAGAAACAACATCAGTTTGAAGCGGGAAATGCAATGGGGCCGGCAACGGAATGCGGAAGCACTGCGGAATGTTCTTAAAAAAAAATCCGCAAGTATGCCGCTGTGGCAAAACACAATGAGCGCGGATTTCCTGCGGTTAATTTTAAAACAAATTCAGTGAATATATTTGTTTCCTGGAAGAAGGGAATTATGTGAGAATCTGCAGCATTGCTCTTGATCTGTCTTGCTCTATCGAAAGAAATCTGAGGTTTCCTAGTACTCCAAATTTCCTAAAAGTTCTTTCAGGAGTTCCCCGATAATTCCTCTAGAATGTCCCCCAGGAGTTCACGGGAATACATCCAGAGCTTCTCCTTAAGTTCTTCCTTCAGGAGATTATCAGAAATTCCTCCGGAGTTTCCCGGATGTTTCCGTAGGAGTTCCCCGGGAATTCCTCAAGGAGTGTTCCGGAATTTCCACCACGGAATTCCCCAGGAAATCATCCAAAAATTCTCAGGTGCTTCCTCCAGGAAATCCCCGATAAAACTTCCGGGAGTTCCCCAGGAATGCCTCCAGAAGTTCCCAGTTAATTCCTTCAGGAGATCACCGGGAGTATATCCAGGAGTTCCCCATGAATTCTTGTAGGAGTTTCTCGGGAATTCTTGCAGAAATTCTTTTGGAATTCCCCAATGAGTTTCCAAGAAATTCCTCCAGGAGTTTCCCAGGAACTCATCTAAAAATGTCTCTGAAATTCCCGTGCGATTCTGCCAGAATTCCTGCTGGACTTCCCGGAGGGATTTTTAGAGGAATTTCTGGAGCAACCACCAGAGGATCTTCTGCAGCAAATCTCCAGAAATTCCTTCTGAGATTTTTCCAATTATTTCTCCGGAGATTCCTCTAAAAATTCCTCCGGAGATTCCTCCAGAAATTCCTCCAGAGATTCTTCCAATAGTTCCTCCGGAGATTTCTTCAGGGATTCCTTCGGAGATTCCTCCAAGCATTCCTCCGGAGATTCCTCCAAGAATTCCTCCGGAGATTCTAGCAGTAATTTCTTCGAAGATTCTTCCAGGCATTCTTTCGAAGATTCCTTCAGGAATTCCTTCGGAAATTCTTCCAGAAATTCTTCCGGAGATTCCTCCAGGAATTGTTTCGGAGATTCCTTCAGGAATTCCTCCAGCGGTTCCTACGGAAATTCCCCCAATGATTATTGCAGAAATTTCTTCGGAGATTCCTTCGTAGATTCCTCCAATAATTCCTTCGTAGATTCCTCTAGGAATTCCTTCGTAGATTCCATCGGGAATTCCCCCAAAGATTCCTCCTAGGAGGAATTCCTGGATGAATCCTCGTAGGAATTCCTGGAAGAATCCTCAGAGGAATTCCTGGAGGAATTTTTGAAGGAATCATCGGAGGAATTCCTGAAGGAATCTCCTGAGGAATTCCGGGAGGAATTTCTGTACGAATCTTCGAAGAAACCTCCGGAGGAATTCCTGGAAGAATATCCGAAGGAATCGCTGAAAGAATTTTTGGAGGCATTTTTAGAGGAATCTCCAAAAGGTTTTCCCCGAGAAATTTCCGAAAAAAAGGAACTGCAGGAATCTCCGGAGGAAATTCTGGAGGAATTGTTGGAGAAATCTCAGGAGAGATTTCTGGAGAAATCTCCAGAGGAACTCCTGGAGGAATCTCCGGATGAATTTCTGGAGGAATCTTTGGAGAAATCACCCTGATGCCATTCTTGGTGTAATCTTAAAAGAAAATCCTGCAGAAAACCCAGAAGAAACTAGAAGAGGGACCCATAAAGTTACTCCTAGAGGAGACTTTGAAGGAGCTTCTGGAGGAATCCCGGAAGAAGTTGCTGGAGAAAGGATTTCGCAGATAAATCGGATAAACAATTCCTGGAGAAATCCCAAAAGGAATTCTTTGAGGATTCATATAATAAATGCCCAGATAAATACACACGCGCGCGAAATGTACATATCAATTTCAATAACATTTCCTGAGGAAACGAACGAAATTTTTCCAAGTCCAAATCGTAAACAATCTGGTGCCCTTTTCTTCACATCCTTCTAACAGCATCGTTTCGGTAAAATGCTGTCAGTCGAACAAATGTCAAAATTACTTACGGAAAAAGGTGAAATTTTACTTAAGCGTTCTACTTGGCAACAGGAAACTTAGCTTTACGCAGCGTCCCAACCAACACTAGGACGACCACGCTGATGGGGCTATCACCTTGGATCTAGCTGGGCGTGATACAGCATTTGTTACTCAGCCGCTGGATGCCAGAACAGACGCTGTTTGAGCCGCACCTCCTTGGTGAACAGACGCTCGGGTCGTGCCTCCTCAATCTAGCTGGAATCAGAAGGACAACCGTCCCAGGCTGCACTATACCAACTATGCACGCCACTCTTAGCTGGCAGTCTTTGCCATCGCTTGGAAGCATGAGGTACGTAAAACTTGTGAGTTAATATGGAAAAACAGAAACTTTGCTATTATTACAATTTTATGTAAAACTAAATATATATCTTAATGTAATAATTAAGAATGAAGCCAAAATTCACCAGCACTGATACTGAAGAAAATCAAATAGTGCTTTAGCTCATATTACAAGTCACTCTATTTGTTTCAAGACAACAAGCTCAATGGTGTAAACTTCGATTAAGGCGGCCACCTATCGTCGCAAAACCAAAGCAGTTTATGAGGCAAGATCAGAAAAAAAAAGTGTGCCGACCGACGACAAGTCACCTCAATAGAACGCTCCGAGAAGTTGTTCAGAAGTGGCAAATTGTGATTGTAAGTATGCGCGTAATTGCTTGTAATCTTATGACACCGGCAGCTCGAGCAGCCGGTCCCTCGAGTTCAGACCGCTTGTCGAGGCAAATCAATCTAGATTTTTTTAATTAACTCATTTAATAAACACTGCATACGCTGTATGGTGCGGCTAAAAATAACCGATATTTAAAATTCTAAATTGATAGTGATTAAACGGGGCGAAAAATGCTAGCAGTGCGTTCGCGCGAACCGCTACCTTCTAGGGTTGGCAGCTAGGGCGATCTGTGGCTATGCATATGTGTACTAGTGTGGGACACAAAAAGACATTTTACTCCTGTACACTTTTTGAGTTCCATTTTGGTCCCATATCAACTGTGCAAAGTTTCAGATCGATCGGAGAAACTATATTTTAGCGCCAGCCATTTTAAGTTTTCATACGATTTAGTATGGGGAAAATCACTTTTTCAATGAAAAATCGCCACAGGTTGCCCCTTAACCCCTAAAAATAAATCGATAAATGATTTCTGTTGGAAATTTTACGAGGAACCAACCCCGCGAAGACCGCAAAGCGATGTGAGGCATGTGAAAAAAGTTATTGACTGAAAACCGAATGGCATGCATACGCTGTTTAACATGTAAGGAATAACAATAAATAATAAAATCTCGTTATTTTATCGATCGAGTGAAGCCTAATAACTTTTTTCACGAACGTCGCATCGATTTGCTGTCTTCAGAGGTCTGATTCCTAGTGAAGTTTTCTACAGAAATCATTCGTCGACTTATTTTTAGGGATCTAGTGGTGACTCCTAGCGATTTTTCTTTACAGGAGTAATATTTCCCCATAGTAAATCGTATGAAAAACTAAGAATGGCGGGCGCTAAAATATAGTTTTTCCGATCGATCTGAAATTTTGCACAGATAATATGTGACCAAAGTGGAACTCAAAAAGTATACAGGAACTTGAATTTTTCCATTTTTTGTATTTTCCCATATAAACCGTGTACCAGGCTAATGTGTACCCAGCCAGATAAAACAAGTGTGCTTGGGCAAGTCGTCCACTCCAGTCACCTAGGACTCAATTTGAGCTACGGAGAGCACGATAGAAGAGATAACTGCTAGATCACCTCCGATCAGTCTGGCAGCATCGTATGTTGCCCACGACATGGAAGGGAAGTGCAAATGAATGGAAATTGCGAGGCGAACAGTCTACGCAGATGACTATGCAGTGCTCCGGACACCTTCTCCGGGAGCACACTGCTGCAGCAGTGCTAATAGAGTAACTTTTCAAAAGATGCAAAAATGATCCTATACAACAGTAACACATGGTCCGCCGATGGCAAGCCACGGGGCGAGAAGATTAGAACAGGTTGGTTCGCTCGTCCATGCTATCGTCATCGTCGTCGTCGTTGTTGTAACCTTTGTGAGCTGACTCAAAGCTCCAAGTTGGCAAGCGCGCGACTTCTAAACTGGATTTCCGAGAGCCCAAGAAGTGTGTTATTTTACTGCCTTCAGGCATACTTTTACGCCCCGCTCCGAGCCGCGCGTTACATCTATCGCATTAGATATTAAATTATGGTAAACATAGTGTTTCTGGCGAGGTAATTGTAACACGTAATGATGATTGCAGGTCGTGTGTTAATTGGGTACCGTCCATTTTCGCACCACCATGTGGCGATGCGTGGAATGTTCTGATCGCTTTCTGTGAAGAATGTTTATATGCTGTTTTGATATGTTTGAATAAACTTAAATACATAAGTTTGATTTAATGTGGTACCCCAAACAAGTGAAAATAAAATGGACAATAGGATGTCCCTAATTTTGAAAAAATTAGAAATGTTATAAGTTCAGTAGTGGAAAATGATCGTTATTTATTTATTTATTTATTTATTTATTTATTTATTCTCAATCAGTAACATAAGACTATTGTCTCTTTTAATTGTTACATAAGCAAAACAAGCGTAGAAAGATGCGTCAATTCATTGTTCCAATTACAAATTCATTAAACTAATCCAAAATTCAATTATAATCTAATTATTGAAGTGCTCAATACATTTCCTCCTAAAAGCTAATGAAGAGTTTTCCAATGTTATATCATTGGGTAAAGAATTCCAGTGAGAAATGCCTCTTACGAAGAATGAATTGCCATACAGCGACGAATTATGACGTGGAATAGCATATTTTTTCGCGCGTAAACTTCTTAGCGGTTTTAGTTTTGTATGTAAATAACCTGGAGCAAAAGTTCTCGCAAGCTTGAATAAAAATAGACAGCTTCTCAATTGAGTAAATCTATTAAATGGACATCCTATTAAACGATGTTGAAGATGGGAAACACTGGCATATTTATCCAAATTAAAAACAAATCTAATGCAAGAATTCAATGCCACTTGCAATCTTGATTGAGCATACATAGAAGACTCGGATAAGAGGAAGTCACATGCTACGAAATGTGGGAATATTAGACTTTTAAATAGCTTAAGCTTAATATCTGTGCTCAGAAAAGTGGACAACGCATACAATGTACGTAAACTGGCATATATTTTACCACATTGTTTAAAAATAAACTTATCAAATTTGAAATTGGACTGAATCGTTATACCTAAACTCACACCTTCATCCAAAAACGGGATTTCTGAATTGTTCAATTTAAGAATAGGTTTCAAGAAACTATTAGAATGCGAGTGACTTAAAAATAAGGCGCAGGTTTTATCTGCATTTAACAGAAGCTTGTTTCTAACTGACCACGCATGAATATTGGACATATCTTCATTAATTTTCCGGGAAATAACCGCGGCTGAATCATCTGTGCAGCCGAAGTACAGCTGAACATCGTCAGCGAAAACATGTATGCTACAATATTTTAAAACTTCTGGGAGATCATTAATGTACAGCGAGAAAAGAATTGGTCCTAAAATAGATCCCTGCGGTACACCTGACGATATTGGAAGGTAGCTTGAATAAAATCCATTGTTTAATACCGTTGTGTTCGTCCGCTCAAATATGATTCGATGAGATTCTTTGCATGATTAGAAAATCCAAATCTTGCACAAAGCTTATGACAAAGTATTTTATGAGATATTGTATCGAAGGCTTTCGAAAAATCTAGAAGTAATAAAACAACTGGTCGACCTTTATCCAAAATTAGTCCGATATCGTCGAATACCTTTAGCATTGCAGTTTTCGTGCTATGTTTTGCCCGGTACCCAGACTGCAGAGCGATGAGTAGATTTTCCTGATTTATATACTGGCAGATTTGATTTTTAATAAGGCGTTCAAATATTTTCGATAAAGCAGAAAGAATGCTTATAGGACGTAGGTTTTGTAGTGTGTTTAGGTTAGTTTTTTTCTTGAACGGTAAAATTTTGGATTTTTTCCATTCATCAGGAAAAATGCTAGTTGCAATGATACAGTTGATCAGATGTGTAACAGGTTTTATTATCAGTGGGTTGATCGATTTCAAAAACTTGATGGGAAGTTCATCTAAACCAATTGCATTGGACTTCATGTGATACAAAGCACTTATTACATCAATTTCATTTATTTGACTAAAATAGAATGAGTTCTCTGCCGGTGTTTGATTGGAGACACTACCGCTACCCGATCAGAAAGGCATAACAAAAATGTAACAAAATTATATCAACGGTTGATAGATATATCACCGTTTGTTATATTTAGATATATTTGACAAAAATGATTTGAAACCCTGATTTAATTATATCAGAATTATAACAAGGTTAGTTATAATACAAATAAATTTATTTGGATCATCTTTATATGAACATTATAACAAACTCAGTTATAGTTTTGAAAATGCAGTTTATGTCAAATGAACATTTTACAGGTGGTGTTTGGTACGCAGTTACGCCGCTGTGCGGTGCTACTGTGCTTGTAAAATACAGTAGTTTTAACAAGTTTGAATCATGATCCAGACCTTTAAGGCGAAACTGGAAGTATTTTCTCACTTTTTAGGTTTTTGATTTTTTATTAAATAACGAAGCAGTATTTTTAAAATCGGGTTTCGTGCACATGTAAAGCACGGATCAAGGAATCTTCTGAATTTTTTTGAGGTGGAAAATGTTTTCCAATTTGGCAGAAACCATTTTTTTGTGAAATTTTGTTCAAAAATGGTTTCTGCAAAAACGAAAAACATTTTCCACTACAAAAAAAATCAGAAGATACCTTGATCCATACTCTACATGTGCACGAAACCCGATTTTGAAAATATTGCTTCGTTATTTAATAAAAAATCAAAAGCCAAAAAGTGAGGAAATGCTTCCAGTTTCGCCAAGGGTCTGTTCCAAATCGCGAATTAAGATTAATTTTTACTTAAATTTGACAGTTTGACACTAAAACTTGAAAGTTCTCCAAAGGAAATAATTATCCAACTGTCAAATTTAAGTGAAAATTAATTTTACGCCTATTGGAACAGACCCCAAGAAAGCTCAGATAGATATTGTCGCGCTTATCTTGGATTCTCAGCCGGCTGCGTTCGAAACGCGCAGCATCAGATCGCGCTAGACCACGCACGTATAGTTTGTACACGATGTGCACCTTGGCTAAAACTGTTTTTGCAGCCGCCGGGTGGGAGCTGTCACGTATACTCAGTCACCTTGTACAAATCAAACGGGCGCAATCTTTCCGTTATAAACTGCGGCTGGTTAACGTTGAATAATTCGTCATTGAAATCATCGCCGTCATCAAACATTTGAAAGCAGTTTTTTCGATCAAAACAAAAGTCTTTGCTATGAAAATATATTCGCTGTACTCCACATGAGGAATAGAATGCAGTGAATATATTGTCATGATTGATGTTTTGATTTACAGCGAGGTAATTGCTTTTTACTTTCCGAAAAATGATGACGGGTGCTTAAGCTTTAAGATCATCAGTAGCTTAGTGATGAGGCCACAATATTTAGGTCCTTGGTGAATGATTCTATATAGCATCGCACAACAACGTAGTTAAATAAAAATAAGAAATAAGTATCCCAACAGTTGTCATTGTAGGTGAGCCTGAGCCACACTAGAGAATCTAGTCAAATTGAATGCCCAACGTATGCCGTGATTTAACCCACTTAAGATGTTAGATTTTTCGAACCACGATGGCGCAGTGAACGTTCATATTGACCCCAAAATCCTACTAGGGTTGATGCAACTCTCAAACGGTCATATGAAGCTATGATAAGTGAGGCAACAAAATGGATATGAAAAGGATGACTTTCATTGAAACTGTTAACATTCCTGAAGTAAGTTTTAAGTTTCACAATCCTCCATAGGTTTTGCAGTTTGTAGTCCCATTCAAGATTATTTTTAATAAATTATTCTGAAATTAGAAGTTTTATCATTGTTATTGAATTAACATGATACAACTGAATCAATTAGCAAATTAAAAACACCTTAGTTTTTGAAGAATTGATTGATAACAAATTATTTGTGGAGGTTTGAAATTTATATTCAATTTCGTCACATCATGTCCTTAGTCACGTTTCATTACCATGCAATTCGTTCATAATAATTCCGTAGAAATACAACTTCTTATCATCTGCAAACATGTGGATACACCCGATTCTTTTTTTGCACGGGTCTGGTTTTTGGTATAACTCATTTTTTAACCGATACTCATGAAATTTTGTACACATGTAGACACCAATATTACTATCCGTGTACAGAATTACATGAAAATCGGTCAAAAATTGACTGGTCCTGAAACCAATCCTTGTGGCACTCGCGATGGAATACCAATCGGACTTCAATGATTTCCTTTAACTTCCACAATTTGAAAGCGGTTATTCAAATAGGATTTACTCAATGAAACAGAATCTCAACTGAAATCAAATAAGTGTGATAATCTGTGCAGTAGTTCAAAATGAGGAACTCTGTTAAAGCTTTTCAAAAACCAATCAATAGCAGAAGGCTATTTTTTACCAAAATGTTGATGGACATCGTCATGCATTTTTAGCAAATTTCGAAGCAGATACCGAATAGGTGCTTTCGACTAGTGGGGGAATTGCTTGTTTAACTGCTGAAAATAAAAACATTATTTTAGATCACGAGGCAAAGCGAACGAAGAATTGCCTTAGTATGTTAATTTTTGTGTTGTATCATGTATGTAAGGTTAAATATGTACTTTAAACACTTATTTTTTATTTTACAAATCTAACAATCTCCAGAAATGCACACTAACGCAACGAAGCGGTGACATTTCCAATCACAAGACTACTGCATAACGTTGCCATAGGCATCAGGAACTTCCTTGTTGGTGAGGAACATTAGATAATTATTTAATAACACATGTCAAAATGTTCTAATTCATGGGTTCCAAAACTTTTCGGATGCGCGACCCCCTTTCGCCAGCAGACGTACTTTTCGCGACCCACCATAATAATTCCCTCATTTGTTGTCTGTTGTCTGTGTAAAATATTCAACTGTCCCTCGCGACCCCCTGGATGAAGGCTGGCGATCCCCCTGGGGGGTCGCGACCCACAGTTTGAGAAACTATGTTCTAATTTAATTACTCGCTTGCACCAGCAGAAGGTGAAATACCACAATTTTCACTGTTTAAGAGCCATTAACTATCTCTACAACTTTGATTAAGATACGACACCTGTTTCTTGTCTGAATCATGAGATAAAGCCAAAATGCTGAGCAAATTCTTTAGTTACAATTATAACTTAATTATATCCACTTTTGTTATAATATCCTAAGATGACGTCATTGCGATCAATTGTATCAAAAACACTTTTATGTGACGTCATATTTTCTCTCCCATGTACGTTGGACAAATGAGTCTATTTATAGACCAGCCGCCAAAACGAAGAACCACTTGATCATATACCAGCACTTCAAGTGATGAAATAGCCTCATTGATAAAGGCGCCGGATTTCAGATGGAGGGTGGCGTCCTTGGTTCAATTCCTGTCTGGGTGAGGGTTTTTTATATACTACGTGGGGCAGCTTTTTAAAAACAAAAAACTTTTCGCTAAAAATAAATAACACTCTAAATAAAAATAACCCAAAAAATGAGTTAAAATTTACCCAACTCAATTTTTACCCAATATATTTATATCTGATTTATAACAAAATGCGTTATAATTTTTTGATCATTCCAATATTTATTATATCTCACGATGTTATAAATTTGTTAAAATTGTATCAACACCTGTTATAATTATGTTATGGCTAGAGCAAGTTTAGTTATATTTTTTGTTATTTTAACACCTAACCGGCGAATTTTATAACTCATTTTGTTATGAAAAATCTTTGAAATAAATAACTCAATCGGTTATAATTTTGTTATGCCTTTCTGATCGGGTATCGCAACTACTGGAACTCATTGAGAAATTTCTAGCAAAATTTGAATTGATTTCATCCGCCTTAAACTGATTGGAAGGAGACTTGGAAGATTTGCCGACACCAATGCTTTTTAACCGTTTCCACAATTCCTTGGAAGGTAAATTTGTGTCAAGGGTGTTTTCATAGTGTGCTTTTTTTGCTTGACGAACTTTTAAGTTCACTTGGTTACGAAGAGTTTTAAATAGTTTGAGATCAGATGTACTCTTAGTTTGTTTCCATCTTTTATATGCCAGATCACGTTCAACAAGTGCTTTACTAACAGCATCGCTAAACCACGTGTTTTGATTTTTCCTCGACACAAATGTTCTAAGAGGGACAAATCTGTTGTGCAGCTCTAGGATATTGGAATTAAAAAAACTAAGAAGAAAGTTGGGGTCATTCGATCGAAAAAAACTACGCCAGTCTAAGGAATTGTATGCATTCAACAGACCATCAATGTCAACTGAGTTATAGTCGCGATATTTAACTTTCTGTGGAATGTGGATCATGTCGAAGTCTAGTGAAGCAAATATCATATCGTGATTTGAAAAGTTTGGTACATCTATTTGATTAAATCTAAGAACTCGTGACCTTGAATTGAATAGCATAAGATCCAACTGCGAGGACCCATATTTATGATAAAAAGTGGGTTCAGAGCCTAAGCTAAACATATTATGGATGCTCAGTAGTGAAGTCAACTGTGTAGTTTTAATAGAATTGTGATTCAAAAGATTTGTATTCAAGTCACCTGTAACAAATAGATTGCTATAGTGTGTTCCATATTTTGACAGTAAACAATCAATCACATCTGTGCAGTTTACTTCGGGTGGATTGTACATACCAACAAAAAATAGCTTTTCATTTCCCAGTAAGATTTCAATGGCAAGGTATTCAGCATGGGGTACACCTGTTTGGTCAACTGATTTCTCTAATAGAGTATAGTGCATTCCTTCTTTGATGAAAATTAAGATACCGCCCCCAAGTCGTCCTTTCCTGTCATGCCTGACAATATTATATCCCTCTATTGTCAGTAGCGGATTATCGATTCTATCATTTAGCCAACTTTCAGTGACACATATAACGTCAACATTGCTTAATTGGGATATTTGTCGTAATTCATCTAGTTTGGTAAGCTTGCGAGCACAGATGCTCTGGCTATTGACGCTACATACCGAGAATTTGTTTTTAATAAGGGCACTCTTCATGACAGTCCCTGGCAAACACCAATTCGCTGAGGCATTTCTACCAGAAACATTAGCCATAAGGATATAAGAACATAGCAGTTAAGAGGAAATAAGTAAAGAGCACTATCAACTGATTACAAACGAAAGAGTTCACAAATACAATTTTATACATATTCATTATTTTTCGACGCAAATATTAATGAAAATAGCAAACCACGCTTAATGAACTGAACATTCAGCAGCATTCAACAGCAGCCAGCACCCCAAAAGCAGCATTCGGGCAACATCCAGCATCTCCAACAACAGCAACAGCAACAGTTTAAGCTTTCAGGAGAGGAGACATGGGAAAAAAGGATGGAAGAGAAGGAATAAACAGAAGCTTTAAAGGAAAGGTTAACGTAGAGTGTGCAGATCATCCTCCGACAAGATTGGCTTTTCCCGATCGTTGGTTGTTTTCTTTACATAGAGGATCCCCATCCTCGTGTAGACTCCACTTAGCTGTCCTTTCTTCTTCATTTGTAGAGCCTTCGTGCGAAGTTCCCTGGTAGCTGGTTCTAAATTCTCGTTCACAAATATGCGTTGATTCGATGAGAACCCGATATCCATGAGCGAAAGCTTCCTTGACCGTAAATAGCGTCCATAGAATTCATTTCGCTGTGTAGTGATTGCGAACTGAATCATTATTAGGTACACCACACCAGCTGTGGGTGTACCTCTCACCAGTCTTTTAACATCGGTCAATGGAATATCTTCATCGGCATACCCCAGAGAGCGACACCAGACAGCAAAATAATTGGATAGGCTCTCTCCTGCGACGTACGGCACGCCGTTGACGATGAGATCATTGGCGCGCATACTCCTATCTACCGCTGCAAGACACTCATTTTTGTTCAAACTAACAGTGTTTAGTATCGTGGTCGTGGTCTTGGTAGATTCTTTGCGCATGTTATCAAGGTCTACAGCGATGTCCGAACGCAGTTTGTTCATTTCACTTTGGAATGAGTGCTCCAGTCGTCGTATCTCCTCCACTGTATTTTGTTGGTATGTGGCAAACTGCGTTTTCATCAGTTTTGCCAGTTCGGAGACAGTCATGTCGTCGCCGGTGTTGGACAGCTTTGTTACCGATTGACTACGAAGTGGACGGCGTTCTTCGGCCATAACTGCTCGACTTTCAGGTCCAAGCGAATTTATTGTTCGTCGGTGTCCGTAGTATGGCTTCCAAATTGGAAAATAAAATTCGATTTTACAACAACGGTCGACGATCAATTACGCAGTCTTCACTACTAAATGCTGTGTCGTACTATCAAATTTACAAAATTTGGCAGATACTGATTTTAACTTGGGAAATAACCGTGGTTTTGGTGATTAACGTCGACACACTATTGTTCACGTACACACCATTTCTACTACGACTCTCGTTTCAGCTGAAAACTGATCGTGTCAAAATTTGAAGTCCGTATCTCAATCCTAAGTGGCCCTCAAGGGTCCTAAAGTTGTCAAAAATGGTATGGGAACATGAAATTTTTTACAGCAAAAAAAAGTGCGCTATTCTACTAAAACCGGAGATTTTAGGACCTTCTTAAAGGGCCAAAAATGTGCTTAGATTTGCGATATCTCTACTCGTTTCGAGTTATTGACAAAAAACGATCGAAAAATCAGCATTTCTGATCATTTTTTTAGATTCCGAAGAAAATCTACTTTATTTTGTTCAATAACTCAAAAACGAATAGAGATATCGCAATTCTAAGTACATTTTTGTCTTATAGGGTCCTAAAATCATTGGTTTTAGTAGAATAGCGTTTTTTCGTCCAAAAAAAGTTCATGTTATTTTTTTGTTCCCATACCATTTTTGACAACTTTAGGCCCCTGAGGGACCACTTTGCCTTGCGACGCAACGACGGACTTCAAATTTTACCACGATCATTTTTAGCTAAAACGATCATTTTCCACTAACGAACTTATAACATTTCCAATTTTTGCAAAATAAGGGATGGACAATTACCGCTTCCCATGACAAAATGCACTTCCAAGTTCCACAGAGTTCAGATAAAGTTCCGAACGAAATTTTCTAGCTGCTTAACCCATATCCGCGCAGCGTCCTATTTATAGGACAGATGCCCCGAACGCCCAGCGTCCTATAAATAGGACAGTCCTTTGGATGTGAATATCTCCACAATTATGCAAAATTTTAGAATACTTTCTTCAGAGAAGATGTTCTCCACACCCATACCTTGTTCATAGTGCACAATATAGTATGTGACTGGTTCACTAGGTGGCGTAAACGATGCTGCAAAGAATGCATATTGTCACGATCTGTGAGCATCATTTCCAATGCGAAAAAAAAATTATTTCCCTGGAATCTTGACAATGGTTAATAACTAACAGTTCATTTCTTCGGCAGAGTTGTTAGTCACACATTCCTTCGAATGTGGAGGTGGTAGCAAGGATATTTAAACTCAAGATGGCGACTTAGGTTCCAAGATGGCGGTCAAAACTCCAGAATATATGCTTTTTAACGACAATGGAGCTTCGGATACTATGCAATATGGGTATCTATCGATCGGGCTTCACAAGTAGAACTCAAAAATGAATATCCGACGCCATTTTGAAATTAAAGATGGCGGACCATATCCAATATGGCGGCCATGAAACGGCAGTTTGATTTATAATACCATGCAATATGGGTATCTATCGATCGGGCTTGATGAGTAGAAGTCAAAAATCCATATTTTACGCCATTTTGAAATCCAAGATGGCGGGCCATATCCAAGATGGCGGCCACGTAATAGTAGTTTGATCTATAATACCATGCAATATGGGTATCTATCGATCGGGCTTCATGAGTAGAAGTCAAAAAACGATATTTGACTCGGTTTAGAAATCCAAGATGGCGGCCCATATCCAAGATGGCGGCCACAGAATGAGAGTTTGAGCTATGAAACCATGCAATATGGGTATCTATCGATCGGGCTTCATGAATAGAACTCAAAAATTAATATCCGATGACATTTTGAAACCCAAGATGGCGGACCATACCCAAGTTAGTGGAAACGGAATGGTAGTTTGAGCTATAATTCCATGCAATATGCATATCTAAAGGGTAGATGGTAGGGTAGCGGGTAGGATAAAAGGTGGAGCAGACGGTCGGGTAGAGGGTTTGGGTGAATGATAGAGTAGAGGGAGTGGAGTAGAAGGTTAGGGTAGCGGATAGGGTAGACGGTAGGGAGAAGGGTAGAATAGAGAGTAGGTTTGAAGGTAGGAAAAATGTTAGGGTAGAGAGTAGGGTAGACGGTACGATTAAGTACAATATATACTAGAGGGTACGGTAAAGGATATGGCAGTGGTTATAGTAGAGGATAGTTTAGAGAGTAGGGCAGATGGTAGGGTTGAAGGTTATGATAGAGCGTAGGATAGAGGGTTGGAAAAGAGGGCAAAGAAGACAGTAAGGTAGAGGCTAGAGAATAGGGTGAAGAATTGAGATGAGATTAGATGAGATTAGATGAGCTTTTTTGAGGCACCTTAAGGATTTCTTTGCAGGATTTCTTCAGGCATTCCTTTCAAGAATCTTCTCAGGTTTATTCCCGAGATTCCTTCAAATATTGCTTCCGAGATTGCTGTATGGATTGCTCCGGAGTTCTCTTCAGGGATTTTTGCAGGCGTTGTTTTGGTAAATCCTGAAAGGATTCTGTTGGGTATTCTTTTCTGCATTCTTTCAGGGATTTGTGCTGGAATTCCTTCAAAGATTCCTTCCATGATTCCTGCTGTTATTCCTTAAGGGATCCCTCCCGAAAAAAAAAATGAAAAAATATATATTTCTTCCGAGATTGCAGCCCTAGATCATAGAGACATCTTCTATGGTTCTTGCAGGAATGTCTGCTCAGCTTCTGGCCGGCATTCCTGTCATGATCTCTCTAAGGAATACATCAGGTATTCTTTACGGGATTCCTTCAGGAATAACTTCAGGGATTTCTGCCAGAATTGCTTTAGAAAATCTTTAAAGGATTCTTTCAGAAATTTTACCCAGCATTCTTTCACGGATTTTTTCTGGAATTACTTCACAGATTCATTTTAGTATACTTTCAAAGTATTCTGTCGAAACATATTCGGAGAATCCTAATGGAATTCTTTCTATGAGCCGGGATCCTTGCTCGGGATTTATACAGCAGTTCCTCCCGGGATTTCTTCTGTGATTATTTCAGGAATTCCTACCAAGCTTTCAGTTGAGATTTCCTCGGAACTCCACCAGACATGACTCTCAGAATTCCTTCTGTATATCCTCCCGGGATTCATTCGGGGATTTCACATTATCTTTTCGATGTAACTTTGATAGTTCCCAGAATAACACCATAAAATTCACATATTGTTCATGAATAAGCAATCATGGAGTAGTACATACATAAGTGGAGAAACCGTGTAGAGTATATCTGGTTGAAATTTTATATCAAAACATGGAATGATGATGAACCTGGGCGTGTTAATAGAATACCTGTAAATACGAGACACCGAAGACGACCATATAAATGAGGTCTAAATACGTATCTGTCAAAGGAGACAAATTAAATGGATTTTTTTTTAAATATAATTAAACTTTTGAAAAGTTTACGTATGGTGAGTACATAAAGAGAGTTTGTGGGGTGTTGAAGGAAAAACTCAATTACTTTATAAGAAATAATATTCTGTGTAAAATCTTACTTCCAAAGTATTTTAACGTTTGCTTATGCCACACATAGTGAGCTCTCTTTATTTGAGTTGGTAAAAAATTGAGAAATGTTGAACACTGCAGTCGAAAGAAAATACATGAAATTACAAGAACCATGCATTGCATACTTTTAGGCGTTTATCGGGTTATATTTCTGCCCCAATTTATAAGCCCTTTTTCTATTCTTTTTGAGTGGTTATCATCTCTCTCACTTGTTTAGAGCTGCATTCTATCTTTACGGATCAGAATATAACGATAGCATAGAAGTTGTGCTGAAGTAGAACTCAAGAAAATTATCAGATATTGAGGACCTACAATGAAGAATTTTTTTGGAACTAGGGGAGGAAGGGGTAACTCCGTCACCTTAAGCATTGGGATTTTTCAAAGTTAATGTAATGTAATGTTAATGGATATTTTCAGTACGCAGAATCTTTGATTCATTACCATTTTATAAGATTTGTGCATTACAATTGTCAAAATATGTTTGTTCTGATGTACAATGTACATAACACAATCGTATTAAATATGTATGTTTTAAATTCAGTGCGGGTAAGACCGTCACCCCTATGGGGTAAGGCCGTCATACCTGTTTTTCAAGAAAATTTTGAGGGTTTCAAATTGAAAATATTTTAAAGATATTTTTGATGTGTAGTGATGGTTTACCAATCATTGTACATCAATCGTTTTGTTATTTGAAACAGGTTCCGGAGATCGTATAATGGTTAATTTTAAAGTATATGCAATGCATAAAATCTTTCCAGAAGTCATTCGTTATCAATAAGATGTAGTTTTTTTTAGCTTAAATAAAATATTTGGTTCAGGGTTATTTTCCCGAATGGCATTTGGTCGAACACCATTTGGCCGAAACGATATTTTTTCCCGAATGTCGAAAAAAAAAACCTCAAACGATCATGACCGTCCGGGATTCGAACCCATTACTCACACCATCGTCATGCTGATTATCCATGCGCTAACCGCATATGCATACTCGAGTGCGGTGCAGTTTTGGAATCAAACAAACAAGCGTCTTGAAAGGTTAAAATAGGAAGTCTCTGGTAGCGTTCGGACAGATGACATTCGCCAAATGGAAAAATGAAAAATCTCTGATGAAAATATTGGCAGTTCCAACGCTAAATGATTCTTTAACATTTAGACACGGAAGAATCGCCAATTATCAAAAGAAGAAAATAATTTTATAATCATATTAGCAACTAAAATGTCAAAAAATTCCTTCTGAATAATAGAAAAATAGGATAATCTATGTTACACGAAGGGGAAATCTTCGCTGAAAGTTTGAGAAATCGCTTTAAGCTCACTTTTAGTTATCTGAAGATTTCCCATTCCTCTGAATTCATCCGAACATAATTCGGCCAACCAACATTTGACCAAACAAATTATTCGGTCAGATGGCATTTGGTCAAATGGCGTTCGGGCAAACGACATTCACCCAAATAGCTGATTTTTTTGTAATTTTTTGAGTAAAAGACATGTACACAGTCATACATCGATATAACAGAACTTTAACCCTGATATAACATTCGGCTCCGTAAAGCGTTAAAAGTGATTGTGCCTCAAATAACTGAACTAGATAAAAGTATTGTTGGTTCTATTTTTTTAGCCCTTACGTGATTCCATGAATAATCACTGGAAGGATACCTGAAGAAGCCCCAAGAAGAATTCCTGAAAGAATCCCTGGAAAAATCTTTCAATGATTTTCTTGTAGAAATTCCTGGATGAATCTTGTCAGTAGCGATCCTTACAAAACCCTCGCAAGAATCGCTGAGAATAATATCCTTAGAAGTTTCTGAAGGAACAAAAAAAATCCAAGCAGAAACTCCTGGGGAAATCCTAGTAGATTATTGGACAAATCACCGAAGGAATTAATGGAAGAATCCCTAGAAAAAAAAATCCCACAGGAATTCCAAGAGAAACTCATGTAGAAATTTCCTCGGTTGTTCTTCCGTTTGTAGTTGCGTAGCACCTAATTGAAATGCTTAGTTAGTTCAACAAACATGCGGTGATCCAAAGAGCATGACGGTGTTACCCCCACCGATGGGTGACGGGCTTACCCGAAAGCCCACTTTTTCTAAATTACACCGTAATTTCTGAATAATTGTTGAAACTGACCTTTCGATGAATCTTGGCACTGAAGAATAGTACAGATGAGAATACATGATTGATGAAAGTGAATTTCTGCACTTGTTTTGTAATTCCGAGGCTGAATTCTACCGACGAAAAATTACATCTGCCATTGGTGCGACGACGTGTGTGTTTGTTTTGTTTATTTTCTTCCCGTTTGACAGGTCAATGTTGGTATCATGTGTGTCAAAATAGTAGAAATGGTAAAACCGAATGAGGTGAGTGGCCAAAAATCTAATAAATAACTGTTTTCTGGTAAAATCATTGAGGTGACGGGCTTACCCACCCTGACGGTGTTACCCGCCTTTCCCCTACACCATAGACTTCCATTTTTTTCATCAAATCATACTTATTTTATTGGAACTTGACATTTGATAACATATTTATTTGAAGATTTGAATTGTGAGACACCTTGGGCGTTAACGGGTTAAAAGGCACACAATGAGCCTTGCTGGAACTTCGCACATAAGTTCCAGCAAGGCTCATTGTTTGACTTTAAGCAGCCAGAAAGTTCCATTCGGAACTTTATCTGAACTTGGTGGAACTTGAAAGCTGCTTAAGATGCTACTCGGAACTTTGTTGGAACTTTCTTTCAGAGTTTCTTCTATAAATTTCTTAATGAAGGAAATACTCATTAAGCTCTTTCATGATTTTGTTGTGATTCCAGTAGGTAGTCTTTCAGTAATTCCTGCAGAAATTCGAATAGAGATTCCTTCAAGAGTTCCTCCGGGTTCCTCCATTTATTGCACCAGAAATTCCTCCTGGATTTCTCAAGAGGATTGCCTGAGGAAGTTTTACTCGGATTCCTTTAGAAATTCAGACATTTCTTCAGAAGCAATTTCTAGAAAGTTTAACGTAAATTCCTTTAGAAATATCTCTTGAGCTTTTTCAAGGAACTTTTCCAGAAGTATTTCTCCATACCATTTTCCCAGGAATTCCTTTAAAAATATGCTCATGAATTCCTCCGGCATTCTGTCAAAAAAAAATCTAAGTGAATTTTGGTGAGAGATTTCTCTAGGATTTTTTCTAAATATTAAATAAAAAAATTCTAATAGGAATTCCATCAATTGATTTTGAGAAAAACTGTTCTCTTTAGTAACTCTTTCTAAAATTCCTGAAGCATATTCTTTAAGATTCATTCACATAGTCCTCCAGGGGTTTGTTTAAGAATATTTCATGGGATTTCTGCAAGAATTAAATAGACATTTTTTTTCAAAAATTCCTCCAAGGACTGCCTTAAAAATTCATCCATACATTCATTCCATCCAAAACATACTCAGGAGCTCCTTCAAAACATCACTGAAGATTCCTTCAGTAGATCAAGGATTTTCATGAATATCAGTAAAGATTACCCCACGGATTTTTTTTTTAATTTCTGAATTTTCTAAGCATTTTCAACAATTCCTTCGGAAATTCATCCAAGAGTCCTTCAGGAATTGAAAAATGTCGTTAGGGGTACCCAAAGTAATGTGTAGAAGTTTTTTTTTGAATTTCTTTTACGGTTCTTCCAAAAATATCTCCTGGGATTCCTTCAGAAATTCCTCCAGTATTTTTTCTGGATATTCCTTCACAGATATTAACAGAGATATTTCATCAAATTACATAAACATATTGAAGTAATTCTTCAAGGGTTACCTGAAGGAATTTCATAGCAATGTTCGAAAACTTCCTGATGATAATATTCTTATAAATATCTGACGAAATTCCGGGGGGATGAACTGAAACAGCGTTTGAACTCCTGGGGATACTAAATATCTGGAAGGTATTATGTAGTATATAAAATTCCCCGATAAAACTTCCCTGAAGGAAAGAGATGCCAAGAAATAAATCCTTAAGTGATTTCTAAGGGAGCTCGTGAAACAATCTCTGAAGGGTGAAAGAATTCCTAAAGGATCACCAGAAAAAAAAATCAGAAAGGTCTGAAGAAAGGTTTCTATGCTTAGTGAAATTTACGAGCTTAAGTTTACGATCAGACCCCTAGATTATTATTATTTTTCTTTATTATCGAGATTTTCAGCCCTCGGCTGGTTCATCTCGATCAGACCCCTAGATAAATATCTGAGCACTTTCAATGAAGCCCCTTGTAGGACCTTCCAAAAGAATCTCTTGAGAATTATCTATAGGAATTCCTGAAGAAACACCTGAGAGAATCCCTGGAGGAATTCCCGAAAAGAATCATGAAAAATATAGATACAGGTCGGACTCGATTATCCGGGTGACTCCGAAAAACAATCACCCCGGATAATCGAATTTCCGGATAATCGAGCCATATTTTTTAAATTTATTTTTAAGAATTTTCAATCAAAAACAGTTCGATAAACATAGAAGCAAGCTTGTATGATGTTATAATCCTTGAACTCAACGGCTGGTATGATTATAATCATATTTGTTGAGAATGGATTTTTAGCTCAAAAATCTGAGTCTGATTTATGGGTGTTGTATTCAACATTTGCAACATCTTTTGACATATTGTCATCTAAAATTGTGCAAACAAAACGAAAAATTATTTGATCCCCGGATAATCGAGCCCCGGATAATCGGGCCCTCGGTTATTTTTTTTTCTTTTTATTTGTGAATTTTAACTTAGGCTAATTCTTCACACAGGCCCCCGGTTAATTGAACCCCTGGATAATCGAGTCCGACCTGTATAGAGAAAATAATTTGGGATTCTTTCGAGAAACTTCAACAAAAATTCCAGAAAGTTTTCCGACAATAAAAATTATAGTTCTCTAAAAGTTGAAGAAATTCTACTCTAAAGCATTATCGTCCTGATCAAGAAAAATCATCCAAATAAGGTTCTATATTAATGCATTTTTTTAGGGGCGTACCGGTATATGAGACACTGGAATTTGAAATCCTTGAGTAACCAGCTCTGATTTTGTCATGACAGCACTAGCCTAAAATGAGTATTAGAAAAGAATATCCTCCGAAGAGACGTACGGCGTTGTGTATTTTTATTTAGAAAATTCTTTTAAAAAAATTCCTGGCGAACATCCTCATCGATTCTCACTTAATTTGGAATTGGGAAGATATAAGTAGCAGTTCATCAAAAATAGAAGTAGCAATTCACTAACACAAATAAAAAAAAAGACAAGCTCACGCCTCCACTGAATAGGGCGTACTGATCCGGTGCAATCTACTTCTAATTCAAAACTTCAAAATAAATATTGAGAAATGGTAAGCTATTACCAAACCCTGCCTGCGGATTGCTACAAATTTTACAATGTTAATGTTCACGTTCATATTGTCTCTCCCTTATTGACACGTGTTCAGATTTTAAATACTTTCACTTGAGTTTTTTTTTTAATTATATCTCTCTAGTATCGTTACAATTATTGAAACCAATCACATTCAACCCAGACATATGCTGGTGGAAGAATCATCAAATTCATCGCTGTTGGTTTTTGCCCTCCCCATTCGACCTACCGGGTAAAGCAGACAGTATGTCTTCTTTTTATTACCCCCTACCTAAAGAACCGCGGAATTCCATCCAAAGATTCATGTATAATAAAATGAAACACGAGATTCGCCCAAGAGTAAACAGAAAAAAAAACTACACACGGCAATCTAGCACGACTGACTTCATTAGCCTCCTCGTTCGAATCCCGGCGCAAAAACAACGCGCAATATCTCCTCCGGACTCTGGGACTGCGGTCCCAGAAGGAACGGAGCCTTTCGGATCGCCGCTGGTTTTCTACAACATCATCAAACATGCTGCTAAAAGATCCTACATGACTTATGAGCATTCTTCCCATCCACACTCCTTCGTCGCGACGATCAGAACGGCCGGCGATGACCAGCACTACCACCGTTACCGATGATGTTGGCCGTGATTATGATGTTTTCGTTAACGGTGGTGATAGGGAGATTCTGGAGCTGCACCAAGAAGTAGAGCTCAGCGGGCATTCTAAATTCGACTGGAAAGTCACCCTATAGCCTTGATCTCGATATCCACTCGGGTCTGACTGATAGTTGTTTATCGGTCAGCCGACCAGCATCAGTGGACCTCACGCTCACCTCGCGTTGAAGGGGGTTTGTTGTTTTTCTTGCAGTCTCCTTAATGGAATACCCGGTGGATGAATTTTATGATGACGATGACGATCAGCACGACGCAAAAGAATTCCGAAAATATAGTTATTTCAGTGAATGGTTTTGCGATGGAATAATTTTGCTATGCATGTTTGCTTGTTGACGATCTTCTACATTGAGGAGTTCTCAAATACTAGCATATTATCCAAAATTAACAATCTTTGTTTCTCTATAGCAGTTAAGCCAAATATGGCTTAAAGAGCACCACTTCAATCTTATCAAATAAAATATTACCAAATAACAAGATTAGAACGTCGGCTCAGGTGGCACGTTCTCCTCAAGATGGAAGATTTGTGCCTCAAAAAGCTTAGTTGAATGTTTTGTGATTTTTATTCATGGAATACTAAAACTATATTCCAAATTTTCCGGATATGCCAGAACCGTTTCTGGTAGAGAAAAAGGGTTTTCTAGAATCATATGCTGCTATAGAGTGTAGAAGCTCAAAATTCACAGATTTTCATTAGTTTTCAATTCAAATGCTACGAGCAAAAATTGCATTGGGATTTCTTTTTTAAGAATTAGCAACACCTTCAGAAATTGCTCATCAGGAACCAGGGATGGCATTCACCATTTGCAAAGAGTTACATTCACTTGCTACTATCTCAGTTCATAAGCATGCTATCAAAAAACAATGTATGAATGACTTTTACCTTGTAGTTTTATCTGAAAGTTTGCCGAATATCATAAGGGTCGCACACGCATGCTTAACTCGTGAGCGAGCTGTGAAAGCAACTCTCCACGCCGTGAATGTAAAGTAGCAAGTGAAGGTAACTCTTTGCAAATGGTGAATGCCATCCCTGTCAGGAACATCTCCAGGAATTCCTTTAGGCACTTTTGCAAGGAAGCATCGACGAATTTCTCCAGGATTTTTCACGTAGCTTCTTCCAGTGATTCTTTGAAGAATCCTTCTAGGGAGTTCACCAGACATTCCTCCGAATTTGCCCTGGGGTATCTTTAGTGGTTCCTCCAGTGATTATTCCAGCGCTTTTTTCGAAGATTCCTTCAGGAATCTCTCCAGAGATCCATTGAGGTATTTCTGAAGCTATTCCTTCAAAGATATCTTCAGGGATTTCTCTGTATATTCCTTCAATAGTTACGTTAAAAATTGCTCCAATAATTCCACCTGGAATTATTCGATATATTTCTAAAAGAATTTCCTCCACGAATTCTTTCAGAAAATTTCAGCAGAGATTATGCACAAAATTACCTAATCCAGGAATTCCTTAAAAAATTAGTACATACTTTAGGAGGCCATCCAAGGATTTCTTCAATAATTCGTCCAGAAGTTACTGCAGACATGGTTTTTGTCGAAAATGAGTGAATTCTGTTACCGTGTACAAATTCCTCTCGGGATTGCTTCCGGGGTGCCTTCTGGGGCTTCTTCAGGAATTCCCCCAGCGATTCCTCCAGGAACTGCTACAGAGATTCCTCCAGGAGTTCCTCTACGAATTCTTTCTAGGATTCCGTCAGGATTTCTTCAAGAATTCCTTCTGCGATTTCTTCAGTACTTTCTCCTGGGATTCCCTCAGGAATGCCTCCTAGAATTTCTTCAGTTATTCTTACCGGGACTCCTCCAGGAATTTCTCAAGGGATTCCTTCGAAAATTCCTCCAGGGATTACTCGAAAAATTTCTCCAAGGATTCATCTGCGCATTTTTGTAAAGATTGCTATACAAAATCTTCCAAGGATTCTTCCAGGAATTCTTCCACGGATTTCTCTAGGAATTACTTTTGCAATTCCTTCTATAAATCCTCCAGGAATTCCTTCCGGGATTTATCTACGAATTCCGGCAAGGATTCCTATTGAAATTCTTCCAAGAGATTCCGCCGGGAGCTCCTGCAGGGAATCCTCCAGTAATTCCCCCAGAGATTCGTCCAGGAATTCTTCCAGGGATTCCTCAAGGAACTCTTCAAGGACTCCTACTGGAGGTGCTCCAGTGCTTTTTCAAACAATTCTTCTAAGATTTCTTTTGGAATTTCTCCATGGATTCTTCCAGGAATTGCTCCAGACATTCTTCCAAGGATTCCTTAAAAAATCCTCCAAGGATTCTTCCGAGTATTTACGCATTTTTCTAGGAATTTCTATAAAGATTCCTCAAGGAATTCCTACAGGCAAGTCTCGAGGAATTCCTCCAGGGATTGCTCTAGGTATTTCTTCAGAAATTCCTCCAGGCATTACTCCAGGAATTCCCCAGGGGGGTCCTCTAGGGATTTCCCAAAGAATTCCGCCAAACATTCCTCCAGGAATACCTTCTTTCATTCATCCAGGAATTCATTCAAGGGTTTTTATAGGGATTCCTCCAGGGATCCCTCTAGGCGTTCCTCCAAGAATTCTTCCAGGCAGTTTTTCAAAATTTAATCCAAGAATTCCTCCAGGAACTAGTCTAAGAATTTCTTCAGGAATTTCTTCAGGAATTACTCCAGGAATTCTTCCAGAAATTCCTTCAAGAATCCTTCTAGGAATTGCTCCTGAAATTCCTCAAGTAATTCCTGAAGAAGCTCCTTAAGGAGCTGATCAAAGAATTTCTCCAGGAATTGATCAAGGAATTCCTGCAGAAATTGATAAAGGAATTCCTCCAACAATTTCCTTCTACGACAATTTCTCAAGAAAACCCTCCAGGGGTTCCTTTAAAAATTTCCCCAGGAATTCGACCCGGATTCTTCCTGAAATTCCATTTGAGATTTCTGCAAGAATTCCTCCTTCAGGAATTCCTACAGAAAAAGCTACAGGAATACCTACAGAAAATCCTCCAGGCATTCCTCCAGGAGTTCTGCCATGAATTCTTTTAGAAATTCCTCAAAAGATTTCTCTGGTGCTGAGGCCGAAGGATACCGCGGGCCAAATTTACAATTCGGGATCGACCAGCGGGCCGCATAGAATATAGATGAACAAAATCAACAGAAAGAACCATTTTAAAACACATTTATTGAAAATCTAAACCGTTCAGAACTTGTGTAAGGGTCAAAATTGCTTCATGTAGTTTTTAATTTTCGTTTAGTGACAAAAATTGACTAATAGCTGTGGTTCTACAATATATTTAGCAGAAGTTTAAGTTTTTTTAGTATTTTAATGGAAACAAAACACAATTTAGATTCATGGGCTTGCTATAGAAAAATGTTTGAGTTTCAAATTGAAATTTAAACAAACAATTTAGGAGTCGCCCCTAGATTACCTTGAAGCCATTTCAGAAATTTATCATGCAACTTTTATATGATTTTCTTCTAAATCGCTCCAAAAATGCTGGATCTTCTTTTGAACTTTATTCTGGAGCTGGTCCAGAAGAATTTCAAGCAATTTCTTCAACAGCTTATCTTGAAATTGCTTATTCAGAAAATTTTCTGGAGTTTTTTTTTTGGTATTTCTAGAATTCCTTTGGAACGCCTCCAAGAACTTTTCTTGAATTTACCTTATTATATTATTTTTGACAGTTTCTTAAAAACTATCTTTTAAAGTTGCTTCAAGATTAATGTTCAGATTTTCCTCAAGCGTTGCTGCAATTGGTCGGCGTTCAGTCAGAGTGGGCTACGCGGTTTTTCAGGCAGGTAAAGAAAAGCTGAGGAATTCGTTAAACCTGAGCTTTTCGACGTTATTTTGATGCAGATGTGTCATTACATAAAAGAATAATAGTATTTCTGAAAATAATGCCAGAGATTTCAAATTTGAAGTGCTTGCAGGACATTTTCTTGAAATCATTGAAAAACAGATGGTCCGGTCTGACTTAGCGCCGACCAATTGATCCTGGGATCTTGTTTGTAGTTTTCAGAATATATTTTGTTGCTCCAGGAATTTCTTCTAAAGTTGTTTGAGATATTTCAGCTACAGTGGCACCGTGGCACCAGAACTATTTGTTTCGTAACTGGTTTTGTGGCTTAGCTGTACGACGCCGGAATATTTGGGAGTCGTGAGTTCGAATCTTACCGGAACGGATTGTTCTTTTTGTATTTTTAACATTTGACATTTAACACTGTGTAAATTGATCAGCTAAAATTTTGTTGTTCGATTTCTTAAGAATATGAACGAGTTATTCCAAAAAATCGTTCAAAAATTTCTGAACGTCGAAAAGTACTCCGCGGGCCGCATCTCAAGGCTTGGAGGGCCGCAGGATGAGCACCACTGCTCTAAGGGATTCCTCCAGGATTTCCTTTACGCATTCTTGCTATAATTCCTCCAGGATTTCATTCAGGAATTTCATCAGAGACTCCTTCAGAATACATCCAGGAACCACCCCAGGAATTTCTTCAGGAACTCCTCTACGAATTGGTCCAGGAATATCTCCAGGAATTGCTTTAGGAATGCCTACAACAATTCCTCCAGAAAAATCCTTGCGAAATTCGTTCAGGATATTCTCCAGGATTTTTTCCACAGATTACTCCGAGAATTCCTTCTTGTTTTCCTCCAGGAATTTCTCATCTAGGGATTCCTTCAGGGTTTCTTTGTAACATTTTCGCAGGAATTCCTCCACGGATTCGTCCAAAATTCCTCCCGCGATTTTTTTCAGGAATTCTAGGGATTTCTCTGGGTATTTTTCCAAGGTTTGCTTCCAAAACTCCTCCAGAGATTCCTCCAGGAATTCATCCACTAATTTATTCAGGATGTTTTCCAGGAATTTCTCCGGGATCTCCTTTATGAATCCCTCCAGGATTTCCGCCAGGAATTTGTCCAAAGTTCTTTCTGCAGGATTTCCCCCTTGAGAATCCTCGAGGAATTACTACAAGGGATCCTCCTGGAATTCCTCCAGGAATTCCTCTAAAAATTCATCCAAAAATTCCTCCATAACTTTGTCTAGGAATACGTCCAGGAATTTCTCCTGGGTTCCCTCCCAGAAATGCTCTAGAGATTCCTCCGGGGATTGCTCCAGATTTTTTCAGAGATTCCTCCTGGAATTTCTACTGGAATTCCACTATTTCTTTCAGAAATCCCTCTAGAAATTCCTCCCGGAAGTCCTCCAGGGACTCCTCCAGGGTTTCCTGCAAGGATTTTTTCAGGAATTCCTCCAGGGATTAAACCAGGTTTTTATTTTCAGGGATTGCTCCAGGAATCCATTAGAGATTCCTTCGGATATTCCTCTCAGGATCTTTTCAAGGGATGCACCCATGAATTTTTCCAGGAGTATATCAAGATTTGTTTGAATTACTACAAGGAATCTAAAGAAATTCTTCCAGCGAATTTCTAAGGAATGCTAAGGAATTCCCTAAAATAATTTTAGCAGAATCCATACAGGAGTCAGGTTATTCTCAAATAAGTAATCCATGCGTTCTTTCACAATTATCTCCAAGAAATCTTTAAGGAATTCATCTACGGATTTGTTCAGGAATCTTTTTCTGTGAATTCCTTCAAGAAAGCGCCCTGTAGCTCCTGCCAAGGATTTCCTTCAAACTCATCCTGCGATTCTTTCAGGAACACATCCTGTTATTCTTTTATATCACTAAGAACCCCTACAAGAAGCTATCCATTGTTTCATAGGAACTCCTGCAGAGATTTCATCAGTAATTCTAACAATAAGTTTCCCATACATTTTTCCAATATGCATGTCCCAGAAAAGTCACGGAAGCGCAGGCTTTGGTATACCTTACCTTACCGATCAGGTTAAGGCCGGGGTGGCCTCTGCTGTACATAATAACCGTCTCCATTCCACTCGGTCCATGGCTGTTTGTCTCCAGTTCCGCACTCTGCGTAGGGTCCGCAGATCGTCCTCCACTTGGTCGACCCACCTAGACCCACCCCGTCTTCCATCTGCACTCCACCGTAGATGGTACGCAACACCTTCCGTTCGAAAACTCTAAGGGCGCGTTGGTCCTCTGTACGTAGGGTTCATGTTTCGTGCCCATAGAGGACGACCGGTCTAATCAGCGTTTTGTAGATGGTTAACTTCGTGTTACGGCGAACTTTATTCGATCGTAGAGTTCTGCGGAGTCTGAAGTAAGTCCTGCCACAATGCGCCTCTGAATTTCTCTGCTGGTGTCGTTGTCGGCGGTCACCAGTGTACCCAAGTACACGACCATTCTTCAACCACCTCGATTTCATCACCGTCGATATAAATTCACCGCCGATTCCTCCCTGGAGCCCTTTGTCATCATGTACTTTGTCTTCGACACATTGATGACTAATCCGATTCGCCTGGCTTCACTCTTTAGTTGGATGTACGTTTCGGCCATCGTCTCAAATTTACGAGCAATAATAATATCAATATCATCAGCGAAACCTAGCAGCTGAACGGACTTCGTGAAAATCGTTCCACTAGTGCTTATCTCCGCTCTCCTTATTACACCCTCTAAAGCAATGTTGAACAAGAAGCACGAAAGACCACCACCTTGCCGTAACCCTCTGTGAGATTCGAAGGGACTCGAGAATGTCCCTGATACTGGAGCTATGCACATCACCCGATCCATCGTCGCTTTGATCAATCGTATCAGTTTATCCGGGAATCTGTATTCGTGCATAATCTGCCATAGCTGTTCTATTTCTTTTGGTATACATTCTAGAAAATCGTCCAAAAATTCCTTCCGGTGAATTCCAGGATTTTTCCAAGAATGCCATTATGTGTGAGCTCTCCGGAATTCTTACAGGGATGCCTGGAGGGTTTCCTCCAGTGATAGTTAACAGGCTTTTATGAGAATACCTCCAAGTATTCTTCCAAGGATCCTCCAGGTTATAGGTTAATTGACATTTCTATAAGATTATGCTTAGATGATGCCAGGTAGTGTATTTCTAACTCTAAAACTTCGGAATTTCAGACTTATCATTACAAGCGATGTGTCATACACCCAGATGATGCTTGAGAACCGCTGTCTCTATCACGTCGACGAGCCATCTTAAGCTTCCTTGGCCTGAAGCAGCACTGTTCACGTTACTCTTGCTGTTGCTGGTTGTTGATTTTGTTTCTGCTACTTTACTTTTGGTTCACTCGGTGGATGGAGATCGACCTCACGCGCGCCAACTTGCCTGGGATCGTTCGGGTTCGCGGAGGAGATATGCCGGCCAGCGGATCTCCCATCCTGCATACCAATCGCATCTTCATCGATGATCGAGAACCGTTCACAGCTTGACACGGTGCTCCCGATGTCGGTGCTGCCAGTTTTCCATGGCCAGCCCATGGTCAAACGGGATGAAGCTTACTAAATAGGATGAACTGCGATCTGGCAACCACACCGATGGATTCCCGAATAACCCTCGGGATTCCGCCGCCTGCCTTCCCTCGCGCACCATCCATGTAAGCCCATAATGAGGCATTAAAAATCGTTGTTTTATGTTTCATTTTGCCCTCATCATCCAAATTAGATACTTACAATGTTTTGATTATTCGATTTAATGCGGCCGAAGCGGTTGTTCTGTTCTCTTCTGCTGCTGTTGCTGCTTTTGAGGGCTCCCATCGATGGCAAGGCAACGGTTCCCCTTCAGTGTGGGTACCGTAACAAGGGGTGTCTGTGGCCTTTCAAGATTTATTGTGGAAGTTTCAGACTTTTCTTCCGTCTACTTATTCTGCTTGTTCTTATTTTTCTTATTGGTATCATGGTGAAATACTATTCAACAAGCAGGAATCCTATCAAAATTACTCCGTTCTACTGTAATTTGATGGCCAAAGTCATCCCATCCCGAGGGAGTTGGTTTATCGTCTACTCTTCTTCTCGGTGGTGTGGTGGAAATCAATCAGTCAATTTTACGGAAGACCCGACCTTTCCAAAGGTACTACGAAGGTACCACGATCGGGAAGACTACGGACCCTCTGCTCGATCATGGAAGAAGACCCAGCCGCAAACCGTTCCAGCCACTTGGGCCCCTCTGCTCTCGGGCTCTGCGCTACGAAAAAAGGCTCCGCCGAGCGGATACGAGGAATTTAGCCATTAAATTTGATTAAATCAAATCATCATCCATTCATTGCTTTCTTCAAGCCAATTTTCCCGCGCGATTGATTGTTTCTTTTCGGTGATGGCGAGGAATATTGATTTGATTTTAATTGTAATCGCCCGAAACTATGAGTAGAGGCTTTTAATGTTTGGGGTACTCATGTGGTAGCGTGTAAACTCGTAGCCCAGGATAAAAGAAGAAGGCGAAGCACACCGACAGATAGGCAGGCAATTACGTAATGCTGGCGATGGTTGGCAACGGTAATTAATAATGACCGGAAAATTGGCAGCCCTTACGGTGCTTTTTCATTGAGTAGATCGAATACGGTAATGTATTCTGGTCACCTTTAAGATTAAATGCGAGTATGCAAAGTGGCCAAAATTGAATGTTATACCTACACTCAATTGTTGTGAAAGAATGGGAGTTCAATGGCGTTTCATGATTGTCCCATGACATGGGCCCAGGATTAACACCTGAGGTGATGTTGAAGCTCCTCTTTTCTTCCACGGTGTTTGCTAACTCTGTTGGATGCGTTCTTCATGTCTAGCGATATAATGGCTTCTCCTTTCTTTTCTTTTGAAGAGCCTTGGAGACAGAGTGGACACCATGCCTGCTTTCAACTGCACAGCAACTATCAAGAACTGATACCACGTGCACAACGATTTGACCTTCTCGCAAGTAAGGCCCTATCAGCCAAAGGACTTGCCGACATGGGACCTGCCCGAACCTTGCCGAAGACCCCTTTCCAACAGCGGGCTCGAATCCAACCCAGAAGATCGACGCCACGACAGCAACGCTACCAGGATGTTCCAACCGCGACCTTCCGGCTTGGCCACCTTCTGGATGCAGGGTTCGCCGTAGAGTGCAGCGAGCTCGTGGTTCGTCCTTCTCCGCCACACACCATTCTCCTGAACACCACCGAAGCTCGTCGCTCGAAAACTCCGAATGCTTGCAGGTCCTCCTCTAGCATAGTCCACGTCTCGTGCCCATAGAGGACCACCGGTCTTATCAGCGTCTTGTACATGGTGCACTTGGTGCGTGGGTGAATCTTTTTAGTCCGCAGCTTCTTCTCCAGCCCATAGTAGGCACGACTTCCACTGATGATGCACCTTGGTATTTCACGGCAAGCATTGTTGTCAGCCGTCAGTAAGGATCGGAGGTAGACGAATTCCTCTACCGCCTCGAAGGTATCCCCGTCTGTCGGAGCATTACTACCTAGGCGGACCCAGTCGAGCTCAGCTCCACCTGCCAGCATGAACTTTATTTTGGACGCATTCACCAACAGTCCAACTTTTGCTGCTTCGCGTTTCAGGCGGGTGTACAGTTCTGCCACCGTTCCAAATGTTCTGGCATAATTTCCACATCGCCAACAAAGCACACAAATTGACCGGATTTTGTGAGAATCGTTCCCCGGCTGTTCAGCCCAGCTCGACGCATTACACCTTTCAGAGCGATGTTGAAGAGTAGGCATGAGAGCCCGTCACCTTGTCGCAGTCCCTGTCGAGATTCAAATGAACTGGATAGTTCACCCGAAACTTTTACGCAGTTTTGCACGCCGTCCATCGTTGCTTTAATCTGTCTAGTCAGTTTCCCAAGAAAGCCGTTTCGTCCATGATTTTCCATAGCTCTGTGCGGTCGATACTAGGCCATATGAATAAAGTTGAGTAAGTACTCTTTACTAAATCTTTGTGAAGCCGTGGAGCAAATCTGTGTGAAACTTCACAGAGATTTGAATAAAGAGTATTTATTCAGCTTTATTGATATGGCCTACTGTCGTATGCCGCTTTGAAGTCGATGAACAGGTGATGCGTTGGGACCTAGTATTCACGGTATTTCTGGAGGATTCGCCGAACGGTGAAAATCTGTGGTCGCCTTTCCTGTGAATGGGGCAGTTACCCCTTCCTTCCACTCCTCTGGTAGCTGTTCGGTTTCCCAGATCCTGATCTATCAATCGGTGCGGACAGGTGGCCAACTTTTCGGGGCCGATCTTGACGAGTTCGGCTGCTTTGCTGGTTTGGAGCTGGTGGATGGCGTCCTTAGCTTCCCTGGGCGTGAGAGTTGACTCATTTCCGTCCTCTGCTGCATTGGCATAGCTGTTTCCTCCGTTGGCGTAGTCTCCCATGCCTACGTCCTCCACGCTGATCAGGTGCTCGTCTCCGTCTTTATCCCTGCATATTTCGACGCGTCCCGAGCAGAAGGGAATAACAACAGCATAAGGAGCTGTGTTTTGTTTGGGTAAAATAACTGAATAATAGAATCGGTTATTTTTAAGTTATTAACATAACATATTATGTTATGAACTTGTCTGTCATAAGCGGCAAAATAACAAATATCATAACAAAAAAATGTTTTTGGCAAACCATTTTAACAACTTGTTTTGTTAGTTTAAATAACAACTTAATAACAGTGAATTTGGAAAACATTTCAATAACAAATTTTGATATTAATATGTTATTGATAATAATCGGAAAGCATAATTTGTTATGATATCAAAATCGTTAAATTCTGATAAGTATCAGAATATATAATTATGTAGAATTATTCACTTGTCTAAAAAACCCACCAATAACATGAGTAACAATACTTTAAATGATCGAAAAATAATATATTCAGTTTTTAATTTATTCCAAGAGAATGTAAAAGAAAAATCTTCCAGAAATTTCTCCGAGAGTTCAACAAAATCGTTCACAGATTTTCAAAGACACCTCTAGAAATTTCTCCAAACCTAAGAACAGAATCTCTTCAAGGATTTCGTCAGAATTACCCATAATAATAATAATAATAGTAATAATAATAATAATAATAATAATAATAATAATAATAATAATAATAATAATAATAATAATCGACGAGATGATCGTAACGTGGAAGCAAAAGGAGTTGCATGGGACGCACCCCCATCAACTGGAACTCGAGCACATCGATAAGGCGGCGTCAAACGCGTGGCTGGTGCGGGGTGACCTGTTCTCAGAAACAGAAGGTTTCATGGTAGCCATCCAGGACCGGGTAATTGCGACGAAGAACTATCGGCGGTACATATTGCACGAGGACGTGGAGGACCGTTGTAGGAAGTGTAATTCAGTAGGGGAAACGATCGAGCATGTCATTGCAGGCTGTTCAGTGTTAGCTGGATCAGCTTACCTCGATCGTCACAACGAAGTTGCCAAGATTGTGCACCAACAGCTTGCTTTAAAGCACAACTTGGTCGACAGATTTGTACCCTACTACAAGTACCAGCCGGACCCGGTTCTGGAAAATAGTTGCATAAAGCTGTACTGGGATCGCGAGATCATTACGGACGTCCTCATTCGTGCCAACCGGCCTGACATTGTGGTTTTCGACAAAAGGATGAAGCGAGTAACTCTCATCGACATCGCTGTACCGTTAGACCATAATGTCCAATCAACGTTCTCCGGCAAGATAACCAAGTACCACGACCTAGCGGAGGAGTTGAAGCAGATGTGGCACCTGGAGGACGTCCGTATAGTTCCGGTTGTCCTCTCGGCAACCGGAGTTGTCCCTAAATCTCTCCTGAGGTCCCTAGACGAGCTGGAATTGAAGAAGGACCTGAACAGCATCCTGAAAGCGGTGATTCTTGGAACCTGTAGTATAGTTAGGCGGTTCCTGAATCATCACAACTGAAAGTACATCCAAAAGCAGACTCATTAGGATAAGCCAAAAACAGAGCCTAATTAGGATAGCCATTAGGATAAGCCACACAGAGCCTAATCCCCTTTGGCATTCCGATTGCCCGGGGTAGGTGAAAGTTTCCAGCATTTTTTGCTGAGAAGTGCCAAAACTCTATAATAATAATAATAATAATAATAATAATAATAAAAATAATAATATGGAGACACGAGCTAGACGAAATAGAAGAATGCGATCGCCCGAGGAGGGAGCCCCTACTGGAGCTGGTCCTGGAACGGGGGACAGAGCGAGCGGCCAGCGGCTGGAAGAGGAAGTGGTGCAAGAGCGGCCTTCCAGTCAACGGGCACAGCCCGTACCACGAACGCAGAGCAGAAACGGCAGCAATAGCAATCACAAAGGCCATGCTGCACCTGCCAATGTTGCTGTGGCTGATCGACGTCAGTCACTCACGTTAGCAGGCGGCCGACGGCAGCGGATCATGTGGACGAGGGAGATGAATATGTACGTGATTCGCTGCTATTTTGTCTGCACGAGGATGGAGACGGACATGTCCGGCAGATCAGGGATGCTGGAAATGTTCAACGAGAGATTCCTTCGCTTTGCGAACCAGCTTGACTTGAACAAGCTGTACACACGACAGCGAGCAATTATGTCTCATAATATGCTCACAGCTGCAGAAGTGGAGTGCATCAAGCTGGAAGCGCAGAGGGAATTGGGAGAGAAGAGGACAAGATCGAGCGATACGTCGAGAAGGAGTTCTGATGGGCTGGATGCATCGAACGCGAGTGAGAGTCGTGATACGACTGCACCCACTGCTCCAGGACCAACAGCGGATATGCAACGACAGCAACTACGAGACGAACTAGCGCTCCACATGGCCACAATTCCGTGGGACAGACCCCATGTCCCGGCACCGAATACCAAAGCTGCGGAATTCCTATCGGTTAACAAGTGCAGTAAGCATCCTAAACCAGGATATTTTGCCACAGTACTTGGAGGCCGTACAGCACCTTGAGGATCTGCAGTTTACGGTGTATTCAGCTGCGGTGGCTGTTGTCAAGACGCTGGGACTGCGGACGCGCCCGCAAGGCGACGGTGAAGGTCGCACACGCCCCAGCATACAGAAACCCGCGTGGATGCGACGTTTGGAGAACCGGATCGCCACATTGCGGACCAAGATTGGTCGATTAACACAGTACAAGCAGGGGAATCGATCAACAGGGCTAGTTCGTTATGTTGCTGAAATTGTCAAGCCCGCAGAACTCCGAGATCTCACAGAAGTCAACATTACGGAGATCCTCGACACCCATGTACAGCGGTTGAGTGCTCTTGCGAAACGATTGCGGCGTTATGGAGAATGTTCGAAGCGGAAGGAACAAACCCGGATGTTCAACATTAACGAAAGAGAGTTCTACAACTGCATCCGAAACGACAAGCCTGACTATGGAGAAGGCCTTCCTAAGATTGGCGAAGTCACACAGTTCTGGGCCAATCTATGGGAGAACCCTGTCCAGCACAGCAACGATGGGATGTGGTTGGCAGAAGAATAGCGACAGTGTAATGGAGTTGGAGACATGACCGCGGTCGTAGTAACCGCTCAGGATGTACGTGAGGCTAGGGAACGTCCATAAATTACGTCACGCAAAAATTGGTCATTTTCAACCCCCCCCCCCCTCCCCCCTATGTCACACTTTTTGTATGGGACGTCTGAAATATTTGTATGAGTCGTCACACTTTGCTGAACCCCCCCCCTCCCCCCTTAAGGCAAAACTGGAAGCCTTTTCTCATTTTTACGGTTTTTGATTTTTTATTAAATAACGAAACAATATTTTCAAAATCGGTTTTCGTACACATGTAGAGCATGGATCAAGGTATCTTCTAATTTTTTTGAGGTGGAAAATGTTTTCCTTTTTTGCAAAAACCATTTTTTTGTGAAATTTTGTTCAAAAATGGTTTCTGCAAAAACGAAAAACATTTTCCACTACAAAAAAAATCAGAAGATACCTTGATCCATACTCTACATATGGACGAAAACCGGTTTTGAAAATATTGCTTCGTTATTTAACCTTCATCCAGCCAACGTACATTTTCCACCTTCGGAAAAGCACAAAAATGGTCATAACTTTTTTGTTTTTCGATGGACTTTGATGAAATTTTCACAACTTCCCGAAAAACTCTTCTAGTTTATTATGCCGGGGACATGGGTGCCTGGTCTACATGGTTCCGGAGTTATTCCGGATTGTCTTGGGGTACCAAAATTGGCCACATACTTTGCGCAACATATATCTCAAGATCCCGATGAGATAGGAGTATAGTGTCTTCGGCGAATTTGTTCAGCAGGTTAATAACTAACTGGCAACGGCGACTTTGGTTCGCGATTCGGCCGCTAGGCGGCGCCAGTGGCAAAAATGTTCAAACCCTCATATCTCAGAAACCTGATAAGATAGAATGATGCTGTCTTCGGCAAAAATCTTCAGCAAGCTCCGAACTATCTGATAGTGAAGTCTTTGGTTTGGGATTTATCCGCTAGGTGG